>NC_138765.1:51770825-52370825 GCF_965113315.1 Podarcis vaucheri | reverse complement strand
AAGTTGGGATTTCAACCTTTGGGCAGCAGGGTCTTCAGGCTCTGCTTTGAGAATGCAGCTAGTCTGGTTGCCAAGACAAAACTGGTGTGCTGCTTTTTCACCATCTGCATTTAGTCAGTTTCAATTGCCAGTAGGAGCTCTGACTTTACCCGAGAGCTTTTTACCCGTCACATCTGGACTCTAGGAATGGGTGGACAGCAGAGTCTTCCCCTCTTCCCCACTTCCCTTTAGCCCAGAATGGATTTCACTCTGTTAGTGAGGGATATAGCCTGGGGAGAGTCTCAAGGGCTAGACAGAGAGGCCAGGGGGACCACATGTGCTGCCCAAGGCTGAGATTTCTCATCCCTGTTGTAATACAAAACATCTGGAAGGCATGAGGCTGAGGAAGGCTGTTCTGCTATTCACTAAAGGAGGCTGTGCCTGGGGGGCCTCCCTGGCTCCTTCTCTGTTGTCCTTCCACTGCAGTTATACAGTGCAGAGCTGCTCCTTCTGAAATTTGTGATTTTCTTTGTTGTTGGTTTTGTAATAATTCATTATCTTAAATGTAAGAATGTAAGAGCATAATAAGAGCCTGCTGGATCCGGTCAGTAGCCCATCTAGCCTAGCTTCCTGTTTTCACAGTGGCTAACCAGCTGCCAGAAGGAAACCTTCAAGCAGGATACAAGCGCTCTCCCTTCCTGTGGTTTCCAGCAACAGCATCTACTGCTGTCTCCAACTGTGGAGGTAAAGCAAAGCCATCACAGCTAGTAGCCATCAGGAGTCCTCTATGAATTTGTCTAGTCCTCTTTTAAAGCCATCCAAGCTGGTGGTCATCTCTGCCTCATGTGTGAGTGAGTTCCATAGTTTAACTATGCACTGCATGAAGAAGTACTTTGTTATATTTGTCCTGAAACTTTTGTAAACAGCCTTGAACACTCTGTGTGAAACAAAGGGATAAATGTCTTAAGCATATGGATGAAATAGATATCCTACAAAGCTTTCACTGCTTAAGAAGTAGCCTCATGATCTCACTGGAAGTGAGCTTGTGCAGTTGTGGTTGAAATTGTGGAAAGGTCATTCACTGAGTGAGTTCTCAGAGACACTTTGCTGCTCTCCCTCCCTGGTCCTGGAAGGAACATTTGTGCAATTACAGAATAATTTAAATTCAGATATAGACAACTTCATATCCCAATTTTCTTCCTCATGTCAGCTCTTCTTTTCTCTATAGGCTATTTTCATCCTCTTCTCATTCACAAAATGAGATTGGGCCAGATAAATATTTAATCTTCAATTTTTAACTTTAAAATATCTGAGCTACTTTTTTTAAACTCCCTTTGGGGGTAAGGGGGAAGAAAGACCCTGAAGTCTTACATTGTATACTTGGAGTGGAACCACTGAAAAGAACAGAATGAAGTTTAATTCAAATCCATTGACTGCAGTGGGTCTACTCTGAGTATGACTCAATTGGATACAATCTGGTTTAATCAGTTCAGTTGGCTCTAAGATTTCAGAGAAATTAAATATGAACATAATGTGACTAGCCCTATACTAGAGGAATTAAATTGTGACCAATTTCTTGGGGCAGGTGGGATGGTGAGCTCAAAAAATCCCTGCCTAATTTCAGTTTCCAGGGGAGCCAGTGCACAAATCCAGAACAATGTGCAACTTTCAGTTTTCAACATTTCTGCCACTTGCAACTCCTTTGGTAGTAAATACACCATCCAACATCCTCTCAGAAGTGGACACTTACTGTATACAACACGCACAAACATTCCTGATTGCTTTTCTTTCTGAAAAATGTGCATTCTGTGTAGAGGTTCTTGTTTTAAGTCCAATGTGTGTGTCTTAAGAGGAGCAGCATCATGGCCATGTGCCTGGCTGAATTGCCAAGGTGAATCTTTGATAGAATTCATTCCCAACAAATCAAGGATAGTGAAAGAAGTAAGAAACCAACCATTTCTTACATTGGGACATATCTTAAGCACATGTCTACAATGAGATTCAAACAGGCTTCCTGATATTAGGGGCCAGAGCCAACTGTTTTTGATTAGTTAGTGATGACAATTCTACCATGTGATGCCTGCACACTGACTATGTCTGTGTCTATGTATGATGTTTACAGATTGCAACTTAATTAACATCTGGAGAGGGAGCTGCATCTCCAGCCATCTGTCACCTCTAATGGAACACTATCAAGGGCATCAGGCAAGTGACTAAGACAAGGCAGGCAGGAAAAAAATAGGCAGGAAATGTCTTGGGTGCAGGAAAACAAGACACTGAGATTTCATCTTCAGTCCAAGATCCTTCTTCCTCATCCAGAATCTCATTTTACAAAACATCAGATGCTAACAGGGGGAAGAAGGGAAGGAAGAATTAACTATAGCTGTATCTGCAGGAGGTTCAAGACTGTCACTATTTTCAGCTTGTATTCAGTCAAATATCAACAATTTCAGGTTGCACAATTAAAGTTGTTTTGGTGCTCTTCACCAACAAACTACAGTGGTACCTCAAGTTACATACGCTTCAGGTTACACACTCCGCTAACCCAGAAATAGTGCTTCAGGTTAAGAACTTTGCTTCAGGATAAGAACAGAAATCAGGCTCTGGCGGCGCAGCAGCAGCAGGAGGCCCCATTAGCTAAAGTGGTGCTTCAGGTTAAGAACAGTTTCATTTTAAGAACGGACCTCCAGAACGAATTAAGTACTTAACTTGAGGTACCACTGTACTTTCCTCCCTACAAAATAAGATTTTTTGTGACAAGAAAAAGGATGGGGAAACACCCTGGAAAGTGTGGGATAACATTTGCATGATGCAATGTTGTCTAACCTAGCCACAAACAAATCAGGATGATTGCTCAGTAAATAGCCAACCAGAGCTGGCCTGCCCATCAGAGGTGCAAGAGGTGGTGGTCCGCCCATCCCACTGCTTTGTGGTGGCAGCGGTGAGACGGAGGCATTCTGGTGTGCAGCATTTTTGCTCCTCTTCCCCGCGCCCAGGCAGGGAAGCTGAGTGACAGCACTTTATGGGACACACCCACTGAGTTCAGCAGGAGGCGGGGCATTCTTGCACGCCATGTTGCTCCTTGGCTTCCCACCCATCCCCTTGGGTGGAGGAGGAACACTCTGAGCAGCGCCTCAGTTCCCACATAGTTCGGTAGGAGCCGAGGTGTGGTGGAGATGGAGAGGCACAGGGGTGAACAGAAGGCAGCAATTCCCATTTCTCCTCATGTGGTGAAATGGGACGGGCCACTCCAGTAGTCAAAGTTGTCGATAACCTTGCTGCAAACCTTGTGTAAACAAATCAACATTAATGCTCAATAAGCAGGTTATCTAGAAGCAATCTACAAGTCAGTGATTTTAATGGCTGTTGTTGTTTTTTAATTGGACATTCCACTGTTTGGAGTTGGGTCACTGGATTCTGCACTGCCCTAAGCTCCTGAAGCAATAGTCGAGGGCAGCAGCTATTGCATCGATCTTCCTATATACATAAAAATGTAAGGCTGTCGCCATGCAGCCTCCATTGGGGAATTTGTAGTGCCGCATCACAATTTTTTTGAATTGTATGAAGTTGGGATGGGACAGGTTGCAGAACACCAGTAGCCAGGCATTGTTGTTGTTGTTGTTTAGTTGTTTAGTCGTGTCTGACTCTTTGTGACCCCATGGACCAGAGCATGCCAGGCACTCCTGTCTTCCACTGCCTCCCGCAGTTTGTTTAGACTCATGTTTGTAGCTTCGAGAACACTGTCCGATCATCTCGTCCTCTGTCGTCCCCTTCTCCTTGTGCCCTCCATCTTTCCCAACATCAGGGTCTTTTCCAGCTTCAGTGCGTGCGCTTGCGTGCCTAAACAACTGGGGAGCTTTCATGAGGTTCAAGGTCCAGTCCAAGCTTACAGTAAGGGAGAGTCTTTGTAGAATTCAGGAGCTATGTACACCTGCCTCAAGCAGTGCCAGTTGCATGAGAATCCCAGCAACTGCAGAGATCCAAGTTCAAATGGGGCAAGGATGGAGAGCTGACAGAATTATACTCAAATCCATTAGCCTTTGAAGGGTATTCTCTGAAAGCATCTCTGCCAATGAGCTTGGGGGGAGGGGGGGGAGGAAACTGGCATCTCACTTCCAGAGGTTGCCCTTCTCATGAGCCTTTCGCTTGGCCGGTCTTTGCCCAGACTTTTGCCCTCCATTTGTTTGGGGCTACAAGTCCTATGCTGGCTGGGGGCTGATGGGAACTGTAGTCCAAAATGTGCCGTAGTATGCCTGTGACACCTGTTCCTCCCAGCCTTAGACCAGGCAGAAAACTACAGATGTTACCTGTTGGCTTTCTCACTCAGAATCTGTCCCAGAACCAAGCTTTCCCCAGCAACAGCAACACCCGCGCCACCCCCGCGTACGCCCTTCTCGGTTTCTGTGCCGGTCCGGCACCAAGATCATTGCTGTTGCCATGACAACCAGCAGGCTCTTTCCTGATTAGAACTTCAGGCCCCGTCGCCAAAAGAGTCAATTTTCTAATCTCACTCCAGATTTGTTTTCCTTTGGGCACAGCTCCCCCACCGCCATCATCACGTTGACTTTTGTGTTGAAAAACCTCTCCTGCCTCTCTCATGACAGCAACAAAAAAGAAAAGGGAAAGGGAACCTTGAGAGATTGCCAACCTCCCTGCTGTGCGTGCCACGCTGGTAGTAGGTATTTCTAAGGCTTCTCTTCCCCCCCAGGAGATCATTATGATAAAGGGTTTCTATAGCACTGCTCAGTGTAGAAGGCGCAAGATTCTTCTCTTAATTTTTAAACCAGTTCTCCATGGGGCTGAGGGGAGTTAGGGGCAGAGGGAGCCACCTTAGGCCGAGTCAGACAATTGGGCCATCCAGCTCAGCACTGTCTACACTGACTGG
Organism: Podarcis vaucheri; assembly: GCF_965113315.1. Classification (NCBI taxonomy): domain Eukaryota; kingdom Metazoa; phylum Chordata; class Lepidosauria; order Squamata; family Lacertidae; genus Podarcis; species Podarcis vaucheri. The sequence goes on along the minus strand of NC_138765.1, from coordinate 52,365,961 downwards.
CAGCAGCTCTTTGGGGGTTTCAGGCAGTGGACTCCACTAGCCCTATTTAGAGCTGCAGGGGATCAAGACCAGGACTTTTCAGCACACAGAACAGATGCTCCACCACTGAGTTGTGGCCCTTCAAATTTAGGCTGTGTTCACATTGCTGGTTTAAGGCGCAGTTAGGTGGTATGTTTTCACAGTTTAGACAGGAGCTAATTTATGAAAAACACAGTATTTCATAAATGCAGAATAATTCAGAAATGGAATGGGGCAGGTTTGCTGGTGAGCACACATGCAAGTGAAATAGACCAGACAGACTGATTTGCCCATCCTTATGTGAATGGCAAATCTTTTGATTTCAGTTTTTCTACATTTCTCAGGGGTTTTTTTCAGACTTCAGTTCTTCACATTTCCACATCAGTTTGTGGGTTGTTGTGGCTGGTTTTTTTTAAAAGTTCTCATGAAAATTCATCAGCGTTTTAGTGTAAATTTCTTCTAAAACACACGTTTGTGCATGCAATTTTGCCCAATATATACATTATTACAATGCAATTCTGCACAATATAATGTATTTTTTACTAATCTGTATTTTCATGCAGGCTTTGCTCTAGTACATGTGGGTTTTTTTACACACCAGTTGGCTGGAGAATTGCATTGCAAAATTCAGAAAAGTGAATTTCGAAAGATGCCCATGCTTTGCTTCACATACTATTTTGGATAGGGCAACTTCTGTTACATCAGCAAGGTTGTCACATGTGCAGAAAGATATTGCCATTGTGCTGATGAGGTTGTGGTCATAGAGGCATCTTGCTTCTCATGTGGTGGGGCTGTAACACATTGGCAACTTATTGAAAATCTGTGTTTGCTGAAATTTCTGAGATAGCAAATCAAACTCCCATTCTGGACCAGGCTTTAGTGTTTTGGACTATGGAAAGCAATTTAAATCCCACATTTACACATAAAGAATTGGTAGCATTATTGTGAGCTGTGGCTAGAATAGAAATTACTCAGTGTTGGAAAGTGCCTACTGACCCCACTCAAGAGGGTTGCTTTGAGAAAATTTGGGATATAATAATAATAATATAGCTCCGTTTGAGCATTTTACTCAGAACAGGATAATGAAGGAAGTAAAGGAACAACACGATTTTGATGTGGTTTCCCTTCATAAGCTTTATTAACGGGAATAGCTCCCCTGTGATGTATTCCTCACTGGTTATTGGGTCAATAAGCAATACTTCTTCCTCAACACCAAGACATCTTCAGAATATTCTCTTCCTTTAAATGTGTAAGAATAAGTACATGCATACTTTGTGTCCTCTGTATTGCAGTAAGTGCTCCACACAGTTGGGTTGTTGTTTTTTAAGTGTTTATTCTCTCTGCACTGGACTTTTTTTTTTATTGTGAATTTGGCAGGTTCACTTTCAACTGCAATCTGAAACAAATGTCTCCCCCGTGCCAACCTGTGGCCAAGAAAAATACACTTGACTAGGTGTGTGGTCTGGCAGAAGCTGAACATGTATTGCGCCCTCTGTGCGTCAGGAGTGCAAGGCCTGGGGGCGCTGACACGGTGCAGCCCCCAGCTCAGATGAGCTGCAGCAGTAGGGTGTGTTGAATTTTTCAACTTTCAAAACTGAGGGGTGCTAAAAAGCTGCAACATGACTTGAGAATTCAAAATATATTTTAGTTAAATTAATATAATTCAGCTTTGTTTGGTAAGTGTGTAAAATTTCATAGAAATAATTAAAAATGATTGTCAACTACTTTCAGTTATAATCTATATTAATATTCTTTTCTGACACTACCTGACATTTTCAGATGGCAAAACCTTTGGCTTTCCCAAATTAGTTCATGTGCTTCTTCATCAAACATAGACTTCCCACACTAAATGTTGTCCAGTTCATCAAACATAGACTTCCAACACTAAATGTTGTCCAGTTATAAAAATAATAGCAGGTTTCCTCACACCCAAAAACATATTTTTAAGACCCTTCACTGAAGAAATTTGCACATTTTACTTTTCACCCCCTAAAATGACGTGCCCTACTGGCTGCAGAAGTCTAGGTGTCCCCTTGTTGACCCAGGGGTCACTAAGTACAGCAACACACCATCTTGATGAGCTGTTCCTTTGTTTAGTCATGATATTAGAAGGATAATCTCTGGGATCCTTGTGCATTAAATCTACTTGAAGCCGGCTGAGCTACGGTCTGAAGCCAAAGCCTTTAATTTCCTGGATTACAAAGGATCCAGAGCTAGGGTTGTGGGCCCCCCTGCGTAATGAATGTTGAAAGTACAACTGTGCAAAGCCTCTTTCGGGTGGCAAGATACAGGGATGCTCCCATTCTTTTATGTTTGTTGGGAGGAGACTCTATAGCAGAGCCCCTGTTTTGTATGCAGGAGGTCCCTTGCTCAGTCCCTAGTTAAAGGGGTCAGATAAGAAGGTGATGGAAATGAAGCACCACCACACTGACTCGAGGCCTTGAAGAGCTGCTGGCAAAGTAGACAGTACTGGACTATATGGACAAGAAATCTGACCTGGGAGAAGGCAGTTTCTGGGGAAAGCTCAGAGGGAGTGTATCTGCTTTGCATGCAGAAGTTCACAGGTTCAATCCCCAGCATCACCAGGTAGGGATGGGAAAGACACCCCCCCCCTCACCTGGAACCTTGGAACTAGATGGACCATTGGCCTGACTTAGTCTAAGACGGCTTCCACTCTACTATATATTTTGGAGAATAGGTTTGGCTGCCTCTTGGAAGATCACCACCAGACTTGGCCCAAGGGCTCCAAGTCTGTACAGACACCCAGCACCTTTTTAAATCAAGATGGCGGGTCAAAACGTGACTTTGGCCTGACTGCAGGTGTGGAGGAAGGGGTGTGTGGTGGGGGCAGGCCGCCCCAGGTGTCACCACTGAGGGGGGTGACAAAATGCTGCGTGGCACTCACTGCGGGGGCCTGCAGTGCGCCCAAGTCATGCGTCTCTCCTGGGAGTGACGCGGTGGCTTGGGTGCCCAAACGGTCCGCCCGCCGCCTCCCCCTGAGCTGTAGGGTGGCTGAGTGGGAGGAGGCAGGCAGACTCCTCAGAAGCCCCGCTGAGCTTCCTGCCCTGGCTCACCCCACCCCATGGGTGACTGGCCCTGCCCCTGGGTGCAGGGCACACGCGCTGCCCCAGGTGCCCAATCGGCTTGCTCTGCCGCTGCCTGACTGCACTCAATTTGGCATGATGGTTACAAATGAGGTTTCCCAGCATGGAGGATACAGGCTTTGCCAATGTTTGGATTCCATCGGACGCAATGAGCCATGTGTGCGTGTGCCCAAAACTCACAAATAACACTATCCATTTCAAAACCACAATTGCTTTTTTTGTTTCTTTTCATTCCCAGACACAATTTGCCAGCCTCCCTCCCTTCCTTAGTTAAACCTTAGTATAAAGTGTGGCACCTTATTTTCCGCCCTCAAATGTCAGAGGGCAGAGGTTAGAAACTGGTGGCGGGAATGGTGAGCTTCCTTCCAACCACTGCCCATTGGGAAACAGGCCTGGCTACTGAAGGCAGGCATCTGCCCTCATTTGGCTATGCAGAGGTTAGAAACTGGTGGCGGGAATGGTGAGCTTCCTTCCAACCACTGCCCATTGGGAAACAGGCCTGGCTACTGAAGGCAGGCATCTGCCCTCATTTGGCTATGCAGTTGTGTAAGAGCAAGAAGGGACATTTTAAGCTCTACCTCTTTCAAAGCACAGCCCTCGTGTTCCACCTACTCCTATTTAACTTGTCACAGAGCCACCCCCAGCCCCCATAGGGAAGGAAGGAAGGAAAGAAAGAGAGAGAGAGTGTAGAGAAACCCAGAAATACATGCACGGTTGCCAAGAGGCCTGAAAAGAAGCAGCTCTCTTGGAGTAGGAGGTGAGCTCCTCTTTCTTCACGAAATTGCAGAGAAGGCAGCTTTGCTGTCTCTGCTCTTTGTACAGTAAAATCAGCTGTGTGTGTGTGTGTGTGTGTGTGTGTGTGTGTTTGTAGAGGGATGCGATTCCATGCAAGGGGCCCTCTGCTAAAAGGAGGCAGCATTGGAACCGAAACCTGGGTATCATTCTGTGGTGCATCGTATGTCCACATCCGCCAGTATTCACCTGATTTTGCTTATGCCAACCCACAACAAATGCTATCTTCAGACCTGATTTGCTCTTTGTCGTGAGAGCTAAAATGAGCTCCACATTTTAAATGAGCCTAATTCTCATCTTATCCCAGTCATCACAATTAATAATAATAATAATAATAATAATAATAATAACAACAACAACACACATCCTCCTAGTCACCAATCTTAGGGATTAGAGAGTTTTGCGTGTTTCTTCTTTTAAAACAAATATTTTGTACATGCCCACCTGTTTTACAGCTGCTTACGTTGCCTGCACACATAGAATGATAGAATTATAGAGTTGGAGCTCTTACTGTCAGAAAGTTCTTCCTGATGTTTATCTGGAATCTCCTTTCTTGTAACTTGCAACCATTGGTTCGGGTCCTACCCTCCAGAGCAACGGGGGGGGGGGGAGCTTGCTCGTGACAGCCCTTCATAAATCTGAAGATGGCTATCATATCTCCTCTCAGTCTTCTCTTCTCTAGGCTAAACATACCTAGTTCCTTCAACCATTCCTCATATGGCTTGTTTCCAGAACCTTTATCATGTTGGCAGATGCACCATGTGACCCCCAAGACTGAAGGGGCCCAGCACGCAACACGCACATGGGATGTCACACACACACACGTCACATTGTTCGGAGGAAGCTGAGCACTTTGAAGGAGCCGGCCACTGAAGCTGCGCCATGCTTGACTCTGTGCTAAACCTCTTCCACCCCTCAATCTTGAGAGGGCCTGGCCCCCTTCCAACAAATATTGAGGGAGCCAAAGGCCCTAGAGTTGGCATGCCTGCATCTTGGTGACCCTCCTCTGAACACTTATTTGGGAGTAGGTGCCACTGAATTCAATGGGACTTACTTCTGAGTAAATATCCATTGAATAGCAGTGTTTCACAAGTGTGATTTCAGATCCTCGCCCATTATTTCCCACCAAGGGCTCAAGCGAGATCTTACAGGAACTCAGGTGGCCCCCATGAGATTTTGTGAGAGCCTCTCAGAGCCTGTTAAGCAAGACAGAGAGCTTAAAAGCTATGTCACTGTGCAGGAAAGCTCTCTGGTCTCCTTATTCCTCTTCCAGAGGCACTATTTAAGGAGGAAGGATGGAGAGGGCAGCTACCCCTTCTATGTACGGTGATTCTTCAGGAGCACATTTGTTCATCACAATAAGCGACAAATATCAACCAATAAGTGGGTATATATTGCTATATGGCTGGGGCTTTTATTGCAGTAAAGCTGAGAGTCATAGTCCAAAATATCTGGAGGGCACTGGGTTGGTGAAAGCAGGCCTCCAAGGACATGTCTTATCTATAAGAAACACAACAAAAAACACACCCTCCCATGACCTTCCAGCAAGGAAACAAAATCTGGGTCAGCTGTGCACCCTTGGACGTTCTTTCTAGCTAGCAGCACATAACAATATGCCGAACAAAGGCACAAATCCCTTCCATTCAGCCCAAAGAGAGGTGACTCTCCTACACCGATGACAACATGGTAGTTATTGCGAATTTAACAATAGCAACCACTATTCCAGAAATAATTGCTGCAAATGCTGTACAAGAACACCTGCTCTCTGGCAAATTTCGTCTCGAATGTGGCTGATCCTCATCTTCCAAACTAGCAGGATCTCTTACCTCCTTCCCTGCCAAAACCCCCCACAACCCCTTTCCTTCCTTGCCCTAAAATGCCAGCCCGTCTCCATCCCAATATAACCAGAATGACAGAATTATTAGCTAAGTGCATGTGTGCCATCCATCTGAACTGCATTGTCTTTGCCAGGGAAGGGAGCTGAGAGATGGGGTGGGGGTGGGGGAGAAGCAGCGTCGGCAAGCAAGTGGCAGTGATGAAGAGGTGGAGAGAAGGAGGAAGGCACAGCCGGATCTAGTGGCTTAGCCTGGATCCAAGGAGGAGGGATTAAATGCCTCTGTTGCTCTCTGCCCATCCCTTTCTCTCTCTCACGCTGCTGCCTTCCTTCTTTGGAAAGTGGTTCAGTGCCAAGAGTGAATCACCGTCAGCTTCTTCTCCTTCTTCTCCTTCCTGTCTCGCTACCCTGCCGTGCCGCTGCTGCCTGCTTCCATCTGGCCCTGTTGTTTAAAAACACCCAAAGACTCGCAGGGACAGAACGTTCCGCTCCAAACTGTTCCCTTTTCAGCCACACCCTCCCAGGAAGATTTCCCCAGCTCTGTGAGACCCTTGCCGTGTGGGCCTGGGGAAGGGGCCTGTGGTGCCTGCTTCCTTGCTTCCCCTGATCATTCTTATTGGGGAGGCTCATAACGGCAAAGGCTTGAAACTGCTGCCCTGCCTCATTAGGAACAGAGAAAGCTGCCTTGCCCTAGTCCACCTAGCTCAGTTTTTTGCCTATGCTAACTGGCAGCAATGGCTTTCCAGGGTTTTGGACATTTTCAACCCCATCTGGAAATGCCAGGGTTGCACCTGGGACCATCTGCACATTCTACCGCTGAGCTATGGAGCTCCCTGGTGTTGGGTTGCATAAAAACACAAGACTTGCCATGCATTGCTGGGTCAGAACCATGCTCTGCTTAGCTCAGCATCCTTTCTCCTGAGGCCTCAAATAAACAACACATTGACATGGATGGGAAGGAAGTGGCACTGGTTGGTTATCACCATATGCAAAGGTTTTGTTTTGTTTTGGGTGGCTGCCTTTCACAGAAAATGATACCCAGAACAACTAAGGCTTATCCACACTTACCTTTCCTCTGCTCTTTCCAGGCATGGCTGGCAATATAAAAATCTGTCTCTGAGCACCCTCCAGAGCTTTCCGTAAAAAAACCCGCTCTTTAAAGCTCAATTGGAGTAAACGTCAACCCACGGAAAATTGGACTGATGTTTGCTCTGATTCTGCTTTAAAAAGCGGGTTTTCAGGGGGAAGGTGGGAGGGGGGCAGGGAAGAGCATTTGGACATGGAGCTTTAAAACTCAAGAGCTGTGCCTGGAAATAGCAGGGCAAAATGTAAGTGTAGAGAAGCCCTCTTTCTCCTCACTCCTTGCATGCACATAGAGGACAGATGAATCGGCAGTGAGAACGAAGAGAGCACACTGATGTTAGCCCCCAGCAACTGGTCAGAGGGCTGGGCCAAAGCCCAGGATTTAAACAAGGAGGATCCTTTCCTTCCACTGCTTTGCTGCCTCATGGCACATGTATCTTGCTCCTTATTGAAAAGGAATAATATCCCCAAGCCCAGCCTCTCACTGTGTAACAAGTGAATCCCCATCTCAGTCTTTCTCCCTGACATGGAAGAGTCTTTGAGCCATGGGTTCTCCAGGACGGTTGTAAAACGGCAGCTGAAGATGCCTTCTGCTCTCAAAAACATTTGCTTTGAGGGGGCCTGCAACTCTCCCTTTCCCAGTTCCTTCCTGGTAGAAACAATCCTATGTTGTTTTGTTCATCCCCAGGTGACAGAGCAGCAAATCAACAGACAGTCCAGCCTTCGGCGTGCTGCTGACAGGCAAACTCTGCAGCACTGATTTTGTATTCTGTGTCCATGGCTTGTTAACACAGGAGTTTAGGGTAAGGAAAGAGGAGGAGGAGGAGGAGGAGGAGGAGGAGGAGGAGGAGGAGGAGGAGGAGGAAGGTGGCTTTCTGCATGGCAACAGCACAGTTGTGCTCCTTGTGCCACCCTGCTGAAGCCAGATCCTCTGCAGCCACTACTCTGGCTGCCTTTGCCCCCTTCAGCGAGAGACCCCACGTAGGGCCAGAGAGTCCTTGATGTCACACTGCAGGAAGAGGCAACTAAAAGCCTTCTAACAATTTCTCATATGATCCTAGAATAGCTTGTAGACACCGATGCAATAGCAACTTGCTGGGGGTGCCAGCAGGTCGTTGGGCCCCCTGCAGAACAAGGAACAAGAGGCTTTAGCGGGTAATGAAGACATCTCCAGAGCGACTTGTTGCACACTGGAGATGAACATTTTATCGTGAGCTCTTGCTCACAAAAGCTGATTCACTCATCTCCTGGGGAGAGGACAGCCATTCCTCTTTGTAGGCCATTCAAATTGGTGCCATCACTGGCTCATGTGGGAGTGAGTTCCATAGTTTAACTATGCTCTGTGTGAAAAAAAGACTTCCTTTTAGCTGTCATGAATTTTCCAACATTCAGCTTCCTTGCTGAACATCCACAAGTTCTAGTGTTATTTTAGGGAGAGAAACACTCTTTTCTTTCTACTTTTTCCATGCCATGAATAACTTCATAAACTTCTTCCTAGTCTTTCCTCTCAGCTAAAAAAGATGTTCATAAGCTGCCACTGTTATTATTTATGTGTCCATTTTCACTTACTGCCAGCTGCCCTGGGAGCCCACTCTCAAGAATAAAGGCAGAACAGCAACACTGAAAGTAAGCAAATACCACCAGTAGCAGATATGCACAGTTGGAGAGGGCTGCCCGACGTTCCCATCACCACTGGGCCTTCCTAGCACTGACGGAGTCCAGCTAGAGACGTCACTTTTGCTCTGTGCCATTCACAGAAGCCTTGATGGCCCCAAGGTGGAAGCAGGGCCTGCACTTTGAATGAGTCAGAGTGGAGAAGCCCATGTTCCCCAGCCTGCCAACGAAACGGAAGGATGCAGCGACTGATCCTAATCTCATCCGACGGTGGTTATCATCTGACCCTCTTTTGTCAGGGACGAAGAGGAAGAAGAAAGAGGCATTCAAGGAAAGGGGAGAGGATGCCGTAAAGCCACAAACCCTCCTGTGCTTAGCTCCCGCCCCCATTTACAGGCACACAATTGCTTTGTTCCTAACAAAAGAAACAGGAATGCCACCCCCACCCCCTTGACATGCTCTCTCTCTCTCTCTCTCTCTTTTCCTTAAGCCATGACAACTGATTCTCACTCCTGAGACTTCCCCCCCCCCCCCAATTTGGAAGGACTTTGGAGCAAGGCTTGGCACTTACAATATCACCTGAGCAGATAAAAGCTTGTTTTGACTCCCTCCACTCCAAATCTAGGTGTCTCTCCCCCCCCCCCATGCTGAAGATAAAGTCACTGGAAGCTGATAACGGAATGCTGATCGGCACTCATTCAGAATGCAGTCCTATATGAAAGCAGTGTCCTTGTGGCTGTAGTAATGCTCTGGGGACAGGAAATCTTTGCATTCCCTTTGCGTTGAGGAAAGTGGACTTTTGCATCTTTTACAGTGGCACTGAGCACTAGATCTCTACAATCTATGGCCAAGTTTTGTGATTACTGCTTGGAACATCTGGAGGCTGCCTCATACTAAGGGTGGACAACCCTTTCCATTTCAGATTCTCTGTTTCTCTTTTTTCTGATTCCCATATTTTCACATGAGAGGCTTGGCTTCCTGTTATGTCTAAGCCTGGGGTCGTGGGTTGTTACTACCAAAAGGGTGCACACTCTAAGCCAACCATTTCCCTAGTGATTATGGCTTTCAATGAGCAATAAGCAATGAACCCTGCGGGAGTGAGCTGGACGGAATCAGGTAGTCCACACCAGCCCAAGGCTCATGCATGGTGAACCATGATAGGCCAGAAGCCCAAGGCCTTGATCCAGGTACTGTAGCAGAATTACTACTACTACTACTACTACTACTACTACTACTACTATTACTATTAATTATTGCTTACATTTGTAAATCATCCTTCCACCCAAAGCTCAGGACGGCAAACAGCAAATTGTGAAAGCAATACAATCCAAAGTAAACTAAACATATATTTAAAACAATCTTAAACAATCTAAAAACTTTTAGAACATCTAAAAGAATTTAAAAACCAACCAGATACTCTCACAGTTATTAATTCCAGGGTTGCCATAGCTAATATCTCCCAGCCATCAAATGCCTGAGTAAACAGGATTGTTTTTAACTTTCCATAATGAAGATCAGTGCACCTCAACCAGCAGAACATTCCACAGACAGGGAATCACCACTGCAAAGGCCTTGTTTTTGGTCAATGCCAATCACACAGTCCCATTGGGCTCCTTGCCCCACTTATCAAGATGGCAGTTGCATTCAGCACTAGTTTCCGCCTCTGGACCGCAGCCATGTAACCAGAATTTGTCTGACTGGGGAGCTACAAGGAGCAGGTAATCCATTTTTTGGAGAGCCCTTCCTAAGAAGCTGTGCCAGGCCCTGACACTCTTCCTTTTGAGGCTGTGGCTAAGACACGCTGCTTCAGAAAGCTCTCAGCTGAGAAACAATAGTTTTTATATCTTGCTTACTGAGTGCTGCTGCTGCTCTCTGTGATATTATTATTTGTTGTTGTTGTTTTTTAAACGAATGTTTGCATTTGTTTTGCTTTTTTAAAACACTGGTTTTTATTCCTTCATGGCGTAAGCAGCTTTGAGTTTCTAAAGAAAAAGCAGGGTATATATTGCCAAAAGAAATAAAGCAGAAATGGGAACCACACCTTTAAACTTGGAAACCTGGGCTACTCCATGCTGACGGAAACTGCTCTGCACATGCTCAGCAGCACTCTTGCCACTGTTTTGCATCGTCCTGCCCTAAAGAACATTGGAGGAGTTCTGATGGTTCAGACCAAAGGCACATCTAGTCCAGCATTCAGTGATCACAGGTGTCAGCTAGATGCCTGTGGGAAGCCCACTAGCAGGATCTGAGTGCAACAGGGCTCTCCTCACTTGTGTTTCCCAGCAACGGACATTCAATGCCTCTGGAAAGAGCAAGTGTTGGAAGGATCCTGCAACACAATCAGGCCTAATGCCTATGATAGTCCAGCATCCTAGTTTTAAGCAGATGCCCCAATGGGAAGTTCAGAAGCAAGACATGAGGGCGGCTGCAGTGCTCTCCCTAAGCTGTGGCTCAAAAGAACCCATGGAGCCCACAGCCCCTTAGCTCTCGATGTAGGTCATATCCCCGAGCGGCGGCAGTGCCAATCCCATGGCATTGCCCCTTCCCACTTCTCATTCACAAACCAAGGAGGCCCATGAATTATGAATGGGCGCCCTTTCTGCTCACAGCCACCAGCTGCGTCCATCCCATTTAGCTGCCTCTGCTAATAGGCACTCTCGCTATGCTGTTTTAAATAGGTCAGGGCGGGACATGGCTCACTGCCGCTTTTTCTTAAAGATGAACTTTCATGCTTGGGTGGCCTCTCTGGAATCCAGTTTATCCCTGACCTGGTTCACCTTAACGTTGTCTGGTGCTCCTTCCTGATCCATGACCCCAAATGCATCCAGGCCAAAGAGGGGAGTGGAAACCAAGCATATTCGCTGTCCAGGCTGCGAACTGGCCTCTCTCTCCTTCTGTCTCTCCCCATCAGCACCGGCACCTCTAAAGTTAGAAAGGCTGGGCCTCAGATTGACCTGGGACTCAGTCCCTCCTGACAATAACAGTAGTGAGGTAGCTGGCTGTGATTATGCACTAGGGAGAGGAATGCACTCTGCACATCATCATCATCATCATCATCATCTTATTTGTATGCCGCCTGTCCATAGTTAAAACAATGCCCAAGGCGGCTTACAACATGACAAGATTTACCAACATAACAAAAGTCATAAAGAATAAAACACATCAAAAAGTACACAGCCAAATGAAAAACAATTTCAGCATACATCATAAAATCTAAAACTAAGAATACAGCGTTAATATAAATCACAGTTTAAAATGACATAGATAAAAAATAAAAACAATTTAAAAAACAAAAACGGAGCCCTCTCTGCCCAGCAACAGCAGCAGCAGTCCTTTATGGAGCCTGTCAGGCCGCGCCCCAAGCCAGGTGGAGAGAAGCAGGGCAGGGCCCTTCAGGCTCCCAGCAGGGCAGTCCTGGGCACAGCTATTGCCCCTCCCCCATTTTTACATCTTCACCTACCCAAAGGCTTTGCCCTGCCAATGAAAACCAACTCAAATTAATTACGCCACTGCATCTTCTCAGTGTTAAAACAAATACTTCTGAGTCTTCTAGGCAGTCAACATACTAGTTTATTTATACCTTGAAGGGAAGGGCCATAGACCAGTGGTAAAACAGCTGCCTTGCACACGGAAAGTCTCTGGATTTAATCACGGCACCTGCTGGCAGGGTTGTCAAAGATGCAACTGAAGAGTTCTTGCTAGTCAGTATGGATCAAGGGGAGGCAATGTGGCGATGCTGCGGACTACATCTCCCATCAGCCTCAGCCAGCATGGTTAATAGTCAGGAATGGCAGGAGTTGTAGTCCAACAACATCTAGAGGACACTGTGTTGGCTACTACTGGAGAAGACAATACAGTGGGCGCTTGGGTTGCAAACGTGATCCGTGTGGGAGGCATGTTTGCAACCCACAGCGTTTGCAACCCGTAGTGCTGCATCTGCGCATGCATGGGTTGTGATTCGGCGCTTCTGAGCATGCGCAAAGCATGATTTTAGTGCTTCTGCACATGCGCCGAAACCCGGAAGTAACCCATTCCGGTACTTCCGGGTTTCAGTGCATCCGTAACCCGAAAACGCGCAACCTGAAGCGTCTGTAACCCGAGGTATGACTGCACTGAACTAGACAGACTAATGGTCAGATTGAGTATAAGGCCGGTTCTGATGCCCTTATAAAAATGCAAGCCGCCTACTAGCAAACAGATCCTTTGCCACTGTAACTGCGTATGAAAGAACTGCGTGTGCACGCATCTCTAAAACGTTTACTTCCTGCTCAGCAGAATTCCATTAGTTGCACATTTTTAATAAAATAAAAAACCCTCCACCCCTCCCCACTTTTAGTTTGGTTCTCAGAGCATGCATCAAGCATGATTTTTCAAAATGAGCCTCAAAACAGTTAGCAAAGCATTAAAAACAGATCCTATTGAATGGACTCTCAGTGCTAAACTGAGTTCTTTTTGCAAGCAACTGAAGACCAGTTCACAAGGCCAGAGCCACGACTGCCTCGTCCTCCTGCTCCTGCTCCTCCCGCTCCATTCTCCATCTGCAAAAGGGGACAACATAGCCACTGGGCAAACACCCATTATAGGGGGATGCTGAAAGCTCTGTGGCAGGCTAAAAAGCGGCTGGGCCATGCTCTGAGCAATCAGGCGGAAAACCCCTAGGAAAACATGTTATTTACATGGCCACTGCTCATGCGCAACAGCAGCGCACGTCCCTGAAGCATCTCTCCACTCCTCCCTCTCCCACCCCACTCTCGTCTTCATCAAGGCGAAAGGCATAAAGGACTAGCAAGGAGCTTTTAAGATAGTGAAGGAGCCTGGCCACACTATGGCAGTCCCCCCGCCCCCAGGAAAAGGGAACACAAGCTTCCATTCTCAGTAGAGCTGCTTTCTTTATTTCTCTCCTTCTCTTTCTGTTTTTCTCCTTCTTTTCCTCTCCCCCTCCTCCTTCACTACATCTATTCAGGAGCAGTGGCAAAAAGTCCGGGGCGAAAATGTCGGCCAGCACCTTTGTTGGACAGCATGATAGGAATGCCCCCCCCCCCATTTTTAAAATATTACTTTTAAACTCATACAGAAAAGAAAAGAAATAACTTACAAAAAGGAGAAAAATGGGGAACACATAAATAATACGCAGCATCACCACAAGCAGGAAGAGAACATTATTGCAAAATATTCTTGTACAAACAATTAATCTGTCAAACTGAAATATACATATGTGCACGAAGGCTTGCAAGATACACAAAAAAGAAAGGTAACACTTCTGCTTCCTGTGCTCTTTCCTCAGTTTTATCCGAACAAGATTTTTTAATTATCAGACACCTGGGAGTAAAGATCTCTTTACAACAAAACAGAGTGTTACCCCTTCTCCTTATTTAGCTTATACAGAGAAGAGAAAATAAAGAGCTCATTTTGCAAGTGTGACTGTGGGAAAATTTGGGAAGACCTTCAGTTTGGTTCAGCCCTCCCTCCTTGAACATGACATATTTATAGAACTGTAAAGTTGGAAGGGTCACAAGGGTCACCTAGTCCAACCCCCTGCAGTGCACGAAACTTTTTGCCCAACATGGGGCTTCAACCCACAACCCTGAAAGTAAGAGTACTATGCTCCACCAGCTGTCACTAATTCTGGCTACTGTATTTATGCTTAAGGTAAAGGTAAAGGTACCCCTGCCCGTTTTTGTCGGGCCAGTCTTGACAGACTCTGGGGTTTGTGCGCCCATCTCACATCTATTGGCCGGGGGCCAGCGCTGTCCGGAGACACTTCCGGGTCACGTGGCCAGCGTGACAACGCTGCTCTGGCGAGCCAGAGCCGCACACGGAACGCCGTTTACCTTCCCGCTGGTAAGCGGTACCTATTTATCTACTTGCCCCCGGGGGTGCTTTCGAACTGCTAGGTTGGCATTTATGCTTAGGCCCCATTTATTCTTCATGGCCTCTTCTGACAAGAACGGGGACAAACTCTGTCCAACGCCCACTGCTCCTCCCCAACCACCCTCCATGTCTCCATGCAGCCAACCTTTTACTCTCAGGGCCCCTGCAGACTAAAAAGTGGCTCTCCAGCTCCCGCTCTCTTCCACCACGCCTTCCAAGGAATCTCTGGCCTCAGACCCTGCTTGCCCATGATCTGCCTACCTGGCCTCAGCAGCACAACTGGCCCCTTCCACTGCTTCCTGCTGCCTGCACAAATGACCCAGTCCGCACACAGCACATTAATGACTCGCTCTGCCATAAGAGCTCCCATAGGGAGGAATCTCAAATGACCTGGTCTTTATTTTAGCTGTTTAATTTGCCTCTTGGGAAGGTCGATGTTGGTGTTCCAGCATCGTTTCCAAGACCAGAGCACATTCAGGAAGCTGGTGGTGCCTGGACGGCTAACCCATTTTCACAGGGCTCGGGTTCTTCTGGGCACAGGGGTGGGGAATGCCACTAACAGAGGCATTGACAGTGTGGGGCTCAGGGCTGTGTCAGCTGCCCTCTGAGCTGAGTCACAGGAAAGGTTCACATTATGGGATGTGAGATGGAGGAATGGCCCACAGTGATGCATAAAGAGAGCACAGAGGCTCAGAGGGTCTTTGGGGTTTTGTTTTGAGTGGGGGTGGCTTTTTCCCATTGGGTCTGGGGAAAGCCTTCCTCATGTCACCTTTACTCTAAGCTCCTGCTTCTGGAAGGATCAAGGTTGGCACATTTTATCTCAGGCCTCATCAGGCAAATGGCCAATCCTCTATGCTACACCTCCAGGGACACAAGGGTACATGGAAGCTGAGAAGTGTGTCCACACCACAACTCCTGCCAAGGTGGGGGGGGGAGCAGGGGACATTAAGTACCGTATTTTTCGCTCTATAACACGCACCCGACCATAACATGCACATAGTTTTTAGAGGAGGAAAACAAGAAAAAAAATATTCTAAACGAAACAGTGGATGCATGATTTTTGTGGTTCATGCTGTGGCCACAGACATGTGATCTGACGGTGAGTTTGGGGTAGCCCAATGCAAAAATCCTGAGGATCCATGTGGATCCATGCTTTGTAACCACGTTTTTGCACCACTGCGGCCCCAGGCAACAGTGGGTGCGTGATTTTTTTGGTGAAAGCTGTAGCCATGGACATGCTATGTGATCTGATGGTGAATTTGGGGTGACCCAGTGCAAAAATCCATGTGGATCCGTGCTTTGTACCAAGTTTTAAGTGGGGAGGGAAGGAAAAGCACTCAAGGGGCAAGGAACACACATGGGGTGGGTGCAGAAGGATGCTGTTAATAATGCAGAAGAGGGGTATAAGAGGAGAAGGCTCCTCTCCTCTCCCGCTTTGCTCCTTTAAAGCAAGCAGGTTCTCTGTCCCTCTCTCTTCCCCAGGAAAGGAAGGGGAACCATGGATCCTCTGCTCACGACTGCAGCAGATCCCCCCGCCATCCGAAGGCATTCCCACCATAACACGCACAGACATTTCCCCTTACTTTCTAGGAGGAAAAAAAGTGAGTGTTATGGTGCAAAAAATACGGTATATATTTCTGCATACCTGGAAGAAATTATCTCCCCCACAGATTAAAACTTTGTTTGCCAATCCTTAAATCAACCACATTATCTGCTCTGCATTCACCTATGTGTCTGTTTTGTAGCCCCATGAAATGCAAACACCAAGACAGCATCTGTGTTAATAAAGTCTATGGAAATTGTTTCATCTTCTTGGTGGAAGATGGGTTTTTTCTTCTTCTCCCAACTGGACCCACCCACAATCCCATCACCATGGAAAATCTGCAACCAAAGCCACAAGTAGAGAGATCTAGCCTCAGCCATGTTCAACAATCTGTTTTCTCTCCAGTTCTGACAACAATTTTTGCAAATATACTTAATCCATTGAACACAAAAGCTAGCATAACCCACAGGGTTCATTCACGTACGCAGATAAGGGAGCCAGCAGCTTGCTGATAAAGGGCTTTAAGCATCCATCTTCTACATGATTGAAACATACAATTAATCTAATCCAGTAAAGCTGGAATGCTCACCCAACCCCTCCTCCTTTCCCATCCTCATTCATTCCAGTCTCATTCAGAAAAAAATCCAGAGAAGAATGTGTTGCAAGCAGAAGCCAGCTTCCCTGCAAGGCACCACATGATGCAGAAGGGCATTTCCGAGGATTCAAGGAGTTGTTTCCCTCTCCTCAATCTGAGTGAGAGTTTTGTGGGATTTACGAGGCCTGCTAGGATAGCCACATTCATCTGCCAGGAACTTTTGCATAAATCCAACAAGTTGTCTGTGGAAAGAACGGCTCGATTTCTTTTTGGGGTTACAGTGTCCTGAAAACATCATTAGCTTGCTCTCCCCTGCACACCGACTGTTGACATTCCTCGCACATGTTCAAGTGTTTCTCTTAAGAATGGAAGGAAAGGAGAGGAACATTTTTCATGTGGAGAAAAACAGGCTTCAGGCTGCATTGGAAGAAGCAGAAGGACAGCTAATCCAGGAGCACCTTTGACCAGTTTGCGCTGGTAAACCAGCAACGGCAATTCCAGGATGCACTCATTACAGTCATACCTCGGGTTGAAGTAGCTTCAAGTTAAGTATTTTCGGGTTGCGCTCTGCAGCGACCCGGAAGTAATGGAGTGCGTTACTTCTGGGTTTCGCTGCTCGCGCATGCGCAGATGCTCAAAATGACATCATGTGCATGTGCGGAAATGGCGAAACGCTACCCGCACACACACAGATGTGCAGTCACGGGTTACATTTACTTCAGGGCTCCGGAACGGATCCCATTCATATCCAGAAGTACCACTGTACTTTGATGCATGCATTGGTGATCTCAAGGCTGGACTATTGCAATGCACCTGGAGAGCTGCTGCTGCTGATCAGTGTAACCAATACAGAGCTAGATGAATCAATGGGATAAGGCAGCTTCCTTCATTCCTATGATCTAGTTGCAAGGGAGTGAAAGTGCAGGAACAAAAATGGTCCCTGTTACTTCAAAAGTAGCCTGCATTTCCTCTTATACTGTTCCATTGGGGATTCATAGAATCATCAAACTGTGGAGTTGAAAGGGGTCCCAAGGGTCATCTAGACCAAGCCCCTGCAATGCAGGAATCTCAACTAAAGCATCCATGACAGATGGCCATCCAAACTCTGCTTTAAAACCCCCAAGGAAGGAGAGTCCACAACCTTCTGAGGGCATCTGTTCAATATTAGTCGACATTAGTTACCCCTTCCAGTTTGGCATCATCTGCAAATTTGATGAGCATCTCCTCAATTCCTTTGTCCAGGTTGTTTATAAAGACGTTGAACAATAACGTGCCCAGGACAGAACCCTGCGGCACCCCACTTGTCACTTTTTTTTGCAGGATACTGAGGAACCAATAACAAGCACTCTTTGGCATTGCTACAAATCCACCTAACAGCTACCTCATCCAGCCCACATTTTAACACATTTATGGGGGACTTTGTCAAAAAGCCTTACTGAAATCAAGATACACTACATCCACAGCATTCTCCTGATCTACCAAACTTATAACTCTATAAAAAAAGAAGAAATGAGATTTGTTAGGCATGGCTTGTTTTTGAGCTACTCATGTTCAATCTTGATAATCACAGCATCCTTTTCTAAGTGCTTACAAATGTACTGTTGAATTATCTGTTCTAGGACATTTCCTGGTATCAATGTGAAGCTGACCGGTCAGTAGTTGTCTGGGTCTCTCTCCCCGCCCCCCCCCCCCTTTGAAGATGGGGACAGACAATATTTGCCCACCTCCATTCTGCAGGGACCTCAGCTCTTCTCCAAGAATTCTCAACGATTATAGACAGTGGCTCTGAGATTACACCTGCAAGCTCCTTTGGTACCCTTGGTTAGCACTGCAGTTTATAAGGAGGATGTAAGGCTATATTATAGGTCATGTGGAGCCACTCTGATAGAACTGATTCTAGCTGGCTATGGAGGAGCAGGGCCTCAGCCCTGCTAAAAGGGCTATATTTTATGGTTACCAGACGTCCCTGTTTCCCAGGGACAGTTTCCAGATTTACAAATCTGTCCCCTGACAAATCCATCCCCAGAATGTCCCTGGATTTCATTTAATGTCCCCAGATTTATATTTTAAGTGTTGTAGATTTATTAGTAGGGAATGAATGTTGCGTAATTGGTTCAATGGCACAAGACACATCATATGGGGACTTCCGACGAGGCAACATGGTGGGCGCCACAGCAGCGAGCAGCTCCTGAAGCTACCAGGCTGGCTCTGGGCTGCTGAGACTGCCGCTGCCGCTGCCGCTGCTGCCGCCACTACCGAAGAGGAACCAGGGACGCCCGGTTCATCAACTGGGGGAGCCACTGACACACACACATCTCTGTGACCCAAATTGAGCCGGGAGTGAGAACGCTGGCCACCTAGCCAACTGCCCAGCGGCGCTCCAGGGCCAGGAAAAACCTGGAGCCAACACAAAAGGAAAGGGGAGAGGAGACGGAGATGGAGGAGAGAGAGAGAGAGAAAGAAAGAAAGAAAGAAAGAAAGAAAGAAAGAAAGAAAGAAAGAAAGAAAGAAGCCCCGACTTTGTTGTGCCACCACCGCTGAGAAGGAGAGGTAGGAGAGCACCGGGAGGGCAAGGACACCTGGCCAGGGCCCAGAGGAAGGCCATGCGACAGAGGAGACCACAGAAGAGAAGATATTACTACTTCTTCTTTTTTAATAACTTTTCTCTCTTTTTTTTAAAAAAAAAGTGTCCCCGGATTCATTGAAAAACACTCTGGTAACCTTACTCTAGCTAGCCTCAAAGCAACCTTTGACCCAGCAAAAGGAACTGCAATCAAAAGAGGATATTGTAGGAGCCTTGGACCCCAGCCAGTCAGAGGTTGCTCTCAGAATAACAGCCCCAGTATAACAACACCAAGACAGTGGACAGATGAGACACCTCCATTGCTGGAGTTTAAACCATGAGATTATCACCCCTGAATCTCAATCATACAAAGAGGCATTGAGGCACCCAGATGAGTCACACACTCACACATGAAGAAACAAGATGAGAGAGATTACGGAAAGTGGGTCACGCTGAGGACTCTCCTCCACTCACCCACCATCATCCGAAACCCAATCTGAGTGGATGGAAATATTCCTGTCGTTAAAATGCATTGAGAAGGGAGCAGATTGGAAAACTTGTTCCAGCTGTTACAGCATGCTGGTCTTTAAGTAGTGAGTTATGGCCACAAGTGGGCCACAGACTCCTCGAAGGTGGGCCATACCAGGGCACCACAACAACTGATATTTTTAAGGAGACTTGGAAAGGCTGGGAGAAAAGCAAAGTAAGCCTACTTGTCATATTTATACCAGCTCTATACAGACTCAACAGCCTTGGTTTCCACAAAAGATGCCAGGAAGTACTTTGGTGTGGATGCTATGAATTTGCTGTTAGAAATCTTTACCCCTCTTTCCCAAGCACACATAAACCAACCCCCGTGGTTCTGTCTGGAAAAGGAACAGCTGTTAAAGTGCCTGGCTGCGGTGCAGATAATATGGGCTGAAAAAGTAATAGGGAGAAGGATTAAGACAGTGAAGTCCAAACATGAACCTCCAGCTGTTTTGCGACTACAATTCCCATCATCCTTGACCACTGGTCCTGTTAGCTAGGGATGATGGGAGTTGTAGTCCCAAAACAGCTGGAGGGCTAAATTTGGCCATCACTGGATTAAGAACATAAGGAGAGCCTGATGGATCAAGCCATAGCCTTCTAAACTGTGTGTGCGGAAAGGGCTATTGTTTTGTTTGTTATCAGGTCATCATGTCCTTTTGTGTTTTTATGTGGTAAACCACCCTGTGATTCTCGGATCAAGGGTGGTATATAAATTTAGTAAATAAAAGAACTAAGCCAATGGCCCATCTAATCCGGCATCCTGTTCTCACAGTTGCCAACCAGATTCCTGTGGGAAACCTGTGAGCAGGATTCAAGCACCAGCGCACCCTCCCCTCCTGTCGTTTCCAGCAACTGGTATTCAGGAGTATTATTGCCTGCAACTGCAGAGGGGCAGCATAGCTATCATGGCTAGCAGCCATTGATTAATGTGGAAAGAGGAACATGCATGTTTAAAAAAACCTAAACTGGGTTCCACATTATATGATAGGGTTAAAGGTGGACCTCATGTTTGAAAAAGACAGAGACTTATGGCCCCAGCATATGATGATGGGCAGCAAGGTGTGAAATCCTTAAAGAAGGAAAGAAAGAAAGAAAGAAAGAAAGAAAGAAAGAAAGAAAGAAAGAAAGAAAGAGAGAATTATCAGTGTTCCACAGCACAGACTTTTGTGTGCGCGTGCGTGTTGAAAATGTAATTAAAACTGAAAGATCTGTGTAATTAAACAATAGGGGTAAAACTGGGTCTGTCCCGCAGGTGCTAAGCATTGCTCAGCAATTATTATTTTTTCTCAAAAAGCCTCCTTCATCTGGGCAGAAACTGTCTGTGCTGTCCCTGGGTGTGCTGGTTTGATTTTACTGTCTTTTTTCTGGGTACGCACAGTCCCCTGCTCTCTGGCAGAGAGAAGCTGTGGGCTGAAGAGAGGCCAAAACTGGGGCCATCCTCAAGAGCCTGTCTGAAAAGGAAGTGGAGAGGGTTGGCTATGATCCCCCCCCCCCGCAAAAAAGAGAGAGAGGGAGATTCTCAGCCTTCTTCCAAGATATGCGATGCTGCTCTCCATTCTAGGCAAGTGCTAGTCTGCTCCTTGGGATGGAAAAACATCCCCAGATTCCAAGATCACACTGGCAGGGGCAGGAAGCAAAAATGGCAAATTACTTAGGCACAGGTGTCTCATTTTAGGCACTTGGGCAAAAGGGCACCTGGGATTTTTCCAGCTTTGGACATTCTACCTCCTCTCAAATCTCTGACTCAAGGAAATTTGAATTCCAGGCATCCTGAAACACAAAACGTCGTTGTTCTAGGAAGGAAGCCCCATACCTGTGCAAATATACTAGCTATGACTTTTTTTTTAAGAGGGGAAGGAGATGACTGGTATTTGCTCTGGATTGTACTTACTTCAGTCAGTATGTATCATGCGAACCTTGCACAGCACAGGAAATGTAACACCAACTTCAGTAGGTTCTTCATAATGAACCTACTGAGGGAAGCCATGCTGTGAGATGGGGACCTATCCAGAGCCTCCCCCTGATCCTTATGGCCAAGTTAGGATTTGAACCAACACACAGTACACTAAAAGAACACAAGAAGAGCCCTGCAGCTGGATCAGGCCAAAGGAGGTCCATCTAGGCCAGCATCCTGTTCTCACAGTGACCAACCAGATGCCCCAACAGGAAGCCCTCAAGCAGGACCTGAGTGAAACAGCAGCACTTGGGATTCCCAGAAACTGGTATTATTCAGAGGCATAGTACCCCCAACAGTGGTGGTGGAACACAGACATTGTGGCCAAGTGCCATAGTTAGGCTTACCTTCATTACTTGCACCTACTGTTATTGATGCTTTCTTCTGTACTTTACAGTAAACAGAGAACTTTGTGTGGGACAGAAGAATGTATTGTGTTGCATGGACTGTTGTGGCATGAACAGGCAAACTGGAAACAACCCTGGTGTCTTTAAGAAGTACACAGCAGGCCTAAAATGCTGGCCTATAGCCCAAGACCACCATCAGAAGACTATCACCTATCAAGCGGCCTCCTTCTGAAATTAGGTAGAGTCCTACAACATCTGGAGGGTCAGCTTCTTCCCCCTCCTGTCTTAGGGTCAGGTGAAAGTGCATGGGAACTATACACATTCTGGACCCCACACGTCTCTCTTAAACATCTTGCCTTGGATTTCAGGCAGACAGAGGCAGATCCACAAGCTGAGTTTCTACTCCCCGCTTTCTCCCCAGCCCCATTTTCCTTGCTCCCATCAACCTCATCTTGATCTGTTGAGAAAGCCACTTCCGACCTTGGGAGGAGGTGCCTCAGGGGGTGTGGCTTGCCTCATTTAAGGCAAGTGCAGCCCGGGATCTCCCTCTTTGGTCCGCTCAGCTGCTGTGGTTCCTTGCTCCCATCAACCTCATCTTGATCTGTTGAGAACATTTATCAGATTCACACACCGCCCGTTTCCTGTTTTGTTCTCCCTCCAGTTGGAATCTTTGCTTCCCTTCTCCTGACTCACAGCCAAAAAACAACCCTTGTGTGCTCTGAGCATCAAGCAGACAGACCAACCAAGCCCTCAATATGTCATTCAGATTACAGTGCTGAAGCAGCATCAAAATAGCAATATAAGTTTTGATTAGGAGCTCAGTGCAAAAAGGAAGAATGAGCCGGGCCTTCACCCAGGACTGCTCTGTTCAGGGCCCAAGTTCACAGTAGTTCCGCCCTCTATATTACAGACTTGTTGTTCTGGCCTTGTTATTCCACCTCGTGGTACCATCCATAACAGAGAGATGCCACTGAATTATGTCCCACCACAGCCCAGTGGTGGAAGTCCCACACACAATCACCCCACCTTCCCTTCAGAAACTGGAACCACAGATATACGCAGGACACCCTCCTGCTGCTCCTCTGACAACCCAGCAGCAGCCTTACCTGGAAGCTGCAATCTCCGCTTTTTGTTTGGCGATGGTGGCTGCCCG
The DNA here is from genome assembly GCF_965113315.1 of Podarcis vaucheri. Classification (NCBI taxonomy): domain Eukaryota; kingdom Metazoa; phylum Chordata; class Lepidosauria; order Squamata; family Lacertidae; genus Podarcis; species Podarcis vaucheri. The sequence goes on along the minus strand of NC_138765.1, from coordinate 52,342,959 downwards.
TTCGGCTGCCTCGACAGCTCGGTCCACCTTCTCACGGATCTTGCTGGCCCTCAGCGGAATGAGGTTCTTCCGCTTGCCGCTCACAAGGATGTTCTGCTTGTACTTCCCCTCCTCCTTGGTGCCGTCGGGGAAGGTCATGCAGCCGTAGCCGTGGCGCTTGTTGTTGGCCCACTCGCCTTCATACTTGAGCCCGTCGGAGCGCTGGCTGACCCCGAAGCCCGACCGCTTATCGTTCTTCCACTCGCCCACGTAGATCTCAGTGGTGGTGGCATCGATGTCGTCTTCGATGACGGAGAGCTCGGCCTCCCCTTCACCCAGGCTGATGGTGGAGTTGATGTCGCTGGCCGTGGAGCTGACCGTGCTCATGCCCGCCTCGCTGCGGAAAGAGCTCTGCTTGCTCCTCTGGCTGGCCAAGGAACTCTTGGATTCGGACTTGCGCAGCTTGAGCCCGCTCAGGAGGGAGCGTCGGAAGATGCCCTTTTTCTTGCTCTTGAGGATCTCAGCATCACTGTGAGCCATCAGGACGAAGCCGCCCCGGGAGACGGCAGGGCTTCCGGCCAGGGCAGGCGAAGAATCTGGGTGCAGCGCTGTGCCATTGGTGTGTTCGCTGCGCAGAGAATTGATGGAGGTCCTTAGTGGGGATCGGATAACCGCAGCCATGCCGTACGGTACGCTCTGCCGGACGCCGTATCCCTGGCGCATCCCTCCAAGCCACTGGCCTTGGTATGTCCCTGTGAGTAAAGAGGCGGGAAAGGAAAAGCGGGTGGGTTAGCAGGCTGGTGGTAGCAGCGCCCTCTGAGCAACACAGTCCCTTCCAAGTGGAAGCTCCTTGCACTCACAGGACTGCAAGTCATAGAATCAGAGCATTGTAGAGTTGGAAGGGACCCTGTGGATCATCTAGTCCAGTGGTTCCCAACCTTCTTTTGGCCATGCCCCACCTAAGCATCTCTAAAATCCTGATGCCCCCTCCCCAGTGTGGTGTAGTGGTTAAGAGCGGTAGTCTCGTAATCTGGTGAACCGGGTTCGCGTCCCCGCTCCTCCACATGCAGCTGCTGGGTGACCTTGGGCCAGTCACACGTCTGTGAAGTCTCTCAGCCCCACTCACCTCACAGAGTGTTTGTTGTGGGGGAGGAAGGGAAAGGAGAATGTTAGCCGCTTTGAGACTCTTTCGGGTAGTGAAAAGCGGGATATCAAATCCAAACTCTTCCTCTTCTTCTTCTTCCCTTGTGACATATAATTCTTATTATTCAAAAAGTGAACTCCTATTCACGTGGAGGAAGCCTAAAAGGCCATTCACTGTTAATAACTCATTCTTGAATTGCCCTCCTTAAAAATCATATTGCCCCCCTGTGTGGCTTGTGGCTTACGTTGGGAACCACGGATCTAGTCCAATTCTCCACAATGCAGGAAATTCTACGAACATCTGAACTTGTCACATTTTGAAAAGTGACAGGGTGGAATTGCAATTGCAATGAAGCATTTCCCACTGGCAAAAAGAGACTTAGATTTTTGTGGTGGGGGGGAGGGTGTTATTTCCAACAGGCAAAGGCCAAATTATTTGTCAGCACAATGCTGCATGAAGGCCTTTGCAGGAGCAGAGGGTGGGGAGACTGTCCTGCACAATCTCTCTGGCTGAAAGGCAGAAGCACTGCAGAGCAGTTCTGCATCAGTCCAGAAGAGGTCAGTGGAATGTATTACATAGCATCTGCTAACATTAAAAGGAACCTTTTTTTTAAAAAAGTTATTTATTACATTGTTCTTCAATCTGGGCTCCCCAGACATTGTTGGACTACAACTCCCATCATCCCTGACCATTAGGAAGGCTGGCTGGGGTTGATGGGAGTTGTAATCCAACAACATCTGGGGACCCAAGACTGAAGAACACTGATTTAATACATTTATACACCACCCTCCCTACAGGGACCTCAGAGTGGTTTTCATAGGTTTCTTGGGCGGTCTTTCATCCAATATAAGAAGAGCCTGTTGGATCAAGCCCATCTTGCCCCACCCTCCATAAGGGAGTTGGTCCAGGAGGAAGAACTGTGAGGGGAGAGACTCCATCAGGCAAGGCCTCCTTCCACCTGCCTTGCCCCACCCTCTAGTTTTTGCTTCTCAATGTGCATTGTATTATTTTATGTACTGTGGCTTGCCGTCGTTTTATTGATTATAGTTTAGAAATTATTTGTTGTAACTGTCGAGTGGATTTCTGATTAACTTTTATATTTTGTTGTTGTTATTTAATGCTATTCTAATGATTGTTGAATGTTACTTTTTTGATGTATGGTAGGTTGCCTATTTTAAAGTTATATTTTATTATCACATTTTTGTATTGCATTAGATTGTTATAAGATGTACATTTTTTTGTTTCTTCAGCTTGTAAACCGCCTTGAGTATTGTAAGACAGAAAGACGGTATACAAATTAAAAATGATGATGGTGATCTAATCCAGCATCCTATTCTCACAGTGGCCAAGCAGAGGCCTGTGGGAAGCCTGCAAGCTGGACACAAACACAGCAGAACTCTGCCTACTTGCAATTCCCAGCAACTGGTATTCAGAGGCATAATCAGGGTAAGACCCCTTCAAGTTATATATGCTCAACCTGCTCTGGTGATGGAATAAGAGGGTCCTAATACAATGTCCAGCCAATAATTAGTTCCCTTTCTGTTCCAGCTGTTGAAAAATCATGCGGAAGCTGACATACTCCTGCCGTAGGAAAACCATTAGTCCAAAGCATGCCCAGAAGGACTGGGGCAAATGAGTTTGCTATGGACCTACTATGATCCCTTGTCTTAAATGACTCTGCCCTTTCTCCCATTCTTTTTTATTTATTTTGCATTTCTGATACATTTCAACACAATAAAAAAACTAAACAACTCCCTCCGAAAGTAATAGGAAACAGGAAAAAGAAAATTGCATATTGCATATTACATATTCTAGTACATTTAAAAAAAACAACCAACAGGCATTGACTGACTTCCCTTCCTCTCCTTCCATGGTTCCTTTTATCTTTCACTTCCTCTTGTGTTTTCTTCGTTTCCCCAATCTTTCTCTGCTCCTCCTGTCAATTCTAGTTCTAACTTATGTTGTTGAAAATATTACTATCCTCCTCGGCTAATTGTCTGCTTATAATAATTTTTCATATAATCAATAAATAATACCCAGTCCTCCTTATATCTTTTTTCGTTTTGGTTTCTTATTCTAGTGATCATGCCTGTTAATTCTGCACATTCTAACAATCTGAGATGCCACTCTTCTTTCATTGGTACCTTATCTATTTTCCATTTTTGTGCTAATAACACACATGTAGCAGTTGCCTGGAACAAATTTCTCTGCTTATTGGGTGTGTTTTTTTGTAACTTCTGTTATGATTATCCTTGACAAAAAAGATTCTGCGGTTGTGGGAAATGTTCTTTTGAACATTTTTTTAAAGTTTGCCCTTTCTCCCATTCTGTCCCTTGTGCCTGGACACTCTTCTCTCTCTCTAAAATGGCCTATCTAGTCCAGCATCCTAATCTCACAGTGGCCTACCAGATGCATGTGGGAAACCCACAAGCAGGATCTGAGCGCAGGAGCCCTCTTGGTTTCTAGCAACTGGTTTTCACAAGTGTTACTGCCTCCATCCATGAAGGCAGAGCATCATAGCTATCAACCATCAATATCCCCGGTGGCGTAGCTAGCTGCTCGGGTGCCTGATGCAGGGGCGTGTCCAGCAGCCAGGGTGGGGCAATCTGTCCGTGGGGGCGGGGCAAGCTGCCTATGGGGACGAGGCACACCTCTCCAACACTTGGGGCCTCTCCGCCGCCTCCCCCCCCAGCTGTAGGGCTGCTGAGGGAGAGGCAGTAGGGAGAGGCAAGACCCACACTGCTGTTTCAGGCAGCGCGGAACCTGCAGGTGCCTAAGCCACCACGTCACTCCTAATAAGTTTGGTGAGCCCATTTTTATTTTATTTTTAACTCATTTTGTCACACACACACACCCCATGATGACACCCAGGGCAAACTGTATCCCCCACACCCGCTTCCTCTGCCATTGAATAGCCCTCCCCTCTATGAATTTGTCTAATCCTATTTCAGAGCCATTTAAGTTGGTGACCATCACTGCCTCTTGTGGGCACAAATTCCATGGAGTAACTATGTGCTGCATGAAGCACATCACTACCCTTCCTACAAGGACCTCAGAGTGGCTTTCTTTCACCTGTCCTGAATCTTCCTTGGATGTCCTCTAGGATTAGGAGAGAGGGAGAAACACCTTTCCCATGCATTGCATATTAACGTCTCTCTTCCCTTAAAGCCCAGAAATCTTAGAACGCACAAACCTACACCAGTGGTTCTCATCAGGCTACAGGAGAGGGAGAGAAATTTGACCCTTCCCATCGGATCTGCTGAAAGACCAGCAACTTTTGACTTTTGATCCTCTCCTTGAAACCTTTCTATTTTTGCCAGTCATTACATGTAGCAAAGAAATTGTGCCTGGCTTTCCTTTTCCCTTCCTCCCTCCCAATCCCTTTTCCTTTTGTATTGTGTATTTTAGACATGTAAGCCTGAAGGCAGGGACTGTCATATTGCTGACATCTGTAAGCTTCTCTGGGAGCCTCTTTTGGCCAAAGGGCAGGATAAGAATACTTTACATCCGCTGCCATCCCCAACCTGGTGCCTTTCAGGTATTTGGGGCTGCAACGCTCATCAGTCCTAAGGGTAGATGTTACAAATATGCACAGTTTTTGCTATGCAGTTAACAATGGTTTTCAGGACAATCCCAAGCCTGTATAATCAGAAGAAAGTCGCACTGAATTCAATGGGGCTTATTCACAGTGGAGTTAGGACTGAAGCATTGGACAACTTTAAAAGAAGATCGGGCAGCTACATGGAGAACATTAGTAGGCCTGTCAATGACTATGAGTTCTGAGGCTGAAATGGAAACTCCATGCCCAGGGGTAAGTGTACCACAATGCCAATAATGGGTGAAAACAACAACAAGGGAGGGCTGTTGCTGTCATTGCCTTCTCGTGAGCTTCCTGAAAACATCAAGCTTCCATTGTGGTGTAATGGTTGAGAGTGTTGAACTAGGACCCGGGAGACCACAGCTCAAGCCCCTACTTAGCCATGAAACTCTCTGGGTGACCTTAGGGCGGTCACTGGATCTCTCAGCCTCCCCTACCTCACAGGGTTACTGTGAGGAACAGATGAGGAGGTGGAGAATCACATCTGCCACCTTGAACGAAAGTCTAGACCAGATGAACCTTTAATCTGATCCATAGGAGCTCTTTTAAATTCCCTGCACACCAAAAAAAGTTCTCAGGTCTTTTTCCCAAGCAAGGCAGTTTGAATGGATGGGTAGCGGAAGCAAGTGTGCTCCAGGATCAGGTATGAATTCTCTGTGTGTATGTGGGAGGGAGGGAGATATGGCTCCAGGGCCTATTAAATATTACTGTGGGAGAATATGAAAATGCAGCCTCCATAGGTTCGTCACTGTCTCCCCCACCCGCCCCCAGCACACACATAAAGACAGAGAAGGGTGATGGAGAGAGAACGAGACAGATAGGATTAATGGAGGATTTATAGGATTAGCGATGGGAAGTAGGGAAAGATTAGGGATTAGGATAAGGACCAAAAGGAGGAGGGTGAGGACTCAGAGATGAGGCTCATGAGCGAGTTGGTTGTATTGCTGGGTCCTCGGAAAATATATTCCCACAGACCCACAGCGATGAGCCTGGGGAGTCACAGTTCAGAAGGGAGCCTCATCGCTTGGAAAAAGCAAAAGGAGTTCCCACTGATGTGTCTTTCAGTAGGCAACCAATGAGGGGGAGCTTTACAAGGCATGTAGAAATTCAACAGGTGCACCATGACAGGGAAAATGTGCACCTGTCGAATCTCCATCAAGCAGCAGTTAAAAGCACACAGGAAAGAGAGAGAGAGAGAGATGTTGGGTGAGGGTTTTTTTAATAATGCCGACTGCACTGCAGACACAGAGAAAGCAACCCATATCAGTGGCGTAGCGTGGGTTGTCAGCACCCGGGGCAAGGCAAGTAATTTCCGCCCCCTAACCCGTGGATTTGCGCCCCCTAACCCCCAGATGTTGCGCCCGGTGCGGCCGGCCCCCCCTGCACCCCCCACGCTACGCCACTGACCCATATGGCTTTCAAAAACAGTGGGACATTTTGCTGAACTGGGAAGAGATTGAGTGAGTGCAGCCACATAACTTGGGCACTTTAGTATTGAACACCTTTGAGACAGAGGCTACACAGTTGATATTGCCACCATTATTCATGCTCTAGTGACCTCCAGTTTAGACTCCCGTGCATGGGGATGCTCTTGGGGAAAATGTAGAAAATTGGATTACTGCAACAATGACAACACCAGAATGCTGATGGGAGATGGGTGTTGTTGTTTAAAAAACCAACAACCATGCTGAGTTCTTCTTATGAGTAACTATTTCTGTTCTATTGCCACTGAAATAATGATGGGGAGAGACCACTTTCAAAGGCTGCATCCTTTGTTCTGGGGTGGTCAATTTAGTTGCTGTCCAGGGTTGCATTCCTTCGATGGTTATCTGTGGGGTGGGGGGCAGATGCCAGTGGTGAAAGGAGCCAGGCAAAAGAGTGTTTGGGACTGACTAACCTGGAATAAAGATCACCTTGCATCACTTCTCATCCTGGTGACCTCACATTAAAATTCCGAAACCTATGCAGGCTTGATAAGAAGTGAGCCCCACTGCTTTTTTAAAAAAGTTGTTCTCAAAAAAAGTATATGGAAGATTGATTTATTTAGTACAACAGAGCTACTGTTCTAGAAAGCAAGTGAAAGTAATTCCTTTCTGACTTTAGTGTGCTATGCATGGCAGAAACCTACCAGTTTCTTCTCAGACAGCTTTTCTCCAAGACAACCAGCAAAAGGTTTTTTTAAAAAGTTTACTTTCTTTAAATAAAATACTGCCCCATCTAATTGTTCTTAAAAACACAGAAGGAGATGGAGAGGATTACACGTTAAAAATCCATGGTAAATAAAGGGGAAATGAGGAGGAGGCTAGGAATTCTGTTGGGATGGAAGAATAGAGCAGAGAACAGGAGGTGTTGGGGGGGCTGCATAACATGAGGCTGGTGTGTTGCTCACTTGTCCTGTACCCAAATACAAATAAACATAGGAGGTGGGCTGCATGTTCTCTGGCTCTGGAATAGGGCAGTGCAAGGGGAATAGCTCTGCTTCAGTCCACACTCATATGGCAGTGCAGAAATGGAAGGAAGAAAAAATGCAGGAAGATTCTGCTGCTGGAAAACAAAGGAGCTGTGAAAACACTCGTTGCTTCACAGAGTTGAGGGTGCCTAGACAGCATACAAACCCTCCAAGTTTCCCTATTTTCCAGGGAAAGTCCCAGATATACAGAAGCCATCCCAGGTCCTTATTTGATCCCGGAATGTCCCACTTTTCCTTAGGATATCCCTATTTTCATCAGAGAAATGTTGGAGGGTGGGGTGTCATTTGACTCCATTCCCACCCCCAAGCCAAGGAGATAAGTAACTATATAATGTTTAGAAGACATCTGAAGGCAGCTTATTTATTGTGTTTTTATATATGCTGGAAGATGCCCCGAGTGGCTGGGGCAACCCAGTCAGATAGGAGGGGTTTAAATAAATCGGATGTCCCTATTTTCATCAGATAAATGTTGGAGGGTATGTGCATATAACACTACAGGATTATATATAGCTCTCAACTCCACCTGCATCTCCCAGAGTAGCATCTTATCAAAACCTTATCAAAAATCTTATTAAGGTATGTGTTTGGGGGAGCATGTTGAGGGCGTATAAAATGTGGAGTGGGGGGAAAGGAAGCTATCTGTTTCTTTGTTCGGGGTTGTTATCCAATGTTAGTCCTGCTCAGAACAGACCTCTAGAAATTCATGTCCATGGCAAACATAGATCCATTACAGATAGGTAGCCGTGTTGGTCTGCCATAGTCAAAATAAAAAAATTCCTTCCAGTAGCACCTTAAAGACCAACTAAGTTAGTTCATTAATTTCAGTGGGTCTACTCTGAGTAAGACTTAGTTGGTTACCGCCCCCAGGCACTGGAAATAACTCACAGGAGGATTTAAACTTGTCTGCGTGCTGCCTTAATTAAAGCAACACATCACCCTGATTTTGAGTTAATAAAATTAATTAATGCATGCCAAACATGGACTTGGGTTAGGAATCCAGTTAACTGGATCTAATGAAGTTGAAATGTACAAGATAAATGCATAAACAAATTTTCCAGTTTGATTTAAACAAGTTGGCATGAATTGGAACTTAAGCTTCTTCGCTTGTATCCTTACACAGTGCTAATCTGACATTCAGATTTCATTTGATAGCCAGTATCTTGAACTAAGAGGATCATACAGGAAGGCAATAGGAAAGGTGTCTCTGTTGGAGACATTGGAGAATGGCTGCCAGTCAGAGTAGACTGTACTGAACTAGATGGACAAATAAGTTTGACCTGGAATGGCAGTGTCCTTTTTTTATTTCTTCTGAATTTGGATAAAATAGATTTAAATAGATACAATCACATTCGGGAGAGCGAATTTGCCTCTGCTTCAGCTTAGCTCCTCAGCTTCTGTTCCAGGTGACTATCACTTTGGCTGCTTATTTGGGTGGCTGATTTGGTTGGTAGGTTTTTCTTTTTAAAGAAGCCCATTGTTCTGGACTCTTTCCCTCCAGAGACTGAGTAATATTTCCTTCTTCCAGCCTGTGTGATTAAGCAACAGGCTTCTTTGGAAAATACCAATGATCAAGCAGAAGGCAGCAGAGCCGCAAAGGCCACCTCTGCCTGAAATGAGCAGGGGGAGAGGTAACAAGGCTATTAGAGAAGGAAGAAAGTGCTGTAAAGAAAGGCAGGCTGGCTGAGGGGGAATGCTTCTGCCGAAGACAAGTAACAAAAAAATCTCAGGATGCATTTGCAGAAGATGGAGTGGAAGAGAAGGAACTGACTCACTCAGAACATGAGAATGCAAGGATGCTGGGGCATGGCTGGGGGCGGGAAGGGGGGTGCCTGAAGCAGACAAGGCTACGAAGAAAATGGGAGGTGCTTTGGCTTGAATCTTTACCGAGCAGGAAAGGAAAGCGCGCACTGCACCACAGCTTCGACCTGGATTTCGATTTTTGAGTCTGGAAATATGCTGCATTGGCCTCCAACGGTGGATTTGGAATGCAGGATTCATTTCCATGCAAAGTGGCAGCGTTGGAGAATCTCAGGCATGTAATGCATTAAAACAGTAACAACACGGCATATTGCAGTGAGCTACCTGGCTGTTTCAAAGCAGAGGTGCTTAAAGATGGAAACAGCAGAAGCTCTTAAAGGTGCAGCAGGGCATCATTCGGTTCCAAAAGAGTCTTTGGTGTGCAGCTTTAACAAGCACAGCTATTCTTTCCCATTCCCCTTCATTTCCCCCCTTCCCTGCCCCCCGCAAAGGATGTGTAGAAACAGGTGCATATTTCAATAGCTCTGATGGTTGAGTGAGGGAGTGCGTTGCCTCTAAAAACATTAAAAGGTGCATCTTTAAAAGCAGCCACAAAAAACAGCACAGGCACAGGGTTATGTGAGTCACTTGGCCACATTCAGTAGCATTTCCTGACAATCAGAGAACTACATTCCATCATCACCATTACAATGGATGTACGCAGGGCCTGCAACATAATGGTGCAACATGGAATGCTCCTGTTCAAGGTTCTGGCCAGTAAGACCCTTCCCCAGGATACTCCATTCCATTCCCTCCCCCAGTTTTCAGCTTTTTCCCTTCAGCAGCCAGCCAGCATCCTGTGCCTGCTGTGTATGACTAGGCCTTGGTGAGTTGTTTTGGGGGTTTTCTGTTTGCTTCCTTACATTTTTGTTTCTATTTTTCCTTCTTCTTCTTTTTGGTAGCTCTATAATGCTTGCTGAAATCTCTCCTGTGTGTGTATGGTGCAGTTTTGGCTAAATAAGGATTGACACTCACTCTGCAAAACATTGCTAATAGAGGGGATGGTGCTAGCAGAGGAGATGGAGGAGAGAAAAGCATTTTGCCCAACAAAAATTCTGCTGCTTGAATTTTGGGAAAATATAATATCCCCACCTCCAGTTGCAATATTTAATCTGTGATTAGAGAAAAGCCTAGTGAGGACCAAAGTTTAAAGGCAATGTCTGGCAGATCTCCTATGTGATACACTCCCAAGTAATTTCCTTCTTTCATTTTGTTTGTTTGTTGAACTCTTGGGCCCTCCGCCCGGTATTCTCCTGAGAGAAAAGGCTTGTTTTCACCAGTTTCCCAAAGGACAACTTCCTGTGATTTCAAGCCAGCACAAAGCAAAAACAATCATCCTTGCTTTTGATGTTACTATATCCTTACACACATTTCATAAATGAAGAAGAAAGGCTTTAAGACTTACTAGAGGTCCTTGTGAAGTTAATCATCACATCACAAGTTTTTACAACCTCTTGCCATATATTGTATATTTGTGTATTTCATTATCTGTACTTAACGCTTTCTTGAAACAGCACTGTGGGCTTTGTCATTATTACACTAATTTTCTAGATAAGAAGCTGAGGCTGAGAAATCAGTCAATTGCCCTATGGCTAGCTGGTGAGTTTCTGGCCCTTCTAGGATATGAACCAACATTCAGACTGGACAATGCAGGCAATCTTGTTCACAAAACAAAATTTAAATTGGACTTTCAGTTTGGAGTGAGAGTTTTTCCTCTGCCTGCCTCAGTATGCATTACCTTTCTCTTGTTCATATAGTTTTCTTGGGCATATTGGGAACAGTATTGCCTTCTCCCATTGGAGGGGCCTTCTCTGCATTCCGAATTACCTTTGGAAATTCCTAAGGCAGCTGGCAAAAGGCCTTAGTGGAATGGTATCTTTGAATCACCCCTCCCTCCATTTTTAAAAATGTTGCTTCTTTATTTGGCTTAAATGCCCATTTGTTTAACATTTTTGAAAGCTGCTTCAATAATTTCTTTTGGTTGAAAATAGCATATAGATATTTGAAACAAAATCTCTCTGTGTGTACAATGTTGCTCTCACAGTTTGCTCTAGAATAAACTTTACCACCAAGAGACAATGCTCCTCTATATTCTCAAGGCAAATTTCTGTCCCTCCTGCTTGACAGTTCGTGCGGATTCTCAATCTGTAACAAAATTGTTGCTCACAGCTAACATGAGCATATTAAACTCACTGTGAATATACTCCCTATTAAAGAACACTTGGAGGTTTTTAGTTTAAACTTGAAAATGTGAGTACAAGGGGACATGATAGCATACCCTCCAACATTTCTCCAATAAAAATAGGGACATCCCATTCCATAATGATAATTTTACTATTTATACCCCACACATCTTACTGGGTTGCCCTAGATGCTCTGGGCAGCTTCCAACATATACAGAAACATAATAAAACATTAAACATTAAAAAAAACTTCCCTATACAGGATTGCCTTCAGACAGCTTGGGGGTTGGATAACTCCATACCCTCCAACATCTCTCCAATGAAAAAGGGACACCCTAAGGAAAAGTGGGACATTCTGGAATCAAATCACAAACTGGGACAGCTTCTCTAAATCAGGGACATTGCTGGAAAAAAGGAACACTTGGAGGGTCTGTGACAGAGGTGTATAAAATTATGCAGGATGGAGAGAAAGTGTAAAGAGAAAAGTTTTTTCTCCTTCTCTCATAAAACTGGAACTTGAGGCCATCCAATGAAGCTGTGTGTTGGAAGATTCAAGACAGACAGACAAAAGTATTTCTTGAGGCATCAAATAGTTAAAATATGGAATTGGAATTAATTACCCTGAGATGCAATGATGACCACCAACTTGATGTTTTTTACAGGATTCAACACATTCTTGGGGGATAAGGTTACGAGTGGCCACTAGCAGGGATGGCTATGCTTGACTGCCACGGACGGAGACAGTATGGCTCTGGGTGCCATTTGCTGGGAATCACTGTCTCACTCAGGGCCAGCTTTGGGGCTTCCCATTGGGGCATCTGATCGGCCACTGTGAAAACAGAATGCTGGACTTGATGGGCCTTTGGCCTGATTGACCAGCCAGATTCTTTTCATGTTCTCAAAGAGCAAGAAGAAATAGAATTAAATTACAAGAAGGTTGATTTAGGTGACCTGTCAGAAACTAGTTTTTTTCTGAGGGCTTTGATAAGAAGCTTAGGAGCAATGAACCTGCACCTCAATCACCCCCCCCCCAAGTAGCCAGCCAGTAGGTTCTGTTGCCTCGCCTCCTTTGGCTGAAAAGCTAGGAAGAACTCCTCCTGATGGACCCAGACCAGAGCTGGAGCCTCCCGTTGCTGACCCCTATTCCAGGGTGGAATATAAGGAAGAAACTCTCCAAATGTAAAGCACCGTTCAGCAATAGGCTGCCTTAAATAGCTTGTGGCATCTCTTTTCTCTGTCCAGAAAAAAGGTTTGGACAGGGAGCCTCTGTTGGAGGAGGCTTTAAAGCATGTGTGATGAACCTTTGGCTTTCTAGATGTTGCAGAACTACAAGTCCCATCATCCCTGTCCATTGGCCATGTTTGCTGGGGCCGGTGGGCGTTTTAGTTCAGCAACACCTGGAAGGCCACAAATTCCCCACACCTGCTTTTAAAAAAAAGCTACCATGGATTAAATGACACTTTGGGTGGCTTCTGATGCTCTGGAAATCAGGTGTTCCAGGAAGGATCTTCTCCATGGGGCACAAGGGGCTAATGTGGGGTGGGGTGGAGTAAAGTGCAGGAGATGTGTCTCTGCAACAGGCAGGCATCTCCATAGTGCTTCAGTAGCAGCAGAAGCAGAAGGAGCTGTATCTATGACAATATTCAGGCAGGTTGTAAAAGAGCCACTGAGCATCTGTCCCCAGGAGTTCCATGCCCCCCAGGTGAATGCCACTTCTGCTTGGACCAGCCTTGCACAAGAACAGTTGGTGGCAAGAGAGAAGGAGCTCTGCACTGTGCAACCTTAGACTGCCATTTATTCATAAATTATATCTGTAGCCCTTTCCAGAGAATGGAGGCCTCTATCATTCTTCCATAACAACAACCCAGCATAGTAGGTTAGGCTGAGAAATGTTTACTTGCCAAGGCTTTATGGCTAGAAAAGGATCTTGGCCACTCACCTAAAAAGCACCCAGCATCAATGGCACCTGAATCAGCCCATTTCCCTGTCCTGATCCAAGCCTGATCCAAGAAACTTTGCTTCTGAGGGTAAGATCGGTGCCACAAAATTGTCTGATGCTCCAGCATGTATCATGCTAAACATTCCCAAATGCATTCAGCTGCCTTATTATTTCTAATACGCTTCCTGCACAAAGTACAGCAGAATCTGGCTAATTCTCTCTCTCTCTTTCTCTTCACTAATCCTCAAACTCAATAATCCTCATCACAAACTCTGTGATCTCATCCCACTTCTCAGGCGAGTTAAGGCCCTTTCTCTCCTTATGCAATGTTCCATGGTACATTTACCATGACGCTGAGGTGAATTGTAAACAGCAAAACCAAGGCACTTAACAAAAACCAGCCGGTTGCTCAGATGCTTCACTATCAGGATGAGAATCTGACAGGGAGAAATATGAGCAAGAAGGGCTGAAGCGGGTGCTTGCCACACACCTAACATCCCAGGAAAAGAAACAATCCCTCACCATCATCTTGAGGGAAATCTTACTGGGCCCCACCAGACCGGTGTTTTATTTTGGTTGTATTCAGCAACATGTTCTTAAGACAAAAATGGTGCCTTTGTGGTGGATTTATTCTGCTTTACTTGTTGTTCTGCAATGCTTCCCCAAAGCTACCACCTCGTTGCTCTCCAGAGGGGCTATAGCACAAAAAAGCAGGACAAAAATAAACTAGAACTTTTCTGGTATAAAAAGCTACATGATTTCAGCAGGTAATTACAGGATAGGCACTGATTGGAAATGAAGCAGTGTGACCACCCTGAAACATTTGCAAGTGTGAACAGTATAAAAAGCAGGATCATGTGTGACACTGCCCTTCCCCCACATAGCATTATAGCACAAATAATCAGGAATGTGTAATTTAAAAAAAGGTACTGGGTGGGTCCCATAATCACCATTTGACAGAATTCTAGTGATTATCTACACCAGCGTTCTTCAACTTTGGGTCATGAAGTGCAGTTGAACTACAAAACCCACCATCCCCAGCCAGCTTAGCCAATGTTGAAGAATGCTAATCTACACCATAATCTGAACTACACTATGTTGGTTCTATACCATTTTAATGCATTGTTTTCCTCAGGAAACCCTGCAAAATTGTAGCCTGGACACATGCAGTTGCCTTCTACAGAGTCAAACCACTGGTCCAACTAACTCAGTATTGTTTACCCCAGGAATGGGCAAGCTGTGGCCCTGCAGATGCTGTTTGGACTCCATCCAACATGGTCAGTGGTCAGGAATGGTGGCTGTTGTGGTCCAACAATATCTGGAGGGGGCCACAACCTTTCCTATCCCTGGTCCGTGCTGATTGACAGCAGCTCTCTGGGGTCTCAGGAGCAGATCTGTCCCATCTCTGCTATCTGACTACTTAACCAGAGATGCCACTGAGGATTGAATGGGGGACCTTCTGCATGCAAAGTGCTCTGCCACTGACCTGTGGCCCTTCTGTGCTTGGTGAGGGGGCCGACAGTTCTTTATTCTCTACAGAACAACAGCACAAGCGCCCCGTACATGTGGTAGCTCTGAGCTCACACACCAAAGTTCACATGGGGCTCTGGAATGGATGGGGGCAAGTATTTCATCATCAAATAGGTGCAGATGGGATGTGCACTTAGCCTAAGTTACAAACCCAGAGCACTCCAGTGGCCTGCACAGTGGGGGAAATAGCTACTGTGCCTCCAAAAAGAAACCCATCTGGAAGATGATGTGCTGTCCAGGAAAGTAAGCAAATGCTAAGGCCTTATAAGAAAAGAGAGTAAAATAAGAGAGAGGGGGGCATAATTATATGTTCTGCCACATTTTCCCTGCTGGATGAAGAGGTCTCTGCCAAGGTGTCCATTCTGTATAATTACACACAAACAAAAATCATCTATTTCTTGTGTTTTTCAGTTTTTGTTATGTTTCGTCCTGAGATATATATGTGGAAGGCAATAAATAAACAATGGCAGCAAAGAATAATAATTATATTCCTTTACCACCACTCCTCTCTCTCTACACACCCACAGAGCTGAGTTCAGTGTCTATTTCTATCACTGTGGTGAGGTGAAAAACCCATCTTATTTTCAGAACGAAACCTTGGCTACAGAACAAATCGTCCAAATTCTTGTAAATATGCCTTTTAGTGTGGGTACCAAATCTGGTGCAAATCAAGAGGGCAGGAGAATAAAATTCATTACATGTGGAAGGAGATGCTTCTTACCTCCAACTTGTTGTTTTTTCCTAACTAATCTGTTTGCATTACTGGAAGGTATGACTCAAAGTGGGGAGCTGGGGAAGTTCCATTAAAAAACTTCCCTGTTCCCTGAAAAATGTGCTGGACCATGCCCCTAATGGGTTGGGATTGCTGAGCAACTGCTTTCAGCACATTCAGCTGGGCAGTTGTGTGATAAACTTGGAGAGTGGTTAGGGAGGTTTGGACATGCATTGTCTGCCACACAGGTTGAGGGCAGCATTTAAGGATTACTTGCATGTAAGAAAGAGCCACTGCAGATCAAACACCACAGAGCTTTCATAGGATGATGTACACCAGGCCTACATATACCTTGTGACCCAAACTGTGCCCACAGCCATTATGGAAAAGCAACAGGGACTCAATCAGCCTCCTGTTTTGTTGCCTGTGTGGGATTGCAGAAAAGACAGGGTGGCTCTGAAGCATCTGGCAACCAAGGTGGATGAAATTGGCTTGGTGGCTTACAAGTTGTGCATGTGAATCAGTAAACGAGTCTTTGACTCATGAAGTATCTTCAAATGGCAGTACCATTTCCCCCTCCACTTTATCAGAGTTAGATTCGCACCATATGAATTGCCATCTGGATCTGTCCTTGGAGAAAACATTGGTTGCCGTATACCAAGCCCTGTAGCTCTGCAGTCTCCATTAATGACTTAATACTAGTCTGATATGCTTGCTGTTGTTCAGGGAAGGGCAGGGACCTCCAGGGCCAGGGAAGGATTGAGTTAACCCACAGGAGACAGGTGTGCGCCTGATACACTTACAGCATCTCCCCCTTCACAACGGCCATCTGGATGTGTCCTTGGAGAGTGCATTGGTTGCAATAAACCACAGACTGAGGCTTGCAGACCACATTCATTTTAGGGTGGTGGGGCAAAGGGATTGAAATAAGTGGAAATTTTATGGCAGCAGGGCCCAGTTGATCCATGCCCATTCAGCTCAATTAGTACTCTCCAAGGTCCTGAAAAGGGAAGTGTTGATATGAGGAGGGGAAAGATTGAGAGTGTGTGCTTCTTTTGAGATTAGATTGCTAGAAATTAAAACTGGGGTTTTTTTGTTTTTTTAAAAAAGAATGTTCTTGATGATTGGCTAGGCTAATTTTGAGTTGCTAACGTCAGCCTGACATAGTATTGCTTAGTTATTTCCAGGACTGGGATGCCTTTCTGGTATTGTTCAATTAGCTCTGCTTCAATTTCCAAATATAAAGCAACTAAAATAGAGATTGCTGGCATGTATGAAATGCTTGCAGGCTACACACACACACACACACACACACACACACACACACACTTATATAGAGAGTGCAATTTTCAGTCCTAGAAACATGAAATGAGTACTCACTTTCCTCTCCTCCTTTAGCTCTTCTATCACTCTAATGTCCATTGCTTTGATTGCTGTGAAGGTTTGTACCCTGGAAAAGCAAGAATATGCTTCTTCTTTCTATGTGTGCATGGTTTGAGAGAGAAATGGCATTGCTAGAGATGTATAAAATCATGGGGCTGGAAGGGTTCGCAAGTCCGAACCCCTTGCTCCAATACAGGGAAGCTTATGTATGTGGAGAGTCAGTTTGATAGTAGCAATGTGGCTGTGCGTATGATGTATTTGACCCAGGATGCAAGTGCAGATATCCAGGATGCACAGCAAATACACAAATGTGATTACATGCAGGTGGCAACTTCAGCATGACATCGAGAAAAGTGGGCTTTGGAATGTTTGTGATCTGGGCCTCCGAGTGATACTGAAAACGAGATGTGTCTATGTGAAAGGTATTCACTGTGTGCTTCTGGGTATGAGCAATGCATCTGTGTGCTTGCAAGGCCTAGTATACCTTTCCTGTGCCTCTGAAGCATCTGTGCAACTGCGAGATATAATTGTGCAATCTATGGGTCTGTTTTTGACAAACATGTCTGAAACATGAAACAAATGCGGAGGTGTGAGCATCTGTGTGTGGGTATGTGTACAAAGGGTGAATATTATGTGTATGACAGCATTGAAGTGTGCGAGAGTGACAATGCGCATGTGCCTGAAGAACAGGAGATTGTGTGGGAGTTCCAAGAGCCTGATAACAGCAAAAGGAAACTGTGTATTGCTGCAACAGGAATGGGCACATGTTATAGGATGTGGGGGGGGGTAGAAAGAGGAATGTGCAGCCAATAAGGCGGACAGCTGATGAAAACAGAAGTATTTGGACCCCTTGGATCCAAATTCAAGCTAAAATGTACTGTACGCATAGCAATGGCCATTTGTAAATAATGCTGAGCTCCTGTTGGCACCTTGATGCCCCTTTGTTGGTCTGTAGACTCTTCAGATCAGATCTTTAATACACACCAGCTTTGCTTTGTCTAAACCTGTTAATAAAACTTGATCTGCTTACAATACTGAAATTTATCTACAATTTAAAGAATAGAATTGTGGCAGATAGCAGTGTTGACATCCCAGGAAATGATGAAGCTTAAGAAATCAGAAGGATTAAAGCAGCACATGAGCTTTAATTCCCAACAGCTACCTCTTTTTGTCATGACAAGCAGTGAGCCATTCTTTCCTAGTGTAATATTCTTGACCATACATACATCCAGATGCAATAATATCTGAATGCATGAGTTCATTAGGACTGATCGCCAGCCCAGTCCCCTTGAAGAACTCAGTTGAATTCCACTAAGGCCATTTGTTATCCTCAGGTGAACCAAGATTAAAAGACATATGAGACATGAGCCTGTTTTAGGGACATACTTTTATGTCTGTTTTGATTCTACACCGACAACTGCTGAGCTAATCGTAGGTGCAAAGAAAATTGGACCACAAACAAAGATCTGTTAACAGAAACAGAAAATAAATTGAGGATAAAAGATTTTGATGAAATAAAATTTCTCTTAACAGATTGGTTGCAATACCACCAATTAAATGACATATTCAGAAGTGATAAGGAGAGAGGCTTTGGGAAGGAATTCTCAGGGTCTGAAAATTGGATAAGCTACTGTTGGAATGGGAAACAAAAGATGAAGAGGTTAAAGACGTAATGATAAAATGGGCAAAAGACTTGGGACACAATATTCCATTTGAGTCATGGGAAAGGCTGTGGAAGGAGGATTTAAAATTTACTGCATACAGTTCTTTAAAGGAAAATTATATGAAAATGATGTACCGTTGGTACCTAACCCCAGGTACGATTGCAAAGATGTATAAAAATTCCACCAATATATGTTGGAAATGTATAGATAATGAAGATACCTTTTTGCATATGTGGTGGACTTGTAGAAGGGCAAAAGACTTCTGGAAAATGATTTACTATGAGTTAAAAAAATGTTTAAGATAACCTTTTATTAAAAAAAACACCCAGAAGCCTTCTTGCTTGGAATAGTGGGGGAGGAGATACCAAAGAACTTAAAGAGACTGTTTATGTATGCTACCACGATCGCCAGAATGCTATTTACCCAAAAATGGAAAGAAAAAGGCACACTGGCAAAGGAAGAATGGATAATCAAGATGATAGACTATGCCGAAATGGCAAACCTTACCAATAGGATCAGTAAACAAGATGAGAAGAAATTCTTACAAGATTGGATAAAATTTATAGAATATGTTAAAGAACACTGTAAATATGCTAAAACATTAGCAGGGTTATTGTAACATTTATGTTTATGATGTGTTAAATATGGACAACATATTTATAATTAAGATTTGAAAATTGCAGAGAAAAAAAATGATATGCATAATGATGAATGATTGAATTTGGAAGCCAGGGGGAGGGGGAGGAAGTCAAACAAGTTGAATTTGGTGTATAATTGAATGTAAAAGTGTTGTTATTTTTTAAAAAAATCTTGGAAAATAAAAATATTGTTTTTTTTAAAAAAAATAATCATAGGTGCAAAATAAGGCTCTACATCAGGTGTGGGGAACCTTTGGCCCTCCAGATATTGCTTAACTATAACTCCTACCAGCCCCAACAAGCATGGCCAATGACTAGGGATGATGGGAGTTGCAGCAACATCTGAAGGGCCAAAAGTTCCCCACACTTGCCCTACAATTCTCTACCAAAGCTTTGCTGGGTAGGTTTCTGCTACCTGTACGGCATTTATTCCTAAACTAGTTTCACAAACATCATGAAGTCTGTTTCCCCCATCCTTTCTAGCTTTAGAGACAACATTAATTTAGCCACGACAGAATATTTACATTTCTGTCCAATTCCTGGGTTATTCAAATTTATGTCCTATTCTGTGGACTCCATAGCCAGCCAGAATTCATTAGGAATTGTACTGCTGCAGCAAGATTCCATCGTGACCACCTGAGCTCTGGATAAAGGCATGGACAGGTCAGATGCCTTCTTTAAAAAACCATCCCTTGGGTTTTAAGAGACTTTTCAAGCTGGTCTTCAGTCTTGTCTTTATAGAAAACCATGTATTTGGAATAATCCCAGCTCTCCTTAGGGAATGATAAAGGTAGAGAAGCAGAGCAGGAAACATGTAGAATGTATCCATGCTCTTTCAAAATTCTGTGTTCAATCAAGAAAACCCTCAGCTCTAACCATTTCAAAGTAAGTTCGTAAGCACAGCACAGAGTGTTAAAACATATCAAAGTCCTCTTTCCTCATTCCCAACCTCCCACTGCCCCATTCCGCTATTACCCCAGTCAGAACAACAAATTTGTTTATAAAGAGTTGCATTTTGAAGCTTTGGATCTCTACTGCTTCTCCTCCTCCTCCCTGCCAATCCAGACTTTCAAGGCTGAGGATAAAGGCCTTGGATGTTTTTCTTTCTTCCTCTATCTAAAATCTTTAAAACACTCTAAGCAACATGGGCTGGGGTGAGGGAGATCAAAGCTGTTTGGATACAGACACATAAGATGAAAACCAGAGGCCTCCCTTGTTGTTTCCACGGGGCTCTTGGAAGCTGGTTTGGCCCCTTCTACCTAGGGGAGCTGGGACACTGTCAGTGAACAAGAGACCAAGTGATTCAGTCACTTGAGAGAAAGAAAGCTGTTTTCTCAGGATAAGACATCAGAACTAGATAATTTCTCTCTGTGTCTCTGCTAAATATTTATTTAGTATTTGTACCCATTCCCACTCACCCTGATACACCTGAAAGTGCCATCAGAGGTCAAAAACAGCTGTCCTCACCTGCCTCTGGGTTTCTCTGCATTAAGAGTGGGAAAGCTTTTCCAGTCCCTAGCCCACATTCCCTTCTGAGCAACGTTCTGGGAGCTGCAAGTCAGTGATGGACGGGGCCAGAGCAACAAATGTAAATGTACTTCTACACACATACACCTTTCTATGCTCTATACAGGCAGGCAAGTCATTATCAGAGTTCAAGGACACATCCCAGTCACACAAAAGCACTCAATGAGGGTGTGAAGGAAGACCAGTGAGCAGGGTGGCCTGGGCAGAAAGGACATGACTAAAGAAGGAGTATGGCCTAGAGAGAGAGGCTTGGGCCCACATCTGGCCTCTGGGCCTGAGGGCCTCTACCCTTGCTGTACACAATCAAGCTGTGAAATCTCAATGTGGGAACACTCTATGAATTGCAGTCGTTTTGCAGATAAGCTCTGGATGCATCAGGTTGAGCTTTATGTGTGGAGGGGGAATTATAAAAAACGATAGCAGCTTGCAATATGTTTTCATTATGGTGAGAATTTCAAAGTGCCTGCATTGAGAAGATCCAGCAGTGCATCTTGCTGCCTTGGTTATGTGTTTGTTTGTTTTTAAACCTAATCCGCTTCAGAGTTGAAAGAACCTACAGGTTCAAGTGGTGGGTCTAGAGTCATGCCTTCAAGTCATGAAACAGTCCAATGATAGGACAGGCACGTGACCACCTCAGGTGGCAGATTATGGGCAACAATTAAGGATAGCAGACTGGCAGTGGCAGAGACACAAATCTGATCCAGGGGGCATAATTCACTGGGACATTCTGAACAACCCTCATGAAAATGAATGGAAGCCAAACGTCACTTCCTGGCAGACTGTGCCTCAGATTAATCCATGTAAAGGGGTCTCTCTTGGGTCATTTGCTCCAGATACCAAAAACCTGCATTTCCTGTTATGATGCTAACCAATTTATTGACCCTGCCTTACTATATTCCTCCTCATATACAACTTTGGATATAGTTTGGTTCCTCACAGCCATTGCTCTTAATTTCTAAGCTCCTTTCCATATGCAAAAAATAAAAATAAAATGTTTCACAGTTCTCACCTCATTTATCCTTACAGCAACCCACAATGTAAGCTTAGATGAAAGATAGTGACTAACCCACCACAGGGAGTTTCATAGCTGAGTAAGAATTTGAATGCCTTCCAGCCTTCTACCCCCCCCCCCACTCTATCCAACAAACCAGCTTGCAAAAAAAGGCCTTCTCTTCATCAGGCAACAGAGCACAAGAAAAGAAACAGCCCTGGTCGCAAATGAACTTAGAGGGCTCCATTGGGAAGGGGCCCTGCCTGGGTGAGCTGCTTTTCTCTGTCTTACAGTAAGAACGAAGCTTTCAACTGGCAGGGCTGCCTAAAAGGATACAGTACAACCTGGCAAAGAAATGGAAGGGTGATCCACTGGACAACACCAAGGAAAAGAAGGAGCAAATGGGCTACTTACCTCCATCTGAGTAGGTCTCTGTCCCATAACCATCCTGAAGACCATTGCTCCAGGTGCCTTCATATTTGGCCCCATTGCCTGTGCATTCACGTACTCCGTAGCGTCCCTTAAATCCATGAGTCCATTCGCCTTTGTACACCCACTTCCCTTTGCTCTCCACACCAATGCCGTGGCGCTTTCCCTGGGCCCAGGTGCCCTGGTAGGTGTTGCCACTCGGCCAGGTATAGACCCCCAGCACTTCAAAGCCGTGACTCCAGGAACCCGCATACTCTCCTTGACCCTTGGGGCCGGTGCATATTCCGTGGCCGTGAGCCTTGCCGTCCTCCCAGCCTCCACAATAGGACCCTCCATCGTCAAAATTAAACCTTCCCCCACTGGACATGCATGTAACTCAGTTTGAAAATTCTCAAAAAGGTGAAAAGAAAAAGAGAGAGGGGAGGAGGAGAAGCAGCCGCCAGGGGAGGGGAAAAAAAACCCAAACAACACCTTAAATAATGCACCAAATCCAAATAGCTGCTTGAGTCAATTTCTGCTGCTCACACTTTCTCAAGGGGAAGACTCATGGAACCTTGATCCTCTTGGCTTCCTGCTCTGGAGACTGGATTGGAGCAAAAGAGGGAGAATAATATTGTCCAGAACAGCAAATCAGGCAGGTTTTGGTGCAAGCAAGTCTCCTTTAAAACCATCCGAGGCAAAACCCAGGGAAAGAAAGGATGCGGAGAAACAGGCCAAGTGCCAACATATAAGAAGAAGAATTCCTGGTTTTGCGGGAGGGGGGAGGATGCAACACGCAGGCGGCAGGAAGGGTCTCAAATCCCCCTCTGTGACCTCCACCTGCTGCTGTTTTGATGGAGAAATGGATCAGGCAGTCCAAGGCAGAGCAGCATCTTGGTGGTTATGTTTTTGCTGGAGAGACTCCTGAATCAGCAGCAATGCAGTGTCTGTGTCTGTCTCAATCTCACGCACACTCTCTTCCTATCTTTCTCACACACACACTCACGCATACACACAAACACACACACACATACACACTCACAAACACACCTACACCTCACCCTACAAAAACAACTGTTCTCATTTTCTTCCTCCTCCCCCCCTCCCCACACCTCCCACCGCCACCCACAGCAAACCTCTCACTCCGTTAGATCTCGGCTTGTTTTTTGGAACGACTCCCACATTTTGCCTTCAAAGAGAGAGACAGGGAGAGATGCCCTTTTCGGAAGGGCTGGATTCTTTCAGCAGGGTGGCAGAAAAAGAAGGGATGGAGGAGGCGGAAGAGATTGAGGATGGAGGGAAAGAGGCGCCTCTCTCTCTTTC
The DNA here is from genome assembly GCF_965113315.1 of Podarcis vaucheri. Classification (NCBI taxonomy): domain Eukaryota; kingdom Metazoa; phylum Chordata; class Lepidosauria; order Squamata; family Lacertidae; genus Podarcis; species Podarcis vaucheri. Next base: position 52,319,673 of record NC_138765.1, on the reverse strand, counting down.
CTTTTTTGTATCTCCAGTCTGGGAGGGGCAGAGGTCTTCTTGCATCCTCCTCACCCTCTTCTTCTCATCTTCCTCAGTGGAGACCGATCTTGCTTATTAAGGGGAACAGACCCCCGGCTCAGCTTCTGCCTCTCTCGCTCTCTGTCTCAGCTCAAGCTCCTTAGATTTAAAGGTACAGGAACTGCGTAACACTCATCGCTCGCTCTCTCCTCGCCCCCCCCCCAGCAGATCTCTCTGTTCTCTTTCACTTCCTTAGAGACAGGAGGCTAAAAAACCTCCAGCAGGCCAGAAAGAGATAGCATCCAGAAAAAATGCATTTGGCAGGCTGCAATCTATCAGCCTAGGAAGAGGGTAAAGATTTCTCAGGGAAACCAAGTGGGAGCAGCTCTTGCCTTCCATAATGATAGCCCAACACTAACCTGGCTTATTCATTCACAAGTAGCACTGATTTTGCTGGGAGACGCAAGAGGCTATGCTTAGGACCCCACTCCTCACTTAATTTTGTTGCTGGCAATACTTTCTTCTCCCATCCCCCTTCTTAAATAAGCCTAATTTCCTAACTTGAAAACAACAGCCAGGGGCATACCTAGGAGTTGTCCAGTTTGGCCCCTGCCAAAGACACATGCCTAGGGGGGCACAAAAATCACACATCGCCCCTTTGGCTTGGAGTGGCTAGGAGTCCGCTCACCTGCCCATTCCCAGGGCCACTCCTCTCCTGCTCTGAACTGGCCAGGCAAGGTGCGCAAGCTCCTTTGGGTGCCTTGGAGGAGGGTACAAGGGACGGGTGGGCACTGATACAGCTCCTTGCCAAGGGCACAAGGGAGTCCAGGTATACCCCTGCATCAACAGCAAGAGCACTTATTTATTTACTAAAGCAAATTACATCCTTCCTGTCATAAGGACGTACCTGACCCATGTAGCCCAGCATCCTGTTCTCCCAGTCGCCAGCCAGATGCAAGAGCACTCAGCCCTCCTGCAGATTCCAGCAACTGTCTTCTCTGACCACTAGTAGCCATTGATAGCCGGCTCCTCCAAGAATTTCTCTAATCACATTTTAAATCCGTTCCACTTGGTGGCCATCCACTTGGTTGTTGCGTGAGTCCAGGGAGGGCCCCAACAGCAAAAAGAAAACAAAAATAATAAAGCCAATCAGAAACCTCAAAACTAGCATGGCGGCAGACAGTTCTTTTCCTCTGCTCCTTTCTAAGAAAACCCAAATGGCTCCAATTGGTTTCATACATCACACACCCTAATGCCAGTATTTATCTACTTGCACTTTGATGTGCCTTCAAACTGCTAGGTGAGCAGGAGCAGGGACCAAGCAACGGGAGCTCATTCCATTGTGAGGATTTGAACCGCCGACCTTCTGATCGGCAAGCCCTAGGCTTTGTGGTTTAGACCACAGCAGCACCAGTGTCCCTCAAGGCATTGTATGCCAACACTAAAACCTTAAGTTGGGTTCAATAGCTTATAGTCAGCCAATGCAAACCTTTTTAGAATCAGTGTTATGTGGTCCCAAGAGGCTGAGACAGTTAACACTCTACAGGTGTATTTTCATCACTGGCAACCTCCAGACTGTCTTCCAGGGTGGACCCATGTAAGAGTGCAATACAGCAATCTAACCAGGTGGTTACCAGAGCATGGGTTATTGTGGCAAGTCTGGCTCTGTCCAGGAACAGCCATAGCTGGTGAACCATCCAGAGCTGAAAATAAGTGATCCATGCCACTGAAATCACTTAGGCTTCTGGTGACAAAGCAGAATGCAGAAGTAAGCCCAAGCTATGCAGCTGGTCCTCCAGGGAAAGTGCAACCCATCCAGCGCACGCCAGCTACCCATTTCCTGCACCTGAAAACCTCTGGCTAACAGAACCTTCATCATGTTGGTGTTCAGGTTCAGTTCATTGGCCTTCATTGTAAATTGCTTTGCGACACCTCTGGTTGTGCAAAGGGATATAGAAACAGAATGAGCTAACAAGCTACCTGAACTCATCCAGACCATGGCGTCCTCCAAGCACCTATCAATCACCTCATTCAGATAACAAGGAGACACATAGTTGGGTAACATCCAGCTGATCATGACACTGGGCTCACACATCCCTGATGACCACACAGGAAACTTATTTATGCAGAATCAGGAAGTTCAGAATTGCCAACCTAGGCTGGCAGTGACTGTCCAAGGTCTCAGCCTGGGAACATTCCCAGCCCTACCTGGAGATGCTGGGGGTTAAACCTGGGACCTTCTTTCTGCAAAGATGGTTGTTCTTCCTCTGAGCAGTGGCCATTTCCCAGGAGCAGATTCACCCTGGCACCAGGCCTCCAACTTCCCACCTGTATAGCTGCTCCAGGAGGACACCATAGTTAATGGTAGCAAAAGAGTCTCCTCATCTAGTAACTCCAACTGACACCCTAGGCAAAAAACATCTACTTATTTATATGTTCTACCAGCCACAGCACTTTATTAAGTCAGGGCTGGGGAACCTGTAGCCTTCCAGATGTTAGAACTCCATGTCCCATCAGCCCCAGCCAGCATGGCGAATGATAAGGGATGGTGGGAACTGGAGTCCAACATCAGGAGGGCCACATGCTCCTGAACCCTTTATTAGGTGACAGTAGTTTTAAGACCAGTCACCAGGGGCAGCACTGTTGTTTTCTGGGACAGGTACTTGCACAAAGTTTGCAGGAGCAGATGTCCAGGCAAAAGGGGCACATCAGAGTAAAATAATGAGACATCCTTTATGTAACAATTCTGAAATAAGGGACACTCATCCAGCATTACAGTTGCTCCTCTGAGCCTATTCTTACTTGGGCGACTCTTTCTCTTTTTATATGGTGCTAATATGCAGAAGTTTCATTCTCCTAATTCCTGTCACCCCATGCTGTGAAACAACATGGAAACATTTTCTATAGCTGTGGCACCTTCCCATGGGTATGCTACTTTGTTTTAGGAGAACGGGGGGTGGGGGTGGACTCGTGAGCCAGCCTCTGTGCTGTGTAATGTTTCTGGAAAAATATTCCACTTCTGAGATATAGTGAAGGTGCCACATGCTGGGCTGCTGTCTTCATCAAGCTATTCGCTTCAACCTCAATGTCTCATTCCTGGTCAATCAGCACCAGTTTATACTCCATACGTGTATGTGTGAAATTAAGATTTATTTATTTACTTAAACTCAATATGCATCACTTGACACTTGTTTACATTGTACAATCATAATCTAATGGTCAACCACTTGCCACTTTCTGGGAAAGGAAAAAACTGCTTCTGGTGTTGTGTTTTTCCCTACATGTGGAGAAGGAGTCAGAAAATGGCTGGATGCGCAGTTCAGAACACTTAAGTCAGAGGCACAAACCCTGTAAATTTCCGTACTTGCCATAAGCTTCATATTTGCATCTGACTGTTCTCCATATCCATTAGAATGTGTCACAAGGGAACCACAAATTGCCCAAATGAGAGCAGCTTTGGTGCATCAGGGGAGAAGGAATGGGGGGGGCTCATTTTCCCCCCTTACTTACTGTTAAATGTGTTTCATTAGGCAAGATTATGTAGCATAGATTTCCCTCCTTCCATTCCAACTTTTTCTTATCAGTTTGATCTGTTGCCCAACCCCTCAAAAATCAGCAGGTTATTGAGCTATATTGCAGTCAGGACAGGATAGATGTTAGTACAGTTCCTTTGTAGATTCCAACTTACTGAGGGCATACTGTATTGTCAATAATCTCTGCCAGGTTAATAAAGGTCAGGACCTGGGTTAACCGGAAAGAGAAATTCTTGCACGTGTTTGGCTCTAATTCCATTTTGCTAAGAGCTTTAGTGACAGTCAGGAAATGCTTTATACTTACTCCCGATGAAGGCATGGTGTTTGCATGCTTTGAACCAGGGGGAAATGTTTTCCCCCCTTTTATTTGTGGAGGGGAAGAGCACAAAAGGGGCCTTTAATGGACACGTTAGCAGCCTGAGTGTCATAAATTAGTCCAATTACTTATTTGGGCAGAGCAATAGCAAAGTGCCCTTGCTGGCCACCAAATGTATCCCATTAACTTGGTTCGTACATAGTGTGTCTGTTTATCCAGTCAATTACTGCAAATCTGATCTTCCTTAGCCAGATAAAAATAGAGCCAGTTTCCACATCAAGAGGCTCAACTGCAGCAGCAAAAGAAAAGAGTTGATCTTGATCTGAAAAAGCACAGCAGCCAGCAAGCTTTCTGCTGGAAACTGGGCAGGTGTGTGTGTGTGTCTCTTTGCTTCTAGCACCGGGAAGAACCGGGCTTTGGTTTGTCAATATAGCAGGACTCCCAAGATGATCTAGGGCAGCAGAAGTCTCCCCAAATGAGACAGACAGGGGAAATTAGGCAGCAATATTAGATCTCTAAAGAAACCAACAAGCAAAAACCCCACACTGTGCAATATTAGAAAAGGCCAGAATGTTCAAAAAGAAACATTTTAACTATCCCGTAATAAAGTTGTTGTGAGAATGCCTGTTGTGAGAAGAATCAGTATACAGTATTTATGAATGAATGAGTGATATTTTAAACAGATTATCTTGCATAAACACCTGTTGAAATGTCTTTGGAGAAGAATTAAGTAGCTGTTGGAGAAGCCTGCTCTATATGCATTGTTGTGTTATCATTTGAAGCACAAGCTAGATCATGTCTCACCAGCAGAGCTTGACTCAGAAGGAGTGTCTTCAGAGGAGGCCAGTTCACCAGGGTCTGTGCCTCCCACCCTCAGCTTGGGACTTGCAGTTTCATCTATGGAAAATCAGAGTCTACTCTGTGGGGGAGCTTTGGCCGTCCAGATGTAGCTCAACCCCCAACAGCCCCAGAAAGCATGATCAGTGGTCAGGGATGGTGGGAGTTGTCATTCAGCAGCATCTGGTGGGCCAAAGGTTCCCCACACCTGGTGTAAAGTCAACAGTGTAGGCTCTGGTTGCCAGCCCTAAGAGACTGTCCACCTGGAGAGGCTGCAGAATGTGGGGAAAATCTAATGCATGCCAATGAGACACACCTATTTGCTCTAAACAAATTACACAACTTCAGCAGGTGAGAGCATGGGTCTTTGCTAAAGCCCAGGCCAAAAGGTGCAGCATGTGGCTGGCAGCTCAACCTAAGTAGCCTCTAGATCAGGACCCTACCAATGCTATGGGAAGAGAGTTAAGAACATAAGAAGAGCCTTCTTGGGCAGGCCAATAGCCCATCTAGTCCAGCATCCTGTTTTCACAGTAGCCACCCAAATGTCTGTAGGAGACCCTCAAGAAGCATCTGGGCACAAGAGTGGTCTCCTTTTCTGTGGTTTCCAGCAACTGGTATTCAGAAGCATTACTGCCTTCTGACCAATGGTGGAGGCACAGCATAGCCATAGCTAGCAGCCATAGGCAGTTATTTAACTTTTCACTTGTTGCTTGGATGTTGCTGTTGCACAATTTGTTGCTTCTCGATTCCTGTCATAACTACCTAGCTGGACAGTTCCCCAGCTGCCTCGGCAACCTTTCTCTGAAACGTACTACGTACTTTGTCCTGCTGGACAGCTCCCCTGCCTATGAGAGCTTGAAAAGCCACTGAATGCAATCCACCTAATGCCAGCCCACCAAACCTCTGGTTTTACTACCTGCCTGGGACTGCAAAAATGGGAGATGAGCATTGGCAAGCACCCAGCAGGTCACAACACAATGTCAGGTGAGATGAGGTTACCTTGGTGGGCTACCAGTTGTACAGGTCTAAGGGAGGGGCTTGTGCATGCCTCCCCTTCATCTTGTACCTTATGAATTGTGGAATTGCACCCTAAACCAGACACTCCCCAAGGGTGAGACAGAAGCTACATTCTGCTAGTGGAAGCTGGTCCATTAGGATGAATTGGATACTGGGCCACTAATCTCAGTCTTCCCCCAGCCGGTCCTCACCTGCCTGCCCACCTTCTTACTTACAGGCAGTCAGAGAGTGTCCCTGCCTGTCATTGGTTCTGGCTTCACTTCATGTTAGTCCACCTGCCTTCTGCCCTATCAGTTCCAATAGGCACCAGGCCCCAGTACATTTTGCCATCAGTTGGTTGCACAAATATTACATTTTTTCCCCCTGGACAAAATGAATGGAGAAGGGGAGCTGTGTCTCCTGCAAGCATCAGCTGCTGACCAATGCCATGGTCCCAAAGGGAGGGGCCCTTGACCCCCATGTGAAGCTGGCATGAAGTATTGGGTGTAATTCATGTTGGAGAGGGCAAGGTGATGGAAGTGTTCCAGCTCTAACAAGGTTGCCAACACCTCAGTAATTTTATAGTCTCTGTCCACTCTTTATGGGGCTTTTTCTGATTTGTTGACAGGGCAGTTATATGACAATGAGCCTTCATCCTGATTAACATGCAGAGTGCCTTCAGGTCTTCCTGTTAATTGTGCTCTCATCACATGCTTTTCAGGGTATTTCCCTGTAATTTTCCACACTGCAAAAAGTCCAGTTGTTGTTGTTAAAATGGATTTGTTTCACTCGGGTGACAGAGCCTTTTAGTCCATTTCAGTTGCGCAACCCTAAATGTCAGGTTTCTGCTTGAATCCCTCCCACAAAATGCTGACAACTTGAAAGCACCCTTAGGTCACAATCTTGGGTCTGCTTACTTGAAATTAATCCCTGCCAAACTAACTAAGCTGCTAGGATCTTTTCTTGGGGGACAGGGTTAGTATTTCACATAGTTTATTGCTTCCCTTGATAATCAGTGTATTTAGAACAGAAGCTGCCTGCCACCCTCACACAAAACCCTGAAGAGAAACAAACACTGCTGATATCAATGGGCAGATCCACACTTATACTTGACTTTCCCCCAAAGAATCCTGGGAAGTGTAGTTTGTGTACCTCACTTTGTTGCACTTCTCTTTATTGTGCTTCACAGATATTGCTCCTTGTGAGGACGCAGGTGCAGCTGCAGGCAGCCCAGCTGTTTCCAGGAAAAGGAAAAAACCCTGCTATTGCTTTCCCTCTTCTGGCCACAGGAGTGAAGCTGGCTAGGGATGGAGCCAGGTTTCCCCCCTCCCACCCCTGCAGCTGGCCTGGCTTAATAGCCTACAGTATAGTGTAAACATAATTTTTATATGCACTGGGAAACGAAACAAAAAGTGTGTGACTTGCTTTATTGCGATATTCGCTTTATTGTGGTGGTCTGGAAATGGAACCGCAATATATCTGAGATATGCCTGCTCTTTAAACATTCACTGAATATGCTTTAAATGCATGCTGTGGATTTGCCAAGGTGACATTTTCCCAGTTAAGCAAATGTCTAACGTGTAGGCCTGCTTCACAGACATTGAGAATGTCCCTTTCATATGCCCAAGAACTGGACAGATTTCAGGACAGGCCATCTTGCTGCCCTGAGATCGTGAGTTCCCCACATGCAGCCAATGAATCTGGATGTTATTGCATTACACTGCTTCTTTATCATAAATGCCATACACAGCCCTTCTAAACTGCAAATGTGGAGTCCTAAATCAGTGTTGCTGAGCTGGCCAATGGTCTGCATGCTCTCTCTTTCCCTCTTCCTTGCACTGAACAAAATCCAGGCCTATATTCCAAATATCCCACGTCTTCCACGGGTTGGGAGGCAAACGAGTAGCTCCAATGATCATATAGGCCACAGAATCTCTGGAGAGTGACATATTCCACAGCACCACCCTGTTCCCAGGCTTCCCCCGTCCTTGTTGCTTTTCAGAGCAGCAACTAAAATAGCAGTGTTTAAAAAGGTGTGGACTTGCCACAAGCATTGAGTGAGTCATCCCCACGTTGCTGGTAGGTCACTAAGGCAGCAAGGAGGAGGGGGTGGGGAACAGCTGAGCATCTGAACAGAGGTAGAATTTCATTGAATTTCTCTCTTGGGACAATAAAGGAAAATAGTGTTGCGCACACCCTGATCTCCAAGTGGTGAGCAGGTCCTGCACTTGCCCATGATTCGGTTTCCTTAGAATGAAAGTCAGCGGAGATTGTGGAGTCTTTAGGATATTTGGCTTTATTTAGATGTATATAAATACAAACTGAGCAAAGGGTGGAGGAGATCACACCATTAACAAACCAGGAGATCTGACTTCCCCATTAGATCTCCAGGGAAGCCCCAAGTGACGGCTTTGGGTCCAGCACAAAGCAGTCATGTCTCTGTGTCTCCAGCTTTCAGCTTCAGTCAAATTCACACACAAAACTCAGGCTATTGTTCTTCTACCTTATAAGGTGATGTTGCTTCCAGCTAGGTAATGGGTCCACAAGCAAACTTTTCTTCCTGCACACCTAGTAGAACAAGGCTGACTACCACCCAAGGTATCCCACCATCCATACAGAAACTAAACCAAGTTGTGTGATTGTATCTCAACCTCTGGACCCTAAATTGTGACAGGTGCATACTAAGTGTATGGTGTGCAGTGGTGGGAGATTCGGATCCAAATTGCTGCATAGAACTTTATTTTTTGCAGTTGAAATGAGCTAGCTTGATTTCATTCCCCCCTGAGTCCTTGAGATAGGGGCACAAACATGATCGAGGACAATAAGCAACAAATTAATGAGAGGAGCTTTAGAAAAGTGAACTGTGGGTCTTTGTGATAAATGGGAGATTCTATAGGAGTTTATATTTTGTTGATTTAATATCCCATCTTTTGTAACAAAAATGTTCACTGTGATTCAGAGAGCTCATAGGGCTTTAAATGTTCTTCCCCATTTATCACTATGAAGCCAGGACATCTATTTCATTAGACAGGAACACTCTGACATTCATACATGTGAGTTCATCACTCAGCCCTGTAGTATGATCAAGGGAAGACTTGGAAGACTTCTGTACAGCGCCTCAAACACAATACATTTCAAAAGAGAATTCACATGTTCCACTGTGACTCAATGAGTGACATCAAGCGATGAAATGCACCTGTGAATCCCACACAGGAAGCACTGCCTACAGATAGATGGAGTGAACAGCCAGAGGCCTCTGAAGATTTGTGAGACTTGGTGGAGGAGCACAGGGTGCTTTTGGAGAGAAAACTCTTTGCCAAGGAAACATGGGAGCTGTAATTCTGTAAGGAAGTGAGGTCTCCCCAGCAATCCACTTGCAGCCTGTCTCTTGCAAAGCTCATTTTAACTGCAGATGATGTGGAAAGGAAGGAAGGAAGGAAGGAAGGAAGGAAGGAAGGAAGGAAGGAAGGAAGGAAGGAAGGAGGGAGGGAGGGAGCAACTTCTTCAACATAAAACAAAATTGAGAGGTGGCAGATCAGAAAGCAATTAATAGCAAGGGAGTTGGGTAAAGATCAATGACATTCTAAACTGCTCTCATTACTAATAATTAGAAAGAGTTGGCTAAGCTTTCAACAGCATTAAGAATAAAAGAAGCTGTCTTAAACTGAGCCAGACTATGGTCCATCTAGCCCAGTATTGGCCTGTATTCAGCTTAAGTTTTACTCAAAACAGACCCATTGGAATTGATGGTGATGAAGATGGTGAATGAATGAACCTAAGTTAGGCCTGTTCATTCATTTCAAAGTGTTTGCTTTGAGTAGGCTGGCACTGGCTACAATCCATTGCTTCTGCACTGACTGGGTTTCAGACAGGAGTCTCTCCCAGTGCTACCTGGAGATGCCCAGTTGTTCTACCACTGAGCCACAGCCCTTCCCTGTCTATGTTCTAGCGATGGACTCTGGCAGAAATAAGTCTCCACTTTTAGAGGGGTTGGAGAGAGAATATATCGGTCTCTTTCCCAGATGTTTGATTCTGCGCAAGCATCCTTTGTGCCCTAAATTCAGAGCAGCCACTTAATAGCATCCCAGTTTGAAAATAGGCTTCATAGTCTCAAGTCAAAATGTTGTAGCGGTTCCATCTGGATTGGGTGCCCATGAGACAGAAGTTGCTTTTTCTTCCAGACAGAGTGTTGTCGCGGCATGGAGCAAGAACGGAAGGTCTGGAGAACTGCCAACATGGGTGCCAAGGAGAAGGATGGCAGGCACTGGGCTTAAAGCACAGGCTCTGTAGACAGGAGGCCAAGTGCTCCTGCTGTGGCTGCTACAGAATAGCTGTGGGTGAGCCATTTCACTGCTAGAACCAACCACCACCTTTTTTTTCCTGCTGGGGCTCCTGTGCTACATATGCTTTATGACAAGCAAAAACTCAGCGGAAGAAACTTTAAGCATAGAACATGCAACAACAGGATGTCATTCACCTGTTGATTTGCTGCAGGACATGTAGTTGCCAAACGCACAGGCTGTGTGTGCTGGGTGTTATATAATGGTGCAGATGACCTTACAGCCTGTTTCACAGTGTCTCAGGCTCTGTTTACAGCATAAAGTCTTTCTACAGGGTCAGATGCTTTTCTTTTCCTTCTTTTTAGATACAGGTGGTGCTCTGTTTGCATGTGATTGAATCTTGAAGGTTCCATGAAACTATGGGTTGCATGTGATGAAGTGGACCTGTTGAAATCAGTGTGCATCCCTAATGTAAGTCAGCTTATATCAATGGGACCCCTCTGAGTATAGTGTAGCTGGATACAGCCCTATGGGATCATACCCCTCCTTTAACCTCACTTTCAGTGCGGAAATAAATTCTCTCTGTGGTGAACAGGGGCACTCCAAGGTGAAGTGTGTCTCTCATAGCATCCAAGTGAGCTCAAGGAACTCTTCTTTAAAGATGTCTGTGGTTGTGATCTCTCATGAGTTTCAAATCCCTTTGCATGGAATATAGTAAAATGATTTTGGCTGCGATCCAACAAGATGGTTGCGCTGAACTCTGTTGGAATTTGGCAATTGCTCCAGATCGAGGGTGGCGCTGATTCTGCAAGAACCAACTTGCAACTGAAAGGCCCCAGGCTCCCTCCAATGGAAGAAGAGAACAACTGCAACTGCTTTGAGGTTTTCCTTTTGTGCTTCTTCTGTTCAAGCACCACCCCAGTCTCATACCAGGAACTCTCAAGCGTTGAATTGATGCTCTGTGGTTAGACAAGCCCCAAAGAATGTGCTGATCGAATACCAAGAGCACACCAGGGAACAGAACTTTACTTGGCAATCTGGCAGCAATGCTGGGGGAGGCTCAAGCCTGCAAACAGGCGTCTCTTCGGTGCTGATTCAACACAGTGACTAAAGGAGCTATTCCCAGACAGCCAGTTGCATTCTCGTCTCCTATTATGCAAAGAGACTTTACAGCAATGCCCGGTTACAATGCTACAATGCAGTGCCTCTCAACCCATTTTTACTCTGGGGATTTGCCATGCAGCAAAGGAGCAAAGCCTTGCCAGGCTCCCATCCAGACGCCACCTCCTCCTGCATATTTAGCAATGCCAAAAGGCCTTGCTCAGCCAGCAGTCACTAGCTGAGCACTGTTTAACTCACGAGAACCCCATATTTGTTCCTATTTCCTTTTTTAAAAAAAGATATTTATTAAAAGTTTCTAAGATATAACAAGAAAAAAGAAAAATAAACATACAAAATAAAAAAGTTAAAAACACACATTAATTTTCAATAACATAACTTCCATACACTTATTTCCTCGGACCTCCTCATACCTCCCTTCTTTGTATTCCAGTTTGATTTGTTAGTTCAGCAAATCCTTACCATTAAACTTTTACCCATTTGTGAAACCTCTTTTTTTCATATCTCTTAAAGCATTACAGCTGGAAACCGCTTAGTTTCTATCCAACATCCTTCTAACATTCATTAATTTTACAATGTTTCTGTAAGTAGTCTTTGAATTTCTTCCAGTCTTCTTTCACCGACTCTTCTCCCTGGTCTCGGACCCATATTTGTTCCTATTTCCTATTGGTGCAATCCTAACCGTGCCTCCACAGAAGTCCTACTGAAGTCGGTTGGGCTTACTCCCAAGTAAGTGGGGTTAGGAAGATGCTAACTGCTTTAACTGTGGTATCCATTTATAGAAGGGGGGCAATTTCCAGCTGTAATCCTATACAAAGCAGTCACCAGACCAATATTTGCGTACAAGTATAATAACATTTAAGAAGAACCTGGAGGCTGGATCAGGCCAGCGGCCAATCTAGTCCAGCATCCTGTTCTCACAGTGGCCAACCAGATACCTGTGAGAAGCCTGCAAGCAGGACCTGAGCATAGCAGCACATTTCCCACCTGTGGTTTCCTGCAACTGGTATTCAGAAGTATTACTGCCTCCAACCATCAGGGCTGGTAGCGGAGCTCACCAAAATATGTGGCTGAAGAGAACCATTTCACCGTTTTGAAGTGCAACTACGGTTAGCCACTTTGAGGTGAAGCCTACAAGTGTAGGGGCTGCAGCCAATCCTAGTTCTACTCAAGAGGAGATGCACTGAAGTTAACGGATATGACAACCTAGGGCCATTTACTTCAATGGGTCTACTCTGAGCAGGACTTAGTTGGCCAACCCAATGCCTAGTGCTATCAGATGAAATAAGCAGCAGTCTTAGTACCAAAACAGACATGGAAGAATTGTGTTCTGATTTTCTGTGAATGGATGAAAAGGGGCGATGAATTTGATTGGAAAATTGGTGCTGGAGATGGGGGTGTTTAACCAGTGGCGTAGCGTGGGGGGTGCAGGGGGGCCCAGCCGCAATGGGCGCAGCATCTGGGGGTTAGGGTTAGGGGGCGCAAATTACTTGCCTTGCCCCGGGTGCTGACAACCCACGCTACGCCACTGTGTTTAACGATTTCCCCACCACCATCATTTTCCTGTTCTAACTGCCCCCATGCCCAGCTACTAGCCCTGCTGTATTGCCCCAAGTGGGGCTAATAGCAGGTGTGTGTGGAGGGGTGGTGGATTAGACTGAGAACAAGCATATCCACACATGGAAATCACATGACAGATCTCTTGGGCCATACCTATTTTGGTCCTAAGTGACAGTGGCAGGCATAAGGAACCAAGGGATGGACAAAAAGTGCAGGTGGAGGAGAAGGGTGGGGGTTGGGGTGCAGGGACTGGAGATGGTAAGAGCACATTTCAAGACCATTTGCAAAGCTGCCTTTAAAAGTGAAAGTCCCTCATCTTCACATGGCAGCTGCACCAGACAAACCACATGTGTTGCTATGAACAAATGAAGGCAGGCTACCACAGGCCTCTCAGAATATCATATATCAGAATAACAGCTGCATTGTATACCTCAAGAATATGCACCAAGAATGCTCCACTCCTTCGGACATGTGCAAACCCTAAGAAAAGGTTCTTGTTGTCTTTGCTGCAAACGGCTATGTTTAACAGGGGAGATGCTCAGGTGGGCAACCCCTTGAACCCAGATCCCTGCAGCTGAAAGCCCGATGCTTTTGAAGCTCATGTGCTGGCTTGAAGTCTCCCTGAACAAACTGTTTGAATACTTTCAGAATGCCAGTTTCCATGGCAACAACCAATTGTGTCCTTTGCAGAGTTTGGGTCTATAAATAATTTTTTTTTTTTTGATCCAAAGTTGCGATATTAGCTGCGTGGGAACAAAGGAGGAAATGGGGGCGCTGAAGAGAATATATGCAGGAACATATATTTCCAACCTGTGCTACACTCCTTGCCCTCATTGCAACAAAGAGTTCGAGGGATCTTCCTTTGTCTTGCTGAGGCTTAGAAATAACTTGGTACATGACAGGAAACTGCCTCCTGAAGATCTTTCATATGGAATATGGTTACCAATGGAAAACACAGCTTGCTGCAGAGCGAAGCCATCACTCTCAGGTTATGCAACCTGAAATGGATGTCCGCCTTCACCAACTGGGTGTCCCCCAGATGTTTTGGGCTACAACTCCCACCAACTGGTCTCTTAATGCCTCTTGTTTGCCTTGTTGGGGAGGTGTGTGCATGTGTAGAACTGCGTCTTGCATTGCAATCCTTGACATATTCACTTCAAAGGGGGCTTAAGCCTTAAAGTCATTCCAAGAATATCAGAAGAGCCCTGCTGGGTCATACCAAAAACCTCTCTCATCCAGCGTTCTGTTTGCATGGTGGACTAGCAGATGTTAGAAGGCCACACAATTGTTTCCATAATGAAGTGACCAAACCTGCCGTGTCATGTTTTAAACAGAGAAACTAGCCCATAGACAAGTTTGCAGTTCAGGTAACCAGAAGTGTCTCAGGAGTTTTACTCCGAACATACACACAGTTGCTGGACTAGAGTAGCAGATGCCCACATAAAAGGCTGTATGACAAGCTTTGACAACTTTTTGCAGATGTATGAGCTTGCTCATGTACCTACATTGCGCTCTGCAATGATATCACACACACACAAATATTGTGCATCTTTATATGTATTACAGTTACTGTAATCACCAAACAGAAATTTGAAAAAAAAAATGGATTTCACTCTGTAACTATGTGCATCTTCACCTTTTATTTAAGCACTTGATTAAATATAAAGCATTTTCTTCCAAGTTTAGTTTTCTGCTATCCCAGTATGCAGTGCTTTTTTCTAAAAAAAATGTTTAGGGGTATTCTCATTTTCCTACTCATAATGAAATACTCAATGAGGCCAAACTTATATTCACAAAATGCTTAGGGGTATGTGTACCCGTTTCCCCCAGAAAAAAAGCACTGCCAGTACGGATGGAAAGCACCGAAGCGGGGGATTGTGGAGCGCTACTATAAAACTTCCACTAGATGGCATTATCATGTTCTGAAGGAACTAACATAGACTTGCATTCCTCCTGAGCTGTTTAGCCTTAACCTGTTGTTGTTGTTTATACATTAATGGCACATATGACATAAGCAGAGCTCTGCTTGATAAAACCCAATTGGGCACTTTTAGCCTAGGATCCTGTTTCTACCAGTACCTCCAGGAATCCCACAAGCAGGGCATGAAGGAAAGAACCTTCACTTGCTGCTGCTGCTGCTGTCCCTGCTCTAACCTGAGAGAATGCACTGCATGAAGCTGAATCCTATCAGACAAAATAGGAAATGGGACATTAGCACTAAAGGCCCATCTTAAATCAAGTTTTCTATGTTTGATTTCACTGTCAGCTATTAACTAAAACATTTATACTAATTAGGGTTGGCACAGGTTTTCCCAGACATACCCAGAATACTGCAGTCGGCAGCAGTGTCTGGGCAGAAATCAGGCAAATGTCCGGGGAAATCCGGAGATATGGAAGCTGTTTTTGCCAGTTTCCCATAGAAATAGCTCAAAATGAATTTATTTTTGCATCCCCCCCCCAAAAAAAAAAATTCAACAACTTTCCTGTCCAGATTTTCACTCTTTGAAATATAGCAGCCCTAACTATCATTGGATATGGCTGCAGTGGAAGGCTTAGATGGACCCAAACTCCTAGGGTATGAACATAGCAGCTGCTATTCCATGGCACACTGTCTCCATTTAGCCATCCTGCTTAACATAGAAGCTCACAGCTAATTTGCCTGCTCCATTAATTTGTACAGTTCCCTGTTCAAGAAATGAAAACCAGTGGCCATCACTGTGCATGTCAACAACTGAAATATCACGTATCTGATATTGATTCCTACAGGACACCACCGCTTATTGACCCTTTAATACACTACTGGGGGGTGGGAGCAGTTTGTTTTGAGATGAAACACAAATGAGGGGGGAGGGGTACTGATCAGGATGTACCAGAGAATAAAGAATGTGCCAAAGAAGTAGCTTAGCATGATTTTAGTCATTGATAGTAGTCTCCCTTTTTTAATATAAACCTGTCATACTTTGATGGTTCCCTGTGCTTCTATTTCCTACAAGAGTTAGTCTTCTCAGCTGGCCTCTTTCAGTCATGTGAGATCAGTCTGGAGAACATATGTGGGCAAAAGCATCTTGCCTATATGTACATAATCTTCCAACATTCAGCTTCATTAGATGGCCCCACTGAGTTTTATCAGTGAATCTCTATCCACTTTCTTAAACAATGCATAATTTTATACATCGCTTTGTGATTGCACCTTAGATTAGTATAACTGTACCGTGTAATATTAGTGGATTTATTTTCAGTCACTGTCTGAATCATCACTAATGTGCAAAACATATTCTTATATACGCTTGGCAATTGTATATTTACTAATGATTTCCACAAGTTTATCCAGAACAGAGATACGCTAACCAACCTATAATTTTCCAGACTTCCTCTGGATTCCTCTCAAAAAGATGGTAATACACTGGCCACTTTCCAGGCCTCAGGTATGGAGGCTGATATTAAAAACAAGTTACGTATTTTTGTTAGGAGAGCAGCAATTTCACACCTGTGTTCCTTCAGGACTTTTGGGTGGATGCCATCCAAACCCAGTGATTTGTCAGTTTTTAATTTGTCAACAAGGCCTAGAACAGGGTAGTCCAATGCCTTTTTAGTGGCCCTAAGCAAAATTAGACACACACCAGCCCTTGCCTGCCTTCCCAAAGTGGTAAGCAAGGCACTGTACTTTGGGAAGGTGTGAGGGCTCTGACAGTTTCCTAGAGCCCTCCTGTCTCTTCACAAAGCCTAGTTAGTGCTTTCTAGCTTTGGGAAGGAGATAGGAGGGTTCTAGGACCATGCCAGAGCCTTGCATTTCCTTCCCAAAGCCTGGCACCTTTGGGAAGACAGGAGGAGGGCTGGGGGCAATGGGTTGTCAGATTTGGTCTCAACCCCCACCCCACAATAAGGCAGTGTGTGGCCCGTGGGTTCCATGTCAAAGTACTCTTGCGGCCCACTTGGTATGAAACAATGAATCGCCCTAGCCTGGAATATCTTGCCACTACTCAGTTCCTCAGATTCCCTTCCTGCAAAAGTAGGCACAGAGATCTGCCCTATATCTTACTATGATTTTTGTGTTCTCTATTTTGTATTTATTTATTTATTTTGGTAAACTGCCTTGTGATCTTCAGATGAGGGGTGACATACAAATTTAATAGATAATAATAATAATTACAATAATCTGCTGTGAAGAGAAATGCAAAAACAACATTCAACTTCTCTGCAAACTCCTTTAGGATACCTTTGATTCCCTTATCATCCAAGGTTGAACCACCTCCCCAGCTGGTCACCTGCTACCAATGCATTTAAGGAGTTTTATTGCTGGTGTCCCTTCTCCAGAATTTGTATCCTGAAAGAACTATGCCTCACTGGTTCCATTCCACCACATAAGTGGTATACCACATACAGCAGGCGTAAGGCAAACTCAGCCCTCCAGATGTTTTGAGACTACAATTCCCATCATCCCTGACCACTGGTCCTGTTAGCTAGGGATGATGGGAGTTGTAGTACCAAAACATCTGGAGGGCCGAGTTTGCTTCTGCCTGACATACAGTATAAGAATTAGGACATCTTGTTGTTGTTTAGTCGTTTAGTCGGACCAGAGCACGCCAGGCACTCCTGTCTTCCACTGCCTCCCGCAGTTTGGTCAAACTCATGCTGGTAGCTTTGAGAACACTGTCCAACCATGTCGTCCCCTTCTCCTTGTGCCTTCCATCTTTCCCAGCATCAGGGTCTTTTCCAGGGAGTCTTCTCTTCTCATGAGGTGGCCAAAGTATTGGAGCCTCAGCTTCAGGATCTGTCCTTCCAGTGAGGACTCAGGGCTGATTTCCTTAAGAATGGATAGGTTTGATCTTCTTGCAGTCCATGGGACTCTCAAGAGTCTCCTCCAGCACTATAATTCAAAAGCATCAATTCTTCGGCGATCAGCCTTCTTTATGGTCCAGCTCTCACTTCCATACATCACTACTGGGAAAACCATAGCTTTAACTATACGGACATCTTAGCCTGTTGTTAATCAAGCATCTCTTTTGGCACAAGGAAAGTTTTTGTAGACTAGGTTGTGGAAGGCTAACATAGGCCTTTCTTTCCACCATGTTAAGGTGGTCCATTGTGGACTCCAACTTCTTCATTTGCTCCCTCTTGTCCTCACTTCCTCACCGCAGCCTCAAGACCCCTTCCCAACTGATCCAGTCACCGCAGCTGCCTTGGTTGCTAGGCAACCAGAGCATCTCTCGTCCCATCAACGAGTAACTTCCCCCTCCTCTCGCCCTATCGATTCAGGCTTTCCCTAGCCCCATCTCCCTGTTGCTAAGCAACCAGGGCCCTAGCCTCCTGTTGGCCGAGGCGCTTCTTTCTTCCCCGCCATATCAAGGCAAAGGCAAGCACGTGCCCCAAACACGCGCAGAAACAGACCCTCTACGGCCACGCCCCTCCATCAGAGCCTGGCCCAATCGCCACACGCTGAAGGGCGGGGCTTTGGGGGACGTGATTGACAGCCGCTGATGTTCGGCGGCACCGCGAGTGGTTGCCGTTAGGCGGGCGGTGAGGAGAGCTGAGAGAAAGCGACGGAGGGCAGCGGAGCTGAGGAGGGGGATGAAGGAAAGGGTGCAGGAGCTCAGACCAATCGCGACGCGTCAGTGGGAGGAGTGGGCGGGGCAGCGAGCGCGAATGAGTCCCGGCCTCCTCCTCCTTTCCCAGCCGGCCTGGTCGATTCACTTCCAGCCGAAGAGGGATCCTTCCGCCTTTGGAATCACACACACTCACCACACATAACGGCGGCGAAGGAGGCGGCGGCGGCAGCAGCACTAGCGGCAGCAGCAGCAGCACCGTGTGTGCCTCCGCCTATTGCCTACCGCGGGGGTTTCTTTTGTCGTGCTAGTGGCCGTTGGAACCGGAGAGGCGGGGGAGGAAACGGCACGGCGGCCGGGCGAAGCGGGTGGATTGGCCGCCGGGGGGAGGAGGAGGAGGCGGCGGCTGACGGGAAAACAAGGGAAGAAAGGAGGAGGGCGGGTGAGCAGCGACGGCGGCGGGCTTTTCTCCTCCGCCCTGCCGGAGAGGGGGATGGAGAGAGCCGGGCTGAGGCGGAGGGAGGGAGCCGCCCCGTGAGGGGGAAAGGAGGAGGGTGGGAAATCAAGAGGAGGCCTCCACTCCTCATCCGCCAAATAACGGGCCTAGGCCCTCCCTCAGCTCCCTCCCTCCCCTTGCCCCCCATTTAGCCTCGGTTTCTGAGGAGGGGGGAGATTAACACGTGAGGCCCACCCGGTTCCCTACCCCTTCTTTTCATGCCGGGGGGGTACCTCAGCCCCTCGCCCGCCGCCCTCCTCCGCCCTTCCCCCAGCCTCGACCATCATCAGCCCGTTGAGGAAGACCCTCGCCCCTCCCCCACCTGATCAGGGCCCCCTTTGGCCCTCCGATCGAGGCCTTCTGCTGGGGTCCTCACTGTTCTCTCCTCTCCCTCTCCCCCATTGGGGTGCTCTGATTTCGTGCTTGGCCCCATCTCTGAGGGTCCTCTACTTTTATCCGCTTTTGCAGCCTTGCAGAAGCTGCTCTGCCTCCCTCTCTCCCTCCCTTTTCAGGTCCTGCACCCTTCATTTATTTGGTCTCTGCACTTTTACCCTTATTAGCAACCAGATCCTCAGTCGTAGTTTCTTTTTCTTTTTGGGGGTGGTGGGTGGGAGTGCTCTGTCTACCTTTCCCTTCAGTGTTGGTATCTGTGCTGCCTCCTTTTACAAACCAACAACCAAACCCTCTTTCAGGCTAGGCCCTATTAGCCAAGTCTCTATCTAGGTCTGGTCTTTAAAAAAAATATCCCCTCCTGTGCAACACGTCTCTGGCCACCCTCTGCCCTGGGGGGTTCTGCTGCCTCTGGTGGCAGTAGCTAGCAGCATGGTAGAGAAGAGGTGTCCACGACTGCAGAGAGAGAGTGTGTACCGCTGGTTTTCTGAGCTGCCTTCTCCTCAACGGGTGGAGTTCCTTTGTGGCCTGCTGGACTTGTGCATCCCACTTGAGTTACGTTTCCTGGGAGCCTGCCTAGAGGACCTGGCCCGCAAAGACTATCACTCACTGCGGGATTCCGAAATCAAGGCCAATAACCCGGCTGATCTGGGCAGCCTCACCAACCTGACGGATGAGGTGGTGCGCAGCAAGCTCTTGGTCTCACTTGCACTCCTGGGCTCATCCCACCGGGAAGCAGCTGGCGTCCTCTTCCGCACCCTCACCCATATTGACTCTGTCATCAACAACTATGGACTGCAGCTCAATGAGGGTCGGACTGGGGATGAGTTTTTGCTGCTCTTCACCATGGCCTCCAACCACCCTGCCTTCAGTTTCCACCAAAAGCAGGTGCTGAGGCAAGAGCTCACCAAGATCCAAAACATCATTGCCAGTACTAGCAAGAGTCCCAGCACTCCCACAGCTAGCAACATGGGAACTTGTCCTGGTTGCCACAAGGTGTGTATTACATCCAGGGACTTCTCTTCCAGGAACTGTAGAGATGGCAGGGACAGTATTCTTTCCTTTCTGGGAGGAGGGTGTCTGCCTATTAGGATATAGCTGAGAAAGAGTGTCTTGCAGTTATGGTTTATGGTGGCTGTTGGCTAGTTTCACCAATGGGCCAGAAAGGTCACTTTTCTCCCTATCCCACTTCCCTTCTTCTCATCAGTAGAGTGTCAAACTCCATTCTCTTATGTGCATTCTTCTCCTAGGATGCTCTTTCTACACATCAATAGTTGGTGTTCTTTTTTAAACTCTAGTAAGATAGTCCCATGCCTAATGGTCAGAAGCTGCTTAGATGTGGGTCCTAAGTAAAACAATGGCCATTCTGTGAAGTGTATAGCTGTTTTGCACTGGCCATTCTTTAGATAGACCAAGAGAATAGCTTCCTGCTGTTTTACTCTGGAAAGGTAGAGACCTAAGTATTTGCTTTTTCAATTGTGCTTGAAATTGTTTATTTAATGATTTAAGATAGCTGAGTGAATTCTATGTGATTTGGAGCTACAGGTTAAAGTTACTTCCTGCAGGCATCCTTTATTAGTGTGCTGGTTTTGTCACTGTTATTTTGGCACTTTCACATGTGTCTCTTGTGTAGCATCAGTAAGGAGAGATGAGGCATGAATGGTTTTACATTCCAGGTAAGGTGCTGATAGAGTGGTATAATATAAAAGAGTTTTGAGACTTTTCAGAAGTGGTTGAAGGCAAGCTTTGCTTTTGTTACTGTGGCTTTGTAATGTAAACTTGACAGGTCAATACACTACATATGTTAAAAGTGAAGCTTTTTTAAGGATTTATCCTTTAGAACTTTCACTGTAAAAAAAACTGTTCTGGTTCAGGAGTTCTGACACAAACTTGTCCATTCTGAGACTGATAGGTCTGTGAATGGAAGCATCTATCTGATAGCTAATATTTACTTTGCTAGAACATTGCTTTCCGTGTGTGTTTAAGAGAGAGAGACCTGCTTGTTGGTTGGTATATAAAAACAGTGAAATGTGTTGTTTTGTGAATTTTGATAATTCCAAGTCTCCGTATATTTAAGAAACATAAACTCTAATCTATCCTTACTGTAAACTTTTTTTTGGGTATTCTTTGTTTCAAAAAATAAAACTTCATTTATTGGAATAAACTGACATTTTTAGACCAGCTACAGGTAGCGCACGCGCACGCGCTCTCTCTCTCTACACACACATACAAACACACAGCTATTGGATTCAATCTGTAGCTAGACAAGCAACAGACAACATTCTCTGGCAGTCCCTGTTAAATGATCCATACAAATCACAAGTACTATTAGATGTGAGGCTTCTTTACACACTTGTAAAGTCCTATACTCTTAAGTGTCAGAAAACAACCACAATACATTTCTATGAAAACCTTTACCACAGAGAAGAAAAAGTACAAGCCTAGCTTGAAACACTACACAGTAGGATGTAAGATGTATTTTCTATCATAGTTGGGACTCATGGAAGTGGCCAGAAGGTGTGCTGTGGGCTTTGAAAGGGGAATCCCTGAACTTGGAATCCCTTGGGTGGAGAATCCAAAAAAGAGCTTCCTTTTGGCATCCTGTGGGCTTTGTGGTATAAATCAGAAAATATAGCATCTTTGCTCAGAGTTTATTTAACTCACGACTGTATCAAAAACATAGTAGCATACTATAGTAACAAATGCAACAGGACAATAGAAATTAATGCTGAGCAAGTATAGTGCCTTAGATTCCTGGTACTCATTTACAGCTCAATGAATGCCTTCTCAGACACATCTTAAAATCACAAAAAGGTATTAAAAAGGAATGTTTTCCTGTTCTGAATATAGTTCATCATTAAATATCCATATAATGGTGCTTAAGTCCAACAACATCTCTATGGCCATAGATTTCCCATCTAAGCCTTAGTCTGACCAACTTTTTTTAAGGCATTATGTTATGCAACAAATTTCCCTATTAGCTACTGAAGTAAAGAGTACTTTTTCTTCATATTTTCTGTGAACTTTGACAGTGATCACTAACAGGAAAACTAGTGGTGAAAAGTGTATGCTACTCTAAAGTAGGCTTGTATAAATGTCATATTTTCAATGCTTATTCAGATGCTTTGATTCTACAAATAATTTACTTATTAAAATATTATATCAACAGCAATAATTAACCCTACAGCGATCAATAATCCTGAGATTGTCAAAAGGGGAAAAGAGAACTATCTGTATAATGATATAAAACAGTTCTTTCTAGAATGTTGCCTTGGAGCCACCTAATCATTCCTGGTTTCAGGAGCATGCTAAGGATAGACGTGTTCCTCCTTCTCTTGCACATACTTACTTCCCCCTCCATGGCTTCCTTTAAATGTCATCCCTGACCCCCTTTAACCAGGATTTGCAGACCATTTGTAAATCCTGGCTAGTATTAATCTTAGTTAATATTGAGGCTGGCATAATGCTACATCATGTTTAAAACAAACCATGAAAGGTGGGATTTGCACAGGAGAAGGAGGGAAGGAAAGAGCTTGATGCTGATCTTATCATAGGTAAGAGTTTGGGACTGATCCATTTAAAAAAGAAAATATGGCAAGAAAACAGGTGACAAAAACTTAACACAAGAAGAGCTAGAAAGGTCTTCTGGGGAAGAATGTTCTACAGGCTGGCTGCTGCTATAGAAAATATACCCTCATGTGTACCTTCTCTCCAGCAAGTGGAGGTTTAACAGAAGCAACATCTGTGAAAGAGATATTTGGGGTACCATTCTCTTTGCTTGTTAGCTTCTTTTACTTGATGATACTTGTATATTCTCCTTGAAACCTAACACAACAATAAGATATTCTTAGGCTGCAGTTGTAACCCCACCTACCTGGTAGTAAGCCCCATTGAATTCAGTTAGTGCTTATTTCTTAGTAAACAAAGTTTGGATTGTGCTATTAGTCTTGACTTTATTTGTTGCCTGTGTTCATCCAGTTGTTTGCTTCCTTGAGAGCAAAGTTTATATTTACCCACTTTTCTTGTAAAAAACAACCAAAGTTCCTGTTGTTTATCAGGATGCTAATGGATAGCCAGTTCTGCGATGAATGCTATTTCTTGCCTTCAGTTTACAGTTGTAGTGTATAACAGTTTTTATACAGAGTTGATGCCTGGATTACTTAAAACAATTACATTTAGGCTAACTCTATTAGAGTGTGGGGGGGTACTTTAGAAATAACAAATACTGGTCTTCAACACCTTTTTATGACAGTAATGCTGGGTGGGCAAGTGCTGCTTTGGTGCACATGGTTCTGTGTCTCAGGGATGATGAAAGACATAGAGATGGACAGAGTATGGTGCTGTTTAGAAAGCAGATGGAGGATATTAGGAGACCATTAACATTGGAAGAAAGTGTAACTGGATGAGGAGCAATAACTTATTGGGATCCTGCTGGGGCCACATTTCAGAAATAGGCGAGTAGGCAAGCTAGGGGTCCTAGCATGGACTAGCTGGCTCCAGTGTGAGTTGTGTGCAAATGTCCTGTTGTGTCTAGAAGGTGGGAGGTCAATGATTAGTAAGACAGTGTATATAATGGTTTATATTCCAACAGTTGCATTCTGTAACTTTAAGAAAGGGAAGGGCCACAGAAAACACAGCTGATTTTGTAAACAATTGTTTTACTGCATTTCTTCCTTCTGAGGAATATCAACAATATGTTGCATTAGAGGAAAAAGTTACAGTTGTATTAAGCCCCAGCTACAATAACATTGGTAGCCATAAGTGCTGCATTTGGAAATGATTGGGGCCTTTTGTTCATATGTGTATTTTATGAAAGTGAGTCATCGTATTAGGTGAACTAGTGTTGGTTGTGAAATGAGAGTCAGGCTTATATCCAGAAAATGAAATCTTGAGGAAGTTAGGTACCCTTTTACAACTAGGATAAACAGTAGTAACAAACTGATGCAAGCTAGAAGGTCAACAAACAAGAGTCTTCAGGTTGTTCACATGGTTTTGGTTCATGTTCAAAGCCAAACCTTGAACTGAATCCTAATTTGGAAACCTCATAGTGTAATACCCTTTGGATCCTCATCATGGGTATGATAACATACCATAAATACAAAGGAACTTGTAAATAGGAAAGTTGCTTCCAATTAAATAACCATTAGAAGATTCTGACTTGGAGAAATAAAACTGACTAGTTTGTTTCTTGTGGTTTTTTTCCTTCCCAGGTCACTCCAAGATCTGAGACCCCCATAAACAACATCGGTAACAGTTTAGAAAATGCACTACATACATCAGCACATTCCATTGAGGAGTCATTACCCAAGAGGCCTTCAGGGAAACACTCAAAAGGTGCATCTATGGGTTTTGCATGATATTTCTGTGTAATACTCCCATTTTTGAAGAAAAAGATATATTTCTGCTTTAAAATATTTTAAGAATTGACTCTAGATGATAAAGTGTGTTTGGTGTTTCTCGTTCAGTGCTGAATTAATATCAGTTTATAGATAAATTGATGCACATAAATTATTCCTGGCAATAAATTAGTATTTAATGCTCATGTGCGTTGTAGGGGGTTGGACTAGATAACTATTGTGGTCTATTCCAACTCTACAATTCTACTATTTCTATTATTTCCATTCTTTGCATTTCTGGACTTGGTCTCCAACACCAACTAGACATCAGCAAATTGTCCTTTGGAAGGAATTCTGATCTATATTTTGCGTGTTATAACCAGTAATGCTTTTTCTGTATTGAATAAGCCTCTTGCGTTCCGTATTTCCTATATAATGATTAAAAACCATTCTTTTGAAACCACTGGTGATTTCAGAAAAGGCACTGGGGTGTTGAAAAGTTGGATTTGCAACAAAACTTTGCAGTGTGGAGTTCCAGTTAGTAATCTCCCCTCCAATATACTCCAATTCCCCTCCCATTTGGTTTTCTGTTCTTCCTTTCCTCTTCCCCCTTCCCACCCCAGTAGTTCACCAGCATTCCATGGTGACTGAGCATGCTCAAACCTCATTAGGATTTTTCTTAAGATGGGATTTGTACTTCTGCAAACTTCCGGCTTTCTCCAAGTGTGCTGAAACTTCCCTCTTGTGCCAGGGTTAGAGAGAATGATGATTCTACAGCAAAGACTTGGATAGCAGAAGCCAAGTTATTTGCCCTTTGTTCCTTGACTTTCTGTGTTTTGGAACCTTGCCAGTGAAGTGACATTAGTTATAAGTAGACATAACATTTCTATTAATACATACTTGAAAGTAAAATGTGCAGTGAATCCAAATTCTTTGTTTAGTTCAGTTTTGATGAAAACAGGAAATGCTTAATTTTCTAGGCGTGCTGTTCCTGGTTTGGGTATATATTTGTGAACAATCCAGCGGTAATCCAGAAGGAAAGGAAAGTGCCTTGTTCATTCCCTATTTATTCTTCAGTGCAACAATTTTATCTCTTGCCTCTCTGTGGCAGTTCTGTAACTGCAACAATTATAGTAGCGCTTGCCCCCAGAGCTTCTGGTTAGCCACAGGAGTTGCTATTCTTTATTGTATTGGTGTGCAGGTGTGTTTTCCATGGCTCTGTCTTGCATCCCTCCTTGTGTCTTTAAAATATTATAATAGTACTAAATGATTTAGAGAATCAAAACAAGGGAGTATGCTATTATTCATGCTTCTTTATGTCTCAATCAAGTACAAATCTGCTTTCAGTTTTTCTAGTTCATGCAAGTGGAATTAATAGCCAGGTTGTATTAGCCCACTTCAGTAGAGACTTACATGGCAGATTCTGAATTGACAGCCTGTCTTGTGCATGTAGGGCAAAGCACTGTTGTACTGAATATCCAATGCTTCAATTAAGTTCCACTTAAAAACAATTGTATGCTGCTTTCCATTGTTACCTCAAGTCCAGTTATTGTTCTTCTGTGGTTTTTCATAATTTGTATGTTTCATACCTCAAGGGCATACACTTCCAATATCAGTGGATCTATATAGGTCTGGTCCTCTCTGTTTTCACTGGGATTTTAGCATGTGAGATCTTAATGAGCAAAACTTACCATTCCTAGCACCAGAATGAGATACAGGTTGCTTATTAAAATCTCACATTCTAAAATCTCACTGGAAGTCTCGATACCTTTCCTAGACCCAGAGTGAGTTATCCAAACTTCCATTGGGATTTTAGAATGTGAGATTTAATTAAACAAACTTTAACTCACTCTGGTGCTAGGAAAAGTATCAATGCTCCCAGTGTTCTGTTTCAATTGGCAATCCCCAAATATCATCTAGGATTATTTGTGATACTACCCTCTTCACCAAATGATTTGTTATGATGGAAAATCTTGTACTGTCATTAATATAGGCACAACTTCTCTTGTGCCAAAGTATTGTACATAGTCACTCAACGTTCTAAAGTATGCTTTGAAGCAAAAAGAGTTAAAACTTGACTATGCTAAATACTAAGCAAGTCCAAGAAGTTTAATTCATTATGAAGTTCAGCTTCTGTCTTTTTGTCTACATATTAAATTGAGCTAATTTCCAAAAGAATTGAAAACAGTCTTTCCATTCTGTGAGATCACATGCACAAACAAAACTAGAGCCTCCCTGACAATAATCCAGTGAATGATCTGTGTCTAATCAGTCTAGTCCAGAATTTCCCAACCTGGTGCCTCCCAGATGTGTGGGACTACAGCTCCCATCATCCTCTACCATTAGTCATGCTGGCCTGGGTTGATGGAACTTGGAGTCCAGTAACATCAGGAGGGTACTGGTTTATGAGAACATTGCTGTAGTTCAATATTAAAAACAACGAATACAGGCATTCAGTAGACCAGTACCTGATAAACATTGGACATTCCTTTTATCTTACTGTTGCTAGAGAACCTGCAATTAAGGTCCCTGAATGTAAACATAAAACAAAACAAGATTATTCTCTCTACTTTTTGGGCAGATGATAAGAGCAACAAGTATTATTTATGTATTTATGTCTGTTTAGAACTGTAACAGATGTTGTCCTGACCACAGCATATTTTCCAAAAGCATAGTGTGGGATAAAGTACATTAAACCAGATGTTGAAGAGAATTCTACATTCGATAAGCTTTTACAGTAGTAGTTTATGATGGAGAAAACATTAAAACCTTACTGCACAAGGCTCCTCATATGACTTTTTTGGAGCACTTACATAAGAACATATATAACAGGTATGCAGTCATGTCAAGAATGTAGCATCTTCCAAGCTCAAGCAATCATTGCAGTATAGAAACATGTGATTTTTATGTGAGGTGGTGTATAGAGCTCTCTTTCTTTTAACATTTTTAGTAGGGTGTACAACAAATAGTGTGAGACAGTTCTGCATTTATAATGAAGCGGTAGAGAACCTCAGACCAGGGTCTGAATGATACCCTTCGGCTTTTACTACTGATCCTTGAGTTGGATCCCCAGTTACACCCCCTCTTCCCAGGCCACACCCTAATTGGTCTGACATTTGGCCCACCTTCTTGCCCTCCTTGAGTGTTTTTGCCTGAGTGGAATGTGTCTGTGAACTCTGATAATGCTTCTTCCTTGCCTGGATGGAGGAGAGGTGTGAGTGTAAGAAACTAGTCTTTCTCTACAAAGGTAAATTTTAAATTAGCTGCTCCTCCTCCTTTTGCCTCTGACCCCACCCACCACTTTCATGTGGCCCCTGAAGATTTCCAACAAGGGAATATAGCTGTCAGACTGAAGAAGATTTCTACCCTGTTATAGATGTTGTACCTCAGCATAGAATTGATCTGCATCTTAAAGTTTTTTCTCCCCCAGGTTATTTTCCTGCACAGAGTGGTTAAATTTTAAAGAGATGAAAGAATACTGCTGATTGCTAGTTTCATTATTTCTTGCTATTCCTATTAACTCATTACTCAGTCTGTCTCTTGCTCACATATTTCTTAATATATGTTGCTTGTATGCACAAATGTTTCTCTGGACGACTTGTTTAAAAAGCATTTGAAGCTGAACATCCGGTGGTTTAAAGAAGGTGAGGTTCAAGTGTCAGCAGTAATAATAAGAGGTTACCCAGAATATATCCACTTGCATGTGGAGGGAAGGGAAAAGCTTAATCTTTATATTGCCAGTATTGAATTGATTTGGAGATGATGGCTCCCAACCGAGTGCAAATATGTGCACTTACATCTAACTGAAGTCAAGTGAGAATAATATTCATGCAAGAATTGAAAAAGTACTTCTACATTTTCCTGCAGCCTGCTTGGAATCTATAGTCACTGTAGTAGTTTTTGTATCGGGTCCAAATATGAAAAAATATCAGGGCTAACACTGCTGAGAAAACTTCTGTCAAACAGCACCTGTAGTATACAGGCCTTAGTCTGAGAGGAATATAACCTGATAAAATAGAAAGCGCCATAGAACAGGAGATCGTAACATGTGGCTGGGTCAGGACCAGTGCCATTTGATTGTGAGGGCCTACTATGAATGGAAAACTTTGGAAAGTGATGTGAAGAAGTATGTCCGGCCCTAGCCAAGGAGAATGAAAACCAGATGAAACTCCAAATACTTCACCATTTAAGATTTCAAATGATGCAAAATTAGTAAAACATGGATTTTCTGTCCATTGTGCAGCTCTACCATGTAGCAGTATTCTAAACTTAAGATGAAAGGGAATGTTGAACCTGAACTCTTTTAAATTTATGGCCACATTTAAGTACAGTACTGTAATTTTCATGGGATATTTTAGTAGTATACTTTTAAAGCATGGAAATTGTTTATGGCATATTTAAGTTCTTCTGTTTCTAGTGTTGTTAACCTACATTGAGTCTATGTGGTATAGGCAATTTTAAGTCTTAAAAGGGGTAGATGATGCAGCCTTTCGATCAACTTTAGAAGTAATGGGACTCAAGATGTAGCAATACGGGTCAGCTGTCACGCAGCAAAATGATTTGTTTTTGGTGATGACTATCCCCCCAAATTGATTTTTAAATTTATTTTATAGTTTGAATAGTCATCATTTTGTTTTCTCTGATCAAGCAAAAAAGAAAGCAGAAGAAGGAAGAAAAGACCAAGTGGAAAATGCAGAGCTGCTATCCTCTCTAACGTCTTGTGTTGTGCTTCTTAGGAAGGACCATTGATTTATTGCATTACTTCACTGCATTGAGTGTATCCATTTCATCAGTGTATCATGCCTGTGCTATTTTTAACAATAACTTGAAGGGGCAGCACTGATGAAATTACATCATTTACATACACGGCTGAGAGAAAGTGGTATAAATCACCAAGATCATTTAAGAGAGTATCCCTGTGTGACTCATGTGAACAGGTTGGGTGACTTCAAAGAGTGATTGGATGGGGCTATTATTCCTTGAGTAGCAAGAAGCTATGCATTGATAATAGTTGCATTTTCTGTATTTTGACCTGGGGCAGGTGTTTTGTGAAATACCTAGCCTTTGTAAGAGTTTGAAGATGAATTACAGTTGTTTGTTTTTTCTACTATCATCCGAAATACAGCATGTCATAGACTCCTGTTTAAAGTACTTTGGAAGGACTTGGGTGAGGAGGGAAGGAAGAATAGGCAGGTCTGGACTGGGTTGGTATTTGTTAGATTTCTGGAAGGCAACTGTCCTCTGATAGTTCATGCTTGTAAATAACTACTTAGCGGTAGGGGGAAAGAGTTAGCTTGAGGCTACTTTTTAAACTGAACGAGGCAATTGATTCTTTCAGGCTGTAGTGTAGATTGTCAACAAGTGGGCATGTGTGGGCACACTGGCCAGTAGCATGTGTGGGCTTTGTTGCAATTGTGTGTGACATCAGTATCTATAAGCTTCTAAGACAGGGTGGTCCAATGCTCATCCCAAGTGCCGCATACGGCCCTCAATACCTTTTTTGGTGGCCCTCAGCAACATTTGACGCCTGCCCGTAGCCCTCTCACTGCCTTAACCAAGGCTGGGTAAGCAAGGAGCTGGGCTTTGGGAAGGAGGTGGGAGGGCTCTGCTGAGAACAGGACAAGACAGCCAAGGCAGGATTAAATCCTATCCTCCATATCAGCAGATGTAACTACTGACGTCAGCAGGTAGGTGTGGTATGGGGAAAATGGTCTCACAGGGTAATTTGGCTGGCCAAGATTAGCCTGTGAACTGATGTTTCCCCACCTTGGCATACAGTATTATGATGTAGTAGTATAATATTTTACATCTTAAAATAGTATTCACTATTTTTATGTTGTATGTATACATGTATATTCTGGTTACGAATTCCATGTTGTCCACTGAAACCCCCATGTAAATCAATCATCAAAATGCAGAGAATCACTTCCTCTTGTTCACAATCTTAATTTCATAATTTCTTTACCATTTTAGGTCTGAATTATATTAAGGCTGCAGTTTTTTAGTCACAAATGTTACTCTGCATAGAGCTTTTTCAGACTGCCATCTGATCTGGCTGGGGTGTCTTATCACAAGACAGTTCTCAGGCGCATGCTGTCAGAGCAGCTGCTGATACTATATTGTAGTCCCACTGACAGGTTCCAGGTATAATCCTACATGGATTAATTAATGCCTGAAAACATGAACGTACTGCAGCTGCTTCAGATCCTGATTTGATTAATTCTGTCAAGCGGCTGTTTATTTCACAGGATACTGCAGAAATTCAATTTTAACATTAATAAACTTACTACCCTGAATTTGTCCAATCCTTTTTTAAAAGGTTATGGCTGCATTGTTTAGTCATGAATACTACAAATCAGGCCTTGTCCATTCAGGCAGTTGATCACATGGTAAAATTGTTGTTGGGCTGTATCACAAAATTACCTGTAGAGAGACCGCATACCAGAATGATTTCCTGTTCATAGAGTAGGTAGACCCTGTACATAGAAAAATAGTGCATCAAAATGAATGTTGGATTCAATTCCCCAATTTGATCCACCTGATTTGTCATTGTAGAAACCCTCTGTCATATCCTCTATCCTAGTATTCCCTATCTCTTTAAAAAATAAAAAGGCTCACACTGCTCCTACCCGTTGATAATTTTTAGTTGCCCTTTTCTAGCTCTTAAGAAATCATTCTGAGACTGGGCAACTAACTGTGCATGTCGCTGCAACATAGGTTTATATTAATCTACTGTGACATGCATCCAGCCTGTTTAATAGCTTGTTTTAATTTTGTGTACTGAACGTTCCATTGGGCTATGCCTCTAGAGATCCTGTGTTTGGAGCACTCCAGGTTTCCCATACAGAGAGTTTCCTCTTATTACAGTTGGAAAGTGAACCTTGCATGTTGTGCTTTAAAGGCTTTATTCAAAGTGAAGCCAAATGTTGTTTTTGTGGCAAACCCCCCCCCCAAAAAAAAAATCATTTGCAAAATTAGCTTAAATCTTTTCTGTCTACAGCTTGCTGGCTCCAAGGATAGGTTTCCAAGATTCAAAATGGTAAAAATGTGGGTGTTCATTTTGGCATTGCCAACCTCAATAGCTCTAGATGTTGATTCACATCCCCTTTCTCCCCGAAATGAAGCTACCTTCGACCAAGTATAGGTTTTTTATATTTGGAAAGTTTATATTTAAGCTGCAGGTTGTTAACTGACCTCTGAACTTTGGATGATCACGCTTTTCAGAAGGGATGCATGTACTTACTGTATTACCCTGAAGTCCGGAATCTTTGTTTTTTTACCTAGAACTGAGATTGCCAAAAAAATTCAGGACATTTGTTTAGACTGATATGAAGTGTGGCGCTGGAGATTCTTTGACATTTTTTAATTCCACCTTTGTCTTTCTGCACACATTTCATAGATTAGGTGTGCAGTGAATAGGAGGTAAGAATTTGAAAGAGTAGTGTGATGATCAACAATATATTCTCGGCTCCAGGAACAGACATACAACATTGTTTTTCACAAGTTTGTTCATTTTCTTTTTTTTAAGTCTCCTAGAAAGTGGGCAGACTCAGTAGTTTTATTCTTAATACAAGATATAGCACTGTTATCCAGGGAGTTTTAAAAAACTTAATACCTTTTTGCTTCTAGCATCAGATCATACTGTGTTGTATTCAGCTGTTTTGTGGAGAAATAATATGCATCTGGTTTTTTGTTTCCTGTTCCTGAGATGAGTCATTCCCCTTTTAAATAGCAGTTATTTTTTTCTCATAACCCTTAATATACTAATAAACTTCTGGAATACTTATTAAGATGGACTTTGTGGTTAACTAAAATGCTGACTTCACTACTCCTCTGGCCATTGAATTCATACTTTCTTTTGATTGTTATTTTTTTAAGAATGAAAGGATATGAGCACAAGTTTTTCTTTTAATTTAGATCCTGTTTTTGGAGACACATGAGAGTTATTCACCGTCTGAAACTGAAAATACCCATTTGCAGAACCAGCCAGGAACATAAAAAAGATTAGCACTGCAATTTAAAAGTAAGGGGCACAACCAATAAATAAGCATTCCATGTGTTTGTCCCTATGAATACTGCTATCCATAAAACAGGAGCAGGAAATCTCAGGTCTAGAGATAAAATATGGCCCTCCAGGTCTTTCCAACCTTCAAGACACTTCCCCAAATGGGGGGCTTCACTGCCCTTTTCAGTGCTCTTCTCAAGTTCTTTTGCCTGGCTGGAATTTATTTATGTGGGAATGTTGAGGGTGACAGGAGAGGATATATTGATTATTAATATCCTTCCTAACTCGCACTAGCAAGTTTCTTTATATAGCAGAGTTACATTCCCCTTCTTATGCAGCAGAAAACTGGTTGCAAACTTTTTTGAGTCTCTTAAGACAATAAACAATTCAATCTGGCTTGCCCAGATTAAGATATGTTCTATTATTCCGGGTAAGACCCCTTTGATCCCTCCTAAAAGAATAAAGACACAACAGTCTTATTTATAAGTAACAGAAAGTGGTTTTTCTCATGAACAGGCAGAGCACAGTGTGATCCCTGAAGGCAGGCTTTAGGCTTAAAGTTACAAACATGTACAAACAGGTTTACCCCATATGGGAGATAACCTGGGGGACTGCTTGGCTGGCAGCCAGCAGTACAGTCCAGGTGAATCAGGAGGTTCACAGGACAAAAAAAGAATGAAGAGAGGGAGGTGGCTGCGTGACTTGGCCTTTTACCAGGTCTGGAAAGGTCACACCCACCTACCAGTCACATGCAAGGAAGGATGCTCCAAGCCAGGAGGAACAGGAAGTTTCAACTGGCTGGGCCAAACATTCCCTTGCATGTCCACTCTAGCAAAACAAGGAATGTTGTATTTGACTTCTCCCAGTGGATTGCATCCCCCAATTTATTTATTAAATTGTATAACACCTTATACCTGTAGACCTCAGGGTGGTTCACAACATAAAACCACGATACAAAAAACAGAAAATACATAATAAGAACAAAACCCAAAACCACCCAATAATCCCCCTTCCACATCACATTTTAAAAGGGCATCAGATGTCACTCAGCCAAAGGCCTGGTTAAAGAGAAACACTTTCGCCTAGCACCTAAATGTGTATAATGAAGGCACCAGCTGAGCTCCCTGAGGAAAGTATTCCATAAATGGGGAACTACTGCAGAGAAAGCCTGTTCTTGTGTTGCCACCCTCTGTATCTCTTGTGGAGGAGGCACACAAAGAAGGGCCTCAGAAGGTGATCTCAGGGTCTGGGTAGGTACATATGGAGACAGGTAGTCCTTGAGTTATTGCAGTCCTTGAACTGTGATAATGCCTCTGGCCAGGATGAAGGATTGAGGTGTGTATAGAAACCTCTGCTTCTTGCATGGCTGAAATACATTTAACTGTACAAAGATATGAAGTGCATCCTCTGCTCTGTCTACTTCACCTCTGGTCCTGCCTGCTATTTGCATGTGGCACCTTGAGGCCTGCCAATGAAGCTCTTGCACTGAAAAAGTTCCCAGCCCGTCCTGAAAAATTGGAAAGCACTTTGAAGAGTCTACAAATACTGTAATCACTAAATGGCAGCTCTCCTGTGATTAACTGTCACTAGCTACTGTAGACATTCTGTTGCTGATTTATTACCAGATCTCTTCCCCTCTCTTGACCTTGAAATCTAGTGTAAAGCAACCATTTAAGATTGTAAAGCCTTCTGAGTAAAGGACTACATGCTTCTATAGAATTTAGTAGTCTTTAAGTTGGATATCAGTTTGCTTATAGGAAAAAGATGTCAGTGTGGTATGTGAGCTGTGTTAAAAGATTTAAACAACCTTCCTTGTAGAGGCAAGGAGGTCTGTGGTGTCCTTTTTTAGATCTGCTTTCTTAGAACAGACTGAATGGTGAAAATGGAATGTTAACCTGGTTGCACATCATGTTAAACCATAGTTAATGTCTGAACCTGAGTTTGTGGCTGATTCCTCTCCAAATAAAGCACAAGCTGCACCATCAGTTTGTTCTTGCCTTACTGCTCATGGTTTGCTTGAGGCAAACATACCACAAACTTTTGCTCTGATGACATGGCAAGCCAAAGTTTATGTTTTGTTCCTCCCAAGGGGAGCAAAGGGGGAAGTTTTGAACAATATATACCATGCTGCTGCTTCATGTTTAATCGTATTTAAATCTTAACTATGGTTTTAACTATGGGACGCGGGTGGCGCTGTGGGTAAAACCTCAGTGCCTATGACTTGCTGATCGTAAGGTCGGCGGTTCGAATCCCCGCGGCGGGGTGAGCTACCATCGTTCGGTCCCAGCTCCTGCCCACCTAGCAGTTCGAAAGCACCCCTAAGTGCAAGTAGATAAATAGGGACTGCTTACTAGCGGGAAGGTAAACGGCGTTTCCGTGTGCGGCGCTGGTGCTGGCTCGCCAGCTGCAGCTTCATCACGCTGGCCACGTGACCCGGAAGTGTCTTCGGACGGCGCCGGCTCCCGGCCTCTTGAGCGAGATGAGCGCGCAACCCTAGAGTCAGACACGACTGGCCCGAACGGGCAGGGGTACCTTTACCTTACCTTTTTATGGTTTTAAGATAATGGGTGAATGCAGCCACAGAGAGCTCATCTTGCATGAGTGGAAAAAAATCTTCATTATAGTATTTGATTGAAGCAACTGTTAATTATAAAGGTACTAGGCCTTCCTCAGTGACGAGTATGGGTGAAGGCAACTTGTCTCTTACATAGTAGTAGTAGTAGTAGTAGTAAATAGTCCCATCTCTTTTGCATTGCCAATTGTGTATACCAAGTTCCGGTACTGTTTTCAACCTACGGGCTTATCTTTGTATGCAGACACTTTAGGAATCAGACGCATGAGTGCTTCCCTTTCCCTAATATACTGTGCACAAATAGTGGGTTCCCTCAGGGAAAGGTCAGTCAGATTTTGAAGGGCTCCTTTCACTATGCATGGGGTGTGTGCTTGTGCATGGACATCCAGAGTATCTCTCAAATATAAAAATGTATGTCCACATTGCCTCTATATGGAGTAGCTAGGATTCCATTTTCTGGGCTCATTGTGCTAACTCTGACTTCTGAAGTTTGTTACATGTCAGTCTTGGCTCAGATCCAAAGAGCTTGTTCTAGCATATCTAAAAGACTTGCACATGCCCTGTAGTGCCTTTTTTACTTGATCAGTTTTTATTAAAGCAGACTCCTGTTGTATCAAAAACTGTGTTTGAATGTGGTTTGGGTGATCATACAGTGGGAAAATATGCTCAATGGGGTCATTGATTGGATTTAGATAATTAATTTCAGCAGGATCATTGAACAAGCACTGGCTACTAATGACTCCAAGCTGGAATTCAGTTAGATACAAAGCACTTTTTTTACTCTTCTAACCTATAGGATGGGCATATAATAATGTTATGTAAAAAGGTGGTAGTAAGCTTGTGGTAATTTGATGTCCATGCATGTTTAATTGCTTCTTAATAAGTTATGAAAAGCCCATAATTTTTTACCTGCTCACTGGCTGTTTCATTTTTGGTACTTTACAGGTGCAGAAAAGAGTGATTCACTGTGTGTATTTGTGTAAATCAAGGATGGGGAGCCTCTGGCCTTCAGGCTATTGTTGGACTCTTAGCTACTATTAATCCTTGATGGGAGTTGGGGTTTAACAGCAGTTTGAGGGCCACTTTCCCCATGTAAAGCAGACTTGAAAGCAGAAGAAAATTAAGTCTTTGTCATGAGCACAGCTCTCCCACATACCCAAGGAGACAGAATTGTTTCAGCTTCTACTGTGCTCATGATGTCTCTGGAACAAGTTAATGTGTATCAGGAGAATCCTGTGTCTCGTGTGCTGAGCATTAAATGGAGTAAAGTTTAAGTCTAAAGGTTTCTGTGTCATCTTAATATTTAATGATTTAGAACAGAGTAGGTCATGAGATAGGAAGCTCAGCTGAGCTGTTATAAATGGGGTGGGGTGGAGGTGAAAAAAGGAGTTCAAGTGGAGTGTTCTAGTAAGGAACCCTTTGTTGAAGCCCCAAGAATATAGTATCAGCTATATTCCTGAGTTTGCGATGGCACATACTCTATTGAGCATTGGTGTGATTTCTTTCTGAATGTAGTTTACACACATTTTAAAAATCATATACTGTGTTTCAGATTTAGTTAATAAACAGAATGAATACAGGGATCATTTGTACTGAAAGGCACCAGACACCAGCTTATGAGTTGCTGAATCCATCTTCTATTGCTTCATTTTGAGGCCAAGTCCTATGACCCTTGGACATATGGATGGCAGCTTTAAGTTTTGCCCTCAGGCCTGACTAGTGCACCTATGATGAAGCAGGTGCCTAAGCAACATAGCACATGCAATCAAAACAAGGCACTTGTTCCCTGTAGGGCTGACGGTGATAGTATGCTATGTCCCTCTTTCCATCCATGGCAAAGTGTTCAGATACCTGCTTCACAGTGGAATGAGTACTCTGTAAATAAATGACCGGCTGCACTTAGGACTGTTCATGAATCCCTATTAGTTAAGTCTGATTAGGTTTTAGAGGAAGATGAACATGTGGTTGGAGTACAAAGTACTGAAAAGTAATACTACAGGTATTAAATAGTTCTAGAAGCTTAGTTGAGTTTTTATTTTATTTTATTTTATTTTATTTATGTTTCTTTCAGTGGTTCCTATATGTTGGTGCTCTCTGAATATGGACCAGACTGAGCACAAGTGAAACATGAACTTTTTCATTTAAAACTGGAATTCACCATGTAGAGAGAAATAATGTTATTCAAGAGGTGGGCAAGAGGGGAAGGGAGCTATGTGAGGTTTGGAAAAATGCTTAAATATTTGTGTTGACTTTTTCCAAATTACCTTTATTCACTGGCTGCATTTGCAGGTCATGGTAAGCCATAAAGTTTGGCTTATTAAATCATGCCCCTTTGTGTAAGTGGGTGAGCAAACCATGACAGAGAAACTTCCGTATATCTGAATCTGAGATTGTGGTTTGTTAGGATGAAACAAATCATGATCTTAGGTTTGGACAACGTGCTAAGCATTTCCCATTGTGGTTTGTTTGCTCCTCCCTTTGTGCAAGTGGGAGGGGCTCTGGCTGCATGTACACCTGCAGAGTACGGTTTGCTAAACGAAATGTTATGGTTTAGTGTTACATATGAATGCTGCTATTATACAGACATTGCTATTTTTAAACATGTTCTTGTTGACTTTGCCTGCTGGCATATTCACCAGCAAGCTAAGAACAGTTGTGTTTTTAGAAAGGTACAATCAACCGACTCTTCCTTTTGTTTCAAAATTGAGTATTTTGCATATGTTAAAAACATTCTGAGTAAGCACTAATTTTGGGTTGTGATAGCCTATCATCTAGCTCACTTTTTTAAAAAAAAATGATGGTCCAAATGTGCCTCAGTTGTAAAGCCTTAGTCTTGAATAAGAGCTGCTTACCTCAAGGCTTGAAGTGGTTGTGTAGTTCTTTGAATGTTGCAATGTAAAAAAGAAACACTTCATTGAGAGTGATGTTTCCTTTTTGGAAAGTCTGTTTGGAACTCTTCTTCATTCTGTTTTCGGTGCCAGTACAGTACTGTATTGGGTAACTTGCAAAGCAAACTTAAAATTCTGTCAGTTGTTCTTCAAGATGCTCACAACTTCAGCTCTCTATAAACTGGCAAATAGTATTTCAGCATGACTTTGTCCTTTAGTAACTCTGTTATTAGAGACCTCCTGATCTCAACTTCTGAAGATTTCCTCAAAGTCATTTCTGATATTTTTTGTAAGTTGAGTTCTGGAAAATTAAAATGTGAGTTTTAGTAGCTCCCATTTGTGGCTTTATTCCATAAGTGTTTGGCAGATGGAGCAAGTAAGTGCCTATGTTGTTTCTTCCTGTATAGTCATGCTTTCATTAACCATGTCTTAATATAAAGTCTCTTTTAATTTCAGAAATAACAGGATATGAGTTCTGAAAATGGCCTTGGCCTGTTTTAAGTCATTCATGAAGTTCAAAAAGTCCATCCAGTCCATCTTGAGCTTGATTGATGAGCACCTTTTGAGTTGACAATGGAGCAAATGTATGTGTTTTCTCATGCACAGCAGCAATGGAAGAGGTTGCCAGTGCTTAGAACAACATAGAAATGCTCCATTTAAAGCTCTGTCTGAGGTGGTCTGCAGTCTTGGCTTTTGAAAATCCTCAAGACTATTGTGAGCAACCATTCAGCATATGCATGGCTCTTCAACTGATCAGTACATCTCTACTTGGTGACAACAAGAACCAAATTTCCTAGAGGAAAGGGCAAAGAATCCCAGTGGCAAAGGGACTTTGATGCTAACTTTCCTCCAGTAAAATTAATAAAGTGTTTTGTTGCACCTTAAAGACTAACACATTTATTACAGCATCAACTTTCAGTGACTTGAGACAACTTCATTTGATGAAGTGGAAGATTAATCTTCAAAAGCTCATGCCATAATAAATTTGTTAGTCTTTAAAGTGTCACAGGGTATTTTTCCTTCAATAGAAAAGTATGGCTGCACCTCTAGAAATTTCCCTCACTGTTATTTTTATTTTTACGTAACAACTTGGAGTTTGAACACTCGAGGTTCAAATGTATGCAGAGCCTAGTCTCCTGGAGCCGATGAAAAGTTTAGTTGGGTGACAAAGTATTAATGATTGGGGAGGGAGGGTGCTCTTTTTCTACCTCTCTAGCAAAACCTTTCCCCTTCACAACCATAACAAAAACATTACTGTGTCCTGTAAACGTCTTCCACATGAAATCACAATTACAGTTACCGCAACTGCTCCTGTAATCACCACAAGTATAGCTTACTCCAAATCTAGGCTGCTAAAGATGGGAAAGTTGTCTGAAGTTCATAAGAGAGGCCTTCATTCTACAAGTTTTTGGTAGAAATGAGCTGCTAGAAGGAATCAAGGAACTAGAATTTGGGTGCATTAGGAAAGGTAAAAGTTGAAAGCAAGAGTGAAACAAATGCTGGATGGTTGCCTTGGGAAAACAGGTTTGGAAGTTGGAAGTTGCCATTCAGCCACTGGTGGAGCAAGGGGGGGCGGGGAGAGTGCACCACCCCCCAGCAACGCTATCCTGGTAGGGCTCCATCACAGCTCCCCCCCCCCCCGGACGCGTGCCAGCCCCGCCCCCGCCTGCTCTCTGCCACTGCATTCAGCCATGATTTTCACTGGATGACTTTGAGCTAGTCACCATGCTTAGCCTAGCCTATTTGGAAATGCGGGAGTTATGGGTCATTATCATTCTGAAACGTTCATACCAATTTGCTAAGTCTTTTTCTCATGTTTGGTTTGATGCCGACCAAGAACACCAGAGTAGACGTGCAGGGTTTTTGCTGTTTTCTACTACCAGGAGCATCTGTGAACTTGCATCTCTGGAACTGAGAGAAAGGAAATAATGTTGTGCATTCATCCTTTGCCTGTTTGGGACACAACAATATTCCTTTGAGGGGAAGGGCCATAACTCAGTGGCAGAGCATCTGCTTTGCATGCAGAAGGTCCCAGGTTCAATCCCTGTCATCTTCAGGTAGGCCTGGTAGAGACCCGTGGCTGAAAACTTGAGAACTGCTGCCCATCCATGTAGACAGTAGTGAACTGGATGGACCAATGTTCTGACAGTATAAGCTAGTTTTCTATGTTCCTAACAGATCTTGTTCATTTTGTTTTCTAACAGTGAGTGTTGAAAAAGTGGAACTAAAGGGATTATCGCATAGGAAGAATGATAGGAACTTTGAATATTCCTTTGAGGTAAGTTCCAAGGAATGAGAACTTTTAAATTTAAAAGAGGTATGAAAGGGACCAGCCTTTGGGGCACTCAAAGCCTTGAGGATTCTATTGCTTTAGCAGATGTCTTTTGACCGAAACTATGTGTTCTAACGCTATTAGCTTTGACACCAAAACTATATCTGAAACATTTGATAAAATTTTTCTCATATTACATCACAATGTACTAAAACATACAGTATATTGAAACCATGTTCTAACTGGAGGTGAGCCATACAGTTATAGGGGAAATTGAGCATGGGTGTAAAGATGTTGAATAGCTAAAATTTAATTTTAGAATTTTTTTAAAAATGCACTGAATATATTTTACTCTCGGTATAAGCCACAACAGCAAAAATCCCTGTGTCTTTTAGCTACACTCTATTTCCCTGGTTGTAAATGATCCACTGCAGAAGCAGCCTCTTTGCCTCTTCTGTCCAAATGCTTCTGCCGTTGTTCAGAACTTCTTTCCCCAGCTTTCTACTTATTCTTGGCTGCTGTTTTATTATTGGCGATTTACAAAAGGAGAGAGAGTTGCATGTATAAACTGCTCTACCCAGAATATCACATGCATAACACAGGGGTGTTGTGCTAGAATTTCAGTGAGAATTACAGGTAGCTGTCAGCAAAATTGTTCTGGGGCCAACTTGTATAAAATAGTACTGAAAATTCAAATATATTTCTTTAATTTAGATTTGTATCCCATCCTCTCTGGGCAGATCTCATTGGTACTCTCTCACATTCAAGTGTCTGGAAAGGCAAGTGAGATGTAATCTAATAGAACCATCCTGCCATAGTTCTGAAGGCTGTATAACCTCAAGAGCTTAGTTAGTTCCTCACGTTGTATCATTTATCTGTGTGTAAAAGAGATTTTTTTAAAAGCCTGTGGTGGTGCTAGAAACTCTGCTTTTCGTTTCTTGGTTTTGGTGGAACAAGTGCTGGGAAGAGGAAATTCCTCAATTACGTAATGTATTTTGAAACTCTCTCCTCTCACCAGTACTTCTGGCAGCAGCATCAGTTCTGGAAACTTGTGTGTGTTTGGTTGTCATCGATACTAGCGTCATGTAGAAATATCACTCTAATTTTCTCCCCCTCCCCTCTTTTTTAAGCATAAGGCAATATTTCCCCATAATTTATAAATGCCTCTATCTCAGACTGAAAAAGTACAAAATTTAAAGTGCTGGATAAATTCTTGGGCATTGTGTTAAGATGTAAATATAGCTGAATTAAATCCGTCAGCCAACAGCCTAATGATCCTCTGGCCAGTGTTAATAAATTTTCAGTAAATTTATTGAAAATACATGAAAGGGAACGCTGACCATGTTGGCTTGGTAATTTCAGGTACAAATCCATAGGCATAGGTTAGAAGCCCATCTCGTGTCCTGATAGGCAACTGATTTGCAGATTCTACAACATGTCGTATTCTCACGCATTAGCCCCCATCATTAACAACTTGCACTGCAAGTGGGTGTGATTATTGCAATATGCTGACTGTTCCATCAATATGGAGTTCTCCCTTAGTAATACTTTGCTGATGTAAAGAGGCACATTTTGTGCTGCTTTTCTGCTTCATACCTAAGGAAGCAGAGTATAGCCACAGCTTTTGTACAAGTTACAGTAGGTGTTGACTGTAGAATTTGTTCATGTGATGGTTTTAGTGTCATTTTTTAATATGGAATAGTTCCTCCCACATAGAGTATTGCTACCTGTCCGAAGGATGACATGTGAAATGGGCTCGGACTTACAGTATTAACTTGAAATATATTTGGTACACAAATTCAGATACAAAATAATACACTATAATCAGCAAAGGATTTTGTGTAACAATGGGAGAAAAAAATGTTGCAATCTATGCCAGTACAGTTTAGTGAGAGTGGCATAGCAGATTATTCCAGAGGTCCCAGGGAGAAGGAAGGAAGATAGTCATCTTTGGCATGTAAAAGTAGGCAGAGATACCTCCCAGAATCCCTTTTTCAGTCACCAATCTGAGGGCACTGATCATGCATCCTAGCAAGGCCAATTCCAGATGTGTTTGATGCAGGTAACTCAAATTCTTCTTTCTTCCCAAAGGTCTTATGGTCTGATTCTTCAGTGACATTGGTAACAAAGTCTTCTGCTGAAGTGACTGAATTCATTTCAAAGGTAAAACGAATAAGATGTCTTGGGTTGTATAAGAAATGTTTCAGAAGCATCCTGAGGTATATTTTAGTATCAGTGCAATTGAAACAGTGGCTATCTGCAAGGCACTGTTTTAAATAAATTGTGTAAATAAGCTTGGGTTGGTTTGTTTCTTTCAATTTCAATTGTTGCATTCAAACGTATTGTCTTGTCTCTTAGTTAGGTCAAATGTACCCAGAAGAAAAATTGGAGAAATTCATTCCATGCCTAGCTGGTCCAGATTCATTTTACTTAGAAAGAAACCACATGGACCTGGAATCGGACCTTAGGTATGCTTTGCAAGTATTTTATGTCAGTGCGAAAAGGAAACTACACCAAATGGAAACCTGTTTCGGTCAAATACTTGCTGTTAATAATTCTCTCGCTCTTTTGATTGTCTGCATATTGGTCTGTGAATGTTTTGTCAGATTTACTGGGATTTAAGTTTGCTGTTAGTTTTATGCATTTTTATCTTGACATCATTTCCTTAGTGCTGAGTAATTATGCTCCAAATGCGGGGTGGCATATCTAGTACCTTCTGGACCCAGTACCAGCACT
This sequence comes from Podarcis vaucheri, assembly GCF_965113315.1. Classification (NCBI taxonomy): domain Eukaryota; kingdom Metazoa; phylum Chordata; class Lepidosauria; order Squamata; family Lacertidae; genus Podarcis; species Podarcis vaucheri. The sequence continues at coordinate 52,276,794 of NC_138765.1, read as the reverse complement.
GGCATTGGCTGTACCTGAATTGCTATTACACATGTTTAAGTCTTTCAAGCAGTTCTACTTGGTAGGGGTTTTTATTGGCCCCTTGTTCGCAGTTTTAGGAGCCAAACGGGTCCACCAGATACCCAAATATCAGCCATTTGTGAAAGTTTATTTTGATAGCACCATCTATTTACCCAGCACTTTACAAAGAACAGGTTTGACTGGTCTTTACTCCCAGTGGGCTTACAAATATAAAAACAGACACAGTGAAACAATGATGGCAGCAATAAACATTCTTCCATTATTTCATTTACCCATTCTTGACTAAATTACAGCAGGGCATTGGGACTAGGGAGCTGTTCTAGAGGCTCCAAGCAAAGGTGTGGTTTGAGGAGGCATTTTGGGTTGCATGCATAAGGAGAGAGGTAGAATTGTTTCAGGGACCAGGGACCTTTGAGTGGCAATAGTAGTTTGTGATGGATCTGTTAGAGGACAGGAAGCCTGCACATGGAGAGATCCCACTTCATGGCCTGAGTGACAAGAGAGGTGAATCATTTTGGCAGAAAATAATGGTGCCAAGTCCCCTAACAAGCAAGTTTTAAAGTACAAAGAAGGAATCATACTAGCAGCAGAAGCCCAAGTTATAGCTTGTGGTAATGCAGCTCGGATGAGTCTTAAGGACTCCGATGCAGCTTTTTAGATTCTAACTAGGTCAGAACATTATTTGGCCCCTGAAATGATAAGCCAGGTTCAGTAGATAAAAATAGTTACTCTAGAGGGAAATAGGCTGTATTCTGAGGGCTCCAATCAAGTTTAGAAAATCATAATTTATAGTACTCAGTGGTGTGTTGGAAACAAAATTTCTGTGTATCATTTAGGCTCAAGGAATGTCTTTCTTCACTTTTGCTAGAATTGACAGAGCAGCACAAGTAATTTCCCGGGCTGAGACAGGAAGGATGTGCCTCTGGTAACAAACCAAATAGTGCATCAACGTTTAGTTAGTTTCTTCCCAGTATTGAAATTCATGTTTCGCTGACATGAGCAATATAATAGTAGAAATAACTTGGATCACTGCAGCTATTGGCTTTGCAAGTTGCAAAGGACATGAGGTTTCTGGGCTTTTGGGATCAGTTTTAATTAGTCCACCTTTGCTGTACTAACTAGCATATCCATACAGTGATTGCTGTTTCATAGAAGAGTTGGAGTCCAGATTCTTTTTCTTTTTTAAAAAACTGGATTCATTACAAGTTTGAGGCTCCAAAACTGTAGTGCCTGCATTTTTCATATTAATGATTTTCACATGTCCCTGATCACTGTAAAATAAAGCCACAGTCATGGGACCATAGAGATTGTAATTGGGCCAAGGGTTCCAGAAGAGCACATACCAGTTGACTTGCCAGATGTTGTGATTTGGTCTGGATTGTTGAGGTTTGCTTATTTTTCTCCCCACTCGTCTGCAAATCAGATACTGCCTTAACAGTTTGGGTCTTGTGATCCCTAGTAAATGATCAGAACTGTGATTAAAAATGTAAATGCAAGAGAAACATATTCCCAATTTGATCTCTTCTCCATTCCTGCTTCTAAGCAGCTTGTGGGACCTTCAAATATTTAGTTGCTTTCAAACAAGCCTATGGAGAAATTATGACAATATGTTTATATATAGCATGTAGTTAGCATATGTTTCTAGGGAGCTCAGTCTTTTTAATTTCAAGAGAAAGCAAAGCACTGGCAGAGGAGAACATTTAAAAGCCTGCCTGCTATCTTTCACTTCTGTTGATCTCTTGAAAATTTATTATGTAAGAGCAATACTATAAAATATTTCCTCTGCTGAAATTTTCATTGTTCACAATTCCATCCTTGTTTACATGTACACTTCAAAATTTGCCCTCCATTTTAAATATTTACCTTGGGAAGTTTTAAGTGGTTGATTTTAGCCAGTGAGGCCCTAACAGCTTGGGACCAGGTTCTCTCCAAGACCACCTTTTTCCATATAGTCTGCCCAGGTCATTGTAGTCTTTGGATGGGGTTCTTATGATGGTACCATGCTGAAGTTTGGCTGCCTGGGGTTCAGAGCAGGGTCTTTTTATGTTATGATACCCACCTTGTGAAATGAGCTCCCTTGTGAAATGAGCTCCTCTTGAATTATGGTGCTGGAGGAGACTCTTGAGAGTCCCATGGACGGCAAAAAGATCAAACCTATCCATTCTTAAGGAAATCAGTCCTGAGTTCTCACTGGAAGGACAGATCGTGAAGTTGAGGCTCCAATACTTTGGCCACCTCATGAGAAGAGAAGACTCCCTGGAAAAGACCCCGATGTTGGGAAAGATGGAAGGCACAAGGAGAAGGGGACGACAGAGGACGAGATGGTTGGACAGTGTTCTCAAAGCTACCAGCATGAGTTTGATCAAACTGCGGGAGGCAGTGGAAGACAGGAGTGCCTGGCGTGCTCTGGTCCATGGGATCACAAAGAGTCAGACACGACTAAACAACAACACCCACCTTGTGAAATGAGCTCCCTAATGTACCTTTTTGTTTACCCAGATATTTCCTGACTGCTGATACTGAATTTTTCTTTGTTGCTGAAATTATGTTTTTTGATTAGTTGACTTTTACTGTTACTAGTTTTATGGTTCTTCTGTGTATTGTAAACAACTTTTGAGAGAAGTGGCATGCATTTGTACACACCTACACATATACATATATATAAATTGTGATTTATAGCGCTCGGTTAGCAGCAATCCGTACAAATTAAGATTAGATTCGTGTTTTTTTAGCACATTGCAGTGTTAATATGACCCACTTCGCATTTCAGAAATTAGTAGGTGTTTGCGTTTGTTGTGTATACTCCGTATCAAGAGAGAACCGTATTCTTCTCATTGACTACTTGTGAGGTTCAGGGCTCCTTGTGACAATTTACACATTGTAACAAATAGCATTTGTCTGTAGGGACCTCCTCAGTATGTGTGCCTGGTATTTCCATAGTGTGTCAAGTAGCTGTTTGTGTCCTGTGTGCTAAAATGCTCATTTTGGCACTCTTCTGTTAAAGCTGCAGTTTTGATCTTTGTGGTGCAAATGCAAAGACACCATTACTCAGTTGAAATCATTTTTCAGGTATTTGGCATCATTACCTTCCCACATCTGGAAAAATGACCACGTCAAGAAATTTTTCAGCACTTCATCTCACTCCCAGCAATTTCAAAGTTCAAGTGAGTTTTATGATTCATTTCTCCCTATTAACAAACATGTGAATAGACATTTTACCACTCAGGCCTTGTCCAAACACCTGATCTCCTTGTTTCTAGGTCCAGGCAACACTTCCCTTTATAAAGTAGGTACGACGCTGGGTGCTTCCGGAAGGTGAGATGAATTTAGTGTATGTGTGATGTAGGGAAGCTATAGCATGCTATTCAGATTTCTACATTGTGAAACATTTTTCACTATCACTTTGAAAGTGACTTCACAGATTGCCCCTTCATTCTTTGTGTGGAATAAATTTGGTATTGCTGGCATTATGTCATCCTTCTGTTCTGAGCATGTTTAGATGACCCAATGATAAACTCAAAAGACATTCAAAGGTGGCATTTTACTTTGTACAGGTGCTTTATTTCATTGGAGAGAATTAACATAGAAAATGTTTAGTTGCCTTTGAAAATCAACACATCATTTACAGTTCTGATGTAAGATTTCACATGTATATTCTTCCATGGAAACAAATTCCTCAAAACACTTATGAGGATATAAATGCTAACTTAGAACTGGCCTATGAAAAGCAGCTAAAACTCATCCCTACGTTTCTATACAAGAGGCTCATGTTGAAGTAAATATGCAGGATGGTTAGTGACTTACTGCATCTACATAATCCTCACTTCTGCTCCCTTTTCTTGGTTATGCCTGTTGGCACTGTCAGATCAGTAATTCCTTAACCTAAGCAGCTGGAGTAACTGTGGCCTTACATTCGCCAGCCCTCTGACTTTTCATTGTTATGCTGGCTCTTCAGAAAGATGGCAAACTGCATCATGGATCAAGGGACATGCTCTAGGATGAATGTACAGCATTCCTGTTCTTGGTTTGATGCATAGAATAGTTTCTCCTTCTATGTTTGCAGACCTATCTGTGGCGTAGCTGGTATCCAGTCTTCACAGAACAGTCTCCAGCATCATGTGCAGCATCCGACCGCTACACCTGTTGCACTCCCCCACTGCACTCATACAGGTGGGGCTGCATCCTCACTCACTTGCCGCTCCCAGCTGGAGAACTCTTCATCGGTATTGACTCCCAGTCCTCAAACCCCCCAGGAACAAAATGGGATTTTAGACTGGCTGCGGAAACTACGCTTGCACAAGTACTACCCTGTTTTCAAACAGCTCTCAATGGAGAAGGTAGAGTCCTGGCTTGGCTAGGGGGGAACAGTTTGCTGTGTTTGTTTTGCTGTATTAATCTGTGGTATAGAGAGAGAATGCAAATTTTGGGATAGGCTTAAGACTGATTAGAAATACTGATATGACTTCTTCAGCGATTTGGCTTTCTGGCAAAAGTCTTCATCTAATATTTAGAAGTTTCTTTGTGAAATGTTGACACACTACAAGTATTTACCCTCTAACAAAAGCTGTTGCACATAGATCAAACATCCCTCTATGATGTCTTTTTTTTCCTGGATGCATGAGTATTTGTTCCTAGAAAGCAAAATTCCTCATGTGATCTGAGAAAGAGCGGAGATGCTGTGCCTTGCTCAAATGAATGTCACTCTTTTTAACAGTTTTATTCACAACTCTGTTCAGATATGTTGTAAGCTAATCACGTTACTCTTGGGGTGTTTTTTTAATAAAATATATATATATCAGAGTGCCCTCTAGTGGATTCTTTGCTCTATTTTTTTGCTCTCAAATCTAATTTGTTTTCAAATACATCATATCATTAATCTGTGTACAGTGCTTAGCACATCTTAGACACTTTATAAAAGATACATAATGAAATATAAATTGAATTTAATAGCAGAATGGGGTATTGTTGTGGTATTTCTCTCTGCTTTTATTAGAATAATTATCAATATTAATAAGCCTGAAAATAAAGTCTGGGTTGGATTTTCTGAATCTGACAAGTACCTTTAGTCTGCAAGTTGACAAATAACTACTGAATAATTTTACATAAAATTGGATGCTGAGACAACTTCAGTTGTTGAGTAGCTTGACAAAATAACAGAAATGATTAAGGGCATGCATCAGTAGCAACAGCTCAACAAAACAAATCTAAAAGCTGATTTTGCATGGAAGCCATAGTGTCCCCAAATCTGTTGCTGATCTCTATACTAGGATGCTGTTAAACACTTGTTTGTCCCTAGAGCCTTAGCTACTGTAATAACACCTCATGAAACTCATGAATATAGCTAATCTACATATTTTGCTTTAAAACTAAGCAAAATATGTAAATTAGCTATATTCATTAGTTTCATAATGAAGCTTCTGTCAAGTATGCCATATTAGACAGCATTTTTAAATGCATACTATAAAATTGACTTTCCCTTTTTTCCTATCTAAGTTCCTGAGCCTTACTGAAGAAGATCTGAATAAATTTGAATCCCTTACAATGGGTGCAAAGAAGAAGCTTAAGACCCAGCTGGAGTTGGAAAAGTAGGTATTAAAGAAAACTGGCTTCTTCCATGTTATTTCAGGATCTTTTCCTCCTAATTTTTCCAGTAAAAATGCTTGCTGTGGACTTTGCCTAAGGAAAACCCAGAGGTGGGACTGGGTTAATTCTGCACTAGTTGAATTAAAACTTTGTTGCATTTATACCCCATGCATGTGTCTAGAACAATAAATCTAAAAATACCAGTAGGTTATATGCAGCTAATTTTTACTCAAGGGAGACCCATTGAAATTAATAGAATAGAACTTCTTTAGTTGGCTTACTTTAAGTTAGTTGGATACCACACATACTTTAAATTAGAGAACCAATTCAGATTTAAATCCCAAGTTTATTTTAATAAATTGCTTCCCACACTTCCCTTTTCATTCCAGGGAAAAGTCTGAGAAACGGACCCTCAATCCAGCTACATCTCCTTCCTTGAGCACTGGGGTGGCCAGAGTTCCTCCTACCACTCATATTGGTCCTATCCAAAGCATTCGTGGTAACCATACAGCAGGTAAACAGGCTATGAGGTTTGAATATGTATATTTCCTACACAGGGAAGATTGGCGCTTGTCTAATTATTGTAACATACTGGATAGCAATGTAGTTCAGGATAGTCATACTTAGAAGAATAGACCCATTGAATTAATAGACACAAGTTACTTACTTTCCATGGATCTATTTTTGAGCCTGGCTAGCAATGGCTATCAGCCAAATGTACTTGGGAGTCGCAACAGATTTTGTCTGTCTAAAAATGACTTAACAGTACCATTCACATGACTTGATTTTTCTTCTTCTCTTCTCCGCCTCCACAAGAGTTACGTGTCGATGTTGATCAGCCAACCCTCTCAACCCCCCGCGAAGGAAGCTCTTCAGAATACTCCAGCTCCTCTTCTAGCCCCATGGGAATCCATACCCGGGAGGAGAGCTCAGACAGTGCTGAGGAGAATGAGAGACGTAAGGAAAGCTGTCTCGTTGTGTTGCAGCATCTAACGCATTTAGGTGACTGGTCGTACCTGACATCTGTCTATCTTGTAGGTTTAGAGGTCCACTTGGAAGCCTCAGAAAAGGAGAAGCCAGTAATGTTATTGAATCACTTCAACTCCAGCTCAGCCAGGCCCACTGCTCAGGTTTTACCAGTGCAGAATGATGCCGTGTCCAGTCCATCCGGTCACCACACCTTGCCAGTACAGATGATAGCCGCGGGCTCCCCTCACATCACTCCAATTAGAATACTGAACTCTATGCACAAATCAGAGCGAGGAAATACAGACATGAAGCTCCTTTCGTCATCTATGCACTCGCTTTTGTCTTTAGAAGACAGGACAAAATTTTCACCTGGCACACCTCGAAGTGGCATCAAGATGGAGAAGAGCTTTGGGAGTACTGTTGTGGATGGGATGCCAGCCTCTCCCCATCAGCCCATGCAAGTGCTCTCTGGAGTTTCTGAAAATGGCTCCTCTACACCTTCAATTAACTTTGGTCCAAGGACCAAAATGGTACATGCTTCCACTCTAGACAGAGTGGTGAAAACAACCCAGCAGCCGGGAATAATAGTGGAAACAAGCACCACAGCCACTGTAACTTCCAGCACCGTCTTCCATGTGGCACGACCCCCCATAAAACTCCTGGTATCTTCTTCGGTTCCTACTGATTCAACCATTGTGGGGCAGTCTTCCTGCTCCAATAATATGCAATTCAGTGTGTCCCCAGCAATAATAAACCCCCGGACTGCTCTCTATACAGCCAATACCAAAGTGGCCTTTTCTGCCCTGAGCAGTATGCCAGTAGCCCCAATGCCCAGCAGCAGCTTCTGTGGAAATAGCAACACTGCCTCTTCTAGCAGTCACCCCTCCACATCCTTTGCAAATATGGCAAACCTACCCAGTTGTCCTGCTCCCAGCTCCAGCCCCACGCTATCATCAGCTGCCGAGAACAATTTCTACAACAGCAGTAGTAGTGGCTCAGGAGGAAGTATCCCAGTACCAAATCAGAATCACCACCATCATCACCACCATCAGCAGCAGCCTCCTGGATGCATGGTGTGCAGTTCCTGTGGCTGTAGTGGGAACTGTGGTTCAAGCGGCATGACTGTCAGTTATGCTAATTACTTCCAGCACCCCTTTTCCGGACCGTCAGTGTTTACTTTCCCATTTCTGCCCTTCAATCCACTGTGCAGCAGTGGCTACATCAACACACAGCAGTACAACAGCAGCTCAGCCTTCCCTATGGTTCACTCTCCTTACAACAGTGGCATAACACCAGACTCTGTCATGAGTGGGCAGTCTACGTTTGCAGTGCCACCAATGCAAAGCTTTATGGCAAGTACAGCAGGGGTGTACCAAGCACAGGGGATGATGAGCAACAACAGTGGTACAGGCCATAAAAAGAATGGGAATCTGTCCTGTTACAATTGTGGAGCCAGTGGTCACCGAGCTCAAGACTGCAAGCAGCCACCAATGGATTTCAATCGACAAGGTTAGGAACATAATTGGCTTCCCAGAAGTGCAGTTTGGTAGATTGCTCAGAATACAGGTTTGGCTGCTTGGGGAAAGGGGGTGGTAGATAAAGGAAAATCTGAAAATGGTCAGTAATTTAAAGTGATGGCAAGTCTGAGCATGTTCAAGTGGAATCCACTGTAGGTCTCACACTTTGCCAATAGTTTGTACTTTTCTGGATGAGCAGTAGCCCTCTGAAGCAAACCTGAGAGAACCAAAGTACAGGAGTGGTAAAATGTTCTTCTGGCGTGAGCATGCAGAGCCCAGATAGTTTTGTGGGGTAATAAGGGGTTGGTTTCTTGTGGTAGTAAGCTTTGAGATTGCTCACGCTCAAAACCGGTATCCATGGTGCTCTTGCCTTATTTCACAGCTACTGCTAATATGTTCATTCCTTATCTATGAACAGCATCAACTGTGTGATGTGTCATTGCTTGTGAAATGTAGACTTCACAAAAGTCTTACACGTGCTGACTTGTATTTCTCTTTTCCATGCAGGTACATTTCGGTTAAAATATGCTCCACCAGCTGAAAGTTTAGATTCCACAGATTGACAGTAACTCCATGGACTTCTTTTTTTGTGATGGCAAAAGCCCATGGAGTAATTACAGAATTTCAAATTGGAATCTGAGAAGTCCACTTGTTGAGCTTATTAACATTATTTTTTTAATCCAAAGGTGCTCTACTTCACTACACTAGGAAGAAACTGAAGCTTAGGGGTTTATCAAACCCATTTTTACTGATTTGCCAAAATTATAACATGGATCTTAAATGTTGGACCTTCCAGATGGGAGGTGAAACTGGCCAACTACCCTTTTTTGTTGTAAACAAACTCCTGCACTTTTGCTGAAGAATGTTGCCATACTTTGATCTTCTGTGCTGGAAACTCGAACTCCCGGGCAGCTATGTTGTAATCTGGAGTGAGAGCTAGAGGTTGACGGTACAGTAGCCATTTGCCTGCTGGACTCTGACATTTGAGGCTAGGTAAACATGTCTACTTTTTCTCAAAAACTAATCAGGCACCACACTCTGGGATTTTAAAGGATTGCACTACAGAAGAATGTATAATTCTATCTGCACTTTTAGCAGACTGAGATCAGTGCGAGAGACGTTCCAATGGTTGGAAATAGGCACCAGCAGGCTATGTGAACTTCTAATAAAGAAATCTTAACCCTCCCTCTCTTCCAAAAGAACAAAGGTAGAAGTTTCAGTTCATTCTAGAAATGGTTATGCTATGCTTGTCGGCATTTATTTGTCAGTCATGGATTAAACTTACGTTTCCAAGGGTCTAGTGCCAGAGACTGAGCTCAAACAGGTCTTTAAAAAAATACTTTTCCTCTACAACTTTCAAATCTTACCATATATTAGTTTCTGCCACAGGAAACAGTACTCTACCTTTGAAACCGAGTTTTAAAACACAGACTCCTGCAGCAGAGTTTGCAAGTTGTTGCTTTACTTTGCATAGCAAAAGTCTTTCTACAAGGGCTCTTGCTTACAGGATATAGAAGTCACAAAGTAAGAAACAGCTGTACATCTTAACCACAACTCGGGTTTGTAGTCTGCCTCCTTTATTTGAAATACGTAGAGTATTGGCTTTGATGTTAAATAGTTAGAATTCTTTTCCACTAAAGCCAGCAAAGCTCAGAACTGAAACATTGTAGACCTACCTGGTCAAAAGGAGGCATACCTTTTTGTATTCATGCTGAATTGGTTGTAGCTATCTTCTTTCATTGATAGGGCTGAAGTTTAAACTGTCCCACATAGGACATTTTAGTGGCTGTGCACAATATGTTACTATGGAGGTGGCAAATGAGTATTTCTGCTTGAAAGTATTGTATGGTTGAAGGTGCAGGGAGGTGGGGTTGGCTGTATCACTGCACTGCATATCCATGAGGTAGTAAAACAGTGGATCTTGTGGAAATAATGGTAGGATTGACAGAAAACCAGGTACTCCACTATTGTTTTCTATATCATCAGAAATAAGCTCTATTATCCTTACCTGTTGCCTTTAAAAACAAACTGGTGTATTCTCTTGGGTGTAGGCATTCAATGGGTTTTGCATATTCAACTCTGGGAGAAGCTTAGCATGAGCTTCCTGCCATTTCTCAGCTTCATAGAGACAAAGTCCAAAGTTGTAAAAACACATGGTTTGTAGCAGCCCTACATCCAACTTCAGTTATTTCTATGCAATGAAGTGCTAGACTTTCATATCCTCAGTTTGGCTTTACCAAAACAGTATTACATATAGGGTTAGATCCAACCCACAATATTTAATTATGCGTGTAATGACTGAACTTCTGAGACGGCTAATAGAGGTAGATACCATTAGGAAACTTGTAAAACTACCAGAGGTAATGAGAACTGACAGAGCAATTTACTTTGCCTTAATGACCCTGATTGACATCAGCAGAAACATGCCACTCTGTACTAAATCTGTCAGTTATTGTTTACTCTTAAAAGTTGGGAGCCTTCCCATTGGCCCAAAATGTGCCAAAAGCCAAATGTATCAGTTCTTAAACAGAAATAACCAAACACCATACAAACTTTCCAGGATCAACAGAAAGCCTTTATCAGGCATTTAAATTGGAAAGTTTCTAGAAACATGGCCCCATGAAGCAGTATGATGTTCAGAAATATGGTTTCCATTCATATAAAAAGAAAGCTGTCTCAGCTAGCTGTTGGGCTGTCAAACAAAACTATGTTTAACTTAACTAGTGGACAAGTGGAATTACCAGGGGAAAGTTTTGGAGAGCCAATTGCCTTGTTCGTTTCTAAAGGTAAACTGAGACATAGAAAGGCAAGCCTACATAGTGACTTAATTTTATTAAAGCTGTTCTCTACTATTTCATCCACAAAGTGGCTGCCAATGTTTCATACAGGCAGAGGACTTTGAAGCAAGACTCAAGTGCAAGAGGAATGGACACTAGCTGCATATATCATAGTTTGGCTGAAACTTTACACTAGAGAATGTAACTTGTGTCATGAAGAGAGCATAAAACAGAACCATCAAAAGCCCTTGTCTGTATGAAACAAACTATGTACTAAAAACTGGCATGGCAAACTGCTGGAGAATTGCTATTTGCATATAACTAAGGTTTTAACTAGGCATGACCTAGTTAATGGTAAATTTCTCGAGCAGTATGTGGGCCCATGCCTGAACAAAGAAGGGTCTTTCTTAATTATGTCAAACCCTTTTTTTTCATGCCAGCCTAGAATTCTGTTAGAGACACCCAAATGTAAGCCACCCCAAGTAAAAGGCAAGTTATTCAATGGGTACAATACCATTTTATGGGGAAAGCCCTAAACTGAGGCCAACTTAATTATTTTAAGGTGGGAGGGAAGGGTGGGTATTTTGTTTTGCTTCTGAACAGACACTTATAAGCCTCTTAAGCTGCTTTACTTAGATATGGCCAAAGGCAGAATTAAAATAGTAATTCAGAAAGCAACAAATATTCAAACAATTTTTACTCTTCCAACTACCTTTGGAACTATTTCTGCATACTAACTTCTTATAAACATAGGAAGAGCCTATGTCTTGCAGCACAGGTTAACATCTTTCTTTTCAGAAATAACTTTCCATTAGGAATGAAGGAAACACCTCTGCCCATTTCGAGCCATTTCTTTTACATTATATTACAAATGTGCATGTAACTTTATATAAATATTAAAAGTTTTGTAAATATTTAATATCCACCTAATTTGATTTTGAATTGTAAATGTCAAGTATTCTGGTATTTGAATTTTTATGTTTTATTATACTTTGTTAAAGGTAAAATTGTACATTTTTAGAATGTTTTTATCTGAGTAAATTTAATGTACTGAACAAAAATTAAAGACTATAGTAGTGTCTTTTCAGACATCCTCACTTTTAATATTTTTTTTCCATTTTCAGTGGGAGGCTAAAGAAAACTTACTGCAAGCGCAGCAGGTCCAACGAAAGGCTAACATAAACATGCATTGTCTCAAATGTGGCAGCTGTAGACAGGTACTGCAGAGCTATCCAACAGCATTATCTGCAAGTTGTCCATTTTAGGTAGGTGCTCTGAAGGGTACAGAAAAGCCACACTGCAGCCTGGGATATCAGTTTCTTCCATCAGGAGCTTTTCCATGTTCTCATACAGGTACTTAATTCTCAGTTTCATTTGGAATCCAGTATCTTGCCCACACTCAGAAAGCAGGCAGTGTTGATTTTCATAGCTCAAGCATCTTCACAAGTGTCATTAGTATGGCCACAGAATCTCCTACTTTTGTGACAATGTTCTATTCTGCAACAGTAAAGGAATCTGAGCCAAAGTTGTGGGAGGCTGAAGGCTTTTGTCTGTCTACTGCTCTTCATATACAGCATTAAGATCGTTTTAAAATGGACTTGTATATAAGCTTAACTTCTAATCAAGTTGAGATGGAATCATCCATTTCAGCACTTTAAAAAACAAAACAAAAATCAACATTTATACAAGAGCAGCCATTAGCCCATTGTAAGGATGGCTGTCTTATGAAGAAATAGTAACTGAACAGAAGACTTTAAAATTTTACAGTGAAGTAAAAGCTCACAGTGAACTTGTTAGAAGCAAGCATTGAACAGATGCATGCAAAGGTAGAAACTGCATGTCATATTGATATTTTACAGCATGTCAAGATTTAGCCTCTTTTCTCCACATAATAAAAATTTGTTTGCTATAACATATAATTAAATTCACATGCATTAATATACAAGGATAAGTCTTAGCTTACTACATTTCACTGTATAACAAATGGGGAAGCAGGACACTATCTGAATTACTTTCCTTTCGCACAGGACATACCCTGTTTACAGCAAAATTTAAGTCCCTATGCAACTGACTGGAAGCAGTGATCAAACTTCTTTGCAACTTTAGATATTACCCAGTCTAAAACAAAGGGAAATTCTTTTTGAGTTTTGATAGTTTGAAATGCAGCTAAAGGAAACAAGGGCTTTCTGCCAACGAGGAAATACAAAAATGTTCTTCATGTATTTCAATGAAAATCAAGAACTTGGGTAGCGAGGTTAATATGCTAAATATAAAGAGAAACATCAACAGCTGCAAGGCTTGCCAATGTTTACTGTATTACTTTGGCAACTGGCTAACCTCAAAACCCTGCTACCTCCCAATGCTTTCTGACTGACAAAATGAAGTCCTCTTTGCTGAGGGTTTGGGTTGATTTAATTAGAATAAATTTAACAAGGTGTAGAACAGAATACCAAACTCTGGGTAGACTGAAGCTTTTCTTTGACAACAGTTATGTATATATTTCCTAAAACTAGCATAAAGCTGTGATGTTTGGTATATAACAATAATTAGCAATCTGATGTTTTGCCTTCTAAAGTAACAGTACCAATGAATTAATGCCCACCCCTTTCATCACATGCACTGATCTATCAAAAAAAGGTTAAAAGAAGCAGACCATTACTCCTATTTGTTCCCTTTCTTAAAAAGCAGTTTTCAGGAGCTGAAACATGATTTAACATTGAGATGTCACACACAAGTATTTCAGTTTGCTGCTAAATGCTAGCCCATTTTCTATGATTAATGCAAACATCCCTTTTATTGGCAACTTAACACACACATACAGTATAGTTTAAAATTCCAGAGGCTTAAAGCAAATGTGCCTGTGCAAATTTTATAGCAGGTCTACAAAGCTGCGCTGCTTGTCTATACTGGCACTCATCTGTTCAATATTCACAAATAAAACAGTACGGTGAGAACACCCGCTAAGCACAACTACTGTGAGCAGGTTGGTGACATCCCTTTGTTTTTTCCTGTGGAAGGGAGGGGTAAAAACTATCCTAGGCTACAAGCCACTGGGGATGGTTTACACAGATTTCATTCCAAATGTTTCCTGAGAGGCATACACCATGTACAGGAATCCGTCCTCGTCCTTTTCACTTTCATACACCTCCGAAATTGGTGTTGAAACGCTCACCATGCTGTGTCCATTCACCAGTAAGAAGAAAGCTTGATTGGAATTCAGCTGCAGCCGACGCCTAGAAGACAGGAAACTGAATGGACACGTCCCTTGGAACATGGCTAACAAATTTAAATGCAGAAGCAAAATACAAAAAAAGAACTGCCTTTAGAAATTCCAGGTTTACCAACAGTCTCCTCCTTTGCCACATCCAAGAATCACATGAATACCAGAAAGCATGTGTGATTAGAGCACTTCTGAAGGCAGCCTCCTCACCCAAGCAACATCAGAGGGGAGGGACTTGCAACTAAACTGATCTTATAAAGCCTCAAGTGAGACACTTAAGGCCTGCTGTGTTGCCTAAGAGGAAGGACAACACTGCTAGAGATAATGTGCATGTTAGTTTGTTGCTTTTAGATGCTAACCACCCATTTTAACCATTTCAATGGACTACAGAGCACATCAGTGCCAGCTACAGCAAGGAGTTTACTCAGTAACAGGCATCACACTCCAGAATTATAAAGAGCCCATATAATCAAGTTCCCTTTCTGTGAAGAGTTACCAATAGAGACGAAAAGCTGTGTCAGCGTAATTCCTGTTACGATCAAGCATTGGCAAATACAGTGGTGCCACGCAAGACGAAATTTATCCGTTCCGCGAGTCTCTTTGTCTTGTGGTTTTTTCGTCTTGCGAAGCATGGCTATTAGCGGCTTAGCGGCTATTAACGGCTTAGCGGCTTTAAGAAAAAGGAAACAAACTCGCAAGAACTCGCAAGACGTTTCGTCTTGCGAAGCAAGCCCAAAGGGAAATTTGTCTTGCGGAACGAATCAAAAAACGGAAAACTCTTTCGTCTTGCGCGTTTTTCGTCTTGCGAGGTACCACTGTATGCTTGCCATGCAGAGTGTGGCACCGCTCCATATCAAGCAACCATCCTAACTTTGAAGTTGCAGAGGTGGGCAGGGATTGTCTGCTGAAGATCTCTGCCACCTTCCAAGTTGGGTGGAAAACTGGCATCTGCATGGCAAAGGCAGACCTGAAGAGCCTTGGCTCTAACAGAACCAACACAGCATCCCTCTCCCCACCAAAAAAACCACCTAGCCTCTTTCCTGCTCCTACCACTTCCTAGAGGCATACAGAACTACTACAGGCAGTGGCACTGAACAAAACATTCTCCACTCAACCTCCAAGAAGTTGTGGCACCTTCAGGCAATGGAGCCCAACCATGCACACTCCCTGCCAGACTTTTCTGTAGGAAGGAGGGAGGCTTAGCAAGACCAGTTGTTGGTTTTTTTGCTTTGCCAACAAGTAGGTCAAACACTCTGGACCTTTGTTATGATTGTTACTTGACTTTTTTTTTAACTCACTTGGGAAACCCTTAATATATAGCACAAGCTACTGTCCCGAATGAGAGACCTTTCAGTAAAGCAGGTAGGTTAGATACCTGATAATCTTGATCAGCTCACTCATGTTGACATGATCTGGGACCAGAAACTTTGTTTTATCCAGAATGGGAAGTTGCTTTTCTCCTTTATACCTTTCAATGATAACCTGGAGGAAAATGGTAAAGTTAGGACTTATAATTTAGGACTTTTCAGTATGGTGAGCCACAGGCATATTTTTGCTAGATACCTATGGGTTTGTTTCATGCAATTCTACTTTGTACTACAGTGGTTTATAATTTTATTATTTCTATCATTTTATTGTATGCCACCTTGCATTTTTAATGAGGCTCAGCACTGAAATTCTTAAAACAAACCCAGTCACCTGAATAGAGCTGTGAAAAGGAGCTGCAATAGAGAAGACCCCAGCCTTGTGGGTAGAACTAATTCCGTTCCTGGCACAGGTTTGCAGTGAAAGGCTAGCGTGCCCTCCTCCCCACCTGTCACCCCAATTTCAGCCCCTTCTCTTCTCCATTCAGTTATGCATAAACAGGGCAAGAGGACCTCAATCAGGAAAACCTGGGAGCAGCAAACAATTGACTTCTGTTATGTAAAATGAAATGGAGGGAGAAAATAAAAATCTTAACTAGGGCAAATATCTTTACAGCCTCTAGTATGGATGATTTCACTGCTAGTCCCCAAAGTGCACGTGTTGCCACTACCTACCAGGTTATTTCCCTGATTAAAGTCTCACCAAATGACAGACAATAGAGTTGAAAGTCTACTCACTGGTATCTTTGTTGGATGCTGCTCTCGAATAAGTCTGACATCTTCTACTCTTTGTTCTACAGGGGAGAAAAAGAAAGTTGTACTTAAATGGTTGAAGAGGCAGTGTTGTCAGATATATAATATCTACACAGAACAACGTGTTATATTGGTGTTTCATTGCCCTGGAAAAGAAGCACACACAGAGGCAGCAGTTTGTAGGAAGGGTAGGATATAAATCAAATAAATAAATCATAAGCAGAATGAGAGGCGCTTAAACCACACCCACATTAGTATACCCAAGCTGATAGCATTAGAAGCAAGGTTAACTGGCAGTCTTTCTGGATCAGGGTGGGAATGCAACTCAAGCGCTGCTGAAAATTCATGCAGGGAATGAAGAAGCTACAGTGGAAAGGGGGAGGCACAAGAGAAAAAGGGGTACTTGCCCACTTTTGACTGTAGCCCCACAAATGAAGCTGCTAACTGATGCCACCCCCACTATACCTGTGTGCTAGTAGAAATTCTGCAGCACAATTTATTAACAGGAATGGTGGGGACAACTTAAGACAACTGGGGGGGGGGGAGAAAATGCCATCCTAAAAAATAAAGAAGCATAACCCTTCATAGTGGAAAAGTTAAAGGAGGCAAGTTAAGTTGAAGAAAAAGAAAAAAGTTGAGCTTAGTTGATTTAAAGGCACAGAGTAGTACAACAAATCTGCTAAGGCTGAAGTAGTTCTAAATCTGAGAGCATTTGGGAAGCCCAAGGACCCAGTCTGAGGGCCATGGGAAAGGAGCAAACACAACAAAGAGTCTTATCGCATAAGACTAGACTAGAGCCCACTTCACAGCTTATGTCATAATGAAATGTTAGTTTTAAGGTGCTACAAGACTCTTTGTTTTTACTGCTAAAAGGACTAGAAGTTAGTGAGAATACATGGCTATCCCCAAGAGAAAAAGTGCTCTATGTAAATTAAAAGTATAAAATATTAATCTCATCAAAGCATTTTAAATATATCTTATAGTTATTGCATTCTTAAAGCTAAAGAGCTTCCACTAGGTTTCCCCACCCCCAGCCTAGAGGACTGTTGGTGTCCAAAACTCCTTTGCAAAGGAAAACAAACAGCTAGAACGACCTTTACTTTCGTTTTCAGCTGCACAGCAGCAAAACAAAGCCTCAATTCTTTTTCCACTCCAACATGCAAGCAGGAAAACCAGTTTAAGAAGAACAAAAACAGTAACAACAAAAGCAACAGCCTGAGTCTTCCTGTATTTCTTTTTTAAGTGATAGTAATAACTAAGGGACATTTACAGTAGAACCTAACTAGGGCTTGTTACATCAGGATTTTTGGATCATATTACGAAGCTGAAACTTGGTGGACTTGGCTGGAAGGCTAGCTAATTCACAAGCCTTTGCTACAGCCAATATTTGTTATTTAATCTGTCACTAACTCCTGAGAGGTGGAGGTAATTGCCCAACGTTGTTCCCAAAACTCCCTGCTTCAGTCTGGAGGTCACCCTCTGTTTTGGTCATCAACAGTATTAGGAAAATTGCAGCCCAATGATTCAACATTACCCTCTGCTTCCTCACATAACAACAAACTGACACAGCAGATCGGAGACAAACAAATCCAAGCAGCTGAACTGCTTAAAGTTGTGCAGGCAATAACCCAGGAAAGAATAGGGAAGGGGATCCGTCATAAGTACTGAATACTTTCACATCGCTAAGGGAAGACACCCCAGATAAAGCCTGGGAATGAAACTACAAACACATGCAGCATCCAGACAAGAAGTTCTACACTACAGCATCCAGCATATACGGTAATCTGGCCTTCTCACATTCAAAATACAATATTCTCAAGATAAACAGCACCATCTTCAGTGTTTTGACAACTGATCAACAAAGGGTAGGCCCACCACCCTCTAAGTGCTGGGGGTGAGGGGAAAGGGGTGCTACAGCAGAGTGCAGAGCAGGCACGATGCCAGGCAGGGAAAGAGGCTGGCACCGGGGGGGGGCTGTTTACTCCTCTGGCTCTTGAGCTCCATGGAAGCCGGCAGAGCCGTCAACAGGCCCTTCATTCGCCTCAAACACAACACCTCAGGCCCCTCCAACCCCGGCCTCCAACCACCAACAGTCATCCTCAGGGCTAGCCTTCAATCCTTAAGGGGTTTCAAGGGGGGGGGCGGAAAGTAATGCAAGGGGTCCTCCTTACACCCCCAATTTGGGGGGGGTGGGGAATAACAGTCATGGTGGGTGGTGAATCACTCTGCCCAAGATCCAGAACTAGGAGACGGGGGAATTACTGTATTAAAGGGGGGGATACGACTGTGCCACCAACCCATAAACCCGCCCCCCATGGTCGACGGAGAGTGCGTTAACAGGCCAAGCACCTTCTCAAGGACCTCCGTGAGGGAAGGAGGAAGGAGAAGCCTCACCCCCCCAACAATGGGAGGGGGTGTTTTGCTTTTTCCTCAACTCTTCTTCCCTTGCCCCAGCGAGACCCACATACCCTCTCCCCACCGCCACACATATAGCACACATAGCGACCGCCGCCACGTTCATGGACCATCTCCCCAGCTCTTCACTGTTCCCTACTTCTGAGTATCCCCCCTCCAGTCACCAAGCTCCCCCCCCACTCAAATCCACCTCGCAGGTGTTCCCTTGGCCGCCCCACTTGATGTGGTGCGTCTCTCCCCAACGCCCCCCCCCGACTCAGTAACAGCCCCCTCTTTCTCCCCCCCCCGAGGGGCTAACGCACAAGCCCTTCCCCCACCGAAAGTGCGTCGCTGCTTGAAGCTCTTTTCCGAGGGCATCGCGGCGGCGGCGACTGGCTCCTCCTCCACCTCCTTCGACTCTCTCCCCTCTCAGCGGCGCGGACCATCCACACCAA
Source organism: Podarcis vaucheri (assembly GCF_965113315.1). Taxonomy (NCBI): domain Eukaryota; kingdom Metazoa; phylum Chordata; class Lepidosauria; order Squamata; family Lacertidae; genus Podarcis; species Podarcis vaucheri. The sequence continues at coordinate 52,257,741 of NC_138765.1, read as the reverse complement.
AACCCTCGTCCACGATCAGCTGACCAACGAAGCCCCGCCTCTCCCGAGCTGATTGCGTCACAGGGAGGGAGGGACAGACGGACGAAGGAAGGAAAAGCAAGAGGCCGGGCATTCGTAGGCTTCGCCGCGCGGTAGTGCGCGTGCGTAGCGACGGAAGCCCGACGCCTCAAGCAAGGAGGAGGAGAGGAGAAGGAGGGGAGTCGACGTTGGTGACGCGAGCGCGCCTGCGCAGGCGAAACGAGCCGCGGGCGGGGGAGTCAGAAGCTGAGCCTGCCGCAGGGCGGCGCCAAAACAGTGACTTCATCGCGCACAAACGCAGCCCTGCCCATCACCATGGTTACCATATCACCCTCCCCGGAGGAAGAGAAGGCCTCTGGTTTGGTTTTGCCGCAATTTCCATATTAAAGAAAGAAGTTCCTCTCATCTCACGATCAAGCACCGGAGGCGGGATCTGATCTCACAGCTAAAGATCTAGAGCGCCTCAAGTAATACTAGAGAGCGGAGAGGGGGATATCTGAACATATGCAAAACACTTTCCTCCCCGCCTCCAATGTGCAATTGAAAGCCCACAAACAGGACCTGATAGCATTGCCCTCTCCTGTGTTGTTTCTCTGTAACTGGTATTCAGATGCATGCCACCTCTAATGCTGGGGGCATCATGGATATCCTTCCCTTAATTTGCCTAATCTCTTTTCAGAGCCATCGATCTGAGGCCATTACCACATTTTTATGGGCACAAATGCCATTGTTTATGTGTTGTGTGAAGAAGTAGTTCCTTTTGTTTGCTATAAATCTCCCACCAATCAGCTTTATTGGAGTATTATAGGGGGGGCATACCTTCCATAATAATTCTTTTCATATTTAAGGTGACACAACATGTGTGTTTCCAGTGCTTTGCTTCTAGAAAAAAGGTGCTAGTACTGTGTACCCTCTGAGTACCAGCAGAAAAAAACACTGTTTCTCTCTGTAACTTGTCTCTGTTAATTGCATTTGTGGCCAAGAAAGGAATGCCAAATCCATTGCAAGATGCTCTGACTGTGTTCTACAATAGCAGATCAGCAGACATTTAATTACTGATTACTCAAAGCCAAGTATTTCCTGTAGCTGAATAAGCCTAACATTATAAGGGCACTTACAAGTGTGATGTCCTTGAACTCTAATAAGACATGTCATACATTTTATTGGAAGAAGAACTTGTTTTGTTTTCCCCCTTTCCTAGCCACATGGATCTCATTGGCTATGACTAGTTTGAAGGACTGGTCTGCTCAAAACAACACTGGAAAAGGAACTGGCATAGTTGTTTGACAGAGTCTTTATACTCTGAAGTCGGATGTCAATTTCAGAGGAACTTCCAGCATGCAACTGAAACAGAGCAAAGAGGCAGTTTGACAGACAGCTGTGGGACTTCTGCCTGCCAAACTCTGATCCCAGAGACAAAAACAAATTAATAATATATCTCCAATAACAGATAAATGACATAAAGCTTTATTGAATTCCAAGAGCCATCTGGTTGGCTACTGGAAAATGAGATGCTGGGCTTTGGTCTGATTCAGTAGGTCTAGTGTCAGCACCTTGTGTGTTTGGGTAACTGTTGGGCCCATACACCTGGCAAGGTTCACTGGGGCTTGATGCCTGCCCTGCCTTCCCTGCTGCAGTGAGTGCCACTGAGCCTCACACCACCACCAATCACTCCCCCATAGTCCCCAAATGCCAGCTGGCTCTGTTAATGTTTGAAGTTTCACATCAATCATCTGTTAGGTGGTATGAAAGAAGAGGTGACGGGGCACATAGCAGGTGACTGACCCCAATTGCAGGTTGCCAATGCTACATAACTCCACTCCCAGTGAAGCTTCCTTGGACCCAGAACCAGCCTGTGCTCCCCATGCCTAAGTTTGTTTGGTTTACATATACAGTAAAAGGAGTCTCTGAACTAGTACTGTATGGGGTTATGCAGGCAAGGAACTGAGCACCCATTCTATTAATAAGCTTTTATTTTTATCAGAATAAAAGTAAATAATAATAATAATAATAATAATAATAATAATAATAATAATAATCTATTATTTATACCCCACCCATTTGGCTCGGTTTCCCAGCCGCTCTGGGTGGCTCCCAGCAGAATAATGATGATGGTGATGGTCATGCAATAAAACATCAAACATGAAAAACTTCCCTTTGGAACACTGCTCCCAGGTAATTCAGACAAGCACCTACAATTTTGATATTTTCATTTGCCAAGCATTTTTAGATAATTAAGGGACACGGGTGGCGCTGTGGGTTGAACCAATTTGATTCATTGTTGGTCTTTCAATCTGTATTTTATAATTTTGTTAGATTTTATTGTATTCCACTGTGATTTTTTAAAAATTAGTTGGCTCTTTATAAACTTTTTAATAAATAAAAATAACAGAAAAACCTCCAGCACATATGGTGTTCAATCTCTCCTGGTTAAATATATTCCTTTGTATGATTTGAGAAACTGAGCACCCATTTCAGACAGGCCTGAGAACCAGGAGGCTGTGAGTTTAAACGTAGAAACCTCTCTAGTTTGCCCTGAGCTTAGTTTTGTCTCAGAATGAAGTCCCATATTACAGATGGGTAAGCTGTGGGCTAAAGCCTCAGCGCCTAGGGCTTGCCGATCGAAAGGTCGGCGGTTCGAATCCCCGCGGCGGGGTGCGCTCCCGCTGCTCGGTCCCAGCGCCTGCCCACCTAGCAGTTCGAAAGCACCCCCGGGGGCAAGTAGATAAATAGGTACCGCTTACCAGCGGGAAGGTAAACGGCGTTTCGTGTGCGGCTCTGGCTCGCCAGAGCAGCGTTGTCACGCTGGCCACGTGACCCGGAAGTGTCTTCGGACAGCGCTGGCCCCCGGCCAATAGATGTGAGATGGGCGCACAAACCCCAGAGTCTGTCAAGACTGGCCCGTTCGGGCAGGGGTACCTTTACCTTTAAGCAAGTAATGATGAGTAAAGCTACCATCCAAGAGAATGAGTGTGATTATGACTGTCTCCCATGTGGTAAATTTTTAAAGAATATTGATTTTTTAAATGCTTTGACTCAGAGCCATTGGCTTGTGGATTGCTGGCTGCTTGTGCAACTAGATAGTATCAGCAACATTGCAGTGCAATTTTACTCAGAAGTAAGTCCTACTGAATTCAGTGCAACATACTTTCAGGTAAATGTGCATAGGATTGCAGTGTTAGATATTTCCAATGTTGTACTCCTTTGCACTGATACCTAGGAACAAGCACCCTGGATTACAGTAGGACCTACTTCTGAGTATACAGTCATATAGAACCACACTGTATAATATTGTTGCCTGCCACTCAATCGCCAAGTGGTGCGATGTTCCAGGGTTTCCAGGCACAGTGTTTCCTTTTGGAAAGGTGACACAGTGGAGACTGTGGTGTTTTTATGATATATGGCTTATTTACACATATAACCTGAGCCTACAATGGAGTGGTTCACAACATTAACACTCCATGAGGGTCTTGCTTTTCCCATATGTGCAGCCCTGGATTCAAACAGACAATAGCCATGGCTCTGCCTGTTGCTTAGCATCTTGCTCACATAACTGCTAACTCTCTCTTAGCTGTGTGGCTTTATCTGTAGGGGGAGGGAGAGGCATCATTCATTTGCCTTTTTCTGTGGTCCTTTTTTGTTCTTAACGGCACATCCCCAGGCTATTGCCTCATGAGGAAGTTGTTGTTGTTGTTTAGTCGTGTCCAACTCTTTGTGACCCCATGGACCAGAGCACACCAGGCACTCCTGTCTTCCACTGCCTCCCACAGTGGAGGGGCTTGAATAACTCAGAGAAGCTATGAGCTATGCCGTGCAGGGCCACCCGAGATGGACAGGTCATAGTGGAGAGTTTTGACCAAATGTGATCCACCTAGAGCAGGAACCGGCAAATCACTCCAGTATCCCTGCCAAGAAAACTCCATCGACTAAGACAACAGGCATGAGGAAGTTAGCCTTGCTTAATTAGCTTTTAACACTTGCTGATTCAAAGTATTGTCTACCACACAGCTTAATACACATGGATCTGGCGTAATACGCATGAGTCCTGGTTTTAACACTCCAAGCATTGATTAATTTCTAACACTAGTTTATTCAAGAGATTATAATGGGCTAGCACCCACAAACTCATAACAATATCTCTGACAGGACACCTGCGCCTTGAACCTTAATAAATGACTGTTTAATTTTGTATCAGATATAGACAGACAGACAGACAGACATATGATAGAGATACAGTTATATATCAGAGATTAGATATATATCTATATAGTTTATTTTGTTTGTGTGTGTTCACACACACACACACACACACACACACAGTTTGCATTATTTATCGTGGTGTGCTGGTTCTTCCCAGAGGAAACCTGTTAGAATTGTACCGCACCAAGCTAGTCAATTTTTGAAAAGTCTTATAACTAATCTTTCTAAAGTGGAGGTTTTTTTAAAAAAAAGAAAAAATATATTATTTATATGCAGATATGTATTATAAATATAAACTTTTATAATTTACCATTGAGCCATGTCGCCATGTAAGAAGAAAATGGTGATTATTTGCCTGGTCAGGGATTTCGTAACGGTTTTCAAACCACAAAGTTATTTGCAATGACAACTGTTTTGTAGTGTAGAGCTGTGAATCCGGATACCGCTTTTACATGCCTTGGAGTTTCGGGGGAGAGGTTTGACGAAATCCATACGAGCTACACAAGGATTAAAACTCACCCATATTTTATTTTTGCTGGTGGCTATCAAGAAGGTTCTGCCGAGCCGCTTTTCGCAGGAGCCTCGTTGGCGCAGTAGGCAGCGCGTCAGTCTCATAATCTGAAGGTCGTGAGTTCGAGCCTCACACGGGGCAAGCCTACATTTTTATTCTCCCTTTATTTCTGCCCCGTAACATCTACTCGTTCAGTTTACCGTTAGCCACCAATGCTGGGGGTTTCGGGGGTGGCAAACGCTGCCGTCCATGCATGGTAAGAAGTAACTATGGAGGAGAGTCGTAAAAAGGAGAAGTATGCGACATTTTAACTGTTTGCCTCTATATTGCCCCACCCCTTGTAGCGCGCAACTGCAAAGGAGAATTTACTGTTCCACGAAGACAACAAGCACACATATCCTTAGCACGGATGCTTAACTCTAATTCCTGCTCCTCCCGATCAAGTAAATCAATAAAAATACATAACAGACGTTCTGGCCCCCACCCCCACCCCGCTACGCCCATCCTTCCAACTCGACAATTCGATGCGCCTATGATTCTATGTATACGATGTGGCGCAAAGGTGCAAAACAGGCTTCACTGGGGCTGTGCCATTTTGCGTAGAAAGATGCTACTCGGACATCAACTTATTTAACCATGCTCTGGATTTAGGTAAGTGCAGAAATATTAACTCCGAGTTTATTTTTAATTCCACCTCCCCCCGCCCTTCAACCATTTGGCCATCTTTTCCGCTTCAAAAACAGGCTAGCACTGGATCACTAAATGAAAGGTTTTAATGATCCAAAGTAGATTATTTACAGGGCCTTCTCTCCCTCTCGGCTTTTTCACTTTCTGCCTCTCGGGCAAAAAAATTAAAAAAACTCCACTGATGATAAGAACAGGACTAGCAGTATGAGTAAACAAAGAAGGCGGAGCTACAAGGCCAAAGAGGCGGGGCTTTTCGATTCCCTTCTTGCGGGCGTATTCTGCAGTGCATTCATCACGGCCGGGTGGGCGTAGCCAGGCGGGCCTACGTTTCATCCAATAGCAGCTCGGGAGGGCGTGGTCACCTTGACAGCCAACAACCGAGTAGGGAGGTTGAGGGAAAGGGAAAAGGGCTGGGACGGCCTTGTCCGGGCTGGAGCCTGAAGGATAGGGAAGAACGCGGCCCTGATTGGCGAAACGCCCCAGCCAATGAGGGCGCGGGGAGCGCGCGCTGGATTGGCGGAGGACTGCAGGCCACGGGGCGGATCCCGCCTGCGATTGGCCGGGAGGCGGGGCCCGACGCGTGCCGGCGACCCCCGACTGTCAGCGCGAGCGAGGAGAAAGCGCAGCTGAGGCGCTCGCCCCGTCGGTCCGTCATGGCGGTCTGCGCTCGGCTTTGCGGCGTGGGCCCGGCGCGGGGCTGCCGGCGGAGGGGGGCTCAGCAAAAGGGGACGGCGGGCGACAGCAGCGAGCCAGACACGGACCCTGAGGAGGGAGGCGGCGGCGGCTGCGGGGAGGCGGCGGCGGCGGACGACGACGCTGCCGAGGAGCGCATCGAGGGGGCGGCCTTGGCCGAGAGCAGCCCTCGCGGCCGGGCTCCGCTCTCGCTCCTCGACCTCCCTCCGGAGCTGCTGGTGCAGATATTCGGCTCGTTACCCGGCACCGACCTGCCCAACCTGGCCCTCGTCTGCAGCGCCTTCAGGCGCATCCTCCGCACCGACACCATCTGGCGCCGGAGGTGCAAAGAAGGTGAGCTTCCCTCCGTGTGTAGGTAGCAACCCATTTCTGAGGCGACCCGAAACCTCGCTCCCCATCTCTCCTCCCCCCCCCCAATATAGTACAGGAGTAGAAGGGGAGCTTTGTCCATGCCCACAGACAGATGCGCAGACCTGGCTCTCTGCAAGGCTTGGAATGAAGAAGTTTAAGGTGGGAGGAGGAAGCAGTAATGAAGAGAGCTGATTTGGGTGGAGGAGCTGCAGAAGGGGTGCAGGTTAAAGGAAGGAGGCAAAGCCTCAAAATATAGGAAAATAAGGCTCAAGTTGCAGAGAGTTGGAAGCCTTAAATCTGGTGAGTTCATTTATCTCGCTAAACAATGGTGGGGGTCATGGGTTGCATACACACTATGCCTTTAAAGCAAATTCCACCACTCCAGAGAATCCTGAGAAGTGTAGTTAACCCCTCACAGATCTTCAAATATCAATACCCGGCCTTAACAGTCCCCAGGATTCTTAGAGGGAGGAACTTTGAATGTGATTTAAATATATGGTATGTTCACAGCCTGGGTAGGTCAGATGATGCCAGCAGAAGAGGATACCATGTGGCACTGGTGTTTTTGCTTTGGAAATGAATGCTGGTAGTTCAGATGGAAAAAACAGCAAAGGGTTGGCTGGTGGCACCTTAAAGACAGATTTTTACTGTGGCAAAAGCTTTCATGGGCTACAGGTGAATTCATCAGATCAAAAGCCTGATACTCACAAATGCTTCTGCCACAGTAAATCTGTTAGTTTTTAAAGTACTGCCTCTTGCAGTGCAAACAACAGGCAGAGCTACTTTTTCTGAAGTTCTTACTATCCAGACAAAAAGGCATTCTGAAAGAAAGGGACTATCTGTATCTTGGGAAACCCATAAAATCAAAGCTTTAAAAACATCAGGGTAATTGAATTAGAAGCAGGGGAGCAGAAACTTGCTTAAAAGACTTGAGGCATAGGAGTGCCTTGCACTGTGACCTTTTATCTTTTAAAGTACCAGAGCTTTGTTTGTTTGTTTGTTTGTTTGTAGCCTAACTTGAAACTTGTGAAGGGATATTTAGAAATTTACTCCACCCCTTCAACAGAAGGTTGCAAGACAGTTTACAGCTGTGCAACACACAAACTTAAAAGGATAATGGAGCTGAGGCATGGAGGATTCTGCCTTGACATAGTAGATTGATTTATGACCTCCTGGTCTTTCCCTATCCTGTGATTCTGTAATTCTTGCAATACCATTCACATCTATGTTTCGAGATTGAGCATATCAGCAGCATGGCACATACCTAAAAATGGGCAGCCTAAATTAGACAAGAGCGAAGAGAGCAGGAATGGAAACATAGGTGGATTTGGGAAGATTTAGTGGAAGTACAGTTAAGACAGAATTCAGGAAGTTCAGGAGAAGCTCTTCTCAAAAACATGGATCTCAAATCCTATGAGCCACTGGGAAAGAAAGTAGTCTAGAAACTTAGGCTTCAGTACAAAGTGAAGTAGACCAGAGGAAGGCTCTGCTGTATCTAGCTTGTAAACTGAGGTACAAGAAAAATTGCTGATAAAAAAATACTGATAGAATACTGAGTTATCTAGAAAATAGGTAGAGACTAGTTTTGACATCAACTCTTTTATAGACTGCTCTATTAATGTAAAATGCTGGCATTTATAGAACTCCACTTCAGTCTTATGAGGTATAAAGGTAAAGGTAAAGGTACCCCTGCCCGAACGGGCCAGTCTTGACAGACTGTGGGGTTTGTGCGCCCATCTCACATTTATTGGCCGGGGGCCAGCGCTGTCCGGGGACACTTCCGGGTCACGTGGCCAGCGTGACATCGCTGCTCTGGCGAGCCAGAGCCGCACACGGAACGCCGTTTACCTTCCCGCTGGTAAGCGGTACCTATTTATCTACTTGCACCCGGGGGTGCTTTCGAACTGCTAGGTGGGCAGGCGCTGGGACCGAACAGCGGGAGCGCACCCCGTCGCGGGGATTCGAACCGCCGACCTTTCGATCGGCAAGCCCTAGGCGTTGAGGCTTTAGCCCACAGCGCCACCCGCGTCCCATTCTTATGAGGTATGAATACAAGTAAATCACAAACCAATGACATAAACTAGGTCTGTACAACTGTGTCGCAGCAAGCTAAGAACAGTCCAGCAACTATGTACTGTGAACTGTTGGGTACTTGTCCATCTCCCCAATTATAATTTTTTTTATTATAGGTGGCAAATAATAATAATAATAATAATAATTTATACCCCGCCCATCTGGCTGGGTTTCCCCAGCCACTCTGGGCGGCTTCCAAAAGAATATTAAAATACTATGATACATCAAACATTAAAAGCTTCCCTAAACAGGGCTGCCTTCAGATGTCTTCTAAAAGTCTGGTAGTTGTTGTTCTCTTTGACATCTGGTGGGAGGGCGTTCCACAGGGAGGGCGCCACTACCGAGAAGGCCCTCTGCCTGGTTCCCTGTAACTTGGCCTCTCGCAGTGAGGGAACCGCCAGAAGGCCCTCGGTGCTGGACCTCAGTGTCCGGGTAGAACGATGGAGGTGGAGACGCTCCTTCAGGTATACTGGACCGAGGCCGTTTAGGGCTTTAAAGGTCAGCACCAACACTTTGAATTGTGCTCGGAAACGTGCTGGGAGCCAATGTAGGTCTTTCAAGACCAGTGTTATATGGTCTCGGCGGCCATTCCCAGTCACCAGTCTGGCTGCTGCATTCTGGATTAGTTGTAGTTTCCGGGTCACCTTCAAAGGTAGCCCCACGTAGAGCGCATTGCAGTAGTCCAAGCGGGAGATAACCAGAGCATGCACCACTCTGGCGAGGCAGTCCGCGGGCAGATAGGGTCTCAGCCTACGTACCAGATGGAGCTGGTACACAGCTGCTCTGGACACGGATTTAACCTGTGCCTCCATGGACAGGTGTGAGTCCAAAATGACTCCCAGGCTGCGCACCTGGTCCTTCAGGGGCACGGTTACCCCATTCAGGACCAGGGAATCCTCCACACCTGCCCGCCTCCTGTCCCCCAGAAACAGTACTTCTGTCTTGTCAGGATTCAATCTCAATCTGTTTGCCGCCATCCATCCTCCAACCGCCTCCAGACACTCACACAGGACCGTCACTGCCTTCACTGGTTCTGATTTGAAAGAAAGGTAGAGCTGGGTATCATCTGCATACTGATGAACACCCAGCCCAAACCCCCTGATGATCCCTCCCAGCGGTTGCATGTAGATGATAAAAAGCATGGGGGAGAGGACAGAACCCTGAGGCACCCCACAAGTGAGAGCCCAGGGGTCTGAACACTCATCCCCCCCACCACTTTCTGAACACGGCCCAGGAGGAAGGAGCGGAACCACTGTATGACAGTACCCCCAGCTCCCAGCCCTCAAGACAGTCCAGAAGGATGTTATGGTCGATGGTATCAAATGCCGCTGAGAGATCCAGCAGAACTAGGAAACAGCTCTCACCTTTGTCCCTAGCCTGCCGGAGATCATCAACCAGTGCAAATAACACAAGGAAGCAACCCTTCAGTAGCTTCAGGGCCAACCTGCCCAAGAGGCAGTTTTCTCAGGGTGGCAAACTCCAGCTGCTGCCTCCTCCCCTGTGTGCCTGCTGCTGCACACCCACCCAGTGGCACAGGGTGGTAGTGGGTACTCAGGTGGGTCACAACAGGCATGCAGTGGAGAAGGTGAAGGTGGCAGCATTTTCTGTTTTGCCTCTAGTGGCAAAATGTCCTGGGCTGTCCCTGGATGGGAGTCATTTGGCTTGGTGAGTTGCAAGTTGGCAAAACATGAGGCAACTATACATGTTATTTACATGTTAAAGAGTCCATCCCATCAGCTTTTATTTATAAGATGATTAGCCAGCAATCTTAGCTTGCTATTGGATTGAGAGTGATGAACCCAGGCATGGAGGTATCCCTTAGTAGCTCCTGTTCCTCAGTTTTCTCAAATCAACCCTTGGGATGAAGAGTGCTGCTGTGCTCACCTGGGAAATATGAGGGCCAAGATGATATTGAGAGTTCAAAGAATAGGGTTTGTGGTATGAAGGATACATTGATGGCAGGTGTCATTCATGCATCTTGTACCCGCACTGCTAAATTTGGGAACCCCAACCACAATACATTTAAGGGGATTGCTTGCCTGCTTCAATTGGTGCGCTATTGAACATTTCCCAGCAAGATCACATCCTGCCATGCACTTTTCATTCCTCTTCTTCATATTGCAAATGGATTCATGCCCTCTGGCCCATTAGTGAGGACCCACACCAGCCGTATCTGTTGCCAGCTATGAAGTCATGCTTTTTGGCCTTGCCAAGAAGAACTTTGGGGTTGGACATCTGAGTGCAGCCAGCAACTGCATTTGGGTGAGCTGGAGACTTTGGGTACATTAAGAATGCTGTCTGCAGCTGCAAGAACTTATTTCTAATTTGTTTGATAGCCTCATTTGAGGATATTTGCCAACATTGACTCATCCTTGTGGATAGGCTTGGAACACACTTTAAATGGATTTTGCATCATGTTGCCTCAGCTTGCTGCATTCTTTCTTGCCTGGCATGATTTTGGGCAAGTGCCATCTTAGTTCCATCACAGTTATTGGGAAAAATAAAGGGGTGGCATCTTTCTTTGTGCCACTGAATGTCATGGCAGTTGTACACAGAGGCCTCATCAGTTTTCTAAATTGGGTACAAAGCTCTGTTTTCCTTAAGCCTTTTCTATAGCTGGAAGGGATATTCCTGGTTATCTAAATCTAATATAGCCCCCATCCATAAAATAGAATATCCGAATCTTCAAGGGTCTTAATGTCTGCCCTGCCAAGACAGATTATTATCTAATGACCTGCTTGTATGGAGCTAGGAAAAAAATAGATAACAAAAACCATAACCTAATTTATGGTTAAATATGGATTGTCTGTTCTTGGATATAATTTTATACCCTTTTTTGGAATTAATCAGCCATTTTCTTTTATGAGAAAGGCTTGGATCGTTGTATGTTTTTCCCAATGTAGAAAATAATGAAGAAAGCAGCAAATAAACATAAACAGACCATGCTTGGCAGACCCAAACCAGAGGTACAGCTAGAGAGTTTTGATATTGCACAGTTGTTGTTGGTAGTGGTGGAGTTGGTGTTTTTAACTTCTGGTTTGAGTTGATGTCAGAGCTAAGATGCCAGACAGTGGGATAATAGGTTTTGGGTTACTAGCATGCAAGCTGCTGGAGTCAGATAAGACATGGTTGCCATCCAGTGTGGTGCATGTTTATTTATTTGTTTATTTTCCATTCAGAAACACATATTTGAGTGTGAGATGATCAAACTCAATATTTTAGCCACAAAGAATGTGATTTTACCATCTTCACAGCCATTCAATACAGCATTTTGTATTGCTGTATTATGGCACTAATATAAGTGCTTATATAGAAGCAACATGTTGCAGTTGCTGCCTAATTCTGCTTCTTATGACAGAATCCCATTCATGCAGGTAGCATTGTCTCTGAAGCCCCCTAATTGCCTTGCAGTCAGGTTTGCAATCATCACCAAGACAGAAATATTTATTTCTTTTTCACCACCACCCACTATTAAATGTGCCAGCATCTTAAAGGTAAAGGTAAAGGTACCCCTGCCCGAACGGGCCAGTCTTGACAGACTCTGGGGTTTGTGCGCCCATCTCACATCTATTGGCCGGGGGCCAGCGCTGTCCGCAGACACTTCCGGGTCACGTGGCCAGCGTGACAACGCTGCTCTGGCGAGCCAGAGCCGCACACGGAACGCCGTTTACCTTCCCGCTGGTAAGCGGTACCTATTTATCTACTTGCACCCGGGGGTGCTTTCGAACTGCTAGGTGGGCAGGCGCTGGGACCGAGCAGCGGGAGCGCACCCCGCTGCGGGGATTCGAACCGCCGACCTTTCGATCGGCAAGCCCTAGGCGCTGAGGCTTTAGCCCACAGCGCCAGCATCTTATTATGGCCTTATTTTGTTCTCTCCTTAAAAACCCAAGCACTGCCGTGTGTCAGAAATTACAAGTTTTTTTAACGGCCTTTCTCTCTTTTAGATACAGTATCTGAAGAAGTGTGCATGCACACGAACGCTCATACCAATGACAAACTTAGTTGGCCTCTAAGGTGCTACTGGAAGGAATTTTTAAATTTTGTTTCTCTCTTGTAGTTCATCAAGAAGAGAGACATTTCCCCGAGCATGTCCAACTTAGCCTGCATAGCTCAGTTGGTTAGAGTATGATGCTGATAACCACCAAAGTTGCAGGTTTGATTTCCATATGGAACAGCTATCTATTCCTGCATTGCAGGGAATTGGACTAGATGATTCATAGCACATGTGGGCAACTAGACCATGGCAGTTGGCACTCAATGCAGCAATTCCAGAGCGGCTTGGAGTACACTTGTGGGTCATGCTGGTAACTGCCTACTTTGTGTTGTCTGTATGTTTGTTCCCTTTTACTTTTTTGGAGTTTGCGAGTAAGTAGATTCTGCGATTTTTGTGGAGCTGTGGATTTCAATTCACTTTTTGGGCAAAGTTATAAATAGGTGGTACTGACTGTTCCCCAGGCGTAGAAGCAAATTGGCACCTCTCTCTCCTCCCTGTAGCTCAGCTTACCTTGATTAATCAACAGTTTCCATGCTCCATTTGTTTGTTTTTAAATGCTAAGTGATTTGACCTTTGTCTTTAAAAGAAAGTGTCCAGGGTGTGGCAGTGAGCCCTCCTGGCAAAGTGAATAGTGGCTTGAGTTCAACAGAGGGCATGAATGGCTAACAAACAACTTGCTTTGCAGATTCCTGTAGCTTTAGAATGCAAGACAGGGTGACTGAAGCTATTAGGATTAGACTGCAGTTGAACCAGCTGTTCCACCCTGACCGCAAGCACTTTGCTGTTCATTGAAATGGAGGGAACAAGCCTGGCCCACACCTGATAGCTAATAGGGAAGTCCTAGTGCAGGGGTCAGCAAACTTTTTCAGCAGGGGGCCGGTCCACTGTCCCTCAGATCTTGTGGGGGACTGGACTATATTTTGGAAAAAATAATGAATGAATTCCTATGCCCCACAAATAACCCAGAGATGCATTTTAAATAAAAGCATTCTACTCATGTAAAAACACGCTGAATCCCGGATGATCCGTGGGCCAGATTTAGAAGGGATTGGGCCGGATCCGGCCTCCGGGCCTTAGTTTGCCTACCCATGCCCTAGTGAGTTAGACCTTTGCTCATGTAGAGTAGATAAGCAAAGGTGTTTCCTCACACCAAGAAGGAATTTACTCCAGATCAGACTAGCAGTGACTTTGGATGTGTTCTGCCCATCCCATCCAAGTATGCAGTGTTCACTTTGACTTATCTGGAGCTACTTGTTGAGCAAGTATCTCTGTTGGGCACCTGCTTGTGGCAGAGGAGGGTCCGGACTAGGGCAGGAGTAGTGGGTAACCTTGCCTTTGAACAGGGAGTTAAACTACATGGTGTTTTCAGCCTTTCCTGCTAGTACAGACTTAAAGCATGGCTATTTTCTCTAATTTTGTTAATTTAATCAGATTTTTGCCATCCAAGTTGCTCAGGAAGAGGGTATTTGTCTCCTCTCCAAGGTCACCCAGTGATCTTCTTTGCAAAACGGGGATTTGAACCCTAATCTCCCCGGAAGATGTCCAGATTATAGTATGTGGTTTCTGTTTGTTGCTAGGAGTATACATTTCTATCTGCATAGAACAGCTTTATTAATATTTAATTTTCTCTGGTGATTTGCAGCAGCGAGAGTGGTTGTTTGTGTGTTTTAATAGCCTTAAGGGTAACAGTGCAGTATTTCTCACAGAAAAAAGCAACAGCCTATTATAGGAAGCAAAAAGGATTTTGATTTTCTAGAGGTCTGTAGCTATATCAAATACACTGAGGTTTTTTACCCCAGTATCCAGTCCCCACCCCACCCCACCCCCGTATCCAGAATAAATGACTATTATACTTGGCTTTACAGTATTCAGAGCACTTAACATACATTATCTCACTAAAACCTTACAACAATCCTGCATAGCAGAAAAACAGTAATGGTCACCAGATTGGAAAGGGCTGCTTTAACATGTTTAAAACTGCTATGTGCCGTACATTGATTAAGGCTGCAATCCTGTACACACAGCTGGAAGCCGCATTGCTCAGTTAAACTTCTGACTACTCTAAAAATAAAATAGGGCTGGGTTAACAATACTGGTGGCCCTTGTAGCTATTGAATTATCAGAGCAAATCTGAATCATGAGAAAGCAAGACTGGCAAAGCCTGAGGACTGTTGTCTTGGTACTGGATAGCTTACTCTTACACAAGAGGCTTTGTTTTTTGTTCTTTTAATCTGGTGTGAGTTAAAGAAGTAACTTTTCATATATAAGGGTGATCTGTGTGCATTTGAGCCTATTGAGAGATCTTTGATTGGATCAGCTTCTTGGTACAATTTTTTAAAAATTGACCTTTTCCACTTCATATTGTTCCTCTCGCCAGCCATTGCTAAGGGACCTACTCACTAATGCCCAGAGTGCTTGCCTTAACCTGCACCCAGATCTAAAAGTCTTTTGCCCCTTATACTGGAAACCTATTTGTTGTGTTATAGTTCTGTTCAGTGTTTGAAACTCCCATTGTTCTAGGCGCATTTTGCGACAGGGAATTTCATTAGTGCGAGCAGTTTCTGAGCTCTGGGCACAGTACTGCCCCTATGATTTTAGATTAAAACTGCAGAGTGGAAGGAAAGGAGGACCTTTTTCTGCCTCCCCACTTCCAGCTACTCTCTCAAGACTGGAGAAGAGACCCCCCCTTAAGAATATTAGGGGGTGAGCAGGGGAAGGACTAGACCATGTGAAAAATGGACATAATATTTTAGCTGCAATTCATTCATTTTGAGCTTTGTATTACGAAGAGTCGGACACGACTAAACGACTAAACAACAACAACAACATTACAGGTATTGTTATAAAAAAGGTGCGCCTAGATATTCCGTTGTTGTTCCCATAACGTAGGTTTAAGGTGCCATTTAGCTCTTAGCTTTCATATCTCCGTTTCTAACCCAGGTTCTCTTTAAAATAGTGTGTGACAGTCTCTCTTAGAGGTATGTGCAAATAAACACATCATATGGTGTACCCTGAAATGGCTTCTGCAAGTCAGAGTCTATGATCACTAATTTAGAAATGGGTAAACCCTCAGCCGCTGTAGTTATGGATGAGCTTTGTGTCAGAAGATCTTTGGTGTCTGATGTCTAGCAGGTGCTAGAAGTGTAAAACTGCAGTTTAAATCTTCTACTTTAGAAAGCTGGTCTGATTTTAACTAGTACATCAAAGGCCTGGAACAAATAGAGTCTTGGTACTGGTAGACGGGCATGTGGTCTGTAGTGGCTGTGGGTGCCTTCCGTTTTGTCATTTATTTCCTCCCAAGGGTGGTTGTAGCAGTTTTGTAAATTGACCTAACTCCTGTGAATTGTTTTTCTTTTTCAAAATGTAGCAAAAGCCATTTGTGTGTGTTTATAGTTAGAAACATCCAGCAATACGCAGAGCAATGAACTGAGAGGGTGCCATTGCCGTGGCATCGATTGGCAAGGGAGCAGGCTGCACTGTGCCCATGTTCCAAAACACTCAGGGATCCCTTACATGGGATTGGTGGGGACCAATCCTGCTGAATGCTTAGAATTTTGATGCTGGGGGTTAGAAATGTGATCATGCACCCCCCGCAACAAGTTCTATTTAAATTTGTAGTAAAGAGCAGCTGCCACAATGTGTTACCTTGGAAGTCAACTGCAGCTCACTAGCCATGTGTTGTGGCCTAACATTCTCATCCGCTGCTATGCCATGATTTTGTTTTGTTTTTTGCAAATCTTGGCAGCCATAGTAAAACAAGACATATTAAGCCATATAAACGTGGAGTCAGTAGCATGGCGAGGTAGGCGGGTGGGCGGGCAGAGTCTCTACCAAATGCACTGGTATGCCATTAATGTCATTTTATAGAAGTGGAAATGGAAGCTGAATAACCCAGTTTTAAAAGCTTTTTCCCCCAATGAGTTTTATTAAGTTACAATATTTTTAATCTATAAAATCAAGATGCAATTTATTTTTCTCTTTATTTTTATCAACATCCCACCCCGTTTTCCTTTTCCTTTTTGTTTCCTTTTCTTATTAGTTTCCCCAATTTTTAATAAATCAGTGCCAAATTACATCAAATTTAATTCAATTTCCCCAAAAACTTGACTTCCCACTCTTTGTCCTAGGTGTGACCTCTTCCCCCCCCATTGCTGCTTGTGTGTTTTTTTTCTTTCCTGTGAAGGCTTCAAGTGGAGATAACCACCAGGGTTATCCCATATTTATCCCATACACCATATAGTGATTTCCTTAACACGTGATTCAAAAAACCATTGTGAACCCTTACTTTCTCATAACAACAAAGACAAGCCGCTTTCCTTTCTTTTCATCTTGCGTGTGCTGCCATCTGTGTCTATCTTCTCCACCATCCATCACCTTTCAGTCATTATTCATCTTCACTTTTCCAGTCTACACTCCTCTAAGCCAGTGTCCATTTCTTGTTCGGTTCCATATTGATTTCCTGTTCGGTTCCATATTGTTTTGCAATTCATGTTGTCTCCACAGCATTTGCACCACCCCGTTTTCCATGGAGTTGTTGTTTCTCCCCTTCTGCTGCACCCTATCTTCTATATATTAAATCACAATATTATAATCTAATTACTTCTGTTGCTTATAGCTCAAATCCTACTCGCAAGTTCATCATATTATAATATTTATTTAAATAGTCCAAAAAAGGCATCCATTCTTCCATAGAACACTCATCATTAGATTCTCTTAATTTTGCTGTTAATTTTACCGGTTCTGCATGGTCCGTTATCTTACTTATCCATTCTTCTTTGGTTGGAACGTCTTCTGTTTCTGCACATATAGAATCCTAGCTGCTGATAAACAACTTTAACATTTTTTGGGATTTCTGCCCCTATGATTCCTGACAGAAATGTTTTGGGCTTTTTATATATATATATACTCATTTTAAACATCTTTTTAATTTTGTCATGTATCACTTCCCAATATACCCTCGCTTTCTTGCAAGTGCCTCACATATGAAAAAAAATCCATCTACCTGTTTACACTTTCAGCAATTATTAGGAAACATTTTTAAAAGTGGAATTTATATTCTGGACTTAAAACAACAAATATGACTTCTAGGACAGAGAAAAACACATGGAGATGATGGGCTTTTTGTTGCTTTTTGACTGTATTCTAGAGCTGATAGTGCCAGTGTGATTAAAAATCAAGGTGGAAGCTTGCAAGGGCTTTCTTAAGTGGAAGCTCCAAGGATTCTAATGGAAAAGGCTGCTGGACATCCTTACCTCTGGACAGCAGATGGTATGACCTGACCTATTTAATTGCAGAATATGGTGTCTGCGAGAACCTGCGAAAGATGGAGATCACAGGAGTGTCCTGTCGAGATGTATATGCCAAACGTAAGTGTCAAGCGCTTGGGATCCTTTTTGAGTTTCATTGTTGAAAGTGAATTTGTAAGTGAATTTTTAACTTGAGCAACTCAATAGTCTAGACCGCAGCAGAGCTGTGTGTCAACAGCAATGTTTCTCTTATCTGTAAATCCATATTGAGATTAGTTCATTTAGCACTTACATGCACTCCAGAAATGTCAAGATTTAGAACAGCATTACCTCTATTTCCCATCTCTCTAAACTTAAATACATTTTTAAAAGGCATCAGCACTCTGTGTGACTCTTTTATATATAAGTGTTTATGATTAGCAGGCTTAGCAGCTCCCCATTTCCCAGTGATGTATAAGTCTGGTGCTTCTATTGTAGGGACACACACTGAATTTACTGTCTGGAGGATAGATCCTTGAATATCCCCAACCCTTCAACTGGCAGCATGAGCTGAAGGAGTCAATCCCATGAGCCATATTTTGCTTATTTAAAGAGAATTCCTTAAAAGTATTTCCTGTTATTTCATTTTAAAAAAAACAACAACCCTGCAAGAGATCATCCCTGATGCCCCTTATTTCAGACCAGCCTCTCCCACCCTCCATTTCTACAATAGTATGCCAAGTTTGAAAACATCTGGTGGTGTGGTGGTAAGAAGAGGTGGTAAAAAGAGGACCAGAGTTCTCATACTCACCCTGCTGTGTCTGCTCAGGTATAAACCCACGAGTGAAATCAGGGCGTTTTATGAAAATCCTTCCCGACTACGAGCACATGGAATACAGAGATGTTTACACCTGCCGTATGTACCTTCCATTGGCAAATGTTTTTTGCGTTGTGTTAGCATGGAGTGTGCCTGCTTCACCACTTAATTGACAAGCTAAGCTTCCCAGGGCCATTTGGGGGACGGATATGTTTTGAGAGCAGCGGGTGCCAAATCCAGCAGACTAAGAAAGAATGCTAACCACCACTGCTATGTCAAGGTATAGGAGTAAGCAGTGCTACAAACAAATAAGGTAGCAGTAGCTGTGGGTCTCTAGAGCTATAAAAGTGCATTGAGGAGCAGATGGGACCGTCTTGAGGGTGGATAGAGTTTGGGTAGAGCCTTGTAGTCCCACTCACAGAGTTTTGTATCAACACTAGGGGAAGGGGATGAGACCCAGGAAGATGAACTGTTGGCATCTCAAAAGAAACTGCTGGAAAGTTGAAGTTTTCAGGAAGCATCAAGTCAGAAGCTGTTTGATAGAATTACATGCCAGGTTATTGCAGGGAAAGGCATCCACAAATCTACTCACGAGGGGCAAGGTTGCCCACCTCTCTGGCAAGGTGGACACCTAACATCCTGTAGATCCCTACCTCAGAGAGCTCACTCCATTGCATTTTTCAAGCAGGTAAGATATAGTAGGAGCCTTTTCTGAGCAGTGAAAAAGGAGTCTTGCTGCTGATTTTGACCTTCTCCCTACCTTGCACAATTGAGAGAAGACCTGGCCTGTCTCCCAAACCCCCTTTCCTTGCCAGGGGATGGGACCAGAAGTAAGAGCCTACCTAAGTAAGCTAAGCCAGTATCTGAGGACCCCTGACTGGGAAGTCCCTCCCAGTTGCTTCCTGGCTGTAGCAAGAATACTGCTGTCTTTAAGCCAAGTGAGAAAACTTCTTGCCTCTGATCAGGTCTCCAATACAGTGGTACCTCGGGTTGCAGATGCTTCAGGTTACAGACTCCACTAATCCAGAAATAGTACCTCGGGTTAAGAACTTTGCTTCAGGATGAGAACAGAAATCACGCAGCAGCGGTGCGGCGGCAGTGGAAGGCCCCATTAGCTAAAGTGGTACCTCAGGTTAAGAACAGTTTCAGGTTAAGAACAGACCTCCAGAACGAAGTTCTTAACCCGAGGTACCACTGTAGTTCAGAGGAAAGAGCCATTGCCTCTAGCGTGATACCCTTTTGAATTGGGTCCCAAAGCAGTTCCTTTCTGACAAAGCATCTCTGCCATCCCAAAAAGAGATTCAAGGGAATGTAGATCAGTAACTCAGGATCCTCTAGAGCAGCAGAGAAAGCTCTGGGAAATTGTGACATCCATGCTGGGAAGCCAGAAACCTATGGTCTTCCCATGTAAGTGTGTGCTTTTTTCCATTTCAGCAAGGGTAGCAGTCCCTAAAACATAAACTGGAATTCTGAATTTGAATCCCAATCTGCTAATTGGCCACCCCTGTTCTAGTGGAAATAATGTAGCTTTTTTTTTTTTAACCAAAGAACAGAAGGAAAAAAATATTGAGCAGCAACTCTGTATTCCTAGCCCTTGGTAAGCTGCTTTCATTCAGTGAGTTCTTCATTGAGTCATCTGGTTCTTGTGTGAGTTTGATTGGAAAATAAATCAGTGGGTTTTTGAGAGTCACTGCTGGTGCATTCATTTTGGTCCAAAATGGATCTTGAGGCTGCTTATTACATATTCAGCTCTGTAAAATAATAGTGAAAGGAAAGAAGCACAGTCTAAACAGTCTGAAGATTTTAGACACTGTGAAATAGGAACTTTATTTTATGAAAACAAGTCTTTCTGTCTGAGCTCAGAAATCCACATTATATTCACACTGCTCCATCCATGTGATGCTCACATGCTTCTAGGTCATGGGTTCCTCAAAATGCCAATTAACCCTCAGGATGAATAGTCTGTGGTTTTGCTTTGGGTAACGACGAGCTGCAAGCCAGGCAACCATTTAACATACACAGCTGCCCCCAGATTGGAAATGCAGTGTTGGAAAAGGCTGCATCTCTGGAATTGTTGCCTCTTAAAGAAATAAACACTGCCAGTAAGATTGAAATGCATCAGAGCTGTGCAGAGGGACAGATGTGCTCTTGTAAAAAGTCCCATTTAGAAGCGCACACGCTCCTAAACCTTTATTCTGCCATTTATCCCCCTGACCACATTATTTTATTTTATTTTGCCTTCCCTTGTCTTATTTATTAAATTTGTATGCCGCCCTATACTCGTAGGTCTCAGGGCAGTTACAACATGAAATCACAATATAAAAACACGAAATATATAATAAAAACAAAAACAACCCAATAACACTCCCACTCCGCAACACATTTTAAAAGGGCATTGGATGTCAGTCAGCTCTAAAGGCCTGGTTAAAGAGGAACGTTTTTGGCTGGTGCCTAAAAGTGTATAATGAAGACGCCAGACAAACCTTCCTGGGGAGAGCATTCCATAAATGAGAAGCAACTGCAGAAAAGGCCCATTCTCGTGCTGCCACCCGCTGGACCTCTTGTGGAGGAGGCACACAAAGAAGGGCTTCAGAAGATGATCTCAGAGTCCAGGTAGGTTCATATGGAAATAGGCGATCCTTGAGGTACTGCGGTCCTGAGCTGTTTAAGGCTCTACAGGTATAATTGCAAAAGTATATCTGAAACTTGGGTTGCTCAGTGCATTAGTTCTGTGTGAAGCAGATTCCTGACATTGGCTGAGCCTAAAGCTTTGTTTCAGGGTACCACCTTTGCATGCCAAAGAGCCCAGGTTCAAACCCTGCCATATTCAGTAAAAAAAAAAAAGATTAGGAAAGCAGATGAGGGCAAGACCTCTGCCAGAGGCAGCTGCCAGTCAGAGTGGACAACAGTGAGCTAGATGGAAAAACAGTTTGACCTGGTATAAGGCAACTTCCTATGTTTCTAGAATGGGAGCTATTCCAATGGCACAGTGGGCTTTTTACTTTATGACATAAGCTAAACTGCTGTGTGCATGACAGGAACATATTTGGAATGCTGTTTTCTGAGGTGAGCCTGCTTTTGGCTTGATGATAGCCTCTGAACTGGGCTGTAAAGCAGGTGGGCTTTACTGGGAACCTGTGGCAACCTTGTCCTGTGAGGGCCTTGAGAAGCAATGGGATGGATGAGCTTGGGTGTGCTACAGGAGACTCTCTTTGGTGTTCCTTTTGCTTAGTGACTGGTTTACGTGGGTAGTTTTTGATTTCTTTAAAAGTGCTAAGGCTCAGTCTTGCTTAGTTCCCCCTGATCCCAGTCGTATGGGGATATGAACTATGCTGACTCAGTGGGTAGCATCCAGTAGTAACTCTGCCGAGAATAGGCCAGTTGAAGTTAATAGACATGACTAACTTAGGTTCATTAGTTTCAGTGGGTCTTCTCTGAATAGACTTACATTCCAGTGACTCTTCAGTCACACTTCCTGCAAGGAATTGGAAAGTGAGGCTAGTCACCATTCAGAAATATAGAAAGCTGCCTTATACCAAATCAGATCATTAGTCTCACTTATTACTGTCTACACCAATTGGCAGTGGTTCTTCAGGGTTTCCCAGCTCTACCTGGAGATGAACCTAGGATCTTTTGCATGCAAAGTGGATGCTTTGTAGCAGTTGGGGCCTGCCTCTGTTTGACCAATGAGCATTACAGATGCTAGAAGCAAAGCTTTTAGTATTTGACAGCTGCTTCTTCCAGGTTGGGAATCCCAAATAAAAACAGAAAGAAGAGCCTTGCCCAGATGATTGCTGACCTATTGAAACAGAGTGCTCATCAAAATAATGCATTGTCTCATTCACTTTATTATTTTTATTTTGAAATTGTGCTTCTGATTTCCACAGCTACAACTGTGTTCTGTCCTGTGTTCAGCTGCCTCTCATTCCTCCCTAACTTTAGGCAGAATAGCCCCAGATAACCCCTTCCTTCTTAACTCCATTCTGCTGTGAGAGGGAGAGTTTCAGTGAAGTGTCTCAAAAGTTCAGGGGGACCTTGATACTCACAGTGGTATGTTTGCATGACTTAACGTATTGTCTTGAGCAAACCCTCTCTATGAGGATTGTCAGTTTTCTTAGAAAGCAGCTCATAAACATCCCTTTGGTGACAGCCTTTTCCTTTGCAGAGGCCTCCCTTGCAAAGGGCATGGTGGCATTAAGTGTCCCTTATTTTGACCAAGGCACTGCTTTAACTGGCGTCTCCCTTGAGTAGTATAATGTTAACACCCTGACTTCTTTAATGCAGAATATGTTTCTGATGACTGCAGTGGTGGTGAAAGAGCCTTCTCTACTTTTTAACTTTTACTTTAGTTAGAGATTTCTCCCTTGGGGGTGGAAGCATAGTTTGAAGGCCCTTTAAACTCCTAGGGGAGGAGCCCATTTCCTCTTCTCAGTGTTGGCTCTCTGTGGAGCCTCCCCCAGCTTGCAGGACAGGCAGGCAAGAGATGATTTGGACAAGGATCAAGTGCCAGCACCCTTCTCCCCGCCTGAGACATGGCTGAGGGCGAAAGAGCAGCAGTCAGCACCACTGAAGAGGGCAGTGCTATAAGCTGTGAATTTGGGGCAAAGAGGGAAAAGCAGGAAGGTTCCCTGGTGCAACATTTCTCTCCCATTGCCAGAGCTGAAGAAGCCAAAGGAGGGGCTAAAAAAAGAAAAGCGTGAAGTTGGGAAATCCAGGACCATATCTTTGGATGGCTTTTCTCAAAGCTTAAAAGCAGTGGTAGGGGAAGGGGCTTAGTTAGGTAAAGGCAGGAGCACAGTGGGGGGGGGGATGTTCCCTGATCAAACACACACACCCAACTGCTATTTACCATACTGAAGAGAAATCTGTATTTTTCTCTTACACACCCAGCAAAATTATTAGCAGAGGGAAGGGTTAACCAGGGAAATGACATAGAGGGATGGGCTTTAAGAAATCATCTTCCCCACCACTACACTACACTCTGCTGCTCTGATCCAGTTTGTTCCCCAAGCTGCTTCTCAGTTCTCATTTTAAATTGAGAGATATGGCTTTTTTATCTCTGAGATTCCCATTAATGTTGAAGGGAGGTCTTGACTGTCCTGCAGTCCTTCCTCTTCCCTGTGTTTTGCAGAAGTAGAATAAATTGTACAAAATAAGTAGAATAGGTGCATGATACACCCAGGGCATAGAATCTTGGTGTCTGGATTTATTGCCAAGTACACACAGCCCTGCTGTACAGGGAGCTCTTTGACACCACTGAAACTCTCCCTTTGCTTCAGTATTTCCCCTCCCTTTAGCTTTCTGTGTACCATTTGATTATCTCTTGCTTTTTCCTCAATTCTCCAGTTCTCCACAGATACCGGCACATCTTGGGACTCTGGCAGCCAGACATCGGACCGTATGGGGGGCTGTTGAACGTAGTGGTGAGTATAGAGGCTTTGCCATGTTGCATAGAGCAGGGGTTTGTTCAAGGTGCTACAGTGACTGAAAAGAAAGCAGGTTTTTACTCTCCTTACTTTGTCTGGGACAGGTAGATGGCTTGTTCATTATTGGCTGGATGTACTTGCCCCCACATGACCCTCATGTGGATGATCCAATGAGAGTCAAGCCGCTCTTCAGGATCCACTTAATGGAAAGAAAGAGTGCCACAGTGGAGTGCATGTATGGCCACAAGGGACCCCACAGTGGGCATATTCAGGTGAGCTACCTATCCACTCTGCCGCAGATGCAAAATAAACACTTGTTTTTTAAGGCCTTCTGTGCCAGGGTAATTTTTAGCCTGTTTGTGGGTCTGTTTTCATTGAGGATTTATGCCCTGTAATGCTTAATACTGCTGTTTAATATCTACAGATTGTGAAAAAGGATGAGTTTTCAACAAAGTGCAACCAGACGGATCACCACCGAATGTCAGGAGGAAGGCAAGAGGTAGGCCCTGTGTAATGAAGATACCCTGAGCTGCTTTTCAGCCTGTTGGATGATTACTACTTTAAAGCAGGGGTTGTCAACTTGTTGTGCCCCCCCCCATATAGTGTTCTCTAATGCCCATTAGCCCCAGCAGGGATAGGATTCAGGGTTTCTTGTGTAAACTTCCCATGGCTTAGATTTCTTCCCCCAGCACCTGGAAGCCAAAGGTCACTTTTTGGTTCAACTGTCAGCTGCTGTCCAGGTGCTTCAGTGCCATTCAGTGTGGTCTATGCTTTGCATTGCTAGCCAGGGAGTGACTTATAGCTTCCTTGAGTTGGGCTCTTAAAGAACTGAAACTTGTATTGCTCTGGACACGATCCAAATGATTGTGCAGCTAACAGAAAGCTATGTTCCATGTGCATTTCTCCCCATACTGCCTGGCAAACAACTTTCAAAGCTTATGGGAGAAACGCACATGGAACATAACTATCTGTTTGCAAGGAGTGGTGGTGGTATGCCTTGACCCCACCTCATTTAATAATATAAGGCTGCTTCTGAAAATGGAGCAGAGGAATGAGAGAGAGATTGCATACAACCTCTGGTGTGACCTTTGGGCACTCCTGTTTAAAATAGAGAAGACAGGAAAATGCTGTTCCGCCTTTCCCAGGAAAACCTTGAGACGAAGGTTCCAAGAAAAGGGAGACCTGCTCTAAGACCAGTTTCCGATGTTGTCTTTGTATAAACATTGTTGATGTAAGCACTGAAAACTTGGCCTTTAGCAAAGGTTACCACCAGCAACTGTTAATCTGAGATAGTGCTTTTTCAACATATGTGGTAATTTAGTGCCACTGGGAATGAAGTTAGCTCACAGAATGTTTTATTTCAGTCTTTATAGCACATGTGCAGGCCTAGGCATGTTCACAGGCACACAGAGAGGCTTGATGAATTAGGCTCTGTTGCCCTGTATTGACTAGGGAGGAAGAGACAGTTATCTGCGGTTGGGGATTAAAGTCACAGTTGGCAATGCAGAGTTAAGGCTGAAATGCTGCTGCTGTGCTCTGGCACGAATATGCCTCATGATCGAGCAGCTCATTGTCAAGAAGCAAGCAGGGCTGGGAATTTGTGGGGGTGGGATGATAAATACTTTTCCACGGCTGACAAGTAATCATGCTGTCTGCAGCAAGATCATTAGGATGAATTAGGCTATCTGTATCCTCTGAGGGTTCAATGTATATTGTAACACTAAAGCGACACCATCCTTGCAGAAGCAGATTCTTTTTTATTCTTCCATCTTAAAGCAAATGCTTGAAACAAAGCTTTGGAAATGTGTGTAAGAGATGGCTTCTCCACAGTTCAGTGTTTTCTACTGCGACTCCACATGATGGTGTCATTCTTTTGAAAATACTGTGTGCCTTTTCCTCTACCTGTCTGTTCCACCACCTGAAACATAGAAAATCTAACAAACAAACGAAACAGTTGTTGGGGGCAAGGGATTCATTTACAATAGTCTGGAAGATCTGTGGTTTCACAGTCAACAAACAATGGCATTAAGAGGGCTTGTGTCTGGAAGTACCCAGTTATTGTGTTTAAATGAGTGAAATCATTCTGCCTTTGGCTCTGCAAGCAGATCAGTTTATGGATCATCTGTTTGGAATTCTAGAATTTGTAGTCCAGTAACAGGAAGGGGCATTTAATGCGTGAGCAGCTTGATGAAAGCAGAGGAAAGCAATTGCCTCTTGTCCATATCTACCTGTGCTTTCTTATTGGAGGAAGGGGTCCCAGGCAATTGCAACTCATTGACTTTGCTTCTCTCTTTGGGGTGCTGTTGTAGGAGTTCCGGACATGGCTGCGAGAGGAGTGGGGGCGGACTCTGGAAGACATCTTCCATGAGCACATGCAAGAGCTCATCTTGATGAAGTTCATCTATACCAGTCAATATGAGTAAGGGGCGGGGAAGGACCCTTCTTTCATCCTCCTGCTTCTGCAGTCAGAAAGAGAGAGAAAAATCAGTATTTTTAGAATAACTTGTTCAAGTAAAGTAGTACAGTTGCAAACTCCCCAAACAGTGATAACATTTGAAAGGGAAGGGGTGCACTATCTAGGTGTGGTTGCTTTTTGCTTCAGAGAACAGTGGAGACTTACGATGCCTTTGTAATCATCGTAATTCCTTCTAGTTCCAATGTTCTGGTTTACGTGCCATTGTTTATGTACCCTAAACCGTACCATCCATTCACAAGATTAGGAGGTATCAGCAGACTTGGGCAAGCCCAAATGTTTGCAGAAGTATTCATATTATTATTATCATTATTATTACCTCACCTTTTTACCTAGTGGGACTCAAGGCAGCTTACAAATAAATAAATGCTAGAACCATGAATTGGTTTGTTTTGGCAAATTCTGTTCCCCATCTTCAAAAAGCTGTAGATGCCTTTGGCAAGAACTGGAATGGTGCAAGGGAATGACAGTGAATGGAGACCATAACAATGAGGAATGGAGGGAGCAGATGGGTCTTGAGTCTAAGAAATAGTAGCTATGGTGGGTACAGAGGGAAGGCCAAAGGTGCACAGCAACATGGTTTTCAATCATCTCCCTACCAGAAACTCACTCTGCTAATTTGAGTCCCTTTCAGATTCTGCTCATGCATGGCAAAGCTGCATTCAACATGCAAGAGAGCTAGAGTTTTGATTTTTGAAGGCATCATTGCTTTTAAAACAGGGAAGGTGATCTAGTCAGATGCCAAACTGTATGCCTTGTCAGTGATTCAGAGATTGCACCAAACAGGTTGTGGCCTACCTGCATTATATCAAGCTGTGGTTCTTTTTAATATTCCAGCAACTGCTTGACATACAGACGCATCTACCTCCCTCCACGGAGTGCCATTGATCTCATCAAGCCAGGCCTTTTCAAGGGGACATATGGGAGCCATGGTCTTGAAATAGTCATGCTCAGCTTCCATGGAAAAAAGGCCAAAGGAACTAAAATCACAGTGAGCATCTGGCTTTCTCTGTTCAAGTATGTATTGTCACTGTTGCCATGCCAAACAAAATGATCAAGGGAATGGAGCAACTCCCATTTGAGGAAAAGGGTTGCATCGTTTGGGACTTTTTAGTTGAGGGAAAAGTGAGTAAGAGGTGGCAAGATAGAAATTTATAAAATTATGTACAGCATGGCTCCCCAAGTTCTAGATCATAACTAAACACTACTTCACACCAGCTCTCAATGAGTAAACAAATAGTACAGCTACTTAGACTAGCAGGGCAAAGGAAGTGGGCAAGACCTACTGAAAGTGATGAACAGAGTGGAGAAGAGAGATTTGCTAGTACCACAATATACAGGCAAGGCACAGTAGTTCAGGGTGTGTTCTGTTTCAAATAAGGGTCTGGGGAAGGGAACGAGGAGAAACTGGTTTGGCAAGGATGAGGAGGCTGTTCGAGGCACTGGAATGGGATGGAGTCAGTGGCCATTAGCATTCATAGCAAAGTCATTCCGCTCTCTTTCCTTCCTGCCTATCCTCCAGGGTGACCCTAACATCCCAGCAGGCCAGCAGACAGTGGAGATTGACCTGGCGCATCCCATCCAGCTGCCTGATATTGAAAACCTGAGCAATTTCAGCGAACTCTCCCGCATTGTCCTGGAAGTGCAGGAGCAGGTGCGGCGAGAGCAGCAGCAGCAGGAGGAGGGTAGCCTTGAAAAGGAGCACCAGCCGCAGGCCCAGGAAGAGGAAGAGGAGGAGGAGGAGCCACAGCCAGGCCCCTCTCAGCAGGAAGCAGGCAGAGGAGCAGAAGAGGAAGCCGTGGCCCAGGGCTCTCCCCCAGCCTCACGCCCCTTTGTGCTGCCTGGTGGCATTGCATCCAGGAATGAGGATTACCCTCGGACCTGCAGAGCATGGTAAATATGAAAAGCCAAGAGTTGTGTTTCAAGGGGCATCGCTGGAGGGTTTGGAGCAAATTGCCCATGAATATCCTTTGGGCTTCTGTCCAGTTCAACCACACCCAATATTTTATGAAGTATTTGCTCCCAGAAAAGAAAATATTCTCTCCCCCCCCCCTCATTTATTTAATTCAATGTATGGCAGTAGCCCCAATTATTATGATTTCTGTTCTTCCCTTTAAAAAGAAATTTTACCCAAGGTGACTTAATAATGCATTTATAAGACAATTCCTAAACTCTGCCAGTTCATAAAATACGATGAAAGCATTACCAGATCATAACATTATAACACAAGAAAATAACAAAGCAATAATAAAGCACAATTTAAAATATATATATTTTTAAAAAAATCTGGTGGAAATAAAAACTGTTTAATGCAGCAAATACAATATTATTGAAAAGAGAGAAAGAGAAACACAAAATAACCCCACCTCCAGCCCTTTCCAGGAGATCCAATCTTTCCAAGAAAAGAGCTGCTGCTCTATCAGGGTGTGAAGCAGGGAGGAGCTTCTGGTTGGAGCTATTAGCATATATTGGATTAATGCTTTTTAGAGGAGACAGGGAGCTTGAAACTCTGGAAGTCACATAGCATAGGACATGTTAATTCTTGGAAATCTCTGTCAACATGAAAGCCAGGTAACCTGGCAGTTCTGTTTGATGGGGCAAGGTGTGGGATGCCTGGATTTTCCTGTGGAAGGTATATCACTGCATCCTTTATTTTCTTTTGTTCTTAGTTTCTACGGCACAGGGCTCATAGCTGGCCATGGCTTCACCAGCCCTGAGCGAACACCTGGCGTCTTTGTTTTGTTTGATGACGACCGTTTTGGCTTCATCTGGCTGGAGCTGCAGTCTTTTAGTCTCTACAGCCGCATCAAGGACTCCTTCCAGAACGCAGATGCTCCCTCGCAGGAGGCTTTCGATGAAATGTTGAAGAACATCCAGTTACTTACATCATGATGGCGGCTTCTTCTGGCAGCTGGAAGGGGGAGGGATTCACGTTTTCCATCTTGAGGGGCAAAGCACTCATCCTTGGAGCCACGAGAGCTCCAGACGGCATGCACTTATCAAGGAGGCCTTTTTACCAAAATGAACACACACACACACACACACACACACACACACACACACTGCTTAACACACAAATGAAACTTCCACAGTATGTTATGCATAGTTTGAAACATAGGTCTGTATATTTGGAGGACAGCTGGCCAAGGTAGTAGCAGCTTAGCATGCTTGCTTTTCCTTCCCTGCCCCCCTGAAGTTTAGTGTTTGAGTGGGGACAAACCAAAACCAGCACTTTGCAGACAGTGTAAATAATTGTGTGTGTGTGTGTGTGTGTGTGTGTGTGACACGAGCAGCAGCCACTCGGTATCCTCCATGAGCCAGGAAGCTGTTCTCCAACACGGCTCTGTTGCCCTGGGCTTATTTTCTGAACATGCCTCTCTCACTTAAGAATCATGTTAAAAATTGTGATCTGTGGCTAACTGCCATGAGATTCAGATCCAGGAAGCTTTCCTTTAAATGTGAGAGTTCTGACTGGGCAACTCTGTCTGTGGAGTATGCGGGGAAAGGGAGAGAGACCATGCAACAAACACAGCCTGGTTGCCTCTTTCCTAACCTTTTCACAGGCTCCTTTGCATTCTTTTCTTTTCCACCTGCTGTAGCAGGAAATTAGGGTACGCAAAGAGACCTCTGGAGCAGTTGAGTAGGAGGTACCCTTGCTGTATATTCTCTTATTTCCCCCCATGTCTCTGAGCCCATCATGTGACTTGGATAAGAACTTTATAGCATTATGTGGCTGCAGGTTCAGGCCTGTTGATATGATGATGATTATTTATTTTATTTCTTGAAAAATTGTAAGTTCCACAACACACTAGATGCTCTCTCCTGTTCTCTCCCTTTCCATGCCGTTCAGCCACTGTGCCTCTTGTGTGAGGGTTTGAAACTGGTGCCCTGGCCTCCTTCTCCTGCTGCTCAGCATTTGCTTAAGGAGTAGATCCTGTTGACAGAAATCAAGATTGCTGCCACCTTTGGGCACTTTAAGTGGGTCTTGCCAAGTTCTGGCCTTACTTGGGCCCAAGCCACCTATTCTTGGGAGCTGTAACGTTTTCCCCTTCATGCCATGTATGCACTACAAAATGCAACTAATACCCGGTGCCCTCATTCCGGTTTGCACCCTCTACAAGCCTTATGAGAAGCTGTGTGATTCTCGTGCAATTCTAGGATTTGTTCTGTAATTTCCCTTTACTCTACCTAGGGATCCTTCATGGGAACAACCTCCTTTTAAGCAGCTGGAGCTTGCAAATATATGTCTAATTTGCAGAATCTTTGTATTTCTTGCTTTCTTTCTCCTTTGCCCTCTGCCCCACCACTACAGTTTTGGAAAGCTTTTCAGCTCTTCTTAACACCCATCCTCTGCAAAATATTCAAGTCCTTCAGCCGCCTGGAAGGGAAGCTGAGAAAGAAGAATGACCAACCACCATATTCCCATGAAATCACCACTGAGAGTGTCCAAAACGGACAACTCAGACCTTGAAGGAGCAATACATCAACCACTGCACTCTCTTACCATACCACTTATTCTGGAGTCCTCTTGGGTATCTTTGGAAGATGCTCCAGCAGAAATCCCTTGGGTATCCCTAATCATAGGATTACAGGAACTATAACATGAACAACAAAAACTATCTTTCCATGCCCATTGTTGAGGTTTATCCACTGGGAGGGAAGAATCTGCTCTTAGCTTTTTTTGCAGCATTGTAATCACTGTATATAATGCATGTCTAATTGCTGTAGCATTACAAAGGGAGAATTGTAATCTTTCTGTATGAGCAAGGAGAGTGCTTGGGCAGGTCTAACATAGCCCTTTCTCGGGGGAGATGCGTCTTCATTTCCTACAGCACCAACAGCAATAAATCCATTATTTGTAGTATCAGGGTCTCAAAGCTACACTGGAGCCATATTTAAACTCATGAATTCAATCCACTGATGAGAAGAGGATGAAAGGGATGTTGAGGTCTGGACCGTGGGGGGGGGGGGGTCGCAAGTGGTAAGGAGAGAAGAGAAAGCCAGATCTTGCTGGAAACAGGTAAAAGCTTTCATGGACAATGCATGAAGCAGGTAGCCAGGTCTGGGGAAACACAAGAGGAAGGTGAAAGCCTCAAGGGACAAGGCTAGAATTCTTGAGATCTTCATATCAGTGCAGAAGGGAATCTGCATGCAGATTAGAGACCGCTGAACATGCAGGTTGGCTGCAAGAGGTTTTTATATACTTTGTGCAGGCTTGGTAGGGAGCAGGCATTGGCTGTAGAGACAGAAACATGTGCTCTGCGAGGGCGTGGGGGGAAAAACCTCTGTCTTCTTCCATAGGCCGAATTGCCCATGAGTCCTGGTTTCTTGTAAACTTTCTTCACTCCTTTTCAACATTCTGTCCTCTGCACTTCTTTAGAGGTTTGCTTGTGCAAAAGGAACAGGACTGGGTAATGTGAAGCACAAGACGAGATTACTGGGAGGTGTGAAAATGATTTGCTTGAAACCAGAAAGTGTCTTCCAAACTTTGTAGCAGAAATACAAATTGGTTGAATTTCAGCAAGTTGTACAAGTGGTGAGGAAGGTGTGGGTGTGTTTGCTTGCCTCCCGTAGCTGCCCTGTTAATTCACATTATAAATGAGCACCAATCCTGATTAAGGATTGTTAATGATGTGTTGCAGTTGTGTTGTTATTGATCAACCCAGGCATGACTACTAAGATGCTCTTACAGTATGTGTGCAGTTGGCGTCGACTCTTCAGTCCTTGCCTGAACCTTTTGCAAATGGAGCATTTTACGTAGCTTGGTCTTTCTGTGAGAGCTGATGTGTGGATAAAGGAGGCTGATTCTGCAGTTTCACATGTCAGGAAATGGGAGGAGCATACAGCTCCATATATCTAGGCCCACAGGTGGGTCAGGTAGGACCATGAGCTAGCAACAATAAAGTGAAATTCAGATGTAATGTTTATCTTTGTTAAATGGGTACAATGAGAGCAGGGGGTGCTAAATCCTTTCTCTTCATTGTTTTTTTGGAAAGTAACTGTCACTTCTATAGCCCACCCCTGATTATCACCTCTGGATTTGGCCACAGGTGGGAGTAGGTAAGTTACTGGAGGAAAGGGGTAACTTTGGACTCTGCCACTCCTGCTCCTCCTGCTCCCATTTGACTATTTTGTTCTAGCAGGGCAATGGCCACACTCACATGTGGGTTTTGGGGCCCAGGGTGCTCAGCTGGCTGTGACTGATGTCAAAATAGGGAAATATTCCTCAAACTGGCCTTAGTTGTGGGAATCTGCCTTAAGTGGAATCTGACCATTGATCTTCTGAACCCAGTAATATGAATTTTCTTCAAGCATTTGGGCAGAAGGAAAGGCATTTCCCAGCCCTCCTACCTGAAGTCATTTTACTGGAGGTGCCAGAGAGTGTAGCCACGCTATCTGAGTGCAGAGCAGGCACCTTTCCCCCTAAATCATGGCCAGTTTCCCTTTTAATTACTATTTTTATTCACTTACCACATTAGTATGGTAGGGGCAGTTTATGAGAGGGCTAAGTGTGTAGGTTTACAGCTGTGTGTAGACACGTGTGCATGCTTGCAACTCTGTGGTGCAGCATCGACAGGAGTTAGGTCTGGATTTGCCCACACCATTACAGGTCCTCCAGGTACAACACTCTCTTTTGCACTGACATGGGCTGGAGACTGAATCTGCTCCCTGCCCCCAGCTGATTGCAGCCATGCAGAATCTTGCCCGTTTCTCCCTGCCCAGGCCCGGCCTGTGTTTTGTTTCCGGGTCACAACAGAACATTGGCAGCTGCCTCTTCTGCAGAGTGCCCACCTGTGTCCTTGGCCCATTGCAGAGTACCGTAATAGGAGTGACAAGACACAGGTCCCTGCCCCAAGGACCTCACAGTTATGCTTCGGTAGGCAAGGAAGTGACACACAAATGAGGTACAAGCGCAGCAAGAGAGGAATACAGTAGATGCCATGATGCAGTTAGGTAACTTCAGACTCTGGACTTTGTGGGGGCACTTTAGATAGCAGGGTATATTATTCCACTCAGCCCTTCTGCATTTGGGGGTCCTCCTGCCCCGAGAGCATTACTGAACACATGCACAATTACAGTCCTGGATGTTTAGGCTTTGTTTCAGTTACTAATGAGTTCTGGATCTTCTTTCAGGCACTATTCTGTGTCCTTCAGCTGCCTGTACTAATAGATGCTGTTGTTTTATCCCCTTTGGAAAATGGCCATTGCTCTAAAGCAGTTGGTCCTTCAACCTCCTGAGGCCACAGCTGTTTCTGTGCTGAATGTGTGTGGGGGGATTCATTTTGCCATAGGCTGTGGCATGGCGTAGTATGCCTGCTGGAGTTAGCGGGGCCTTGTGTGTGTGTGACCCATGCCCTTGGTACTTCTTGGGCAGGCTGGAGGATTCTGCAGCTGTCTGTGCAGAGGTTGATGTGCCAAGGAGCCTCCCTGCTCTGGGCGGGTGAATGGAAGAATAATGAAAACTTCTTTTTCATCCCTTCCAGCCATGTACAAAAAGTTGGGCCTGGCACCTTATCCTCTAGGGGTGGCATCCCACTTTTATTTCCCATCCCTTCCATGCTGTGGGGATGAAGCTTCAGTGGCACAGCCTGCACTGCTTTCTGGGTGGCAGATATGCAAGCTCCATGTCTACATATTCCTTTTCAACCTCCTTATTGTTTCCCAAGGAGCCTTTTCCAATTTCAGATGGCAATAAAAAGAGATTTTGCGAATGTGAGACTCGTGTTCTCTGATACTGCGAATTCAAAACCTCAGGCCAGGTCAAACCATTTCTCCATTCAGACCAATATTGTGTACTTTTGACAGGCACCACCAGCTCTGCCAGGGCTTTAGCTGAGACTTTTCCCATCACTCCATCCCTGAAGCCAGCAGGACCTGCCAGGATTTTAGGTGTGATATTCTGCCTGCAAAGCATGACTATATGGAAACCCACTGTGTTCGATTAGGCAGTGCAACTCCCTAGCAACTCTGCATTTAAACCCTATCTAGTTACTGAGATCCAACAGCAGGTCACCTGTTAATAGGAGCAAAACCTCCACACTTGTTTCCCATTGGCTTCAGTCTAATTTAAGGAACCTACAGCAGGAGCCCCACCCCACCCAGTGACATTAAGAAATGTGCCCCCCTTGCTTTTGCAAACTCCAAAACAAGGAACAAAGGAACCTTTTTTTTTTTTTTACAATTCAGGCTGTAGAGAGGTGGGTGTGGCCAGTGATTTGATGGTTTTGGAGATTTGGTTTTAATTTCCTGGATCCAACTTTTACCCTCTTTCTGGCACCTCTAGCCGGCAGCCTCTGCCTCCCTCTTCTTCCCCCTACAATGACTCCTCACCTTCCCTACAGTCTTGTCCTGCAGTTCTGGCCCCCACAGTGGTGTTGCTTCAAACTAAGAACACAAGGTGGCACTCTTGAGCCACAGGCCCAGGGAGGGAAGCAGGGATGCTGCCACCAGATTACGTTGCCCAACCAGGAACTTCCCATCCCAGGAAACGGGAACACAGGAAATTGCTTTATACTGAGTCAGGCCGCTGGTCAGTCTAGCTCAGTTTGTCAACAATAATTGGCAGCACCTCTCCAGGGTTTCAGCCGTGGGTCTCTCCCAGGTCTACCTGAAGAGGATTGAACCTGAGACCTTCTGCATGCAAAGCAGCTGCTCTGCCACGGATACCTTTCCCAGCTCACATTTCCTGTCGCTCCACTGCAGTTCAACTCAAACCACAAAAACATCTGGCCAGGCCAGGACTGGTGCTCTTCATTTTGCGAATCCTCATGAGCAAAGTGCTTTCTTCCAATGTACCCCAACCTTACCCCATACCTCTTCTGGTCAGCCCCTCAGAGAGAGGCTGTTCTGTGCATTCACTTATAAGCTTATCTTCATTTACTGCAATACACGTGGCCTGGTGCTTCGCTTTGGGCCAATAATTCAGCGTCTGCAATGCTTAGCTTGGTTCCACTCTGCCAGAGGGCCAGCAGGAATGAGGGGTGTCTAGTGCAATGAATAGCCTCTGCATGCACTGCAGAACCATGGAGTTTCCCAAATCATGAGCGAGCTGGAGTTAGAGGGAAGGATCAAAACTCCTTCCTCCCTGCAATAAACACAGTGGTACCTTGGGTTACATACACTTCAGGTTACATACGCTTCAGGTTACAGACTCCGCTAACCCAGAAATAGTGCTTCAGGTTAAGAATTTTGCTTCAGGATGAGAACAGAAATTGTTCTCCAGCGGTGCGGCAGCAGCAGGAGGTCCCCATTAGCTAAAGTGGTGCATCAGGTTGAGAACAGTTTCAGGTTAAGTACGGACCTCCGGAACGAATTAAGTACTTAATCCGAGGTACCACTGTATCTGGATGGTTATTGAACACAATCTGTGGCTCTCTTCACTGCGTAGATTGACACTGCAAGAGGGCAGTGATGTACTTGTCTGTTTTGTAGCATGTCTCTCCACTGATATCAACATTTGCCTGTCCACATGGTCCCCATTCTCTTCCATTCTTTGAACTCAAGTCAAAGACGACATATGTAGCCAGCTGAGCCCTCCATCAGAGACTCAGGAAAGTTCGTTGCACCTTAGCTTGCCATAATCTTGAGGACGGAGACCACAGCACCCCACAAGCCACGTGCTGAGCCCATCACCTACGTAACAAGCCAAGACTGCAGCCAAAGGGACTTCAGTTTACGCGGGGCATTGGGAGGCCGGCAATCACTTTCATCAAGACCATCTCGGGGAAGGATCTATTGCCTGCCAGGTTGTGGGACCCGAGGCTCAAGATGTGCAGCATGAACAGGACCAGGAGGTGGAGATACAGGGTGGTGGGCTGGGCTCTGCTTCCTTGGAGGTGGGACTCTTAGGTGCTGCTTTCCCTGCTTATTCTCCTGCGTGGAAACCGCAGCCCCACTTGTCGTTTGGCGACTCTCCTCTGAACAGCCTCTCGTTGCCAGGATGTCTGCATCGGACCGGGTAGTGGTGGTGCTTGGCGGAGCTGGCACGGTGGGCTCTGGCATTGTCAAGGCGCTGCTGGAGAAAGGTAAGGCTTACATTGACGTGCCTTCCATCTTGCAGGAGCCTGGGTCAAGATTCATTGACTGTGTCTGTGTGTGTCTGCCTGAATGCATATACTTGGGGCTGTCTGAGTCCAGCAGCTGCACATTCAACTATCTTTCCATAGTGTTCTGATCTGTTTGACTCCTGCTACCAATTGTTTGTTTCTACCAAGCGGTGATGAGCCCCAAATATACCACGGAAGTTCTAATATTCTAATATCAGGCATGTGTGTGTGTTGAGGGGGACAGTATCTGTGACTACTGTGCTTTTTGGAAGCACTTTGCACACACCCAGAAGCCACTTGTGTCTCTCTCATTAACTCATGTACCTGAGGCCTGAGCTCTGGCATTAAAAACAGTTGCCAAGACCAGGCTGAGCTCCGTTTCATCAGCTGTTCCGCCATCAATCAAACCTAGGAACTGATACAATGGCATCCATGCCCCCTCCTTGTGCCCAGGGCGTTGCCTCCTCTGATCCTTTGTCATCTGTGCAGGCTTCCAGGTTGCTGTCATTTCTCGAGACAGAAGCAGATTGGAGAAGCTGAAACAGTTTCTGCCTCCATCAGCCTGCCAGCGGCTGCACACCCTAGTTGGGGACGTAGGTAAGACTTTGTGTGAGAGACCTCGGCTGCAGTGCTTCTGAGGGCCATGAGTGTGGGGCTGCTGTGGGGAAATACTGGGCAGGGGGAGTGGGGGCTGAAATGTATGGATGGTGGAGAAATTCATTTTAGTTTGTATCTAAAGGTGATTTTTGTCAAATCTGCACTTTCCAAACTAATATGCGAACCAAAACACAACTGTTCTTCGAAGCTGATATTTATCCAAATGCAGCTCTCCAACCACCTGTGTTTACAAAAATGCATATATGAGGGGAAAGTGTGCATTAGAATGCAGAAAACAAGATGCTAAAAATAAATTATATTGAGGGGAAACTGCTTGCAAAAAAAGTGTACATTATTCAAAACTGCGTATAAAAATGTGTTTATTAGGAGAACTTAACACTAAAATGCTGGTGAATTTTCATAAGGGTTTTTTAAAAACCCTCAAATTTCTGCAAAAATGTGGAGAATTGAATTTAAGTTTAGACAAATGAGAAACTGAGAGAAGCGAAACAGACAGGTCCTTCCATCCCTGCTGGAACGGTATCTCCATACCGCTGGGTATGAATGGTGGAGGGGGCACAAATTTATTGAGGTGTCCAGAGCTAGGAAAAGGGAAGGCAGAAGGCGCCCAGCAGACAGGCGGCCTTCAAGCTGCAGGCGGTTGTACGGCCCCCTCCAGCAAAGAGCTGATCGAGGCTGCCTTCAGAAAAGCAGAGCCAAAGGCAGCCTTTGCGTGAATCTGGGAAAGTATTTCATGATTTGCATTTTGACTGCCAGCATCGAAAGATATTGTGATAAAATTAAGGCAGCAATGAGCACCACTGCAGTAAACACCCTCATACAATCCTATAGCCTTTAGAATTCAAGGTACTTTATAAATAAAAAGAGGAAGGTGATGGTCCATAACTGGGAGCATTGAAGAAGAAGAAAAGAAATAGGAGAAAGTACCTGAATTCTCTTGGGAAAATACAAATTCAAATTGTTGCAAGGAAACTCAAGCCTACTTTTTCTTTTCTTTTTAAGGAAGCCCTGACAGTTGAGGGCAATTCTCTCTCTTTTTTGAGGTTTGAAGATGAATCCCCAGCATGCTCAGTGGAGCTTTAGTTGAGCCAAGTATGCTGTCATTTTGCCACCAAATAACTGGGGTCCGTTGGCCAACTGCACCTGCACAGGATGTCACAGTTGCCGTGGGATGCACCAGCCTGTAATCTGGGTCACTGATGCTGCAATCCTTATGGACCATTTACACCTGCAAGGCAGCCATAGCATCCTATCTGCAGGATACAGGCATCATGCTGTTATTGGCAGGCCACCTGTAGGTGAAGACCCTTCGGTGGCCTTGCTTTTTTTCTTCCTCCATGAGTTTGGCAGGAGGGGAAAGGCTCTGGGCTGTTT
Organism: Podarcis vaucheri; assembly: GCF_965113315.1. Taxonomy (NCBI): domain Eukaryota; kingdom Metazoa; phylum Chordata; class Lepidosauria; order Squamata; family Lacertidae; genus Podarcis; species Podarcis vaucheri. The sequence goes on along the minus strand of NC_138765.1, from coordinate 52,219,235 downwards.
GGGAGTACAGATTGATAATGCTGGGGGATGCAGCCACCTGGTCTCACTATCTCTGCTCCTAAATTTATCCCATCCATCCAGGTTCTGAGGAAGGTGCAGAGGCAGCCAAGGAGGCTCTGCTGAAGAGCATTGGGAAGGTGACGGACGTGGTGTCCTCCTTGGGCTTCAGCTGGTGGCAAGGGGGTCCCCCTCTCACTCAGACCCTGAAGGAGCTGCACCGGGTGAGCAGGGAAATAGATCAGAAACAGGGGTGCCCCTAGATTGTCTCTGTTTTGCAGGAAGGATTCTAGTGCATACCAGGAATGTAGGTTTGTGCAATTGGCTCTGTCACCCTAAGACAACAAATCCACTTTTTTAAATTTAGAAAACTGGCTTTTTTTGCAGTAAATTAAGTGATGGGGAAATGCATTCAAAAGTGTGGGATGAACAAATCATTAATGGGAACAGGGGTACCAACTTGAATGAAATATTGTAGGGGCCCAAGTAAGCCCCTGCCCTGCATAATTAATCACATGATGCAGTGTACACACCATTTGAAAGGGAATGCCCATCAACTTTGTGGGGGCCTGGCCCCCTCAAATATTTTATTGTGGGGACCAAAGCCCCCATGGCCCCTAGGAGTTGGCTCCTATGAATGGGAAGATGCATAAAGACCCCACAAGGACATCAAGTTCAATGCTCATATATGACCTGTCTGCAAGAAAATCAGATAGGACACTGTATAACTTCTGTGTAAGCTTTGTGCAAGCAAAACAGATTGTCTGGAGGAACCCAAAGTTATCCAGATCAACCCTCTCCCATTCTCTTTCCTTCTCCCTCTCTCTGATGGATAGATTCTGTTTGCTGGCTTTTGGGGCCATTTCTATGATAATGGTACTCTTCCCCTGAGTTGGTCTTGTTGCCACTCTGCAATTATATACTGGAAAGTGCTATAGCATTTTTAATAAAAACACATCTCTGCCCATTGAAGCAGCACTTCCTCCTTGATGCTGGCCAAGCCAGGGTTGAGGGCTTTGGGGTAAGGCCAGCCATCAGGTAGAATGTTGATAGAAACACCGGAAGTGGCAGCGGTGCTTTTAAGCAATGCAAAAAGCTGGGACAGGAATAACTGGCCCACAGATCATGGTTTGTAGTGGCAGAGAGGCGGATTCCTAATTTTAAGAAAACTGTAACTGGATCACATTTGCAGAAGAGGTGTGATTGTGTGGATCTCGAGACTCTTGGGATACTTCAGCTGGGACAATGAACACGGGTGTCCCTCTGTTTCCTCTCCCACAGGTCCTGGACACCCTCCTTCTCAGCACCTTCACTGCCTGGAAGGCCTTCTTCCCCCTCGTGAAGGACAACGCAGATGGGACCTACACTTTCATCACTGGTGAGATGAGCTGGGTTGGTCTGCAGAAGATAACTTTGGGGAGAGAACTTTTACTGGGGCTTCAGCCAGCCTCTCTTGCCCAGTAGCAATAGAAATGCACCTTTCGTTTGAGTTCGCAGGCCCTCATTGCTTTTCTACCCTTCCATACCCTCTCTCCAATTAAGTCCTGCATGCCTGAGCATGTGGGCAGATGACCAGCATTTGTGGGGCAGCAGCTTGTGCCTTGTGGGGCTAGGTTGACAGGGACTGAGCCATCATTGGCAAAAAAGCTGCCCTATTGAGAGCTACCCAGGCACATGGGAAGAAGACGACTTGTTAGCTCAGTGTTGCCTTCTCAGGCTAGCAGTTGCTGGAGTCTCAAGGCGCTTCCAGGCTGTTTCCAGGTGGGATTCAATCACATACCAACAAATTCAGGCTGCACAATTATAGTTGGCCAGGAAGTCTTGCACAACAAACCTGCTCCGCCCACAAAGACTGGACTTTCTGCAATAAGGGAATTGATGGGGAAATGCACTGGAAAATGTCTCATCAAAGCATATATTTGATGATGTAGACATCATCAAAGTTCCCTACAAACAAATCGGGATGAATATTCAAAAAGCAGGTTGTCTGGGAGGTCTCCCATTGGCTGCAAACATATCCTCTTAGATGGAAAGAGTGAGGACTGAACCCTGGACCTTCTGACTCAGCCACTGGTGGTGATGGCAGCTCCTTCCTTCCTTCCGTCCTGGCTAAACCAGCTTCTCTGTTTCAGGAGGGGCTGGGGAGCGCCTCCTCATGCCAGGCACAGGCTTCCTGACACTGGGGGCAGCGGGGGCCTTGGCCTTTTCCCTCATGGTCCGTGAGGAGTACCCAGACGTTCCCTGCAAGCTGAATGAGGTCAGTGCTGGGTTTGTTGGTGGGTCAGCCAGCTCCCTACCCACGTGGGGAGTAATTTTGCCCTCCCAGGGCTGTAATTAGTGGGGTGTTCAGCATCTAAGAACATAAGAAGAGCCTGCTGGATCAGGCCCACCGGCCCACCTAGTCCAGCATCCTGTTCTCACAGCTGCCCCAATTGGAAACCCACAAGCAGCAGCTGAGCACAAGAGCACACTCCTGTCCTGTGGTTGCCATTCAGAAGGATACTGCCTCCAGCCATAGAGGCAGAGCATAGCCAGCATGGCTAGTAGCCAGATCAACAGCAGGAGTAGCCATTGTGGCACCCAGGAGATGCTGTTGGGTCCTGACTCCCATCAGTCCCAGCATGGCTCAGTAATAAGGGAAGATGGGGATGTAGTCCATGTTGGCTACTGATCTGTGGGGTTGGTTTTCCTTGCTGGAGAGAGAGCTCCTTCTTTGGAGGTCTTTAAGCAGAGGCTTGACAACCATATGTCAGGAGTGCTCTGATGGTGTTTCCTGCTTGGCAGGGGGTTGGACTCGATGGCCCTTGTGGTCTCTTCCAACTCTATGATTCTATGATTCTATGACTTTGAGGTTTCTCTGTGAAATGTGTGTGTGTGAGGAGAATAGTCCCCAGGCAGACTCAACCCTGATGCTCAGCGCTCCCCCTACAGCTCCTTCCAAGCCTCTTCCTAGTACCAAACCCAGCAGATCTTCCGCGGAACCTTTAACTCACGCAGAACTTTGGGAAAAACCTTCTGAATGACTGAGATCAAAGCAATCCATTAGGCAGGGTGTTGCTGGCATCCGTCTGCCTCAGTAGACAATGGTGGACTGCAAGTGGGGCAGTTGAAGGTGCCCAGTTGTGCTGCTAGAGGTTCACCATGGGTCTGGGATAAATAAAATGGCCACTGTGCTGACTTTAATTGATCCCAGTGAGCCGCAAGTCTCTGACGGGCAGGGTCCATCCAGCAGGGATGGGGAAATCAGTCGCCCTCCAAATGTGGCTGCGCTACAACTCCCATCATCCCTGACCACTGGCTGTGTTGGGTGCTGGGAGTCTGAATCCAACAATGTCTGGGGGGCTTCCCAATTGTGTGTGGATCAGTGGATGGCTGGCGCAGCCTCCCCCCCTCCCAATGTCTCTTCTGGCACTGTCTTGGCTTTCCCTGGCAGGTGAAAATCAACATGGGTGTGACGACGCCAGAGCGCCTGGGCCCCGGGTATGTGAGCCACCTGGAGGTGGGAGAGGCCGTCGCTTCCCTGGTGGACAAGAGGATCGTCTCACATACGGTGTTGAGCGCCAGCTTGCCTGCTGACCTTAAGACCCTGGCGCTGGAAGGGAAGCTTTGAGGCGCCGGCTAGGAGACTTGCCAGCCATACCCACCCATAGTCCCTCCCCTTTGCCACCTCCCGTGTCTCTCCTTGGTGCCTGACTGGTAGGGAAAGGGTGCTTTTCAGCCCTGAGGCTCCTTCTCTCCTGCTCTGGCCCTTCTTCAGAGCCAGATGGGCACAGAAAGGGAGCATCAACATCACACATAGAAACTGGCATGAGCCACTTCAGGGAGGTAGTGGATCATCTGGTGGTGGATCTGGCTGAGAGAGGGAGAAGCTCCTCTGAGCAACCAAACCTGACCTTGTCCAGGGAAGCTTTGGTCCTCTAGCTGGTTGCACATCAACAGCCTGCCCAGGAGTCTTGTGGTGGGTGGGCTTGCAAGATTGGGCAGGGATAAGGAGAAACATCAAGTCCCAGTGGTCGCGAAAGAGGGTTTAAGGAGGCCAGCGGGGATGCTGGGCATTTGTGGCTTGGTTCAGAGGGGCCCCTCTTATTCCAGAAACAATATGGGTTGTGTTAGATTTGCCTTTAAAGAAAACAACCATTGCAAAATTATGAGCAGCTTTGGGAGTTGCCTACCAAGCAACCCCTGCTTTGGGGACTCGCTGTGTGTCCCACCCAACCCTTTTGGACTACCTTGACGATATCCTGTCTTCCAGGCAGATGGTTCCAGCCTCCAAGGCACCAGTTTCCTTGCTCTAAAGACACCCTGCCCTTGAGTCTCTCTATCTCCCCCACCACCCCATCCTAAGTGCAGCCCAGCATTTGGAAATGGCCTGTGGCCCACCTAGCCTGGAGAGGAGGGTGCAGGAGAGAGACAGAGATGCCAACAGCCAAGCACTTGCCGCACATTCCTGTCCCCGTCTTGCCATGTTCATTTGCGCCTTCCACTAAACATTGTATTATATTTAATAAACCCTTAATACTGTCTATTGTGCTTTCCTTTCCTTTCTCTCGCTCTCCCTCTTTAAGTGCCTTTTGGAGGAGGTCTTTTTGGGGGGGGTTGCTGGTTGGGCATCTGCCTTCTGGGGTGGATGACTACAGGGTAGCAATGAACAGCAGCCCCAGTTGATATTTGCAAGGGTTAACACTGAGGAGAAGGGGGTGTTGCAAGGACCCTTTTGAATTTGGGCAGAAATCAGGCACCATTTCAGACCCCTCCCCTAGATGAAGGAAAGCACGTTTTCAATCCACACGAACCAACCCATTCCAAAGCAAGGATTTTGCAGCAATGCAATCATATTTGGGATAGCTCAGCACCGAAGGTCCCTGCCTGGCTCCCACTAGCTGTTTTCCAAGGCCCCCTCCTTTCCAGAGAAAGTACGTGCCTTTCTGCAAGGAAAGAAAAAAGAATGAGAAGCATCTCATCTCCCTTTCTGGTGGGCAGGAGTTTTTGTGTTAAACGATTTCTATCGAAGAACAAAGGGACCATACATGCAGAAGTTGGAGGGGAGTGGGGAAAACCCCACCCAGAGGGCAGATTGTTGTCTTTGAAAACACATTCCTCTTGTTAAGATACCACAAGATGTTTGTTAAAGTCCTTCTCACAGGCCTGGGAAGAGATAGATCTTAAATGAATATAAACTTCTCTTTGAGACTCACTGTAAATTGCCTCTATCCCCTGCCCTGGTCCAGCTCAATGGTAGCAGAACCATTCAAATCACACTTACATTCAAGAGGACCATGTGGCTTTGTTTCAGTTGCTGCAAAAAAGAACTCTTATAGGGTTTTTTTTTGGGGGGGTTCAGTCTGAATGACACCCATGGGTCCATTCCAAACCTGTGATTCTGTGTCTGTGGGGTAAGAGAAAGGTGACAGCTCCTTCATTAAGGCAATGGCCTTAACTGGCTAGTTAAGTACTGCCATTTACATGCCCAAATTGGTTGTCTTGATGCCATAGAGTCAAATGGGTGGGCTTTTTCTCACCTCACCTGGCTGGATGCCAAGTCATCCTAGGAGGGAGAAAGGTGTGGGGTGGGGCTGGGTGTGTGTTTCGGCTGATATTGGAAGCTGGAGACATAGAGGCTTGTCTTGCTCTGTGTTGGACCCAAAGTTGTGGTTTGGGGCTTCTCTGGAAACCAAATGGGGAAGAAAGACCTGCTGGAGTGTTAAATAAAACCACATTTCCTGAAAAACACTGCAGCCTCCACTGACCTTCATTCAAAGGAAACAGAACCCTAGGTAAGCACAGGAACCCCCTGGAGTCTTTTGCTGCTTGGAGATTTGGGCGCATGCAACAGAACTTTTGTTACCATTTTAACTCAGTGGGTTTTAACTCTCTTTTGGCCCATTTTTCATCTCTGAACCCCCAAACACACCTCGCCTACACCTCCTCTTCCTCTAGACCAGTGCTCTTCAAACTTGAGTCCCCAGCTTTTGTTGCACTACAACACCCATCATCCCCTGCCGGCTTAGTCAGGGATGATGGGAATTGTAGTTCAACACCTGAGGGAGGACCCAAGGTTGATGAACACTGCCCTTTCTCCTTGCATATTCTCTCTCAGCCCTGCTGGGCTCCCTCTCCCCAACAACTCAGGGCTGAAGCCAGGACCATCCTCTGATCTCTCCACATGCCCTAATTCAGTTTTCTCCCCACTCTTTGCTGGGTTCCACAGAAATGGCATATCCTCACGACAACTCTCACATGGAAGAGGAAGTGGTTAGCATAGCATGGTTGCATGGGCAGCTGCAACAGGCTTGGGAGATTGGCACCAACCCCTGCCCCAACCCAGTGCTATTTAATCCAGGGAGAGGGAGAGCAGTACAGAAGATAAAAGTTGCACACTGTTGACGAGCCTGGGATTGGTCTTCACATCTTCCTGCAAAGAGGTGGGAGGGGGTGAAAATAGGCCCTGCTTAGAATACCTCCAGTGAGCCACAAACAGCCCATCACCCCTCCGCTCCTCTGTAGGTCTGGTCTATTGCCGTCTCCCCAAAGTGCGTGGCCAACTAAATTCATCCGATGATCAGGCAAGCTGGCTTTATGATTCCCCAAACTGATGCTATGTTGAGTGGAGGGGAAGAACTCATAAAAGCATGTCTTCACCCAACCATTAATGCTCCCTCCCCGCTTTAAAAAAAAAACACGACTTGCTGAGCAGCCAGAAGACAGTGTGTTTATTACAGCCCACCAAGAGCAAAGCTGGACAAGTGGAAAGGGAAGGAACCAGCAATTTAGGCTCAAGGAGTCATGGCTGGCCAGGCAGGGGCACTGCAGGAGGAGGCAGCGCTGAGCATGAACAGCAGCAGCTGGACCCCCGTTGCTTTACAATGTTCGCTGCTCCTTGCCTTTAACAGCAGCCAATGTGTCTTTGCAGCAGAGGGGCTAGCCAACCTCGCAGGGCTGTTGTGAGGCTCACATGGAAGAAGCATGTAAGCCAGCTTGAGCTCCTTGGAGGAAAGAGTGAGGAGTGTGATCATAAATAAATATTCACAATAATAATAACAGTAGGAGGAAGGAGGAAGATCACCCCCATCAGACCCGTTGCTCCCCATTCTGCTCTTTGAAACCTCCCCCCAGCTTGGAAGGGCTTACAGCGCAGGTGTGGCTCAGGCAGGTATCACAGGGCCTCCCTTCTCAAAGTCCCGTTTGACTCCTCCGGAAAATGTAGCAGAGGGAAGTCCTGCCAGTGCGTGGCTCAACTGCAACTCAGGCAACACACCTGCAGGGGCTTTGTGCAAATTCATCCAGAGGCCTCAAAATGCTCATGGTCCAGGGCTTTGCTTCCACTCTGGCCCAAAGCTTATCTTCAGTAGATCGTGCAAATTCTGACACACGCACACACAAACACTCTCTCACACACAATCACTCCTTTCTGAAATCCATGCACTTGGGAGGCAGTGCAAACAGCCTCTAAAAACTGCACCGATCCCATGATTTCAGTGAGTGGGAGTGGATAAGAACCAGTCTTACCCTGCTTCACCAAGCATACATGCACGTAACATCCATACGCCTCTCTCTCTCTCTCACACACACACACAACATCAGACTCCCCTCTCTTACCTCACAGTATGAATCCCAGCAGGATCTCTGCCCCCTGCCCCCTTTTTCCTGATTCCCCACCGCAGACCACCCATGTAGCAAAAGCAAGGACGCAAGAGGGAGCATGCAGGCCGGGTGGTGGTGGAAGTAGTGGCAGGAGATGCTGGCCTAGGCAGGTGCCCATCACTGCTCTTGCAGATGCTAAAAGGAGTTCCTGCATTGCGATGGGCAGAGGGGCTTGGCTTCCTTGGACCCAGCAGCACATACAATGGATCTGGGGAGGGACAGGGACAGAGGATTCTCCTTAGCCAAGGGAAACAGCCTGATTCTCGTTGTCCCCCCCCCCCCCCAGTGCATCCAGGCAGAAAGTCAGCAGCAAATTGAGGCTCGGGAGAGGCACCCCCCCCCACAAAGCCAGGGTAGTGTCAGATACCACCCCCTTCCCACATCCAGTCCACGCTGCAAGGCAGGGACCCCCTTCCAACATTTCAGGCTAATACAAAAGGCTATGAAGACGTCCCCTGCCAATATTGCACAGAGTCCAGGGAGGGGCAGGGGTCCTCCTCAGCAGGTTTGTTTTCTGCAGGCAGGGGGGAAGTTGGGCCCCTCTGGAGAACACCGCAAGCTGTCACCTCACAGAGTGGAGGAGGAGGGCAGGAGTGTCCCCACCCGAGGGAGAAGGAAAGAGGGGGAGGCCGTCGCCTTGGCACCCCAGGGCAGAGCTCAGCTACTTCTGCAGGATGGGACGGCGAAGGGATTCCACGTAGGAGAGGGCGCTCTGCAGGGAGGTCAGGCAGTACCCCTCCTCACCAATCAGATACCTGGCAAGGAAACGAGAGGGTCAGAGAAAGATCTGCTCAGCATCGGCAGGGAGAGACATTAGGCAGATGGCAATGTCCAAGTGAGAAGCTGAAACTCTCAGGGCCTTAAAGCCAACAGGCAACACCTGTAGTAGAGGGTATGCAAGCAAGAAAATGAGATGTAATTTTTCCCTCTCCCATCATATTAGAACTCAGGACGGGGAAGAACCCTGCATTAATGTATGGAATTGGGCGACTTTAAATGAACATATGAAGAGAACCAAACTATGCATGTTTTGTTTTTATATTCTTGTTGCAGTCTGTTACGTTTCTTGACTAAATAAGGTAATATGAGAAAAGACAATGAAAGTGTCAACAACAACAAAAAAAGAGCCTTGTTGCTGGATCAGGCTAATGGCCCATCGGGTACAGCATCCTGTTCTCACAGTGACCCCCAGGCCACCCAATGGGAAGCCTGCAACCTGAACCTGAGCACAACAGCCCTCTCCTCTCCTGGGGTTCTGGCAACTGGCATTCAGAGGCAGATGGCTCTGACGGTGGAGGGAGAGGATAGCCATCGTGTGGAGAAGCCGCATCCTTTATGAATTGGTCTATTCCTCTTTTGGAGCCCCACAACGTGGTGGCCATCACTGCCTCATGTGGGAGCAAATATAATCATGCACTGCATGGAGAGGTACTTTCGTTTGTCTGTCCTGAATGTACTGCCCAATTTCATGGAGGATGCTGTGTCAACGCTGGCCAGGTGGAGCCTCCAGGTTCAGAGGCAGTCTGACTCTGAATGATGGATGCTGGAAATGCTCAGGGAAGAAGGCCTACTGTCCTCCTCTCTGTGTGGGCTTCCCATGGGGACGTCTGGCTGGCCACTGCAGGACAGGGTACGATGAACTAGATGGCGATCTTAGTCTCAGCCACCTGCAGGACTCGTCTACTGAAGGCAGCAGGAAAGAGCAAAGCTTTTTTAAGGAGTGGAAAAAAGATGGAAGATGGATTCATAATTAAGATGCTTGGAGGAAGCTTTGGAGTCAGCCAGATCTCTTTTGCACTCAGGGCAAATGTTCAAAGCTTAAACAGAGCAGAAATGAGACAATGGCGGTAAAGTTATGCTGGCTGGGTGCTGTTCTCAGTGCTCATCCCTGCAGTCTTTTGAGACAAAACAGCATAAACCAAAAAGACAGTCAATCAGATAATGAACAAGCTCAGCTAGAAAGGCTTTGGGTCCCTCCAGGGACAAAAAACAAGTCACAGAAGTATCTACTGAAAACAGAGAAGTTAGAAAAACAAAGAGAGCTTTTTGGAGTTTGCAATTGGCTGCATGCCTGGCTGTGACCGGGCCACTAGGCAGCTTCTGGGTTATCTGTGGAGGCCTCCGGGCTCGAAATGGGGACATTTCCCAGTCAAAACAGAGCAAGGTTGGAGAGGAGAGGCTCCAGAGCCGAGCCGCGATCCCCATGCGCCTGTCCAGTCTGATTATGCCTTGGCTGCTTCACCCACATGCTGGCTGCGTCTTGCTCAGACTCCAAAGCTGGCAGGCCATGTAAGCAGAGCTGACAGCCTGAGGTGGTGGTGGAGGGACTCCTTCCCCATGCGGAGGCGGGCGGCACAGAGATTGTGGGTGGGCAGAGCTAGACTCGGCCAGATTTAGGCAATGGTGTCTGTGTCTGTCGCCAGCCAGATTGTATTGCCTTGGGTGGGCCTGTGGGTGAAGGCTCATGGCTCCAGAAATTTGGAGAAGGGGATGGAGTGAGGCACTAGATCCCCTCTGGAGCAAAGGAATCCATCCCAAACCACCCAGGAAATGCCCTCAACTATTCTCAGTGGCTGAGCACTCACTCTGCATGCAGCTTTAGTCCTCAACATCTGCAGGATGGGCTGAGAAAATATTTATACAAACACGCATGATCTGAAACCTGTAGAGAACTGCCCTGCCAGTCTGTGCAGACAACACTGAGCTAGCTGGACCAGTGGTCTGGCTTGCAGAGTATGCATTTAGCACCTAAAAACATACAGGAACGGACATGACTTCTGAATCAGCCAACCATTAAATTACACCCCAAACCACATCTTTTCTGGTTACAAAGCCTGATGCAGAAAGTTCCAACGGGGATTTTGTCCAGGAGAGCTCCAAACTTGGTTCTCTGGCTCTTAAGATTTAAGTGCAGGTTTCAACTGGGATATGCTTTTGATATGCTTGCCTGCCTGCCTTCTCTTCAAGAGAGAGGTCGGCCCCTGCTTGTCACAGTGGCCAACAGAGGCGCTTCTTCCCTGCTGCCTACCCTTCGTGGATGAACTCCTCCAGCGCAGCACACTCCGAGACCAGCTGAGGCAGGTTGCTCTTGAGGACCACGTAGGAAAGGATGGGAAGGAGATCATCAGCACCACTGCAAGACAAAATTCCACATCAGCTTTGTGGCCCACACTGCAGGGAGGGCTGGCTCAGGGGTCCCACAGGTGGCAGTTTTAGCACAAGAAGTGCCCAGAGGTGCTTGGTCTGGCTCAGCAAGAGGCAGCTAGGGAGTACCCAGCACACTAGTGATGGCCAAAGCATTGCGGGGGGGGGGGGAGTGCATTTCCAAAATGCATGAGAGTCCCCTGAAATGCACTGCAAGTCCATAGTTGTCTGGCCTTGGCTGTGTCGAAAGACACCTGTCAGGGAATGGATAAGGCAGCCCTTCTTGCTGGGGGCCTCTGCAGAGAAGGCTCTGCTCATGGGCACAGCTTCTCCTTGCTAAAGGTGGACAGAATGCATTTGGCACAACTTAAGGGATGCAATCCGACCTCACATCTTTGGAAAGCGTGGAAAGTTGGGCTTTTGTTCTACTACTGCTTCTTGCTTTGCCATTTTAGCTGGGATTCCTGCATGGAAGGCGGCTGGACTAGGGTCCCTTCCAACTCTACAATTCTATAAAAATTCTATAAGAAAACAATAAAGCAAACTTTTAAAAAAAACTAGAATGCATTTTAGCAAACAACACCGTGGGGTGGAAATGAGGAAGGGTGTGACCAAGAGGGCAAGGAAGCAAGCCAACCCAACAAGCTACTCATACAACCTAAGAAGACTTTTTTTTTTTTTGCACAATTGTAACTCTTGTGGGAGAGAGAGAGGCTGGTCACTTTGCCAGCTGTTCCCCAGATGCCAGGCCCTTTCCCCAGCAGCCGGTGGTCGGAGGCGCTCTGACGCAAGTCAGCCAGGGGAGAGGAAGCAGCTCCCCACTTGTCTAGCCCTGGAATGTGGGGAACAGGCGAGACAAAGCATCCCTGGAGGCAGGCCCCAGCCTCCCTTGCATTCCTTCTCCTTGCTCAGCGGGGAGCCTGGCAGATTTGTCCCAAGACTCAGGGCCCCTCCTGCCTGGCCTGGAGCTCTGCCTCTGAAGCCCTTGGGCTGCCTTGCCCTCGCCCACTTTAATTCTTTTGACAGTCCTCCCTCCCCCTTTGCCTGGCTAAGCGCTGCTTGGCTGGGAAGCCGCTCCCCCCTCCCTCCCTCCCCGCTGCCCTTCTGCAGCTCGCGGTCTAAGTCCCTCTGACAGATCCAAGCTCCTTAATTGGCAGACTCGGGCTCGGTCCACAGGCGCGGGGACCGGCACTCAGGCTGGGCACAGCGGGGAGCCCCGCTGTCGGAAGGGATCCATCACGGCCGAGCCCCCTTGCTGGGTGCGTGTCTGGGCAGCGGAAAGCCTGGAGCCAGCGAGAGTGAGTCAATGGCAGCGCCGGGAGCTCCAGACAGCAGAGGAGGGGAGGGCCTGTGCAAAGGAACGAAGGAAGAAGCAGCAGCCCACACCTCGAGGAAGGGGCAGGCTCCAAGACAGAGGAAGCCTCTTGCAACCCAGGGCCAACCCAGGGCTCGGTTTCTGCCTGCTTCTCCCCACAGGAAGGACTTGGGCTGCAGTACTTACATGGCAGACGATGCCGGCTGGGGCCGGCCCTCCCGGCCCCCACAGTACTCCTCAGCACATTCACAGATGACACGCAACGTCCGCACTGTGCAGGGAACGGCAGCCAAAAGACAGTGGGCGTGTTAAAAAGCGGTGCCATAGGAACACAATACAAAGTCAGTTATCAAGTCCATGCAGCTCACCAACTTAGATGGCTTTAAAAAGAGGAATGGACTGATTCGTAGAGGAGAGGGCTCTCAGTGGCTACTAGCCACAAAAGCTGTGCTCTGTCTCCACGGCTGGAGGCAGGGATGCTTCCGCAGGCCAGTCACTGGAAACCACAGGAGGGGAGAGTGCTGTGATACTCGGATTCAGACCCCAGTGGGGGAGTATTCCCTTCCTAAAACTCTGGAGAACTGTTGCCAGTCAGTGTAAGACAGCATGAAGCTGGATGGGCCAAAGGCCCGTCTCTGTTCCTAGGTTTCTTCCCCACCAGCACTCTAGATAGACAGACATGTAGTCTGCCAAGTGTTTAATGAACCAATGGTTCTGGATTCTGCACAGGTCTCCAGTGCTTGGGTGCTCAGCACCTCACTTGCATCAGGTAGCCTCACCTATGCATTCCAGCTTCTTCTGAGGGCAGCTGCCCAGTGGAATCAGCATCAGCTCCTGCACAGCGGCGCAGTATGGGTAGGATCCAATGCCCCAGGTGGTGTTCCCCTGGGGGAGCAGCTTGGAAGAGATCCCCATTTCAGAGGGGGGCGTATTTCTCTGCAGCTCCATGATCTTGGAAAGGGCTGATTCCCGGGCTTTGTAGACATTCCTGTGTGGATGTGGGGTGGGGGGCAAAGGGAGAGAGAAAGGAACAGCCTGAATGGATGTTGTGGGGTTTCCCAAACTCACAGGCCCCCGAGTGGAAGCAACTGTCCACAAGGCAGGGCTTTTCAACTGGTGGCTCTCGCCCCACCTGCTGTGCTGCAAAAAGTCCCGCCACGAGGATCTCTGCCAGAAAAGGCATGGCCCCCTTACCTGTACACAGCCAGGAGAGGCCCCCAGAGTGGGGCAAAGAAGGCCTCCTCCAAACGTGCCACACACTGGTCCTTGGAGGCTGCTGTGTTCAGGCCCTCAAAGGCCAGCAAAGTCAGGGAGAGCAGCCTGTCTGGGGAGAGAAACAATTCAGGCAGAGCAAGCCAGAAAGGCTCCAGAGAGCGACTGGCGCAGGACACTTCCAGAAGGCAGCCCAGGAGGTGGACTGACAGGGTGGTGAGCAAATGAAACCAACACAGTGAAGGCCGGTCCTGTAAGGAAGCGCTCAATTAGCCAATAAGGCAGACTGAGCACACCCTTGGGACACCAGCAAAGCAGGGACACTAAAAATAATGATTTTTCTTTAAAAAATTGACATTTGGTAATAATAATAATAATAATAATAATAATAATAATAATAATAATAATAGCACTCATGGGGAAAGTCAGAACTTTCTTACACTGCACTCCACACTCTCCTATTTTATTGTTCTCTTTTTGCTAACTTAGATTACAGGAACGCAAGAAGCTGCCTTATACCAAGTCAGACCATTGGTCCATGTAGCTCAGTATCCTACAGACTGATTGGCTCTCCATGATTTCAGGCAGGGGTCTCTCCCAGCCCTAGCTGGAGATGATACTGGGGATTGAACCTGTGACCTTCTGCTTTCAAGGCAAATATCAAATATCAGAATAATGCAAGGAAATGAGATCCTGTTATGTGTAGCAGCAAATCCATGTTATTCTATATATATATATATATATGCAGGTTTTGGTGTCTTCGGGTGTCTTCCCGTGTAAGAGTCGGGGTGTCTGTGCGACGTTTCGACGAGGTCTCACTCGTCATCTTCAGGCTGGTGCTTTCGGCTTCTTGTTACTGGAACAGAGCAGAGTCTGGTGTTTGAGTTCCTATAAATACTGTTGAGGGGTGTGGTGTATAGCCTCCAACGTTCTGGGCAGAGAGGAAGTTCCTAGATTAGTGTGCCTTTTCTTCTTTTGTTCCTTAATTACTTGAGGGATATCTTGAGTGATTTCATGAGTGATATTCTGAATACCACTGGGTGGGTCATTAAGTGTAGATTAGTTGCTAAAGCTTTTGTGTCTTGACCTCTTGAGCTTGTGAAGAGTTTTTCTGAGAAGATGGCTGTGCTGCATTTAGTTGTGCTCTGGCTTGGCTTCGTGTATAGGGGCGAGCTGTGGTTTTGTGCCTTGTGCCAGCCAGATCTGTGTAGGGATTGCAGGGGGGTGCAGCATCCGGAGGTGCCACTATAGTTTGGCTACTGGATGGAGTCTGTAATATGTCTGTGGAGAGGGTCTGGGTTTGGGTCTGGTGTGGTTGATTGGTGACGGCGTTCTGTGTGCCTCTGGTTCTGGTGTCGGTTTTTGTGGGGAGGGCTAATTTCCAGATGTCTGGCAGGCGGGACGTGTCGTCACGCTTGTTCATGTTGTGAGGGTGTTTCTCTATCTCGATGGCTTCCATGATTATTCTCTTGTGGTGATGTTCCATGTTAAAGAGCAATTTGGAATCTGCAAAATTAATTTCGTGTCCTGTTTCTTTCATGTGTTGGAAAAGAGAGGAAGTTTTTTCTTCTTTTTTGACGGCATTCTTGTGTTCTGCGATACGTGCATTTATTCGTCTGTTTGTTTGTCCAATGTACGTGGCTGGGCAGACTTTGCAGGGTATTTCATAGACCCCTTGGTTTTCCAGCTGGATTTTGTCTTTTGGGTTTCTGAGGATATTGGCTATTTTTTGGTTGGTGCAGAAGGCTGTTTTGATATTGTGTTTATGGAGGATTTTGCTGATTTTGTCTGTAGTGCCCTTGATATAAGGAAGGAGGGCCATGCCATTGTTTTCTTCTGTGTCTTGGTTTTTGGGGGGTGTTTCTTTTTGGATTAGCTTCGTAACCCTGTTTTTCTGGTATCCATTGGCGATTAACACATTTGAGAGATTCTGTAACTCAGTTGTCAAGTGGTCTTTGTCAGCCAGGCGTTTGGTTCTGGAGATGAGAGTCTTGGCTACGGAGTTTATTTGTGCAGGGTGGTGGTGTGATTGTGCATGTAAGTAGCGGTTGGTGTGTGTTTTTTTCCGGTAGATAGTGTGTCCTAGGGAGCCATCAGGTTTTTTGTAGATTAGGACGTCAAGAAAGGGGAGTTGGTTGTTGTCTTCTATTTCCATAGTGAATTGTATTTTGGGGTGTAGGCTGTTGAGATGTTTGAGGAAGCTATCTAGTTTTTCTTTCCCGTGTGGCCAAATTACAAAGGTGTCGTCAACATATCTGAGCCAAAGTTTGGGTTTGTGTTCTGACTTGTCTAAAGCATTGGTTTCAAAGTGTTCCATGTACAAATTTGCGATGACCGGTGAGAGGGGTGATCCCATGGGTGCTCCTTCTATCTGTTTGTATCTTTGTCCATTGTGGATGAAGTACGTGTTGGTTAGGCAGTGGTTGGTCAGGTCCAGGATGTATTTGGGGGGGTTGTATTTGTTTTGAATGGCTGTCAAGGCTTCATTAATGGGCACTTGAGTGAAGAGAGATACAACATCGAAGCTCACAAGTAGGTCATCGGGATGTAGGTATTGTTTCTTTATTGTTTCTATGAACTGGAAGGAGTTAGTAACGTGTGAAGCGATGGATTCTGCATAGGGCTGAAGTTGCTTAGCGAGAAATTTAGCGAGATTTTGTAGAGGTGAGCCTATGGAGCTGACTATTGGTCTGAGTGGTGTTCCTTCTTTGTGTATCTTGGGGAGACCGTAGAGTTTGGGGCATCTGGATGATTTTTCTCTGGGGATGATTCTTAGCTGGATTTCTTCACTGATAGGAGAGGCTTTTATTTTGGATTTGGTGGTTTTTTCCAGATAGGTGGTGGGATCTGTTTTTATAGGTTGGTAGGTAGGGTCTTGGAGTAGATTTGATAGTTTTGCTTGGTAGTCCGATGTGTTCATCACAACAGTGGCGTTGCCTTTGTCTGCTGGGAGAATGATTATGTTGTTGTCTTTCCTCAGGTTGGTGAGTGCTTTCTGTTCTTCTTTGTGTAAATTGCTTCTGGGTGGTTTGCTGGAGCAGAGGATGTTGGTGACTTCAAGTCTGATTTTATTGGCTTCATCTGGGTCGATTTTGGTCAGGCTAGCTTCGACTCCGCATATGATGTTTTCCGTGGGGATGCGTCTCGGGGCGACTGCAAAGTTGAAACCTTTGGAGAGTACTTTGGTTTCAGTTGGTTTCAGTTGGGGTGAGGATCCTGTTTGATATGTTATGTACTGTTTGTTTCATGGGTTGTTGTGGAGGGTGGCTGGGCTTCTGGCGTTTCTCTAGTTTGTAGAGTTTGTTGGTGTGAAAGAAAAACTAGATAGCTTCCTCAAACATCTCAACAGCCTACACCCCAAAATACAATTCACTATGGAAATAGAAGACAACAACCAACTCCCCTTTCTTGACGTCCTAATCTACAAAAAACCTGATGGCTCCCTAGGACACACTATCTACCGGAAAAAAACACACACCAACCGCTACTTACATGCACAATCACACCACCACCCTGCACAAATAAACTCCGTAGCCAAGACTCTCATCTCCAGAACCAAACGCCTGGCTGACAAAGACCACTTGACAACTGAGTTACAGAATCTCTCAAATGTGTTAATCGCCAATGGATACCAGAAAAACAGGGTTACGAAGCTAATCCAAAAAGAAACACCCCCCAAAAACCAAGACACAGAAGAAAACAATGGCATGGCCCTCCTTCCTTATATCAAGGGCACTACAGACAAAATCAGCAAAATCCTCCATAAACACAATATCAAAACAGCCTTCTGCACCAACCAAAAAATAGCCAATATCCTCAGAAACCCAAAAGACAAAATCCAGCTGGAAAACCAAGGGGTCTATGAAATACCCTGCAAAGTCTGCCCAGCCACGTACATTGGACAAACAAACAGACGAATAAATGCACGTATCGCAGAACACAAGAATGCCGTCAAAAAAGAAGAAAAAACTTCCTCTCTTTTCCAACACATGAAAGAAACAGGACACGAAATTAATTTTGCAGATTCCAAATTGCTCTTTAACATGGAACATCACCACAAGAGAATAATCATGGAAGCCATCGAGATAGAGAAACACCCTCACAACATGAACAAGCGTGACGACACGTCCCGCCTGCCAGACATCTGGAAATTAGCCCTCCCCACAAAAACCGACACCAGAACCAGAGGCACACAGAACGCCGTCACCAATCAACCACACCAGACCCAAACCCAGACCCTCTCCACAGACATATTACAGACTCCATCCAGTAGCCAAACTATAGTGGCACCTCCGGATGCTGCACCCCCCTGCAATCCCTACACAGATCTGGCTGGCACAAGGCACAAAACCACAGCTCGCCCCTATACACGAAGCCAAGCCAGAGCACAACTAAATGCAGCACAGCCATCTTCTCAGAAAAACTCTTCACAAGCTCAAGAGGTCAAGACACAAAAGCTTTAGCAACTAATCTACACTTAATGACCCACCCAGTGGTATTCAGAATATCACTCATGAAATCACTCAAGATATCCCTCAAGTAATTAAGGAACAAAAGAAGAAAAGGCACACTAATCTAGGAACTTCCTCTCTGCCCAGAACGTTGGAGGCTATACACCACACCCCTCAACAGTATTTATAGGAACTCAAACACCAGACTCTGCTCTGTTCCAGTAACAAGAAGCCGAAAGCACCAGCCTGAAGATGACGAGTGAGACCTCGTCGAAACGTCGCACAGACACCCCGACTCTTACACGGGAAGACACCCGAAGACACCAAAACCTGCATTCCTGTACCCGTGAAAATCTACGAAAGCAAATATATATATATATATATATATATATATATATATATTGCTGAGCTCTAAAAAAACCCAAAACATTGGGGGGCACCATATGGGGCACTGCCCCAAAAACCTCTGTCTGCCCTCAGCCAGCTCCTGCCTGTGTGAACTGGCTGGCAGGTTCCTCCTGCTCCATCTCAAGTCTTGCCTGTGTAGAAGGAGGAAGCTTCCTGGCTCTGGCATTCTATCGGTCTCCCTGCCTCCCGTCCCAATGGGCAACAGCCACCAGTGAACCAACATTTTCAGCACATGTGTGTGGATTTTTCTCTATTCTCCCACCCAAGACTGTAGGTTCTGTGTACCAGTAAGCTAATGAAAGCGAGATGGTGGAGGTCAAGACTGCAGGAAGCCCCTTTTAAGGGGAAAGGTACAGAGTCAGCAACCTTACAGCCTTCGGAGACAAGGATTCCAAGGAGGCAGTGCTGCCCCCTTCTGGTGGTGCCCAGGGAGCCACAGAAGATGAATCTTTCAAAGCAGCCTTCGACAACTCAGTGCCCTTCATCTGTTTTGGACTACGACTCCCATCAGCCCCTGTCAGTATGGTCATATGATGCTGGGGCTGATGGGAGTTTTAGTCCAAAACAACTGGAAGGCAATAGGCCGCTAGGCAGAGCGGGGAGGCTGATTGATGGAATCTGCCAACACAGGACGTGGGGATGGTGCCTGCTTGCTTGGACGGTTTCAGAAGAGGACTTGCGGGGCTCTGCTGATGTTCTCGGCAGAGACGGGATAGCGTCCCAAGGTTCGCTTGCTGGTTTTGATTTTTAAAAAATCAAAAGAGCATGATGAAGCGGGTGGGTGAAGCTGAAGGCAAATCCTCGACTTTGAATTCTCACATACTTGTCCACTGCAACTTTGTAGGATTTGACACATCTTTACTACTTTCACAGCACTCCTCCCCCCCCCCCAGGTCAGTGGTCACCCCTCCCTGCCATGGCCGCCTGCCCTGTGTCCGATGCAAAAGACTTGGTGGTGGTTTTTATTGTGAAAATCTTTTGTAAGCTGCTCTGAGCTTATAGATAGAAGGTATTCTACGTTAAAAAAAAACCTGAACCAAGAGACAGGATTTATTTATTTTTAAAGTTATGAGTGTTAACTGGTGTACTGATGCCAGGATGTCTGCATCGTCCAAAACAGATTTGTGAACCACCACTGCTGATTTGCTCTGTGTTTCATTTCCCTCTTACTTTGCTTTTTACAGCCTCAATCTATATAATATGTGTTCGCAACACGAGACAAAACTGCATGCATTGGACGAAACGGACACCTAACGCACAAAAGCCTTACTCCATAATAAATGCAAAAGGCTCTTTCGTTCTTGCAAACAAATTAAGCTGCTCTCACCAATGGAGTTGTGAATGTCCTTCACGACTGCTTTGAGCTGCTCTTGCTGGCTCGACAGCTTCCTCCCGGCCGGCGGGCCCTGGGGCTCTCTCAGGGGCCCTGAAGGCCAGGCTTCGGAGGCAGACAAGAACTGCTCCAGGTCTTCGAAGGAACTCTCCTTCTCTGCCAGGGCAGGTGCTGGCTCCTCACGGGGCAGGCTCCGCTCCGGGGTGCTCAGGCTGGGGTCCTCGATGAGGGGGCTGCTGGAAACGCTGTGCCGCAGGTTGAGCTTGTTGTTTTCCTGGACGGAGAACATGGAGTGCATGCTTTGGGAGGACCGCAGCCTCCGTCCCTCGGGGGCTGGCGAGAGGAAGGCCTCGGCGTCCAGAGAGGAGGAGAGGGAAAGGCCTCGGGAGACCTTCCCAGCGGCTCGAGCATCTGCTCTGCCCCAGCTCACAAGTGGATAGACGCGGCTGTAGGCCGAGCACTGCAGCTTCCGCAGCAGCTGGCAGATGGGGTGATCCGCAAAGCTGGAGGCAAGGAAACGAGGGACTTGTTAGAGAATCATGGCAGGAAGGACCCGCACCCACGGACCCACTCCCTTTGGGGACTGCACCACTTTCTCTCTCGCTCTCTTGGGGCAGAACAAAACAAGGAGGCCACCTTTGACCAACAGGTGCAGCGACATCAGCTGCCCAAGAGCTGACATGGACTATAACTGAGAAGGGTTTAAGGTTCCTAGATCTCATGACAGCATAAAATGAACACAAGACCCTCAGGCGAGAGGAGGGATGACCTCAGGGGAGTCTGTGCAGGGTCACGTCCTTACCTTTGTTTATCTAAGCTTTGCAGCAGCTGCCTCCTGAAAGGTTTGGGGTCTGTTGGTGTAAGAGATTTGCAGCAGCACCCTTGACACAGCAGGGGCAGGGAAGATCTGTGGGGGCCTCCAGATGTTGCTGGACTCCAGTTCCATTCAGTCCTGACCATTGGCCATGCCAGATGCTGGGGCAGAGGGGAGTGGGAGCCCACCAACCTCTGGGGGCCCCCCCAGATGCTCTTCCACCACTGTTGGCAAGTTCATTTGGAAGCAAGTAAGCATGCACAGCCAACCAAAATGATTTGTGTTGTATCTACTGTTAGCGAAGCTCAGTGCAGATCCACTGAAATTAATGGGCATTACTGTGTTAGGTCTTTTAATTTCAGTGGGTCTACTCTCGGTAGAAGTTAGGTGGTGACAACTCTGCCTATATTTCTCCAGCTTTCCTCCAAGGAGCTCAGGGTGCCCCTGGTTTATTTCCACAACGATTCTGTAAGGCATATTGGGAGGAGAGCAGATGTCTGATTATCTGCTAGAAGCCAAAATATTAGCTGACTGAAAATCCAGGCGACACAACAACTTAACTATGCACCTCATAAGTCATTCCTGAAAAGTCCTTCCAAAGCTTCTGACAGATGCTCAGGCAATGACTTGTCTGAAGACAGTCACAGGGCAGGGAGTTCCCCAGCAGCTGGTGAATGTTTTTCCCTTGTCGTCTCTTATGGCAGGAGCATGGGCAATGCTGAGAAGGGCACTCACAGGCAGCCTCAAGGCCACCACCCCTACTTGGGCCACAATAACCTACCACCATTTAAAAAAGATCATTTATTAAATTTCTATACCACCTTTCATCAGAGGGTCACAGAGCAGTTTACAATGTAAATATTGCAGTTGTTGTATAAGGGATTATTATGACCAGAATGTAATTGAAATTAATAAGATTTTGGAACACACACAAAAAAAATATCATCAAACCATCAATTCTAGTATGAAGGGGGCCCCCTTATCTAAATTATATAATTCAGTATTTGAACAATTGGCATTAGTAATTATATTATAAATTGATATTGTTATAATGAGGCTATTATTGGATTGTAATTGAAAACTAATAAAACTATCATCCAAAAATGCAATGTAAAAACACAGGAATACAGACATAGTGACAAATGAAAACAATACCCCCCCCACCTGCCAAACACAGTTTAAAAGGCCACAGATTGTTTAATTAGCCAAAGACCTGAGAGAAAAGGAATGTTTTTGCCTGGCGCCTAAAGGTGTAAAATGAAGACGCCAGGCAAACCTCCCTGGGGGAGAGTATTCCATAGACGGGGAGCCACTGCAGAGAAGGCCCGTTCTTGTGTTGCCACCCCGGCACCTAAAGATATGTAATGGAGTTGTCAGGTGAATCTCCCTGAGGAGAATACTCCACAAGCACGGAGCCACTGCAGAGAAGGCCCGTTCTCGTGTTGCCACCCTCTGGACCTCTCAGAGAGGATGTACACGAAGGGCCTAAGAAGGTGATCTTGGGGTCTGGGTAGGTTCATATGGAGAGAGGTAGTCCTTGAGGTATTGTGGTCCTGAGCTGTTTAAGGTTTTATAGGTCAAAACCAGCACTTTGAATTAGGCCTGGAAACTGACTGGCAGCCAGTGTAGTTGGGTCAGGATTGGCATTATATGCTCAAACCATGTTGTCCCAGTGAGCAACCTGCCCACCAAATTCTGCACCAGCTGAAGTTTCTGTACCATCTTCAGAAGCAGTCTCACATATTACACGCTGCAGTAATTTATCCTGCCCAAGGCCTCCTAGCAAGGCCCACACAGGTTACAGCCATTTGCTCCTTACCTGAGGAGGTGGGAGATGAGCTTGGGCACCAGGGACAGATCGTTGGGGCTCTTCCTCAGCTGGGCTTTCCACAATCTTGGCCACTCCTGTGGGAGCAGAGAACACCATTGCCTTGTGTCAGCCACCCTTTCCACTTGCAGAACAGTCCCCAATTCCCATCTGGCAAACACCAAAAGCTGCAAACATGGTGCTGGTTGATGCCTCCATTCCCCCCCCCCTCTGCTGTGTGTGTGCTGGGGGGGGTGTCCCTCAGGGGCCTGACCCGCCTAGGCAAGGGGATAAGTAGTCTAGCCTTCAGCCAGGGTGAGGGGGGAGACTTCCCATTAAGGGACCTTAGATTCCCTTCCTGTTATGATTCTGGATTTGCAAAGAGAAGGCTTAGCACAGAGCACAGGAAGGTGCCTTTGGCCAAGTCAACCCGGCTCAGTATTGCCAACACTGACCAGAAGCAGCTCTCCAGGTTTTTCCAGGCAGTGGATCCTTTCCCAGCCCCAAATACAACCCCAGGAGCTGAACCTGGGCCCTTCTGCATGCCAAGCTGCAGCTCTCCCCTTTAAATCCCCCCAAGCACAACCAAGGATGCTGGTGGATTTAGCCTCTCCGCCCCATTTCCAGGCTCAGGCCCCCCACGGTGGCTCTCTGTCACCCCTGCCCTTTCCAGTAAAGGACCAGATCCTTTCAGAGCTGGACCTTGAGAGGCACCAGGTAGAGGACACTCGGTTTTGTGCTGTCGCAACCAACTGCACCACCCATTGCTGGCCTCGCACGTACATGGTCCTGCTCGTACTCCAGGATCGCGGCGTAAATGGCCCTCTGCTCCTGCTCTTCTGGGGTCAGCACCGCATTGCTTGAAAACCTCCTAAGGAGATGCAAGCACAAGGCTCAGAGTCAGTGGGGGAGCAGAGCACCCAGGCCTCCCTTTCCAAGCCACGATCTGGGGGCACAAGGAGGCTTTGCTTGGCCCCCACAGGGCAGACTCGCCTGTTGGCTGCTTCCTGCAGCCGCAGCCGACGCTCCTCCATCTTCCTCTGGAGCTGGAGGGAAGCAGAGTTAAGGTTTCACAATGCAACACTCCCTCCTCCTCTGCCTCTGCCAGAGTGACCACATCTCCCCAGAGGCCAACAGGGGGCCTGTTCCTCCATTTGCAAGCATCACAAGCTCACGGGCAGGTAAACATAGAAGGCATCCGGTAACTCCAGTCCTCCTGGTCAGTTGGGGGGAGAAGGGAGCCACTGGAGGGGAAGAGAGGAGCCCAGCCACCAGCATCTGACCTCACAGACATCCATACAAAGTGCCCCGGGGGGGGGGGGGGAGATTCCAAAGTCTACCAAGAGAAGGAAACAGTGTTGGGGTAAATCCAAGGAGGGGAGTCTGGGTGAAGTGTGCATGCCTAGCCTGGAACAGGGGGCAGGGAAAGACACGAGGACAATGGCAGGATTGTCCAACTGCTTTCAGTTTTAAAAAAAGAAGACCAGGGGCAGAGGTTTGCAACCCACTAGCAAGACAAATCCATGGAGGAGAATGTGATGGTCTGTCCCTGGTTATTAACAGAAGGGTGGGATTTGACCTACAGGGTCAGAGCCACTAAATCTCAGTTGCTGGGTATGAAGAAGAAGAGGAGTTTGGATTTGATATCCCGCTTTATCACTACCTGAAGGAGTCTCAAAGTGGCTAACAATCCCCTTTCCCTTCCTCCCCCCCCAACAAACACTCTGTGAGGTGAGTGAGGCTGAAAGACTTCAGAGAAGTGTGACTGGCTCAGGGCCACCCAGCAGCTGCATGTGGAGGAGCGGGGAATCAAACCCGGTTCACCAGATTACTAGTCCACCACTCTTAACCACTACACAAAGAAACAGGCGAGGCTGCTGCTTCTGGGTCCTGACTGTGATCTTCCCAGAGGCATCTGCCTGGCTCACTGCGGGAGATGTGACACTAGACTTGGCCAGCCTTTGGTGCCCTCCAGCTGTTTTGGACTACAACTCCCATCAGGCCTGTCACTGTACGGCCATGCTAGCTGGGCAACCTGGCTCCCCCACAACATATGCAGGCAGAGGTTCTTCCCTGAACGTAAGAAAGAGAGCTTTGTTCAGGCAGGTGGCGGGAAAGGCTCAGCAGGAGAATGAGGGCTCATAAGTAATGATTCAGGAGTTCAGGAGCAAGGCAAGAAGTTCAGCAGCAAGTGTAAGCAGCAAAGATGTCCCAACGAGTTTGCCCGCCCCTCTTGCCACACTTTTAAAGCCAAGGCATGCGCACTCAGGAGATGCTCTCGCCTCAAGGGAAGGTCAAGAATGCAAGTGCATGCTCCGAGGGGCAGCTGGGTCTGCTCTCATCTGCGTAGGAGGGGCCTGGTTCTGACTCCTGTTCAGTCATTCTGCCCCCTTCCTTGGCTGATTAAAGCCCTTCCCAGCTTCCACTGAGGCTCTCTGCTTCGCAGGAAGGTCAAGAGAGAAGAGATGGCATCCCTGCTCTCCCTTCCAATGTGACTGAAATCGGGGTGGAAAGGGAAGGTTCCTGCCTCCTCCAACCCATTCCCACAATTCAGCTCTCCACCCTTTACTTCCCCTTTCTTCCTTCCCCGATCCCAACAGTGCTGTGGCGTCCATGACCTCAGGCTTCATGCGAGTTGTAGTCCAAAGCAGCTGGAGGGCACCAAGTTGGTGAGAGCTGGCCAGCCCTGCTTCCTGGCTTGCTCTCTGGCCATTCTGCTCAAGAAGTGGCTCACCTTCCCAATTCCTTTTTCAAGGCTTGGACTATTCTGCGTACCCTTAGGCCCAGGAACAGCCACCTCCTCCTTCTCTGCACCCAGACTTCTCCAGCTAGTTGTCATTTTACAGTTTGCCCTGCAGCTCGCTCCTGGAGGCATTCCAGTTTGCCAGCATTCTTCTCCCACCTTGACAATCTCAGTAAAGCAGAGATGCAAAAGCTGATCTCCCAGTAATAATCATCATCTCCCGCACAAAAACCCAGAGTAGAGCCACAGAATAAGTAGGGCAGGGGAAGTCTAGACAGTGCCCTCCATGTATTGTGGACTCAGCTCCAGCCAACACGGACAGCAGTTAGGAGTGATGAGGGAGGCAATGCATCTTTGCATGCAGAAGGTGTCCCAGGGTTAATTCCCAGTGGCTTCTCCAGGTAGGGCTGGGAGAGTCTTCCTGCCTGAAATCCTGGAGAACCATTGCTGTCAGTCATCTGTTTCTATGAGAGTTGTAGTCAACACCTGGAGGGAATCAGGGTTGGCTACCCCTGAAAAATTAGGCAGGTATGATTTAATCCCATTCACAGATCTGAGAACCTGCAAGGACCTGTCCCTGCCAAACTTCTTAATGTCATGGCCTCCTGAGTTGGTCATCTCCAAGGATGGTTGAAGAGCAATCAAGCATCTTCCCCAGAAAAGGATACTGTCTCTTCTCGTGCTTTTGCAATCACCAAGTTCTCCATCATCTGGCGCTGAAGGGAAAGCGTCTGTAGGGTAAAGAAATGGCACTGAGGCTACACTTCACAGAACTGTTTGGACCAGGAGTGGGGAAAGAAGAAGGACAAGGACACCAAAAACATTTCTTCCACAAAGCAAGCACAGAAACTGTGGGGGCCCGAATCCCCCACCTCTGTAGCCTGGAGCTTCACATGAATGTTGTCACTGCTGGTACAATTTGTCAATGGATGGTGTTGTGTACTCATTATGTACAACTGCACCACCATCACTACTTTTAGGAAATTGCTATGGTGGCAGGTGGGTCGTTCCCTTGAAATTAGCTTCTTAAAAAACAGGAGATGGCAGAGGCACAGCCTGCTGGATACCAGAAGACAACTAAGCACCTCCAGGGGAGTAGCCCACAGTCATGGCCAGAGTGGGGGAGCCAGACGGACAATGTAGGGGTCTGCTCTGCATTGTGCTGCACTTAGGGATCAGCCAGGAAGAGGAGCTGCAACTTCCCCTTCCACCACCAACCCAGTGCTACATTTTCAAGGCTGTGCAAGGAGGTCCCCACTCCCCAAATCTCTATGCTGCTCCATTCCCAGGGCTCTTGAAAAGCAAGCAGTTGGGCAGTGGGGAGCAGGGAGGAGAGGCAGGCTGCCCCTTCAAGGTTTGCTTTTCCAACACTTTCCCCGCAGGGAATCCCCTTGCAAAGCAGCACCCAGCAGGGCTGAACTCTCCACTGACCAGCTGGTGAGCAGAAGGTTCAGTCCTGCTCTCTGCAGGAGTCTGCTTCACCAGCACTTCCCTGCAGGGAACACTCTGGCGAAGCAGCCCCCAGCAGGACTGAAGGAAGCGCCTCCTTTTTCCTCTTTCAGACCACATGTTTAATTAAACATGTGGGCTGACCCCCAAATCAATTCAGGGCCCAGATGTGGGTCAGCTTGGCCCCAGATTGTCCTGGGCAGGACCAGGATGGATTCAAAGTGCCAGAAGGGGCCCCAGATCGGATTGTGGCGTGGGGTGTTGCACTCAGCCCTACTGGGACCCATCCTCCAGGCCACCCACTGCACCCACAAGCCCCACTTGCCAGCGATGTCTTCTGCATGGTTTGACTGGGGTTGAGGCGGGCCAGCCGAGCCTCGTAGGTGGCCTTCAGCTTCTGGTTCTGCAGCGATGCCTCCTCCAGAGGGGTGAGCTCCCTGCATAGGAAGCAGAAATGCTTCAAAGGGTCAGCAGAAACAGAGGAAACTCTCAGCCCAGAACCGGTTATCCCAGGAACCTCCAGCAGAAGGCTGGGAGCTTCAGCCACCACCCTTCTCTTACCCCCCAAGTCAAGCCACCAGCCCATCAAGAAGGCTCCCCTTACTTTTTCGCACACTGCACTTCCGTAATTTGCAGCTTCTGGAACATCTCGGGCGGCAGGAAAGGTGACAGCTTCCCGCCTTCATCCGAGAAGACCCTGCGGTGGCGGGAGACAGGAGCAGGGCCCAAAATCCTCTCCGCTGCTGCCAGCTTCAGCTTAGTTTTTCCTGGTGTTGGGGAGAAAAGACAACAGCTGAGCATTGGGCAAAGCAAGGAACCACAGAGTCTCCCTGGCCCATCCCTGGAAGGATTTGTGATGAGCTGTTATAACTTGTTATGCAATTTACGAACAATTCACTGATGTGAATATTAAACATGCAGCCCCCTCCTTAGCTTTCATCCTGGAATTTCAGCCCAAAGTCACATTTTAACAACAACAAAATTAATAACAGAAATGAAGCAAGAGAGAGAGAGAGAGAGAGAGAGAGAGGAACATCCTTCACCGATTTTGGCAATGCTGCTTTTGGCTCTTTCCAGGCACTGCTCTGCCACTTTCAGCATCTTGGGAGTGTCGGGTGTCATGTCGTTTCCATCCGCTGTAAGGGAAGAACAGAAAAAGTGCAATGCCTCAGCCCCGTCACATTTGGAAGTCAAATATCCTCAGGCTCGCTATCATCAACCACAAGGTCACCTTCCCTACCCCCATCTTGCCAGAAAGTCTACGTTCTCCAAACTTGCTCCACAACAACTGGCCCATCTTGCAGGAACCGCATCAGGAAAGAGCAGCCCCAAAGCCTTCCACAAACACACTCAAGAACTGCAGCAATTGGCAATGTGCCTCCAGCCAACAGCAGCTTAACAAAGGGCCTTCTCAGGAGTCCCCCCACTTTGACATTCTGAAGGCTCCATGCCAGATGGAGCCATAAAATCTGCCCAGTTTTGTCCAGCCAGCTTCACTATCCAGGAGAGGAAGGATGTTATTGACTAGTAGGAAAACTTGGTGGGGTGGGGCACAGCAGAGTTCACAACTCCCTAAGCAAATACACTGTTTGTTGCCTCTGACCTCTACAAATATTTGTTATGGTCCCGAGTATCCAGACATGTTTGCTTATTTCTAACAGTCCTCCTAGTCTCCTGTAGAACCCATTCTTAAGAGCCACGGAGGCAGCCTAAGGGCTCAGCAATCCACACGAGCCCATCGCCACCTCGGGAAGTGGCACCTTCTAGCCACGAGAAACATAAACCAGCCAGCAGAGCAACCACTTAAGCTGCAAAGCAAAACCCTAGACACACCATTGCCTGCTGCCGCCTCTTCCAACAGGACCTGGGAAATGTAGCTGATGCTCTTCAGATATTCCACGTAGGCTTCCTGCCAAACAGAGGGAGACAGGAGAGAAATTCAGTTCAGCAGGGCATGTCCCCAGTATCGGTACACAGCTCCTCCTCTTCCTATCCTCAAGACCAGTCCCAGATGCTTGGCTGCAGTGCAACAATTTGGGAAGCATAAGTCAGAATCCTGTCCCAGAGGATGTTGTGACAGCTCTCTCAGGCAGTGTGCTATTTGCATTGTCAGCCCTGAAAATATTGCCACTTGGGGTGCTATAGAGCAGAGGTAATAATATAAGAAGAGCCTGCTGGATCAGGCCAAAGATCCATCTAGATTAGCATCCGATTCTCACAGTGGCCAACCAGATGCCTATGGAAACCTGCAAGCAGGATTCAAACGCAATAATTTTTATTTTGTCTCTTAGGCCTACAAGTTCATCTCTTGTCACCGGTATCTGCCTCAGCTTCTCATACTCCCCTCTTACAGAAGTTAGTTCAGGCCATGGGGTCTGCCCTATATCTTCCATAGTGAAGACAAGACCCACATCTCATTTGCTTTCTCTGCAATTTCTTCTCCTTTAGCACACCTTTGACTTCCTCGTGTGCCAAAGGGACCAACCACCTACTAAGAAAGTCTCCTGCTACTAATGCATTTAAAGAACTACTTTGTAGTTGTCTTAATGTTTTTAGCAATGTGCTCAATATATATTTTTAGCATTCCTTGCTGTCTGCAGCCACTTTTTGTGCAAAGGTTTGTGCTTTTTTTTGTTCCCTTCATTTGGACAAGACTTCCACTTTTTAAAGGAAGCCTCCTTGCCTGTAACAGCACTGGCATCTTCTTGGAACTCGTGGTACCTTCCTGATCTGCAGCATACACTCCAGTGGAATTTCTAATATTATGTTTTTAAACATCTCCCAAGCGTTTTGGAATGATTTGAATCTTTGAATTGAATTTGAATTGAATCTTGACTTTGCCTTTCAAATTTCTTTTTACCAATCCCATTTGGGGGAAGTTTCCTTTTTTGAAATAAAATGTGGCCATGTCGGCTTTTCTTGGCAATTGGCCATTTACAGGAACATTTAATGTAATTACGCCACATCTGTTGCTCTGCTCAGTTTT
The DNA here is from genome assembly GCF_965113315.1 of Podarcis vaucheri. Taxonomy (NCBI): domain Eukaryota; kingdom Metazoa; phylum Chordata; class Lepidosauria; order Squamata; family Lacertidae; genus Podarcis; species Podarcis vaucheri. The sequence goes on along the minus strand of NC_138765.1, from coordinate 52,189,935 downwards.
GCCTCTGGCCATGCCCACCTCTGACATGCAACCCCTGAAAAGTTGGCCACAAATAAATGCTACTCTTGGCCCTGAAAGGGGTGCGGCAGGCTCTAATCCTAACTTGAAGCCAAATAAATGAGTGTTCGTGAAAGGGCAAGGCCTAGCTTGATCCAACATGGTACCCACGGTTGGAGGCAGCTATGTTCTTGAATAGTAGTTGCTAGAAAACACTTTGCTGAGAGTGTTCTTGAACTCAGACTCTGCTTTCCCACAGGCATCTGGTTGGCCACAGGATGCTGGACTAGATGGGTCATTGGTCTGATCCAGCAGGATAGTCTTATGAACTACAGCTCCCATCAGCCCCTAACAAAGGCTGATGGGAGTTGTAGTCCAAAACATCTGGAGGGCACCAGCCTAGTGCATTTAAATCCTCCTAAGGAAACCAGTAAAGGAAACCCACTGAAGGCACCACATGAATAATCGTTTTTGTGTTGTTGTTTTTTAAGACAGCAATCTAGTCGTGGAACAAAGCAACGGCCGCAGACGGCATTTGCATTACGGAGCTTGAAGCGATGCGAGGCGTGTGCAAGGGCGCTTCCGAAGCAAGGGTAGGGGGCCGGACGCCAAGGCCGAGGAAAGTGGGGAGCTGGGCAGCGCTGACCACTGGATGGGCCGCTGGCGCAGAAGGAGCGGGATGCCCCGCAGGGTCTTTGTCCGCCGCAGAGGAAAGAGCCCCACCCCACCCGGGCCCGTGGACGTCGGGCAGAGAGGGGCTTGGGGAATCCAAAGGCACCTCAATTCCTCCCCTCTCTTCAAAGCCACGCCAAACCCCCAGCAGCAGCTAACACGGAATGCGCATCCACACGTACTCCGACCCGAGCAAAACCTCCCCTCTCCTGTAAAGCCGGAGGGGAGCTGTTCGCCGCCCCTCCCCCATCCCGTCTCACCCGCGGCCGGTCTCCGGCGTCCAGCTCGAGGGCGCCCCTGGCCAGCTTCATGGCGCCCTGTAGCGGCTTCGCCGCTGGCTCCGGGGTTGCCGGGGCGGGTGCCGAGGCGGCCATGGCTGGGCCGGAACCTTTCCTCTAGGGAGCACCGCCCGGACGGGAAAAATAGAGAGCGGGCAGAACCGGATGAGTTAGAGCACCGGAGCCGGGGCAGATGAGGTCAGAAGTGGGCGGAGCTGCTGCCAGCAGCTCTCTCCGTCTGCTTTGCCATTGGCCGGCAGCGCGCAGGGAGGCTCGTCGCTTTTCCCGAGCGCGACCTTTGGGCTCGCAAGACGCTCCGAAAGACCCTTTGGGGCCTTGGTTGTTAACGATTTTGCTAGGGTTGCCATATTTCAAAAAGTAAAATTCCTGACACCCGCAAAGTTGAACCCCAACATTGCTGAGCTTTTGAAACTGTTTCCGCTGTTTTTTTCCATCGCGTTGCCATACATCTAGGTTTTCCCTGACATTTTGCCGATTCGGCAAAATTCCCCCATAATACCATTTTTACACCCGAACACTAGGACATGTCAGGAATTTTCCTGACGTATGGCAAGCCTAATTTTGCATTGGCTCACCACATTAGCATTATGGTCATTTGAGCAAGAATATCGCAGGCTGGTCCCCTTGCAGTGGGGGTGCTACATGAGAATATTTGGGAGGAGAGCACAAAAGGAGCAAAGGGTATTTTGGGGGTAGTAGCGTACTTTTTGGCTGCATACACAAGATACATTTTAAAAATATAGTTTCCCCCAAGGAATCCTGGAAACTAGTTTGTTAAGGGTGCTGGGAATTGAAGCTTTGCAAGGAGTAAACTACAGTTCCCAGGATTCTTTGTGAGAAGTCATGCGTAATGTTTGGTGTGTGCAGCCTTAGTCTTACAAGTACTGTAACACACATGCAAGCCCATAGCAAATGTGCTTATGCACCTACAAAACACACAATTTTCGCAATATGTTCGAAAATTATCCTTTGCACTTCTCAGGTTCCTTATTACCCCCTAAGCATGCATAGAACACACTCCGAGGCACCTTTATTATGCCACCAATGCTTTAATCCCCCCCCCCCGGATTTGGGGGCAAAATTGCCCAGTTTAGAAGGTACACTATTTATGTAGTAAATTAAATATTTATTATACAGTGGTGATAATAAACAACATTACCTATGCAAAGAGGCTTTTCTTCAAGTAACAGCGGGGGTCTAGTGGTAAAGGATGGGTTGCTTGTCTTGAGGAGTGTCTGTCAGTCTGTTTGTTTGTTTGTTTGTTTGTTTGTTTGTTTCCTTTCCAGCACCACAAAGGCATCTACTTTCTGTAGATCCAAGATCTACTCTCTACACAGGACTCTGCCCGTCTTCAGAGCCTCCTCACCTCATGTGCTCACTGTCGTAAGTGAACTACAGTAGGTGCTGAACACCATCTTTCTCTCTGGAATGCTCTCCTCAGGAAAGCTCAGAAAGTGGATAGAGAAAACTTTTTGTCCCTCTTTCATAACACCAGAACTTTGCGCCCATCGCAGGAGCCAACTGGGGTCCCCCAAAGTTGATGGGCACTGCTATTCAAATGGTGTGCGCGTGCCATGTCGTGTGATCAGTTGTGCGGGATAGGTCCTACCTGCCCCAACCCCAATATTTTAATCAAGTTGGCGCTCGTTATTTGCCCTGATGCCAAACAGCCTTTTGACTTAAAAGGCAAAACTCTTCCGGTGCCCGCCCCTGCCAGCAGTCTTTCTCCAGCCGCACCGGCGCCCTCCCTACCCTGCGGACGCATCCGTCCAAGGGCAGCGGAGACGGCGCGGCTCCGACTAAGCGGCTTTCAGCCCGTCTCTAGGCCCGCGGCAGACCCGTTCCGGGCGAGAAGAGGCGGCTCATGCAGCAGGTCCGCCACCCGCTGGCAGGCGAGCGGGAGCCCCTCGCCGGGCGGAGCTCCTGCCCGGGCAGGCTCCTCCGTCCGCCAGGGGCGCTGCGGGCCGGAACCGAGCCAAGGCGCTGCCGGAGCCGCAGCCAGAGCCTGCCGAGCGGGGGCCGGGCCGGGCTCTGCACGGCCATGAAGCGGGATCGGCGCGGCCGGTTCTTACCCGCGGGCGCGGCGGCCAGGGGCGCTCCAGAACCGCCGCCGCCACCAGCCGAGGCCAAGAGTGTTCGGGCCCGCCGGGGGCGCCCCACCGCCACCTCCCGGGAGCAGGAACAGCAGCCCGAGCCGGAGCCCGAGCAGTGGGCCTCGCCAGCCTCGGAGGCGGCGGCAGCGGGTGAGCGCAGGCGGACAGGGGCACCCCGGCAGCGCGCTCTTCCGGGGACCCGGCGGGCGGCGGCGGGCGGCCCGATCCTCCGCGTGCGCGCTCGGAAGGAAGCCGCGCTCCCCCGCGGGAAGTGCGCCGGGCAGGGATCGGACGGGGCGCGCGCGCTCGGGAGGCGTCTTGGCACCGGGGCTGGACTGGCCAGCGGGTGGCGGCGGAGCTGGGCTAGGCTGGCCCTGTTTCCAGTGCCGGGGCTGGGCCTTAAGATGTGAAAAGCAGTGAACAGAGCGCGTGCAGAATGCCTTTTCCTGTTCGTTGGGTCAGCACATCCGTCGCTGATGTGCGCCAAGCAGGCAGGCAGGCAGGCGCGAGCGCGCAAACAGCCAACGCTCTCCTCTCCCAATCGGTCACGTTTGAAATGCTAACTGCAGGAGCCCGTGCCTTTTGCCACCCGGAGCTCTCCAGTGGGCAGCTTTGGAGTCCAGTCACGTGGGTTTCTTGTAGAGCTTCCATGCACAGCCTAGGTTAGCTGCTCCGCCACCCAAAACTTTTCACCATCCCGGGTAGCTGTAGTCGCAAGCATCGTGCAACTGCCGAGATGTAGAGGGCGCTGGGGCAGCTGGTTGAGCTGGGCCTCCTTAAATCTCATTGCTTAGGCTGTCCGTGAAGTGGGTATGCCCTGGCCATTGAGCTGACAAGTACCTAGCAGGGGTAACAGAGGCTCTGGCCTCCCACTTTGAAGCCATCAGTGCCCATCAGAGGCATGGAGAGGTGCCAGTTGGATGAACCAGGAAGAGGACTTGACACGAACCTCTGGCCTTCCTCCAGAGGTTGATGGACTTCAGCTCCCAGATTCCTTAGCAGCAAATGGTTGCTCATCCATTTTCATATATTGTTCCTCCCTGTATCATGATTTAGTTGTACGGGGTTCACTCACAATTTTGCAGTCTTAGAACAGGAACTTGCATTTTTTATATTTATCTTTTGCTGATAATTCTGTGGAAGACGATACATAGTTGATGCTGCTAGATAGACAACGATGGTGTTGCTCCCCAACACCAGGGAAGCAAGGAATCAACCAGCTTTTCCCTACCTAGTAGCCACATGCTCTGGTCTTCCCCACCCCCTTGCAGAGGAGTGCAACCTGAGGCCTTATGGGGAGCTATAAATCATAGATCTGTCCTGTTACATTCTTATACCAGGTGTGATGTGGGGTAATAGTTTCTACAGATGTAATAACCTGGGCACCATCATGTTCCACATTTGCTGAACTGATTTGGCATGGAGATAGTCCCACACTCACTGACAGTTCATATGCCAACATGTGGGTCATGGGTTGCAATTGCACCTCCATAACCATAGCAAAAACACCTGTGTACTTAATGTACTTGTTGAAACGTTGGACGGTTTTGTGTCGTGTTAATCTGTAACCCTTGTTCTTGGCCTCAGATCAGGTAAATGTACCTGTTTAAATTTTCCATTGCCTTCATTAACCGGGCACAGCCTAGCTGTCTTTTGACTCCAGTTCCCAGCAGTCTCAAGCTGCCAGCATGGCCAGTAGTCAGGGATGATGGGAGTGGTAGTCTAAGCAACATCTGGAGAACTGCAGGCTCCCCTACTTTCCTTATTGTTATTGAGGGAAGGAATTCTGGGCACTGTTGTCTACCCTCCCAGAGTTACAATTCCCAGCAACCCTTAAACTACAATGCCTGGAAAGATGTTTTGAATGTGCTTTGAAAGTATAGTGTGTTTACTATTACATGGGAAAGCTGATTGGTGAATGGATTTTTTTATGTAGCTTAGCAGAGACGGTTCTGGGGAAGTCTAGGCTGAGGGTTTGAGGAGAAAACCTTTGTGCTGCTTGGAGGGCTTTTTGCAGGGATAAAAAGAAATCACAGGTAGCTTGGTACCCTGGAAAATATGCAGAATAGCGCCAAAACAGAAAGCTGATGCTTTATGTTTTCTAGGCCTGATTTGCGGCACCTTAGTTTCATTTGTCTGCCTTCTCTACTTTAAAATATTCAGCTCTGCTCTCTCATAGAATTGGTAGCGGGGGAGGGAGGAGTCCTGGATGAGAAAGGGTCCTGGGTGCTAAGCTGGGGCCACCACCCATGATCAAGAGGAGACTTGCTATGCCTCTGAGACAATGAGTCGCCTGATTGGCCAGTGCCACAGTAAAGACTGCTGACATCATCTCTGCGGCTCCTCCAAGTCAGGAAGTGCTGCAGAGGGGCTGTGGGCAGTTTGCAAACCAGGTCCCTGCACAGACAGCAGAACTTGCTTGAAAGCAAACAGGAAAACAAAAGAAATTGGTTCCTGTTTCTCTCACAGTTCTTGGCAAAGCAGGAGCTGGATGGTTCAAAGCAAGGACTGCTCTCTGAGCCGAAGACAAAAAAGGCGAAGGGATCCCAGAAGGTAGGGCTGGAGTGGGGGGCAGTGACAATATGACCAGGGCTGCCTTTCTTGGTTGCAACAGCAGGGGTGAACACTCAGCTTGATGCTTTACTCCAGCTCAGGTTGCTCCTGTGTTCACTAACACAGTTTATGTTTTCATCCATGAGGACTAGGACCTTGGGTGTGTTTGAAGAAACTCCTAATTTTTAGGATGCTGAGTTATGCATTTGATGCAGAATGCCACGCTTTTACGTGTTGTGATTATGGAAAGTTTTATTGATGGAATTGGAAGACAAATACATTAAATTCAACCCCCCATGCCCCAAAAGGATGTTCCTGGGTGTTTGGCAAGGACCATTTAATAGTGTTTCTCTGGTTGCCACCCACTTATATGCTCTGGGAGTTAGTTCACACAACGGTTGGGCTTGTTTCTCCTCTGTCCTGCCTCCTGCCATCCTGCTCTGCCCAGGAGTCTTTTAAGGGCTGTAGTTCAGTGGCAGGACACCTGATTTGCATGCAGAAGGCACCTGGTTCAATCCCCAATGCATCTCCAGTCAAGCCTGGGAAAGCTGCCTGCCCAATACCCCAGAGGTCTGCTGCCAGTTACTGTAGATGATACAGAGGCAGGTAGACCAATGGTAGTAGTAAAAATAATAATATTGATTCCCCTGCCCATCTGGCTGGGTTTCCTCAGCCACTCTGGGCGACTTACAGCATATCTAAAAACATCAAACATTAAAAACTTCCCTAAACAGGGCTGCCTTCAGATGTCTTCTAAAAGTTTGGTAATTCTTTATCTCCTTGCCATGTGGAGGGAGGACATTCCTCAGGGAGGACGCCACTACCGAGAACGCCCTCTGCCTGCCTTGTACCTTCATTATGCTTCTAAAGGCAATGCTAGTCTCCGAGTGACCTCCTTTCTTTCCTGAAATCCTTGCAGGATTCGGCCGGGGTGTGAGCACCGCTTACTGCCGGCTTTGCCACGGGAAGTTTTCCTCTCGGAGCCTGCGGAACGCCTTTGGAAAGGTCCCTGTGGTGGGGGAGAGCTCCGAGAAGCAGCGGCGCATGGACCAGGTCTTCTTCACGGACTTCCAGCGGCTGGTGGGGGTGGCTGTCCGGCAAGACCCGGCCCTCCCCCAGTTTGTCTGCAAGAAGTGCCACGCCCAGTTTTACAAGTGCCGCAGCATCCTCAAGGCCTTCATCCAGAAGGTGAACCTGTCTCCCACTGGCCACCTCAAGCCACACGGAAAGTAGGTTGATCGGATTTCTCCACTCGCGGGAGGCTGGGCTGCTTGTGGCTTGTCTCAGTAGCCACCAAGACTTGGCCCCCAAGCAGGGAAACATTTATGAGCTGCATACATAATACTTTGTTAGGCTGCTGATGTCCCACTAATGACTTGCACTTCGTACAGAGGGCTAGGGAAATACTTTATGGGTTCGTAATGTATGTGGCCTTATTTGCAAGGCCAAAAGTCCAGTTTCCAGCAGCTGGAAATGGCCTGTGCACGTTTTTTGTTTGTGAAACTGCCACTATGAGACCAGAGCACGTGCTGCCTGGGTCTGTCCTCCCTAGAAGGCATCTGATTTGCTCTGCCGTCTGTTTTGTGTACAGGGACAACCTTGCCCAACCTCCTCTTCCTGCTGCAAAAGGAGATGCTCCCTCTCTAGGTAAGTAGGATTGTTTTGGCTCCTCTGAATTTTCTCCTTGGTGTCAGTTGTGGCTGCCCTGTTGCTTCCGCAGATTAAGGGCAGTTTCCACTTTGCCTATGCTTATAGCTGATGTGGGGCTCAGTCTCTGGCAATTTCCCTATGACTAGTGGGGACCAGGGTGGACTCTGCACTCTAGGGCCAGCTCCAGCGTCCGCCTGGGAAGGCCGTATTTTTATTTATCTAAAACATCTGTTAGCAGCCCTTCATGAGAAGTCCCAAGGCAGGATACAATCAGTATGAAAGCACAAAGATATCTAAAATAAAAACAGTGCAAAACACCGATCCAAAAATAAAATAACTCAGCATCAGCTACAGAAAGGGAAAACTCAACTTTTGAGTGCCAACGAGCCAGCCATGTGCAATTCTAGCTAGGGCTTCCCAGCTTCTTTTGCCAGATCACAGATTCAGGCAAACTCTTTTTCTCTTTCTTGAATTTTATTTCCAAGATACAAAGACAAAATCGACAAAAAAAAATAATAATAGACACTGTTGCATCTTGCAATTACTAACCGAAAACAATGTGTGCAACATTCAAGAGGAAGGGTGGAATATGAATAAACAAAGTAAATAATGTTTTTCCTTTTTAAGTGTAGGCAAGCATATTTCTAAGATCTGTTGGGAACATGGATCTTTTCTGTATACTTTAAAATAATATGACAGTTTGTACTTGGTCTCTGATCCATCATCTGAAGAAAGGCTTTGATCAACGTTGCAGTACACACCCCTGATTTGTGTATGAGACAAAGTCACGGCACAGTAAATAATCCCTTCTGCACAAGGAGCCCCACACAACTGTTTGCCACTGTCAGTCTCTCTGCAAACCAAGTATAAGGCAGGATGATACTCAAGTGGGTTTTCCTTCTTCCAAGCTCAGTATAAAGAAGCAGTAGCTCATCATTCCATGCCTTCAGCAGATGCAAAGCTGCATGTATTTAGCATGGCTTTATTGTTTATCTATTACACTTCTTTCCTCCAAGGAGCTGAAGGTGGTGTAATTTCAAGAGGTAACTCTGCCTAACAGAAAGCATTGTGTTCAGGAGGAGGGGTGGACTATAAATTCCATAAATAAAATACAACAACCTTGATTGATTGATTGATTGATTGTGTGTGTGTGTGTGTGTGTGTTACCACCTAGCACAGGTGCCATAGTCCATGCCAGCCAGTTATTCTGGGGCTTATGGTGTGGGGCAGGGGTTTCAGTGTCATGCCTGGTCTCTGCTACCCTCTGTCTTTCTCCCTGCCAACAGCAGACCTGATCACATCCAGCCCCCAGTGCCTCCACAGCTTAGTGATGTGGACCCACAACCACGCCGAAAGCTGCCAGATTGCTCCGAGCCTGCAAGGCGTCTTGTCCTCAGAGTACTGCGGGATCATCCAGGCCGTGTGGGGCTGCGAAGAGGGTCATGATTATGTCATGAGCACAGATTCAGACTGCAGCACCTTGCTGGTGGACAACGCCCTGTCCGTCAAGTGGGAACTGAACAAGGACCCTGCCCCACAACAGACGCACGTGACGGGCAACGGGGTGGGGGCTGACTGTACTGTGGCTGCGGCAGCACCGCCGGAACCCCAGTGTGGCGCCACTCATACGGCAGCCAGCCAGCAACCTGCAAAAAGTGGGACTCCTCCGCCTGTGCTTAGCACAGAAAGCTGGGTGTCGGAGAGCCAGGATTTGCCTTCCTTCCAAGATGCCTCGGAAGCTCCTTTGCAGGAGGAAAGCCTGCCGCAGCCAGACTGCCCTCTGAATGGCAGTCCAGGTAAGTGGCATGCCAAGGATGTATCTCCAGGATGTTGTGGGGGTGCGGGTCACAACTCCACAGGTCTTTGCACATTTCTTTGCACAATATACACATACACATATACACAATATACACATAAATGGCCTGGGCCCAGTATACCTGAAGAAGCGTCTCCACCCCCATCATTCTGCCCGGACACTGAGGTTCAGCGCCCAGGGCCTTCTGGCAGTTCCCTCACTGTGAGAAGTGAGGTTACAGGGAACCAGGCAGAGGGCCTTCTCAGTAGTGGCGCCTGCCCTGTGGAACGCCCTCTCACCAGATGTTAAAGAGATAAGCAACTACCTGACATTTAGAAGACATCTGCCAGATTGCTCCGAGCCTGCAAGGCGTCTTGTCCTCAGAGTACTGCGGGATCATCCAGGCCGTGTGGGGCTGCGAAGAGGGTCATGATTATGTCATGAGCACAGATTCAGACTGCAGCACCTTGCTGGTGGACAACGCCCTGTCCGTCAAGTGGGAACTGAACAAGGACCCTGCCCCACAACAGACGCACGTGACGGGCAACGGGGTGGGGGCTGACTGTACTGACTGTTCAGGGCAGTTTTTAATGTGTGACATTTTAATTATTTTTAATCTTTGTTGGAAGCCACCCAGAATGGCTGGGGAAATGCAGCCAGATGGGCGGGGTACAAATAAATAATAATAATAATAATAATAATAATTATTATTATTATTATTATTATTATTTCTGAGTGTTCAGCTGTTGAAGCCTGTGTGGAAGCAGTGCGTTCACAGAGCTGAGTGCCAGCATTTCTGATTTGTAGCTCAGCTGTCTGGGACCAGGCGTGCCCTTTGCATTCTTGTTGCTTTTTAATTTCCGCCCCGTTAACTTGGCTTTCCCTCCAGCCAGTGTGCCCAGACACTCACATCTTCTCATAGTGAAGCAGGCTCTTGCCAAGGTGAGCTCAGGCCCACATCCTTTGGCTGACCACCGCGAGAAGTGGATGCTGGGCTGGGTGGGCCTGACCCGGCAGACAGGCTCTCCTTATGTTCTGTTGGGTCGGGTGCCGCAGGACTGTTGTGCCTTGACGACTGTTGTGCCTTCCTTTGCGCCCTTTGCAACATGCATTATTCTCCGTCTTCTAGGGCCACTGAGTGAGAAGCCGGTTCCCTCTGCAGCCTCGGATGAGCGGGTAAAAGACGAGTTCAGTGACCTTTTTGAGGGGTGAGAGAAGAAGAGCGGGATTCAAATGTCACCTTTGCAAACATGAACAATGATTGTGGGGCGGGAGTGGATCTCATTCCTCACTGGAGGGTCCAGTCACTGGAGACGGCTTTTTTAGGGGGTGGAGGAAGGGGTCAGGACAGCACAAAGAGTGGTTTTTGTGGCCTTTATTAGAAGCAATGCAGTCCAATAGTAAAAATACAAAATTATTAACTGTAACAACAACTCCTTAATACTACCTTAAGTTTAGTTCAAATTAATTGTTGCAGTTACTATCTCTGTTTATAACCTTTGTTCTTCACAAAGGTTATAAATAATGTCCAAGTATTGAAGGTTTTTGTTATGATACTGGATATATTATTCTCACTGATGGGCCAGAACGTGAACAGATACAAATCCATACTGCCTATGGCAGTGATTCCAAAGGATGTCACTTGGGGCAGTCTTATGATTTTACTTATTTAATAGAATGTATATACCACTTGATGGTTTTGGGGTTTTTTGTTTTTTTAAAAAAAGCACCTCTAAATGATTTACAAAAATGTAGCTGGCAAAAAAGTGGGCAGGTAAGGTGCCTAGACAGAGAACTGGGGGGAGTCTTAGCAAGTGATCTTGTGGGGGAAGGCTATAGCTCAGTGGTAGAGCCTCTGCCTTGCATTCAGAAGGTCCCAGGTTCAATGCTCAGCACCTCCTGGTAGGGCTGGGAATGCCCCCTGCCTAAAACTCTGCAGAGCTGCTACTGCCAGTCAGTGTATAATACCAACCTGGATGGATCATTGGTCTGACTTGGTGTAAGGCAGCTCCCTACATTACTTTGGTCTGAAACCTTTTGCAGGCACCAGCTTCAGCTTTTAAGCATGGAATTGGTTGGAGCTGGACACTTGTTTTTCAAAAGACTCCAAAGGCTGGGCTTCCAATTATTTGATGCCCAGGAACCCACATGGCAGGGCAGTTTCTCTGCTCGCCTTTTTGTAGCATAGCGGCCTTTACATTGAGTGGTTCTGGGCCACTGTCTGGAGTGTGTTGTTTTCTTGAAGAAGGAAAGGTCACTTTGGGGCAGCCGGACTTGCAGCAGTTTTCTTGAGCTTCCCCCCCACCCCCGCTGTCAACATAAAGGCCCAATGAGGCTTCACCTGCCTTCTGCTTTAGTGAAAGGGCCTGTTTACTTTCTCAGGTACTCCTTGAGTGACGACGAGAACGACAAGAGAGCGCAGTCTTCAGACGACTACTTTGAGCCTTACCCAGAAAAGAGGTGAGGGCTTTTTCTTGTCCTTTTGCTGCGGCAAAAGACAGGAGTGGTAGCTTCTTTCTCTTGAAGGCATTTTACCTTTTGCAACCTCTTCCACTCTCAGTGGGCAAAGTCCCACATCCATTCTTCGCACATTCTCTCTTTTCTTAGGAGTGAGCAGGTTTCTTTTCAGCCTCCTCACAAATGCGTTCATTTGTTTAGGATTGTATTTTAAGTAGAGCTATGCAAACGCTCTGTCAGTGCAAGGGTTTGTACAATGGAATATTCTCCTGACCCCTAAAAGCCCCTTCAATCTGTTTTAGGGGCTCCCTCAACCCTCCGAACAGATTTGTGGAGAGCGCAGGGGAAGGATAGGGTGGGAATATTCCATTGTGCAAATCCTTGTGCTGTTGAAACGAGTGATGTGTATACTTCCCTTTATTTCAGCAATTTAGTCTCTATGTAAGGCTTTCAAATGTTTGCGTTTATTAATGGGTGGCCAGCCTGAGAGCCTTGCACTGGCCTAATTTCATGTAGGCATTGGGGAGGGGGGCAGAAATAGGGAGATGCAGCCCTCAACAGGGGTAGGGAGGTCGTTCACCCATTTTATAACCTCAGTTGACATGTAGCAACAGTTCCCTGTTCCTCCTCTGTTAGGGTATCCAACAACAGGAAAGTTGAAAGCAGAGAAGCAAAGAAGCTTGAAGAGCCCAAAATAAGGAAGAAGCCAGGACCCAAACCTGGCTGGAAAAAGAAAATAAAATGTGAAAGGTATCATATACCCAAAGCTTCCAAGGTGTGAGATTCCCACCCGCAAGAATGGACCAACCTACTCACCAGTTACTCTTTCCTCTGCTTTTTTTAAGGGAAGAGCTGCCCACTATTTACAAGTGTCCTTATCAGGGCTGTACAGCTGTGTACAGAGGTGCAGATGGCATGAAGGTATGTGGATAATTACTAGCTACGGCGGGACTTTCTGGAACAAGTGTCTCTCTCTCCCTGCCACCACCTTCCCCCAGTTCCTTTGGGTGGAAGCGAACCAATCAAAAGCCAGATTGTAATGATTGACAGCCCTGCTTAACGGGAGGGAGTAACCCTAGCTTACAAGAGAAAAACAAGGAGAAAAGCTTATGACTTTAAAAGTGTTTAATCCAGATTTTGCTGCCAGTTTGAGGAAATGGATGCAGCGTCCTCCTTTCTCATTCTGTTCACGTGATCGCTGCCATGGAGTAGCTTTGGCCAACCAGTTGCCCTTAGGACGTTTTGGACTACAATCCCCATCAGCCTCAGCCAGCACATGGACTTGTACTTCAAAACCTCTGGAGGGCCCCCAGTTAGCCAAGCCTGCCATAGGTGATCAGATTGTCACTGCCTGCAAACCTGCATGGACTGAAAGGGTGGCTCTGTGTGAAGATCTTGCTCTCTCTTCTTTCATTTAGAAGCACATCAAAGAGCATCATGAGGAGGTCAGAGAAAGGCCCTGCCCGCATCCAGGTTGCAACAAGGTGTTCATGATTGACCGGTACCTTCAGCGCCATGTGAAGCTCATTCATACAGGTATGTTGTGCTTATGAGAGAATGACGGAGGATTTGCATGGAAGAGAAAGAAATGCCCTGGGCAGAATCAGGCATCACACACGGCACAGGAGAACAGGCTTTTTCAGTGGTGGCCCCCCATCTGGAATGCTCTCCCCAGGGAGACATGCCTGGCACCATCATTGTAAGACGTTTTTATTTACCCCAGGCTTCTGGTGGTTAAGTTAGCCTCTACTCTGGTGCTCATCTTTTAGCTGGATAGGACAAAAATTGTCCTTCTTCCTGTATTGCTGGAATAAATGTTTAGGAATTTTGAAATGCAGATTTGTTGTTTTTAATTTGACTGTTAATTAATTTTATCTGTTTTTTATTTTGTTAAGTTAGGTCGTTTGCAGGCTGTTCTGTATGAAGCAACTTAAGAAACTAAAAAATAAAAATAATGTTGATATTCATGGATCTGCGGTTAACCTGCCCACAAACTGTGCAGACCTCTGTATCATCACAGAGAAAGCACTGGAAAAGTGCTCTAGTTCCTTTTGGGGGGAAACATTGCCATCTTATTCCCCTCCGCCGCCGCCATTCTTCTCATTCATTTCATTTTCATTACTTATTTACTGCTTAATGTAATAAAGTCTCTTTAAGAGGTTCACACAAAATGCAATCATAAACCCCTAAGCAAAGTCTTCCAAGAGTGTCAATGATGGAGACAGTCCCAGTAACATAAGAAGAGGCTGGGTTGCTGGTGTCAGGCCAGAGGGGCATCCCCACCTCGCAGCTCCCACAATGGCCAGCCAGATACCTAGGGGAAGCCTGCATCAGACTTCTCCAGCTGCTAGTATTGAGGTAGACTGCCTTTGATGCTGGGGCTGGGGGGTTAGTACTGCACTCGCTGTTGATAGCCTTTTCCTCCATGAATTCTCCTAAACCCCTTTTTTTACAGCTACCCAAGTCATTGTGATTTTCAACCCTGTTCCCTTCTCCCATTGCAGAGGTGCGGAACTATATCTGTGACGAATGTGGCCAGACATTCAAGCAACGCAAACACCTCTCCGTTCACCAGATGCGCCACTCAGGAGCAAAGCCTCTCCAGTAAGCACACTTTTCGCCTATGGCCTTTTAGAGATAAGCTTGTGTTGCCTTTAGGGGGCATCTTAAGATTACTCAAAGATGAATTTGAAAACTAGTATGCCCTAACTGGACGCGGGTGGTACTGTGGGTTAAACCACTGAGCCTAGGACTTGCTGATCAGAAGGTTGGCAGTTCGAATCTCCGTGACAGGGTAAGCTCCCGTTGCTCGGTCCCTGCTCCTGCCAACCTAGCAGTTTGAAAGCACGTCAAAGTGCAAGTAGATAAATAGGTACCGCTCCGGCGGGAAGGTAAACAGCGTTTGCGTGCGCTGCTCTGGTTCACCAGAAGTGGCTTAGTCATGCTGGCCACATGACCTGGAAGCTGTACGCCGGCTCCCTTGGCCAATAAAGCGAGATGAGCGCTGCAACCCCAGAGTCGTCCACGACTGGACCTAATGGTCAGGGGTCCCTTTACCTTTACTATTCCCTAACTAACAAGGTTGAAGAAAGGTCATCTCCCTTGCAGATGTGCCAATAATGACACTTCCAAATTAAGATGTGGCACACAAGCACACACACACATTTTGGGTCCTCGGATTGGTTTTTTGGTTCATACGTCCAGTAGTGTGGGAAATGATGATTTTAGGGCTGGTTTGGGAAACATTTCCTGCAAAACCATCTTGTCTCAATGCAGAATTACAGTCGTACCTTGGAAGCCAAATGGAATCCGTTCCGGAAGTTCATTTGCCTTCCAGTGCACAGCTTCTGATTGGCTGCAGGAGCTTTCTGCAGCCAATTGGAAGCCCTGTCGGACATTCAGCTTCCAAAAGAATGTTCACAAACTGGAACACTCGCTTCTGGGTTTGCGGTGTTTGGGAGCCAAAAAGTTTGACTGCTAAGGTGTTCATCAACCAAGGTACGACTGTACATGTGACTGATCATTTTGCCATAGTGGAGAGCAGCACTCAGATTTCTTTTGGTGGACTGTGGCCTCTCCTGCAGTTCAGAATGAAGGAGTGCTGCTGCTGGTGAGATGTTCAAAAACACCTATGCAGGTTAGTGATGGAGAAAAATGCCATACAAGTCTGTCTTGTTAAAGCACCAGTCCCTAACAGAGGGCTGACCGCTCTGTAAGAGGAACAAGGTTGCAGTGTCTGACTAGCGAGAGCTAAGCTTCCACTTCTCCTATAGGATATTCCATTCCCACAGAGAGCGAGGACACAGTGCCCACCAGCATCCTGGATTTTTGATCGGGACATCCAAACTAAAATCTGGAAGCATGTTTCCCGCCCCAGCAATAGTCTCAAGTACAGCTCGGTATTCAGGGTTCTTGGTAGATAAAATACATATGGTTATTGGAAGCATCCTCTCACCTGTCTGAGAGCAGCTGATATATTTCTTCCAAGGCTGAGCTGTGCTGCTGCTCCCCCTCCTTCATGGGGATGAGACCGTGTGGCTGGTCTGAGGTCCGCTTTCTGCTTTCTCCCTGCAGGTGTGAAATCTGTGGCTTCCAGTGCAGGCAGCGAGCATCCCTCAAGTACCACATGACCAAACACAAAGCAGAGACTGAGCTGGAGTTTGCCTGCGACCAATGTGGGAAGCGCTTTGAAAAGGCCCACAACCTCAACGTCCACATGTCCATGGTGCATCCCCTCACCCAGACTCAGGACAAAGCCAAGGCTGCTGAGCTGGAGCAAGAGGCTCTGCCAGAGGCTCTGTCGGAGGCTTCAGAGACTGCGGAGAACCATCCTGTGAAATTGGAACCGAGTGTGCAGCAGGAGCCCACCTGAAAGAGCCCTGGATGGGAGCCCTGATCCAGCTTTGCATAAAGCAACACTGAGTGGGAGTTTTAAACGTACGTTTTAACGGATCCTCCAAAAAACAGAAAGGGGTGGGGACTCGCTTCTGCTTGCTGGTGAAAAGCTTTCCATTGCTGTGACTATTCTCCGTATGTGTGTTTGTGTCCAAGACCGTAGCAGTGTCTTACAGAGCCATATCCATCTCGCCAAAGGAAGCAGGCTGTCCTGCCTTCCCTCTGATGTGGCGATTGGTTGAGCTCAGAAAAGGTATCGCACCTGTTATAAAGGTGTGTCGGCCATAGGCACAGGCTCATTTTTAGAGGCTCTCAAGCTGACGGAAAGCCCAGTTTAAGCCCGAGACAACTTGTTTTAAATTAAATTCCAAAGCCAATCTGAAAAAGAAAGACGAACCAGAATATTTGTAACATGGTTTTTATTGTTACAAAGTCATGGTCATGCTTGTAATAAATTATTTACACCGTACTTTGAACAGATTAAGCCTTTGCAGGTCTGTCCACTTTTTCCTATCCGTGCATTTTGTCTGGGTGGGCAGGGAATCACCCCATGCCTGCCTGCCTGGACTTCCGCTGTCAGAAAAGGAGAAGTTCTTCATCAAGCAGATCCCCATCATCACTGGAGTTCACAAGGGCAGCCTTCATCTCTGGGTCCAAGTCTTCACAGAGACTCATCAACTAAGAAGGAAAAGAGTCTGGTGTCAAGTGTTGCTACCTCTCTGAAGCTAAATCCTTGGGCAGACTGTCCACAGACAGCACGATGACATCAAGTTTGTAAAGAAAGGCTGCCACCGGTTCAGCCTCGCTGCAGTCAGCCAGCAGCACTCTGAAAAGACAGATCTCTGGCCTGGCCATGTCATTTCTAGGAGTGCACAGGTCACAGTACTTGGTAATCCACCACACCTGTGGACAGCAGGAGCCAAAGGTGTGCAAAGAGTCAAGGCACAGCTGCTTCCTGCTTGGAGCGCACGGGCGGCAAGGCTAGGAGCAGAGGAAGCTGCCGGATACCAGGTCAGACTGGCTGGCAGTTCTTGGGCAGAAAAGGGCCTTTCTCAGCTCTATTCTTGGGAGTTGCCAAGGATGCAAAGCATGTGCTCTACCACTGAGCTAGGGTTCCTACCCACTACAACTGTTAAGTTTTAAAAGGCACAGTCTTCCTTGCCCTTCTTTTGCCAGTTACACGAGGTTGGAAGCAACCACAGGACTGGAGAATGGGAAATAACTGCTCGAGAGCCTTGGAGGATCCTACTCAGGGGCTTGTGCTTCAGGTATAGAGCCAGACATACAAAGCATTAAGGCCTGGGTTCAATCACAGCATTTCCAGTGAATGGAACCCACAGACAGGCTGGAAAACACCTCCACTTTAAGTAGGCCTTTAGGAGATACAGAGCAAGGGCCAGACTTCGGGTGCAGCCAGACCAATATTGGGCACATTTCAGCTTTTCCTTCCCCTAAACTGGCAAAGTTGAGTTTCTGTCCCCTTCTCCTAGAATAAATGCTGGATATGACCTCTGTACAAAGCCATATCCAAATAAAATAAAATAGGAAGAGCTTTGCAAAGGAAGTGTGAAGTAGAGGGCTGAAAGACTGAGCCAGTCGCCATTGTCTTTGTTGAACTGATTGCTGGATGGATCAACAGGACAATCCACAGTGTTGCCAGCAGCCCTGGATTTCCCAAGTTTTGAGGTAGCAGAAAGACCTTTCACCCACCTGCTGGAGGCTGGAAAAGCTCCCTTGAGGACACTGGGGGACTGCACGTAGCAGGAACTGCCGTGCTCTTCTTATCAGCGCCAGTGACTCCTCCTGGGGAAGACAGGCACCGTTCAAATAATGTTGCAACTAAGCCACAGCTTAAGAGTTGCAGGAACCAGAAGGGATGCAGCTGGCGACTCATCTCATCCAAGGGCAGGGAAGTCAGCCCCAGCTAGCATGGCATGGGATGAGGGGAGCTGGAATTCAACCACATCTTGAGGACTACAGAGATCTAGATTAAATATTTGTATTCTGCTTTCCCAACAACAGGGTTGAGCTCAAAACAGCTGAGAGATGTTCCCCATCCCTGTTCTAACCTCTGGTTGGTGTAGCTTTTCTCAAATGGATTCTCGCCCATGGGCAGTTTTCGCTGGTACTGAAATGCATCAGCTGTTAGAAACATCTTCCTGGTATCTAAGCTAAATCTGCTTCTACTTTGAACACATTTTCAGAATGGAAACAGTGAATAATACTTCTGTAGACTGATCTTACTCAGACTTTTATTTATTGCATTTATATCCCACCTTTTTTCTCCAAGGGGTGCAAGGTGGTATCGGTGGTTCCCCAACTCATTTAATCCCCACCATAAGCCTGTGAAGTAGGTTGGGCTTAGAGGCAGTGACTGGCCCGAGGTCACCCAGTGTGCTTCATGGCAGATTGGGGATTTGAATCCTGGTTTTTCCAGGTTCCAGTCCGACGCACTAACCGCTACACCACACTGGTTTTCCTTGAGTGACTTTGCTTGGAGGTAAAACTATATATACTGCAAGAAGCCAGCAAAGACAGAAATGCAAAGCTGACTGACATGGCTGTTTATCCGAACTGCAGTCTCTCTCTCACATACATCCCCCTTTCATCACTGAGCCCTAATCTGTTCCAGGTGCTCCCAGGTACGAGGTGGGTGCTGCCCAAATAATGACTCATAGAGTCAACACAATATGCAAATAAAGGCTGTGGCTAGCCAAAAAGGGAACAGGATGGTTCTGTACTTTGGAAGGAAGCAGAGGGGCTGATCTAAACAAATGGAAGGGAAGGGGATGAGATGCTCACAGGCTCAGTGGAATGCAGGCTTGGTCCCACTGCTGTTGTTCCATCCATGAAGAGCTGCAGCAACTGTGTGTACATGTCAATGGCAACATACAGGAATGTTTGCTCCTTAACCAGGTGTCCTGGTTCAAAGGTGACGACGAGGCTACAGAAGAAAGAACAAGTTAGCAGACCAAGCAAGCAACAAGTGTGACCAGGTCAGGCTCCCTCCTCGCTTTGCATAGATGTACGTCTGCAGGCAGACTTGCAGCCGAGTCACTCGGCCGTGTCTTTTGACTTGAAAATTCAAAACAAGTTTAGAAGGGTTTTGTGGTAATGATGATTTATCTACATGTATCAAGTCACTTCAACACAATGAAAACTCTGGTGCTTCTTTCTTAACTTGGGGTTACTGGGTGGCTGGATGTATCAGTTAAGCAAGTGCATAAAGTGGCCCTGTCAAGTTTCTGGTACCCTTGATTTTCTCAGCAAGTATATACATTACACGCAGAATACATTTGTGAAATTTACCTATAGAAAGCAACTGGCAACAGCCTCAAGTGTTGATGTGATACAGTACCATGCAGGATTTGGTAAGGGTTGTGGTCTGCAATGCCAAAAGAGACAGATCTTAGCTGGGCTCCAGCTTTCAATCAAACATTTCTCACAGTTGTTTTCTTGGGGGTTGTATCCAACTCATTTCCACTAGATCCATTGAAAGTAACGGAAGTTCTGTCTGTTAATGGTCTAGCCTGAGCAGTACTTAGCTGGCTACAACCCTCAGATGGCTGCAGCTTATGAAGGAGCGTTCGTACCTTTCACTGCTGAACTGAAGATGGCCAGCCAGGATGCACCTCGTTCTTCCAAACCCTGAAGCAGCTTTGAGCTCCAATCCAAGGCTTTGTGAGCATCCATGCCCTCCTGCAAGTTACAGGGGAAAAGCACACACGTACCTCCCCTCTTTGGTACACCCTGGAGGCATTACCAGAGCCACTGGGAACAGCCATTGGGTCACTTTGAGCAAACCCCACTACCTTTCTCCATGAGTTTACCCATCTATACAGAACAGGTTTATAGGAGCTTCCTACTTCTCAGGCTTCCTTTCAGGATAAGCAGCAGACAGGCAAAGGTTGTAACAATCATCACATACTTAAAAGTACAGGAATTTTATGACTTGTAGAATCAGAGTTGGAAGGGACCCTGAGGATCATCTAGTCCCACCCCCTGCAATACAGGCATACGCAGCTGTCCCTTGCGGGTATCGAACCTGCAACCTTGGCATTGTCAGCACCATGCTCTAACCAACTGAGCTACCCACTCCACCTTTGCAAGTTTATGTGACAGTTGAACAGTGACAAATGAAGGCCCTGGGTCTACCAGGCAGTTTGAGAAATCTACTTACCTGTGGGGTTACTCTCGCTGAGATGAAATCCACGACTGAAAAGAAGAAGAGGTTCACCAAGAGCTGTCAGGTAAAAGAAAAAAAATAAATGCATGTATCGCACAAAGTGAGTTTCTCAAGCCTGACGTCGACCCACTGGTCTAGTCTGCAGAAGCCAGTGTCACCCTCTATGCCATCATGGTAAAGCAAAATGCAAAATGTAATCTCTTACTTGCTCTGCTTCAGACCCCAGCCTTTTCAGCCCTTCAGCCATCTTTTCATGCACCATTTGCCGTTGCACAGTGAAATGTAGAAAGGCAGCAGAGATCCATGGAATGTCAGAGACCAGGGAAGCTGCTTCCAGTGAGAGGAACCTAAGTGGTAAAGACAAAACAGTTGTCAGTTAAAAGGCCAGGGGGCTCCTTTTCATAAGATGACAGCCCTCCTTAATCAGGTGTGTGACATGGCTGAGAAGAGATGATGCAGAGACACCTGGAAGCCCAAAACCAAGTTTTTCAAGGTGAGAGCTAAAAAGGTAATAGGAATGCAACCCCTCCCCATCTCTTCTCATGGCTGGAGTGGGAGACAGGAAGGGAACACAGAAGCTCAACAGCTTCTCAGGTGTGAGCTGCTTCCTTGGAATTACCTGCTGACAGAGGTCTGCAACTCCTTGAGGCTCTGCAATCCCGGTGCGACTGGAGCGCTGAAGAGTCTGTTCCACTCCGAGAAAAGCACGGGCTCCAGCCTCTGCCACCAGCACTTCATGGAGTCGAGACAGAGAGCACAAATCAGCCACTTCTTAAAACTGCATCAATGCCATGTGTTTACATGCCACTCTTACATAGGGTTTCCTCACCGACTTTATTTGAGCAGTGTTGCAGAATCAAGTGTCGTCGTCCCCCCGCCCCATACTCTGGGCCCCAACTAGCTACTTTTCTAAGGATGCATCTGAAGTCATTAGAATCATCAAGTGGAATATTCATGAGGCATAACAGAAAAAACTTTATTGTTATTAATACAGAAAGCTCTTGTGTGACCTAAATATCTGCAGGCAGAATTAGGACTGATGCTTTAAAAAACCAAACACACCTGTTTACCTGTTTTAATATGGCTATTTTAAACCAAGAATTTATTTTGAGTAGTTCGGCATAATATTTGCTCAGGATGGGCTATTATGGTGTTAGAAACGCCCCACCTTCCCCCAAAAAGTGTACCTCTATGATCCCCAAAACCACCCTGATCAAGCTCCTGCTTAAGAGAACTTGCATCATATTATCATAGAATCATAGAATTGTATGTAGAGTTGGAAGGGACCCATGAGGGTTATCTGGTCCCCCTGCAATGCAGGAATCTTTTGCCCAACGTGAGACTCGAACACATGACCCTGAGATTAAGAGTCTTGTGCTCTACCAGCTGAGCTAAGAGCTTTTGGAACTGCAAGGAGACATATAGAAAGGTAAATCAACAGCACGGGCCTCTTACCGCTGCAGAACACAGGATTATAGGGCACGTGGTTTGACACAAGGTGAGAACGGCAGTCACCTCCTGCGCAGGTTTGTGACACTCCAAACTGGCGCTCAGCAAGCCCTGAAGGACAGCAAGGACAGTCACTAAGGCAGATTTCAGAGCACTAAGGCAGTGTTTCCCAACCTTTTTTGGGCAAAGGCACACTTGTTTCATGAAAAAAATCTCGAGGCACACCACCATTACAGCCCTGTGATGTCAGCGCGCAGTGTCACGCCGGGAGGGACATGAATTGCTAGCAAATTACATAATCACCTCCTTGAGGGCTGGCTCATCTTCTCCGAAGGCAGAACCCCATTAATTAACAGCACAGACTCACACCATAGCCAAGACGATTGTGGAAACCTCAGTCATGCACAGTCATGCACATGTGGGGGCTAAATGAGGACGAAGACCGGGCAGAGAGCAGGGTTCAAATCACCCCACCTGGCCAGGACAATCCCTGGGTGCTCCCTTGGGCCACTCGCCTGACCCACCTCGCAGGGCTGTTGTTGCGAGGATAACACGGGGAGAATCACGCGCGCCCCCGGGAGCTCCTTGGAGGAGAAAGCGGGCGATGAATGCAATGCACGAAATATATGAGAGGCGACCAGGTTTTGCAGGTGAGGGGCCCCCGCCAGCCTCCGCTTCCAACACCCGGCGCAACGACGCCGAAGTTTCCCCCCGGGCTCGGCTCGGGGAGCAGCACTGCTCCCCCCGGCTCCCCTTCGCCCTCCCGGCTCTCTCTGCCGCCCACTGGGGACCCCCCTCACCTGCCAAGTCCGGAGCGCCGGTGGAAGTTGCATGCATGCATGCAGGGCGCCGCGTTGCCATTGCATTGCACTGCACTCCATGCAACGTCTGCACGCATGCATTGCCTTGCACACCCACCAAGGGGTCTCCCCGCGGTCCGATGCGTCCCCTCCGGCGCGGATGCAGCATTGCAAAAATAAACACCCCCCCGACGCAGCCCTACCTGGGGGGCAGCCTCCGCCGCTCCGCCTCCGCGGAGATCCCCGGGCTCCATCCTGCCGCCCAATCTCCGCGGGGGCGCAGGCAGCCTGCGCGGGGTCTGCGCGGAAGAGCCCCTGCCCGCCCGGCCGCCGCTGCTGCGCTCATTCCATGGCCGGGAGAAGAGCGCTTCAAACAAAACGCCCGCCCCGCCAGGCCATGCTGGGAAACGTAGTCCGCGCACCCCGCGCGGGCGCGGAGCCCAAGGGCGAGGGGACTACGGATCCCGGCAGCCCCCGCGCCGGGGACGGAGGGGGAGCGGCTGGGTGCAGGGATGGAGGGACGGGTGGGCGAGCGAGTGAGTGAGTGGCAGCCGCCAAGCCTTGGCCGAGAGCCAGGAAGGGCCTCCCCGGAGGAGGAGGAGGAGGGAGGCGCAGAGCGGGAGGGAGGGAACCCCAGGGGTCATCTAGTGACGGCGCCCCAATCGAAAATTTGACTTTAAAAAAAATATCTTTCAAATTTTTTAATTTTTCCCGCGACACACCAGGCAACATCTCGCGACACACTAGTGTGCCGCGGAACAGTGGTTGGGAAACACTGCACTAAGGTAGCAAAGGGGCGCGGGTGGCGCTGTGGGTTAAACCACAGAGCCTAGGACTTGCCGATCAGAAGGTTGGCGGTTCGAATCCCTGCGACGGGGCGAGCTCCCATTGCTCGGTCCCTGCTCCTGCCAACCTAGCAGTTCGAAAGCACGTCAAAGTGCAAGTAGATAAATAGGTACCGCTCCAGCAGGAAGGTAAACGGCGTTTCCATGCGCTGCTCTGGTTCGTCAGAAGCAGCTTTGTCATGCTGGCCACATGACCTGGAAGCTGTACGCCGGCTCCCTCGGCCAATAAAGCGAGATGAGCCCCGCAACCCCAGAGTCAGTCACGACTGGACCTAATGGTCAGAGGTCCCTTTACCTTTAAGGTAGCAAAGGCACGTCACTAAGGCAGCCTAAGCCAACCTGGTCCCCTGCTTTGGACTACAGCTCTCATCAGCCTGATACAGAGGGCTGCTGTGAAAAACCACTGGGGGGGGGGAATCAGGCTGTGGTAGGCAGCACAAAGGCCATGTCCCTCAGGTGTTCCACTGGCATGAGTGGGAGCAGTGGAGAAACAACACTTGGGAGGATTTTTAAAAATGTACTCCAAGCCGACATTCAGCCCTCATAGGAAACTGTCTCGTTACCCATTCTAAATGGATCACACAGCACTCACACACAGAGAGACTACATAAGATGGCCAGGGGACTAAATTCCTTCCCTGCAACCCCAAATTGTCGGGGGAAATTCAGAAGACAAGAGGTGAGTTTGCAGTTACATTACCCTGAAGAAATGAGATGTGATGTCGTAGGAGAGCACACAACCTCTGGAGCAGATATTCCTCTGTAAAAATGTGAGTAAGGAATTTCAGAGAGTGAGGAAAGCATTCCCAAGAAATCTGGATAATAACTCCAAAATCAGCACATAAATGTAGGTGTGCCCTGACTCAATGGTGCCCCCCACCCAAGACTGTGATGGTTTTATTCTGGCTGCTGGCGGCACAGGTTGTTTGGGGTTTGCTCCTCCTCTCAAGTTAGCAGGCAGGAGATCAGAGTGATATCACAGAGAGAGGGGATCAGGTCCCTTTCCAAGGGAAGCGATCTTCCCCAAAACAACAAGCGAGCATAAGGGCCGCATTCTTTAAAAAGCGGTAGACCAGCCTTCTCTAATGTGGTTCAATCCGAAGTTTTGGGCGCAGCTCCTATCATCATGAAACTGTGCTGTGTAGTCAAAAAAACATCTGGCGAGTAGCAGGCTGAGGATGGCTGAAGCAGACTGCTCTCTCACTGAGGCTGCTTTAAGCCCCAGAAGGAAGATTCAGCAACAGCACACCCAGAGAGCAAAACACACAGCCAGGAACAGTTATCAAGAGCACTGCAGTTCTTTGGGACAGGATACACACCAGTTCTGTGTTTGCAAAACAGAAGAAGTCTTCGCAATCCAGAGCAATTTTATTTCCTCTCTTCTGTGTTGCTATGAGAACCGATGGAGGGAGACCTAAAAGAATCCTGAACAAGAAGCAGTTTGTTTCAGGGTAAAAACCATATCCATTCTGGCTTTAAGAATAGTGTCTGATTTGCTGTGGACAGAAGAAGAAGAAGAAGAAGAAGAAGAAGAGTTTGGATTTGATATCCCGCCTTTCACTCCCCTTCAGGAGTCTCAAAGCGGCTAACATTCTCCTTTCCCTTCCTCCCCCACAACAAACACTCTGTGAGGTGAGTGGGGCTGAGAGACTTCACAGAAGTGTGACTGGCCCAAGGTCACCCAGCAGCTGCATGTGGAGGAGCGGAGACGCGAACCCGGTTTCCCAGATTACGTGACTACCGCTCTTAACCACTACACCACACTGGCTCTCAATTTCAGATTGCCAATGAAAGCAATGAACAGAAGCGTTAGCAAAACTGGGGCCAAGATCAGCCTATTCCTAGCCCTCCCTCTGCCCCTCACGAGAGCAGAGAAGGCTGTAGCTCTGTGACAGAACACCAGCTCTGCATGCAAAATGCCCGAGGTTCATTCCCCACTGACATCACCAGGGAGGCCTGAAAACACCACCACCCCCACTCCAAAACCCCCGGAGAGCCACTGCCAGTCACTTTCAACAATGCTGAGACAGATGGAGCAATGGCCTCACTCCGTATCTTTATTATTTTGAATGTTTGGCCAACGTTCCTTCCCAAAGGGAGCCTAGAGGGTCTCAAAACATAGTAAAATTAGATACAAACCCATTTAAAAACACCACTGTAACATATTGAGGCAACAGTTAAAACCAGCAGTGTGAAAAATCTGATAGCCAGAGGCCTGGAAACAGTGTCTTTCCAAGCTTCCTGAATGCAAGTCTTCCTTCGGAGGGACTTTCGTAGCTGGGGTGCCACCACTGGGAATGCCCTGTCTTGGGTATCTACAGCTTCCTATGTCCCATAACCCAGGAGGAAGCAGGAAGGGAAAATCTTGCCTTCCATTGGCCTCTATGCAGCTGTGTTTTTAATTATCCCCAAAGCCACTTGGACTCATTGGCAGCCATGGTGCATTTACCTGGTTTGAAGCAGCAGCTCCTGCTGCCGAAGTAGCCTTTCACCCACAGAGGACCCATTGCCCAGAGCTTTTTGCCGCTCCTGGAAAACCCTGAATAGGAAGTGCTCCTCCCTTCTGGGGCAGGAGTCAGGTGGGGCTTTCTTGCGCTCCAGCTCCAGCTCCAGTAGCATCTCCTGAAATTGAGACAGCAGCCAGTTAGTAGAGGGCAGGAGATGGCGTTTCAACTCCTGTTTGTTTATTCATTTATTAAATTTCCATCCCACTCTTCTTCCCAAAGGAGCCCTGGGCAGAAAACATCAAAAATTTAAAACAATTACATTCAAAACAACAACAACAACATATTTTTAAAAAATTCTAAACCACCTAAAACATTTCAAACTGTTCAGAATGTATAAAAACATATTGCAGTAACCTGCAGTTTTATAAGAGTATATATTTAAAGTAGGTGAATAAACAGGTAAGTTAAGTTAATTTGGAATATACAGAAAATATTAAAAATAAATTTAAGGAAAGAGGGGGAAGAAAGTTGAGTTTCGAAATGTTGAAATGATTGAAGTGTATAAATTTGAAAATAATAAATAAAATTTAAAAAAGAATGTCTGAAAACATGAATATCTTCATAGCAGTGGATCAAAGATCAAAATAGTGGTATTCCATAGCAATAAATGTCCAGCACTTATTATATAGTCATTTTCCCTCACAAGCATTTGACATACGTCCCTTATCCTTAAAACAGCTTTGCAGATAGGCAGGCCACTATCATAAAGCTACCATAAGCTCAGTCTAGAGCAGTCTTCTCCAACTCAGTGCCCTCCATATGCTTAGGTCTACAATTCCCACCTGCCCTTGAAGACCATTATACTAAGTGCAGAATGCAGTGGCCTGTGGCGGCCTCAAGCATTCAGGCCCAAGCAGCGGTATTTAGCAACAATGCTGTACAGGAGAACATCCATGTGCATGTTCTATTATCAGCATGGTACCTAAGACTGGGTCATCGTTAGCCATCACTACAAGCCAATGCACAAGACGGCCAGCCACAAGACCGGCTGACTCTCCAGCAATTTAACTGAATGTTGCTTTACGGGTTAGAAAGCACCTTTGCACTTGTCATATCATTCCTAGCATCAGAAGACCAACCCCAGCAAGCGGCAAAATCTTTGAGCAAAAGAAGACAAGTACAAACAGAAAACACATAACATGCACATTTGCATCACCTGCAACCGGCAGTAGATATCGGGGCTTCCTCTCCCATGGGATATGGAGCATTTCGAATCATTTGGGTGGTTGGGCTTGTCCAGCTCAGACCTGGAACCAAAAGCAGTGGAGGAGCAGCTACTGCAGGACCCAGAAATATCTGAACACACAGAGAAGCATTTGCCAGAGAAACTGGGAGAGGGGAACGTGAAAGTCCTAAAGCTGCTAATTTTGCATCTTTACCTGCTTTAACATGCCATGGAAACACACTATTGATAAACCAGAACTATTTTAATAGAGTGCATTCCTGGGCAGGGGGAAGGAACAATCTCAATTAAGGCAGATGTTTATCAGCATTGCGTAGGTTATAGGAGCAACACACCCTTTCACCCAGCTGATCACAGGCAGAGGGAAAAGGCAGAATTTGGGTGGGAAAGATAATGGGTGTTTTGTTCATCTGTAGAAGCAATTTAACCAGCACCTTTAATCAAAGGGAACCAGCCGTTGTGCTCAGGTTCTGGTAGCAGGCTTCCCAGAAGGAGTACCTGGCTGGCAGGAAAAGGACAGTGGACTAGACGGGCCTTGGCTTGATCCAGTAAGGCTCTTCTGACGTTCTTACCTCTGGCGGAAATCCAGGATGGTGCCAATAAGAACAGCACACATCTCTCTCAGGTCTCCATCACAGCCTCCAGCAGCAGCAGGCACAGGAAGAAAGTGCTGATACAAAGCCCAGTAATGGAATTCCTGCCTGCATGTAGGAGAGACAGGCAGAAAAAGCTCAGATCTTCTGCCAGCAAATCAAAAGGCAAAAGAGAGAAGGGGGGGTGAAAGACCTTGGGCCAAATCTTCTTACGGTTATCATCAGTGCGCAAGGCTGGACATAGAAGTGAAGGCTTTTACGCTCAGACTCAAAGGGACAGACAGAGGGTGAGAGTTTTGCAAGACCATTTCAGAGACTAAACCATGAATTGTTTTAGTTAATTATCCTTCTCTGGACTTTAGCTTTAGGAACGAGGGTGTCAGGATCTTGTGCTCTGCCTTTGGAAGGATTAAGGGGCTATTTTATTTATTTATTAAAATATTTCTATAATGCTTTTCAGAAAACGTAGCTACACACATCACACAGTAGACCAAGAATAAGCAACAAAAGGTGCTTGAGAAAGGATGATTTTTCACACACAAATCACTGTTTTTCACATCATAAACACCTGCACTATGATTCTTTAAAAAAAAACCCTTCTAAAACAACTGCCTCCCCCGCCTAAAGTTCCAACTTGTGAAAAACCAGCCTCAGTGCTTCATTTTCACTTTCTGGGCTCATTTGCAGGGGACCCAAAGTACTTCTTCACATGGATGGAAATCAGCCTTAGCCATGTTCAAATATATAAAAGGATGTCACATAGAGGAGGGAGAAAGGTTGTTTTCTGCTGCTCCAGAGAAGCGGACAGGGAGCAATGGATCCAAACTACAAGAAAGAAGATTCCACCTGAACATTAGGAAGAACTTCCTGACAGTAAGAGCTGTTCAACAGTGGAATTTGCTGCCAAGGAGTGTGGTGGAGTCTCCTCTTTTGGAGGTCTTTAAGCAGAGGCTTGACAACCATATGTCAGGAGTGCTCTGATGGTGTTTCCTGCTTGGCAGGGGGTTGGACTCGATGGCCCTTGTGGTCTCTTCCAACTCTATGATTCTATGATTCTATGATCTTGGTGCCCTCCAGATGTTTCGGACTACAATTGCCATCAGCACAGCCACATGAGGCTGCTGGAGGTTGTAGTCCAAAACATCTGATGAGCATCAGGTGGGTGAAGGCTGAACCTTGAACTAAAGTTAAAGCCAGCCTGCAGCACTCACCTCTCACAAGGAGAAAGAACGTCTTCATCAGGCTGGACGCCTAACTCCATCAGCAGCCACTCTTGGAGGGTCAGCTACAAGAAAGATAAATTTTTGTGCGGGAGACACAAAACAGCAACAGGAGCTCCCCAGACACCTTAGCCTGTTCCTCCGTGCTAAGCATTAGGTCATTTGCTCTGGCCCTCAGGCATAAACTGAAGTGCTAATAGCATTGAATTTCTTAAATCAGGGCGAAATCAGGATTTACCAGCAGAGCTCTCAATGATTTGAAGTAGACTGGCAAGGATTTTTGACTCCCCGTTGCTTAACAGCAGCAACAATAACCTATCCTACCACTACCACAAGGCCTTCATGCGTAATGGACTAAGAGCTCTTCTACACTGGCTGAACGGAGCCCAGCAGCTTATGCCTGCTTAACTGGCACCCCAATAGTGAAGCCTCAACCTGCTACAGATAACCTTGAGACATGGTTGCCAGAGGGCAAGGGAAGAACCTGGCACAGTCACTGAATTTACCTGGAACTCTTTCTCCTGCAAGAGCTCTTTGAGCTGGGTTTGCTTCCACAAGCAGAGGGCAGCTTTCTGGTAACAGATAGCGGGGTGAGATAAAGTTTTCCAAGGAATCTCAGCTGGGTCTCCGTCATAGCCTCTTCCTCGAGCCTCTAAGCTGAGCCGTGGAACAACATATTGAAGCTACAAAACAGGGGGGGGGGAAACACCTGTTAATATAAATAGCACTGAGCTAGATGGACTACTGGTCTGACTCTGTATAAGGCAAATTTCTATATTCCATATACAAATCCACAAGTTGACTTTATAGAATAACAAGCTTTTCATATTTGCTGACATTATTGATTTCATCACAAATATGACCCCAAATTATTAAACATCCCCCCCCCCAAAAAAAATATGTTGGAGCATAACAATAATAAAATCTGGAACCACAAGTTTTGAGAAAAGCAGGCTGGAAAACGCTGCACTCACAGAATGCTGAGCAATCAATCTAGAGAGAATCCTGGACAAACATGCAGGTTAGCACACTATGGAGTAACTGAGCAGAAATAACTGCAGTGGAAAGATGCATTCGTGTTCGGATTTTGACTTCTGAGTGCAGGATAACTGTCGTTTGCTTTAAATATATATTTTATAAAGTTACCTTTTTTACAAAACCAGAATGAAGTAAGGAGCACAGACAAGCACGGGAAAGGGAAGTAAACTTGCAGAAGTAGTAAGAGAGAGCAGCTGTACAAAACCTACAGAGAGAGAGATAAAAAGTATTATTTTGTTTGGCCATTCACTGGTCCCCTTTCAAATACTATCTATTGTATTTTTATCCCACCCTCCAAGAGAAATATACCCACCACCTATTTTACTCTCACAACAGATGAAACCTTTGATGGAGAAAGAAGTTTACCTCATGCAGAAGACAATGGACTCTCCTGTCCGGCACACCAATAAATAATCCCAGAGCTCAGTTATTGAAAGACATCTTTTGGATACAGAGTGAGGAAGCCAAGAGCAGATGTCCACCTCAGGAATTAAGGACTTGGCTTCATTTAAGTGGACTGCAAAGACAGCCAGGCCAATGATATGAGCATCACTCAGAGAAGGCCCCTGCAAACAGACAAAACATACCCCAATCAAAACACATGAAAATACATTTTGTATACATTCATTGCAATGGTAAAAATGAGTATGCTCCCAAAAATGTTGTTTTTATTTCAATCAATACCAATAATTAAAGGTGTTACGATATTTAAAGAATGGCAAAGAGCATTATCAAGGTATGTCTGGCAGGGCAAGAAGCCTAGAATAAAATTTAAGATTTTAACAGATGCAAAAGATAGAGGAGGCTTTGCCCTGCCAGACCTAAAGTTATATTTCGAGGCTGCATGTCTTTGCTGGGTGAAAGAATGGATAAAGTTGGAAAACTCAGAACTTCTGGATTTAGAAGGATATGATAATAGATTTGGTTGGCACGCATATTTATGGTATGAAAAAAAAGAGTGCATAAAGGTTTTGAAAATCACATTTTCCGAGGTCCCCTGATTGAAGTATGGAATAGGTACAAAAATTTATTAGAGTTTAAAACCCCACTCTGGCTGTCGCCATTGGAGGTAATGAGTGTCAAGAAGATCAATATGATGGGGAGTTGGATTACATATGAGAACTTAATTATAAAAGAAGGAAATAAATGGAAACTGAAACCATATGACGAAGTTAAAGAATATGTGTTTGATTGGTTACACTATTTCCAACTGAATGCGATGTTTAAAAAAGAGATGCTGGAAAGAGGTTTTCAAGATGAAAAATCTAGATTTCAAAAAGAAATAGTGAATAATGATGTTAAAATTTTATAAAAATGTATAAATTACTACTTGAGTGGCATACTAAGGATGAAGAGGTTAAAGTTGTAATGATTCAGTGGGCCAAAGACTTTGGTTATAATATTCAATTTGATGATTGGATAAGATTGTGGAAAGAAGGAATGAAATTTACTGCATGTACTACAATAAAAGAAAATGTTATGAAAATGTTATATAGGTGGTATGTTACACCAGTAAAACTTGGAAAGATGTATAAAGTGAGTAATAAATGTTGGAAATGTCAGGAGAAAGAAGGAACATTCTACCATATGTGGTGGGAATGTAAAAAAATGAAAGGTTTCTGGGAAATGATTTATAATGAATTGAAAAAAATGTTGAACTATACCTTTGTTTAAAAACCAGAAACTTTTCTGTTAGGAATACTAAGAAATGACATAAAAAAGAAGGATGAGAAGTTGTTTTTATATGCAATAACAGCGGCAAGAATTTTGGTGGCACAAAAATGGAAACAGGAAGAAATCCCGACGAAAGAAGAATGGAGAATGAAGTTGATGGAATACGAAGAATTAGACAAGCTAACGGGGAGAATTCGGAACCGGCGAGACCAGAGATTTACCGAGGACTGGAATAAATTTACAGAGTATATTAAGAATATATGTGAAGGTCAATTAACGTTTGTAGGTTTTCAAGAAGCTCTGTGATAATAATGGAAAGAAACATTGTTTTATAATAATTGTTAAGATCAATTTGGTTAAAAAAAACCAAAACAATATAGATCCAAGAAATGTGAATAACTGTGATAACATGAAAATTTCCAGATAGACTGAAGGAAGTCCGAAAGTGGAAAAAATAGAATTGGATGTATAATTCTAATGGAATGTTTTTTTGTGTGTGTGTGTGTTTTTACTGTTAAATTTGAAAATTTTAAAAATAAAAAAATTGAAAAAAAGAAAAAAAGAAAATACATTTTGTATCCATGGCTACCAGTTTCAGTAAACCAGGAGTGGCTAACTTGCAGGCCATCAGTTGTTGGACTACAGTTCCCATAATCCCATTGGAATACAGTTCCTATAATCCCTGACCATTGGGCCATTCTGGTTGTGTCTGATGGGAGCTGGAATTTAGCAGCATCTGACAGGTCACAGGTTATCCCTGCAGTAAAGCCCATAACTCCAAGGAGCCTATCTCAGGACCTCAAGCAGACCGACACTCTGTGATGGCAACAGAAGGAGCCAGTTCAATTCCGGTTCTTCAGAGGGGTGCATGCATTAAGACATCAGCTCATCGCATTGGGAAACCCACCTGATGGTAGATAAGCTGGCAGAGCCTGCCCAACAAGGATGGCAAGAGTCGGCGGTGCCCACAAACCATTTTCACAAAGAGGGAGGGCCAGGCCCCTTGTCTGTAAGGAATACAAGCCATGCCATCATATTGCTGCCAGGATGAAAAATTATTTATCCCTGTTTAACTACATTCCAGAAACTTTAAGAACCTAGCAATGGTATTTTTACCTGTCTGGAGGGAGGGAGGAGGAGGCAGCCATTACACTCTGGCAGAACGATGTCAGAAGAAGATCGATAGCCTGAAAGAGAGAGGCTGGCTGTTGATTTCTACCCCAGGGCCTTTGTATCTGGTGTTGGTATCTAGCAGGCAGAGATACAAGCTCCTACCACGCAATTATGAAGAACTGAGAACTACAATTCTCATATTTTGTCTGACAGGACCGCAACAAATACTGAAAATATGGCTTATTGGTTGGATGGGTTCCCAACATTTTATCTCTGTAAAATGATTCTGTCTCAGGGATGTTTCAGTGCAACAACTTAGAGCAAAGCACCTCTGTACACACCCCTTGATCCCGCTGTTCAACTTCAGGAATGGAAAGGTTTAGCTTGATCCTAAGACTCAGGGATGCGGCTTCATCCTCGTCTTTCATACGTCCCAGAACGCCCACCAGTTTATCAGAGACCACAGCAATCTGAGCTGGCACCTCTGCAACAGAGAACAACATGACAGAACAGCCAACAAAGGAGGCAAGGGTATATCCAGCTGCTGAAGTTCCTTAGGAATTTATTTGAAAACCTCATACGCAAATTGTTCTGCCACCCTGAACACACAGTGCCACCGGCATATGTGGCGTTTGATTCCATCTGAAGGAAGCAGGAAGTTTTAACAAGCAATAATGTTAACAAGGGAGCAACCAGGTTTAAGTGATGCACTTGAGAACTAGAAACAGACCTCAAGCCATCTAAAGCAGATTAGGCCAGGCTTGCATCTAGCAAGCCAAAAAAGTGGGCGGGTCTTTTTCAGCCAAGAAAAAGCACAACATTTGCCAAATACTAGATGCTCGAAATTAAAGTGAATCAGACAACTTATGTGCGCACACACACACCCCGGTCCAAGATGCAACTCCAACCTGCTTCTCCCAATGGCTTTGCTTTGGCCCACTGACCAAAACAAGCCATGTTAAGTCGAAGGGGATGACATAATATCCTGCTGGAGCCCTCACACCACCTCTTCCCACTGTGGCCACTTGGAGCTGCGTGACAGTTTCCACCACAGCAGTTCCATTTGCCCTTTGGCCACCCCCTGAGTAGGCCAGGTTGCACCTGCTGGACTGTCATGCCTGGTTCATCTCCCCTTGCCCAACCAGCTACCCCAGGGATCTGCAGTCTCCCCCTTGGGGTTGTCTTTTACCCCTGAAGTTGGCTGATGATGCGTGAGGCCCACAAACATATCACACGTCTGACACAGGCTCAAGTCATCTGCCAAAGCAGCTTTGCAGACACGTTCTGTGCTGTTTCGTCCCCATTCTCTCCCCGTTTGCCACCCGATTGCCTTCACTTACCATCATGCTTATTCTGGTCTGTAATAAGCAGCCTCAGTGTGTCAAGTTCAGCTTTTAGAAGTTCCAAGGGCTCTCTGAGATCACTTGCCTCAATTTCCATTGATTCATCTGCTGAACACAAGAAGCTGCTGCTGTCTTATGCCAGGATCAAGCTATTTGTAAAGTTAGCCCAGAATGTTCTATTGTGTTTAAAATGTTTCTTACCTGCCCTTCAGAAGGTTCTAGGGCAGCGTACAAAATGGTGCAAGCTATTTACCCAACATACAAACTGCTATATATGAATGGCCAAGACTGCTTACAGGAGCAGGCTGACGGGAACTCCTCTGCTGAGAGAGCTACACTGGTTGCCAATTTGCTGCAGGACCAGGTTCATGGTTCTTGTGCTAATTCACAAAGTCCTGAAGAACTTGGGCCCCAAGTACCTTAAGAACAATCTGATCCCTTATGCTCCACCTCAGTCACAGAGATCTTCTGATGGGCCACTTCCTGGGGTTCCCCACACCCCAGAGGTTTGGTCAGCCTCTGTTAGGGACTGAGCCTTTAGTGCAGCAAGCCCTGCCTTTGTGGAACTCCTTGCCACTAGAGGTTTGGCAGGAATCATTCCTGCCAACTTACAGAGATCTCCTAAAAATTATGTTATTCGGACAAGCCATGTGAATTTCTTTTTGCCAACCAGTATTTTAGTGATGTTTTTATTATTCTTACTATAATTTTGAATGGTGTTTGCCACCTGGCTGTAATTTTATGCAAGTTGAGTTTTAAAATGTTTAAATAAATATAAATGCAATATAAAAGCAACAGCAAAATGAAAAAGCAGATTAAAAACTCATGTTTACAAACTATGGACAACAAGAAGAAAGCAGCAGCTCCAATTACAATTCCATCCAAAATGCCTGGGCCAATATAAAAGTCCTTAGCCTTACACACCCCTAGGGTCCCAGGCAGATAAATGTCTTTCATCAGCATTTGCAAACAGATCCCATTTTAACCACAGATGCCTGGGAGTTGAACCTGGGATGTTCTGTATGCAAAGTGTGTGCTCTCCACCAATGAGTTATAGTCTCGCTACCCCTCCTCCCAATGGGAAGTGCATTTTAGTTCAGCCTGTAATATAAACACTGTCAACTTGAAGCCCCACTAATTTGATGGAGCAACCTCAAAAGATCATTTGCAAGAGTAACAGCCCACATTTTTAACGAGGTTCTTAGACAGTATGCAGACTATTGACCTACAGCGACTCACAGCACCACCTCTCTAGGTCTGGTTTAGGGCACTCAACCTAAAGAATGGACTGGAATTTGTTCAATTGAACAAATTTATCTCCACATACGTATCAGTATTAAGCCAGCTCAGCACATCGAAGTCTCCAGGCTAATTTAGCAGCACCGTTCATTAATCCTGCTTCACTGGCGTGATGCCCCAAGGCTACATATAACAGACAGTGATCGTTTTAGAGCTAACAGGCAATGCAATTCCATCGATATCAAGCCAGCTGCATTAAAGGACAAAAGCAGGCTAAATCGTTTTATTCACTTCTGCTACAGCACCAGAAATTTAATGGAAAAGCCACTAGGGGCCAGTGTCCCCACTTTATCTGGAACACAAATCATTCCTTTTGATTGCTGCAAGCTGCTAAAAATCTTCACTTCACCCTAGATTTCTGGCACTCAGGACCTCAAGCTGCCCAAGCCTGAGAGCAGCATCTGAGTTTTCACATTAAGTAGAAAGGTCCAGAGTTCTTTAGAGGCAGCAGCAGGACGCATCAGCTCCAGTTCATCTTTTGTCAGAATTGTACCAGAAAACACAGGGAGCTTCTTGCACAGCCCACATTGCAGATTAACAGGCATGGAAGCTCCACACTGAATCACTTTTGTGGTTCAGCAGCAGTATTCCCCCCTTTCTCTTTGCAGCAAGGAAAATGCCAGCACCTCCATAATGCATTTCCCCATTACACAACCACAAAAGAGGCACTATCGTATTTGTTTTAATACCTGGGAGGAGGTGAGCAAAGAAGCAGCATTTGTTTTGCTTCATTCTTACCACTAGCAAATAGATCTTTCTCACCCTGCAAGAGCTTCTCTTTAACAGCTTTGCATTCTTCAATATAAGTGGTGTACATGTTCACGGGAATTTTCTCAGCCCTGTTTTAGGAGACAGAAACGTTTTTATGCCACCACCGAACCAGCCTCCAGTTACCATCATGACGCAGTTGGCATGTCACATGCAAACTATGTTTTAAAGTGAGCCAGGGCATGCAGGTGGCGGCCCCTTTTACTGGCTGACCAAGTAAGCAATAGAATGGGCCAGAGCTGCAAACAGGAAGCTTTCAATTAACATCGGGGGGGGGGGGACTTTTTGTTGAACAGAACTTAATCATGATTATGTAAACGGATGTTGGCCATAGGAAAAGGCATTGCTGGTTATAAAGCACTGTCTGGAACCTCTCCTGTCACCCCACTTCTCAATAAGTGCAGAAAAGAACAGCCGAAAAGAAGTGTAAAACAGCTCCAGTATGGAAGCAACCAAAGAGATAAAGACCATTTTGTGCCACACGGGAATATTTTTTTGCACATGCAGTTAATCAAAGGAAACCTGGAGACCAGGAACAGTGGACCCAAGAGGCAGAGAGGTCTGTGGGGTATTCAGAAGTGTGGTAAGACCATAACACCACTGCATTACGTGGCTGCAGGCGCAGAGATAACGCAGCATCGTGGAAAGTCGCATCAGGTGATGTCAAACGTCCCCCGTATGAAGCCTCTAATATCAGAAAGCAATTGCAGCTTTTCAGAATCCACTTCCTTACCTCTTAAGGGAGTCTATCAAAGCCATGCGGGAGTCGGGTGTTTCAGGAAGCTGCAATTAAAATTTTTTTTAAAAAAAAGTGTTTTAATATCTGTTTCGACATTGATGATTTAGATGCACATTTTTTTATGCTGCAGCTCATTCTGAGTGTTAATGTGCTTAATAGAACAGTAACCTAAAAGTTTAGGAATACATAAAACAGAAAAGCAACCAAAACTTTCAAAAAATTTCATTCGCCGCCCAAAATTGGAGGAAACAAAAAGAAGGATGCTCACCACACGGGGCGCAAGTAAAGCAGGAATAAAACGCGATGTGTAATAGGACCGTCTGAAGATGCTGAAACACAGGAAGGCAGATGCGGTAGAAATTAATCACATCTGGAACACAAAGTGCATCTTGACATTTTTAGGAATGCCTTAAAACAAACCTACTGGTTTTTATTTCAAAAAATCAGACAGAAAAACAGTACTTCAAAAACGCAGCATGTGGGCCTGTCGTTATGATAACCCATTGATATGATTAGCTATAGGGCAGTTCCACCACAGGAAGGACTACACAACACAAAGCAGCCTTTGCAGAACCCAGTGAATAAGAATCTAAGAAGAGCCCAGCAGCAGCTGGATCAAACTAAAAAGGGTCCATCTTACTCCAGCAACCTGCTCTCACAGTGGGCAGCCAGGAGCCCCCAAGGGAGACTACAACCAGGACCCGAGAGCAACAACATTTTTTACTTTATTGGGACATTCACAGGGAGCCAGGCACCCCCTCAGCTGCAGCCCATGGCAGCTTCCTCAAGGCAAGAGGACAACAAGGGCAACAGAACAAGCAAGTTCTGGGCTGAAATCTGAGGGCCACATGCCCCACAATTTCCCCCCTGCCCTGAGCGAGCTACACTGAAACAAAAGAGGAAATGCACAAGAGGGGGACTGTGCCAGACCAATTGCTGGAAACTTCAAGAGAGGAGAATCCTGCTTGCGGGTTTCCCCACAGGCATCTGGTTGGCCACTGTGAGAACAGGATGCTGGACTAGATGGGCCACTGGCCTCATCCTGCAGGGCTCTTCTTATGTTCC
This sequence comes from Podarcis vaucheri, assembly GCF_965113315.1. Lineage (NCBI taxonomy): Eukaryota > Metazoa > Chordata > Lepidosauria > Squamata > Lacertidae > Podarcis > Podarcis vaucheri. The sequence goes on along the minus strand of NC_138765.1, from coordinate 52,152,203 downwards.
TGGGGGGATGTTTCCAAAGGATGCCTTTTTAACCGGAGTTGGGGAACCACCATTCATGGGTGTTCGGCTCTTTTCCTCCTTCCACATTCTTTCCACATGCAGCCGCAAACACTAGACAAACAGCTACCAACAGGTTTTATTATTATTTTAGACAGCAATTCCGGCTCTTCTTCTTCTAAAGCCTTTTTTCCTGACTATATTGTTTGATATGTTCCTGGAACAGAATATTTGGGGGAGCTGGGAGATGAAGATATCATACCTGGCTTCCATCACACTAGTTGGGATCTTTCCGGTGTTTTCAAATATCTGAATGGCCTTTTCAACATCATGAAGTGCCTGGCAGTGTGGCTGGCATACACAGAGAGAGAGAGGCAACAGAGGAGAGAAGAAATGTTTTTTATCTCTTTTTGCACAACTGATCCAAGTCTTCCTTTCCTGCTCTATTGTGCTTTGTGACTGCTTTTTCTGTCCCATGGGAGATATGGCCAGTTCAGCTGCATAACAAATACTTGGTGATGGGGAACTAAGACAGCATAACAGGAGCAGAATAAGATCACAGTCAGGTAAAAGATACTCAAGTGTATCTTCCAAATTTCATATATTTTATGCCTTGGGACTTAAAGATTCTGCTGTTAAGTGTAAATGGCTGCTCTGGGTAAAGTCAGGCAGAAATAATGCTGTTTTGGGTCTGGTACAAATAAGCAGCCACAATAAAAACTGCAAACAGCAAGAGCCAAGGAAATCAATTCTGTGACATTCAACAGGGCCCAACAGAGACATAAGAGGAATGAAAAGCAACCTTTCCTGCAGGATACACTGATAAATTGAAATAAGAACTCCCTGAAAACAAACATAGCTATAGCAAACAGCTTTTATGTATCACACTTAAAAGAAAAAGACCAAATTTGTTATGCTGCATTTCCACCAGCAAGTTCCAGCATCTCTGATCAGACTGCAGACAAAGTTGTAGAAATAAATGAATAGAATAATGCTGGTCCAAACTAAACGAACCGGAATGTCATGGTTCGTTTTTGTCATGGAGATTAAAATTGGACCCACTTACATTTTTCTGTCTGCCTTGTACATAACTGCGCAAAAGTTACCAGTCTGCAAACATTTTACATGCCTCATTCATCTGCCAGCTGTATTTCCATACTAGGTTTCCTTCCTCTGTTTCAATGCTGAGTGCTGAGGAAGTGCTGAGCACTGCAGATCACCTGCATGCAGAGCCTACCCACCTACAGCTACCAAGCAAATGCTCAAACACAAGGCTGTTTTTTCCCCCTGACCGTGTGTAATTAAAGCTTTTAAAACAAACAAACCCTGAGCTCTGATTAGTAAAAGGGTTTGCCTGCTTCAACATTTGGTAATTGCTCATCAGATATGAAGCTGAAGAAGGGCATTGATAATGCAAGGTAGTTTTCATGGTGCTCAGAGAGACCCCATTCTTGGCTTAGCTCCCGGCTACCTGAAGGGCCGCCTCACTCCCTCTGAGCAACTTCTTTCTGACCACATTTAAATCGTGCAATTCCCTTCCTCTTCAGGAGGACTGCTGGCCCCTCTCACTCTCTCAATTTTCTGCTCCCAAGTTAAGACCTTCCTTTTTCAGATAGGCTTTTAATTTGCCTGGTTAGTGCAAAATGGCTGATCCTGCTGCTTTGTGCCAGTCCTATCTACAGCAATGCATAATTTGTTTGTGTTTGATGTCATTTAAACACCAGCCAAAGTCCTTTTTCTTTTCTCAGGCCTTTTAATCCTTGACTCATTTATGTTTTTGTGCTGCTTCGTGTCTGTTTTAAATTACACTGGCTCCTTTTATATTACGGTGCCCTAATGTTTTTGCTTTAATTTTTATCTAAATTGCAATTTTAACTTTTTTTAAGCTGCCCCAAGAACCCATGAAAGTGCAGGGTTACAGAGCAACCAAGCAATAATATAAATAAAATGATAATAGAACTTGAGGTAAGCCACCCTGAATATCAGCTTTTAAAATAGTGGAAGGGTGGAACAGAAATTCTCCAAGTCAATACATGCCCACTTTACCCTTCAACAGAGCCTTTTTACTCCCCTCTCCACCCCCAAGTCCAGCATGCATGTTGCAGTGCTAGTGTTGCAGTTCAGAAGCAACCAATGTGGTGCCTTTCAGATGCTACCCAATTCCAACTACCATCAGTCCCAGCCAGCATGGCCAATAGCCAGGGAGGATGATGGGAGTTGTAGTCCAGCAACATCTGCCTACCCTCACATTGGTTCTCCATGTTATAACCTTAAGATGCATCACGGTAGCAGCTGTAAGCCTTAAGAAACATTGTACAGTGGTGCCCCGCAAGACGAATGCCTCGCAAGACGAAAAACTCGCTAGACGAAAGGGTTTTGCGTTTTTTGAGCTGCTTCGCAAGACGAATTTCCCTATGGGCTTGCTTCGCAAGACGAAAACGTCTTGCAAGTTTGTTTCCTTTTTCTTAACACCGTTAATACAGTTGCGACTTGACTTCGAGGAACAACTCATAGAACGTGGTGTGGTAGCCTTTTTTGAGGTTTTTGAAGACTTTGGTATTTTTGCTTTTCCAAAACTTTCCCGACACCGTGCTTTGCAAGATGAAAAATTCGCTAGACGAAAAAACTCGCGGAACGAATTAATTTCGTCTTGCGAGGCACGACTGTAAAGTCATATTGTTAATGTTCTCCCCATGTAACCAATTATTAAGGTCAAGTCTACACTTGAGAGAAGTTACCACAGCAGCAAGTCATAGAAATTATACTTATGGGGTCAGTCCAGGTGGTTCTTGTGTACCTGCACAGCTTCCTTGACAGAAGACAAATCCTCATAGAGACCCATGTCTTCTATTGCTACCTGGAAAGAGTTGAAAGAAAAAGGAGCACAGCTGAAGGCATGGTGGTGGAAAAGGGCAGGGAGCTTAGTGCAAAACAAGACTCATCCCTAGAACTGGTTTCCGACAGCTCCGGGGCTAATCTTACCTTTCGTACCCTGCACAAATGCTGCCAGCATCCCCTGCACATCTGCAAGCAAGGAGGCAGGTTCCAGGTAGCTGACTGAGCCCCTGCACCTCCCTCTTTAAGAGGCTGAGCCCCAGAAATGGAAGAAGCCCTTCACTGACCTTGAAATCAGCCAGTCGGGTTTTCGCGAGAGTGATATATTCCAGAAGAAAGGGGCGGTATTTGATGGGTACGAACGGCGGGTGCATGATGTGGACCTAGAGAGACAGTTCAAATCAAGGTTAGGCCAACAGTCATCATGCCCATTGGATGCCCCTAGCAGTTTTGCACATTCCCTCCCAAGGTATGGGCTACAGAGAACAGATGCAAGATTTATTGTACACATGTACACTGATGCTGCCTTTTTGTATGAATATGAACAAAACAAAAAAAGCATAGAGCACTTTACACTTCCTAGAAGTTCAAGCTTCAGTTAAAATCTAAAAATAGGTGGCAAGATCCTGTCCATGTCTCACCTTCAGGTATTGAGGGGCTTCCAAGGGCACCAGCTCCGACAGGAACTTGAAGAGGAAGACTAAGGCCTTCTTACTGCTACTGTGGAAGCCACTGCTGCTCCCAAAGGCAGTCTGGAAAGCAACAGCAACACACAGAAGACTGTTAAACTATGCCCATCACTGAGACAAGGGAATTCATTACTGCAAGATGTAGTGACGGTCACCAACTTAGACAGCTTTAAAAGGAGAAAAGGCAAATGCATGGCGGAAAAGGTGTCGATGACTCTGTTACCTGTAGGACTAGAGCTACTGCACACCACCTAGGAAACTGCCTTATACCAAGTCACCCCGTTGGTCCATCTTGCTCAGCATTGTCTACACTGACTGGCAGAGGCTCTCCAGGATTTCAGGCGGGAGTCTCTTCCAGCCCTAACCTGGAGATGCTGGGAACTGAACCTGGAACCTTCTGCTTGCAAGGCAGATACTTTACCACTGAGCTATGGCCCTTCTCCAACTGGATGGGGAGAGAGCAAGAGAGGGCTTGTGCTCTTATGCCCTGTTTGTGGGCTTAAAAATAATCTGGAGGGCCATTGTAGGAAACTTGCAATCGGCTATAGCGGGGGGTGTGAACCTGTGGCCCACCAGATGTTGCTGGACTCAAAATGCATCATAGTCCAAGAAGAGTTAGAGCCCAACATCTTCTGTGGGGCCACAGGTCCGTCCCCCCCCCCCCAGCACTCTTGGGATTCTTCTATGGAGCTGGTCCAGCCACTTTTCACTCCAAGTTTGATTTATAATGTTTTTACATTTTGAGTTTTCTGTTCCGCATTCCCTTTGCCATTTGGATAAATGAAGGTGTGGGTTGAACAGCAATGCCAAATTCCTGCTGTGCTAATGCAGCCTTGCTCCGTTTTGATTTCAGACCCATCCCAGCCAAATGCAAAGCACCTTCAAATCCTAGTTTCTGGTACAGTAGCTCACTCCTGTAGAAGCTTGGATACCCTTCAAGACACACACTCACACCGTCCTTGTGTCTGGCATTAACAAGTTTATTTGGGAAGTGTCTTCCATTTGCTCTTACCTTAAACCATTCTGCATAAGACATGAATATTGCAGGGCCTTCCAAGGCTGCTTGGCGGACTATTATGAATGCAGTGATCATGTTTTCCAGGTCATAGTCCTCAAAGGCTTTTCTCAACAGGCGGTCCAGGAGGTCTAGAAGAAGCACAACAAGATCTCCAAAATATTACATACCTATGGGGAAACCTGGATGCTAATAAAAAAAAACAAAAAGGCAACCCTCTGTTAAAAGATCAAACAAGACATTGAATACCCTTGTATTATAATTTTTTTGCAATTAAAAAATGCCAAGGAAATTGCTGTAGACAATAACAGACAACCCTGTTGTCTCAGTTCACAGGCCACAGTAGCAAATGTGCTACTCTTTCCCACTGGCCCAAAACAACCCAATGAGCTTCATGGTTGTATGGGGATCTGAAGGTAGGTCTCCCTTCTAGTCCAATGATCAACACCAGAGCTCCTGTGTCATATCCCTCAGCTGACAGATGTGTGGAGGGTGTGTAAGAAAGGTCATTTTTTTGCTGTGATATGGCTATTGTGGAATAATTGCTTATCACCATCATTAAACACGTTTAGCTGCCTGGTAAAAATGCAGCTCTCTCAGGAGAGTAGTTACTGATTTCTGCTGATGCTGCTACTACAATATGGGGAAGTCCTTTTCTTCTTCTTCTTGCAGACTCCTATTGCATCTACTGCTACAGTGTTGTTGCTTTTTAGTTTAAATCTTCACTGAGCATTTTGATTTGATTGTTTTTACTGTTTGCTAACTTTAGTTTGGGATCGGTTTTCAGAAGAAGAGCCGGATATGTGTATTTTCTTTAAAAGTAAGCAAACACATACAGTACTGATCTCATAACCACTTAAAGGGTTTTAAAGCTCCAACATTATACAACCACATTTAAATCTCTATATATTAATGCTCATACCTGAGCATGCACTTCCAGCCTTCCAAAGGTAATGGAAAAAAGCCGTTTTCTGCAGAATGGGGCCTGGCACAGTACTGCAAACATATGAGCATATGCCCCCTCCAGGTGGCAGTTTAAGCCGCAATAAATAGCACTTTAAATAGTCTCAACATAATGACCCACAGCTAAATTAAAAATTCAGAGAGAGAGAAAGAGAGAGAAGAGACTTGGCAAAGCCATCCAAGTCAAACTGATAATATTTGGCAGAGAAGGCAATATTATTTGCGAATAATTCTAAAACACCAAACAAGCAGCTGTGAGCATTGGATCACACCAGCCATTTTCCTCTCATGTCTGTTGGTTCTGCGCTTGAAAGACCAGCAGCAGCCCAGACATCTTCTCCAAACATACCTTTAATCAAGTGTTGTGCTTGAGGATGACAGACTAACAATGTAGAGACACAGGAAAGGACATGGTGCCAATTCACTTCGCTTGTCTCTAAGACCAACTGCAAATGATGCGTCAGCTCCTCTGCTTTGAACACCACAAACAACTAGAAGGGAAGGAAGCGAAAATCCTTTTGGAATCAAAGGACGCTGGGGCAGAGCACCCAAGAACACATTCATGGTTCCCTCCTGACCATCACACTGCTGATCAGTGTTAGACAGTATTAAACAAAGTGGAATAATTGGCTCATCCTAAGGCAGCTTCCTATATTTCAGACCTGAAACCCAACCCAGAGGAGCAGGGGAGACAGGAACTCCCACTTCCACCAAGAGATCTCTATACTGCCAGTGCCCCTGAAGAGCCACTGGATCCAGACTTCCCTGCCCAGGACTGTAATTCTCCACACCAACCGCCTGGTTTCCTGGTCAGTGTCACTCTGCATCTCTCCCATAAGATGGTGAGTCAGGCAGGACCTTCAAAGCTAGCTGCCCGTGAGGCTATTTAGCAGAAGGGAAGTGTCTATATATAAGCAGAACTGAGAAAAGAACTCTTATCCAAGCTTTCTGCCCTGGAGAGATGAATCCTCTCTAAGGCCAGAGCCAAATGGCTTCCCTTCCTTGCAAGCAAGCAAGCAAACACAGATGAACACCCTGGATGCTTCTCCTTGCTTGCACATTCCCTTTTGATATCCCCATTCTGTTTTGCAAGCCTCTTGGCACAAACAGCATTTCCCCAATGCATTGTTTGGTTTCCTGGCCTCAGCTTACAAAGCTATTGGCTTTTATTTTTTTTGTTCCGTGAAAGAGAGCAGGCTCCAATTTTGCTATAATTGAAGCATGCTACTTCTGAAAAGCCCAGACGCAGCACATATCATGTTACAGGGACTGTACCAAAGAGTACAGTTCCAGTAAGCTGCACGAGCTTCAGGAAATAATAATAAACAAGAGTTGTGCTAAAATGTGTGGTATTCCTGGTCAGATCCCACAAGGAAGAGACATACTTTGCGGTACAGCATGGTGAGCACCGAGCTGGTTCTTGCAAAGCTCCAGTCTCTCTGTAGATGAATGGCTTCGAAAGCTGTGTTCAGAGAAGACAAAGGGAAGGGGGGAAATCTAACTTTACAAACCAGTAAGAGCAATTCTGCCAAAGGATAACAAAATATGAAAGGCTTCCCTTGCTTATGCCTCACCAAATAGGTCAATTGTTTCTAGCAACTCCTAAAACCATCAAGCCCAGGGCCTCTTTCACTTGTTCCCCTTCACACGCTGCTCGCTGCATTGCTAAGGCACTGAGTGAAAAGCTGTGAGTTCACGGTGATGGAGGTGTTTGCATTCCCATAGGGCAATGCAGGGTTGCCTTTCAGGAAATACATGACATAGGATGAGTGAAAAGCAAGTTATCCGCAGGATGCTCCGAGGGCAGACTTGTGGCTTAGTAAACGTTCAGGTGACTCCTGAAATTCTCCTATCTTCCAGAAGAGCTAAATGGTGACAACCTCCCTGGCTGATTAATAGCCAGCTATTCTACTGGAGGCTGTAACATACTGTAACATTTACAGTATGTGAAAAGTAATTGTTAGCATGAGAGCAATGTGCATTTTGCTTTTGGCAGCCAGTTGGTTATAAGCTTATTTAGCTGAAAAGTGGTTTTAAAAAAAGAAGTCTGAAATACAATTTTTAAAGACTAAGGAGCAGGAGTGAGAGCATTCAAGCCTAAGCTGTTCTTTTTCCAACTTCCACCGGAGTCCCGACTTCTCCCACGTGCCCCTGGCTTCATGTTTTCTGGCCTGGACCTCTCCACTTCCAAGGGCTACACTGCCTTTAGGACAATTTGTCAGGGGATGAAAGCTGGCAGTGGGTGGGGTCAGAGCCCAAAGTGGAGGGAGCCAGCCTTCCTTTTCGCTCTCTCCTCCTTCCCCCGCCCAATGAGCTTGGGCAGAGGGGTTCTGAAACCAAGCTGAGGGCCACATGAACTTAGGCAAGGAGCGGCATGGCCACCCCTGCCTTAAGCCTATCTCTGAAGGCCACATTAAATAGGGGTGGCATTTTAGAGACAGTAGCAGGACCTGGGTCAAAGAGTGGGGGCTTTTCAGGAGTTGCTGTTTGCATGGCAGGAAGGAAAAGCAGACCCTCCTGAAATCACCACCCAGCTCTACATCAGGTATATAAAGAGTTATGCCCAGTATAATTAACTCCTCTCTTATCCCTGGAGTCCTAGCATTTTTTATTAAAAAAAAAAAACTAAACTAAAATCATTCTAAAACCAGTAATACATCACCAAACACATCAACAATACATATTATCATTACATCATTTAATTATTACTCCCAACATACATAATATGTAACCAGTCATATATTGTATACTGGTCAACATTAACTTCCAGTATTCCCTAATTTTGTGGCATTTCTAACAAATGAGACAGACAAAATTACAATGCCAGTACTACTGCCATTAACTCATGGAGAAATCTGGCGTAATCTTAAGGGAAGGGTGCGTGTCTAAACATCCATTTATAAAAGCTTTGATTTAAATTCACACTCAGTGCTAACTGGGGCACTGACTTCCAAACCCATCTTCTCTACAGGTCTGTTTCCCATTTCCCTTGATAGGAAACCCCACCTGTTAGCTGAGCGTTGTAAGTAAGAACCTGGGTCAAGGTGTGACTAAAGAACTGATGCAGAGACTCCGGAGGGACTGTGCCTTGGGATGCCGTCATGCCAAATACGCAGAGCCTGGAAATGGAAAGGGTACCTCTAAGTCTCAGTGCTCAAGAACAATGACTCATCAGAGGTGAACTGCTGATAATGGCTCCAATTTTCTCAGTATAAAGACATTCACTAGGAGGGCTGTCAAAATGAATGTAAATATTTATCCATTTTAACATATGCAGAAAAAATACACTAGATTCCCCCCTTGTGAGAGTTCAATCCAAACCCCTTAGAGCTCTCCTACAAGTCCCCAGATGCATTTCAAACGCATGGGTTAGACTAGAAACGGGGATGATGAAAGTGGAGACTTATATCTACAAGTGGCTGACATTGAATCTGCTCCCCCGAGGAATAGCCCCACTGATCCTCTGTGACCAGTTCCAGTAAGGCTGGCAGACAGCAGTCCTGAACACCCTTCAGAAACTGGGTTTTGCCCCTCAAGCCCTTCTAAGTCTGGGGTTGGGCCAAGCAAAAGCTATGGTTAGGCAAAGAATCATAGACACCAAGAGACAACAGGACTGCTCAAGGTGCCCCGACTATAAAATTGGAGAAATCGAGAGAGATATAGCCGCACCAGCAGCATATCTCTTCTTTCTCATACCCAAAAATGCAAGAAGGGCTTTTACACTCTCCAGAAGCTTGGCTCTGCCCTTGCCGGTCCTGGAAGGATCCTTTTAAAAAGTCCCATATGCTCAGAGACTTTGCACCTGTTCATTGGGGGATATAGGAAGCCCAGAGCACTTATTCTTTAGATGTCCCTTTTATGAAGAGGCACATAGTGAGACCATTGATCCCCTGCTGGTGAGCCTCGCTGACCTCCCAGAAAAGCAAAAATTCGACCTTTTCCTGTTAGGCAAAGATCGTAAGATGACCTAGATGGTCGTCAGATTCTGTGTACAGATCTGTAGGCGCAGACCATCCCCCAATTCAAACTAGTTTGTTAAGAAAATCCGCAAACTCGATTCTGTGGGTGTATTCTGGGTCATCTCTCTGCGGTAGCTTATCTTAAAGTTTTATCGCATTTATAATATAAATTTTAAATTTACTATTGTACATTGTTTTAAATGTTTGTTTTCCTTCTGGGATTGTACCCCCAAGTGTGTTTTATAAGCTGGTCTCTGACCGTAATAAATTATCTTTCTATCTACACTAGATTCCCTCACCACATACACACAAACCCTGTTGCACAAAAGCAAGCAATGGGTGTTGGGGGAGGAACTCAGAAGGAATGCAGATGACCAGGAAAAGGTTTAAACATACCAACTTCCAGGAACTGAACTAATTGGGTGCTATAAATAGGCAGATAAGGAGAGAAAGCAGGTGGCATCTGCAGTTTGCATCCTGCAGAGTAACTCTGGCATAGGAAGCTCAAGGTAAAACATCACCAGTCACAACTGCTTCAATGATTTGTGGACTTTAAAAACAATGCCTAGGATTTCCTTTGCAAGTTGCACATTGGCCAGGACTGACAGATAAAGAACATAAGCACTAGGACACTGCACCAAAACAGTGGACCATCTATGGAGTTTACAGAGAATGGCTGCTGGACACTGAGGTTATCACACAACACAAATGACTTCTGTATCTTTAGGGTGAGAAGGGAACTGAAACTGCAGGCCACATTCCAGGAAACCTAGGGTGGGGGACCTCTGGCCTTCCAGATATTGTTGGAGTACAAAACCCACCATCCCCGACCACTTGCCATGGTGTCTGGGGCTTCTGGACCACCAGTTCCCTAGCCCTGTATTAAACGATGTGCTTGCATAGTTAAGAAGTGCTCCCCCTGACCATTTCACCGCTCTCATAGCCATGCATAACCCGCTGTTCTTTGCAAAACCTCTAGAGTGGGGCATGGCCCCTTACCAGCACTTCACTGCCTTCAGTGTGGAGGCCTCTTCCTGCTTTTTTTCAGCCGCAGCATCGAGCACCCCTAAAGAGAAACAAAAACAAAGTAGCCTCAGTGGGAAACACAGCTGGAAAGGACCACCCACAATATGGAAGAAGCCGTTTGGGAGGCACACATTTAAGGAGATGACCTCATTAGGAGAGTGGTGGAAAGGAACAATTCTTCTCACGTTGAAGCTATTATGAACAATTTCTTAAGAGGCAAAGACTTGGAAACAATTAACCCTGACCTTGAACCACTCTAAAAGGTTTGACGTGCACAGATTTAGCTCTGAAAGGTTGCCCTAATGTTTATACTCCAGAAGTAACTGGGGCAGGAAGATTTGTTGTGCCAAGCGCCTCTAAAATGAACATGGGCTGCACATGAACAGAGGGGGAAAGGCAATCAGAACAAACAAAAGCACCAGGTGACCTGGAACCCAAAGATTTACAGGTTTTCCTGCCTTCCTGTTGCCGTGCAAAGAAACAGCTAAAGCACATGGCAACAAATAACAGATGCAGTGTAGTCGCTAACTTAAAACTCACTTAGTGGTACACCTGCTCAGGTAGCCAAATGTTTCATACCAGCAAAACATTGTTGCACAAGAAAATTGCTGGTAATTTCATTGCACAACAGATTGTGCAACGAGTTTCCGCCAGCACAAATGCTGCATTGGATTACCCTGTTGCAGGACATTGGAATTCACCTCCATCCACAAGCACATGAAACCCTGGTCCCAGGGGTGTTACTACAGCTCAGAGAAATGTGCAACATGATGATTTGCGGTTCATTCTCAAACTCCAGCAGATAATAAATGCTCATTTAGAAAAGAATTAGTGCCAACTACGAGGCAGCAGTCAAAACATGAGATCATTCCAGCTACTCCTCTTTCACATTACAGCTCGTTTTTATTAGCAATCCCCAGCTCTCTTCAAATGCAGTGGTATCTGGAAAGGGTAATTACATACACAGCACATTCCAGCATGTCAACAACACCCCCAGCCGTCAGAACAAGGAGAAGTATCTCTACTGAGGTGTAATTATAATTTAGATCCCAATGCAATTTACTTCTACAGGCACCACTTACATGTCAACATTCTCTCAAGTACAGCACAGCAGACCTGTTTTTTTTAAAAAAAAAAAACACAACACAAAAATATAATAATATAATTATTAGCTTTTCATCAGATATGTTCACATAACAGACTCTAAGATGCTCTGGCTCTTTCAAATGTAAAGGGAAATAAATCTGTCAATCAGTTAAGTGCACAGGCTTCAATGCAGTGCTGCCCCCTTCCTTGATGGAAGGCATCAGTCAGTAGAACAGGGGATGAGGTCATTTTCCCCGTAGGCCCTCCTCCTTTCCCTAACGCTACTTGAGAGGTCTGGGGAACCCTCTTGGGAAGACATGGGGGCAGAGGCAGAGGAATTGCCAAAACTGACTTCCTCTCCTTTCCACCTCTTTGGTGGAAAGAAACAAGGATGAGGAAGCAAGTGCAGGCTTTTGAACAGAAGGCAGTGACTCTGGGAGAGCATCGTCTTGCATCCTGAGGCTTGCATGAGCTTTCAGAAAAATTCCCAAGGTCCACAGATTCACTGTTGAGGGCTAGGACTGCTGACTTGCCTTGTCTATGGGCTGCAAGCTAGCAACACAGGAAGCTGCCTCATATGTACCAATCAGAGCAGTGATCCACCCAGCTCAGTACTGTTTACACTGATTGGCAACCTATCTCCAGAAATTCAGACATGGGTGTGTCCCAGTCTTACCTGAAGATGAAGGGAGAACTAAGCTCTTGCTGCTGAGACTCTAGTTTCATTCATCTCACTGGTGTGCCAAAAACCATTTTATTAAGAGCCACAACACTTAGTGATTATGCACTATCCTTACTTTGGAGATTTTCTGCAACTGCAGCTTCTTTCCCATCTCAAATGTTTTCTGAAATCCATTATGAAGGAGCACAGTCACAAAGTCTACAAATTAAGAGCAAAGCCACTGTCAGCATACCAAAAGGGAAAGGAAGATAATCTAAAAGGGCAGCTCCTTGCCCATCTTCCCTGAGGGCTGCTGAAGACCTGCATGCCCTGAAGGAAGGCAAAAGCAAGGGAGCTCAGGCCAGGGAGCACATATACCATCAGTTCCCAGTTGGCAGGAGAGGACTCTCTTCATTTCACAAAATGCATTTGTTTTAGTGCTTAAATTGTAAACCACATTAAGTGCCTCGGCAGAAAGGTGGTGTATAAATCCAATGAATAAATAAATAGAGGGAAGTTAGGAGGGAACAAAGGAAGACTGAAGGCAACAAATGGTGTCTGGAAATCCCTTCTGTACAGAACAGGGTTCACCTTTGGTTTATTAGTTTAATCACTAAAGAAATAAAAATTAAATTGTTAATGAGGAGAATCATCAGACCCTGAATCGTCTTAGTCAGGATATTCTGGGTCAAAGACCAGCTGAGCTAGGGAAGGTTCTGTTTAATTCCCAGGCAATTAAAGGACTATGCAGGGAAGGAATGAAAATCAAGAATAGAGATGGGTAACTTTTCTCCCTCCAGATGTTGCTGGAGTACAACTCCCAACTACTGGCCATATTCCTGGGGCTGATGAGAGCTGGAATTCAACATCTCGAGGGCCACAAGCCATCCCAACCCTGACCTAGAACACCCAACAGAAGGCAGAGATGGACTGGCATCTTCCAGCCCTCAGAAGGATTCCTAGGCTTACCAATGTGCAATGGCCACTGCCTTCAATCCCCACAGAAGCCAACATCTAACAACCCCCCGCCCCACCAACTGCCCCATACCAACTGTGTTCCAAGTCAGAGCTTGCCTGTAAGCATGGACCCCAGTGTCTCTGTGTCCAAGGAAGGATCTTGTGTTTGATGGCAAAGACGACAGAGACAACTGCACAACCACTCCTCCAACGCAGGAGCATCTGGATTACTGAGAAGAGACAATACCAACTGCAGTTCCCAATATTATCTTTTTCTAGGGACTGTTTCCCTGACCCACAAGTCCCCCCCCCACCCTAAAGCTACAAATCTTTTGGGTCACTGCAAATCTTGCTTAGTGCTCTGTGTGCAGCCTTTATCTTATGAGTGTAAAATACAAGCTGCCACAGACGAGGAGGCCAAAGAGCTGACCATATTTCATTGTCAAGCCTGAAATCCTAGCGAGTCTTGGCAGCCTCTACTTACTTCTCCAGCAGCTCTTCCAGGCTGACAATGTTCTCTCTGTGTAACTGCCATGCAACTTCCAGAATGAGTGGGCTCTGGGGGAAATAACGGTACCATGAAGTTCAGGACCCACAAAGAAGTATGGCCAAGCACCCACAACCAAATAACTCAGCCACTTGGCTAAGGCTCAACAGCTGAATAGTGTGGCCCACGTAGTTGCTGAAGGCCCACATCTAACCACAACCCATTTGCTGCCTCAGCTGTGGCAAGCTATGAAGACATTGTCCTCGCATTTTGTGAGAGATCCGTATATAAATACTTTGCATGAATAAATAAAAATAAATAAAGCTCAGAGGCAATAGGATAGCTGGCAAGGGCCAAGTATTATTTAAGTACTACAATGCTAAGAGTTTATTAAGAGGCCTGCGCTCTTAAGTTTGCTACTTAAATTGTTTGCTGGCATCAGAAGAGGAATCCTGCATTTCTCCCCAACAATGTAAAGGCGCCTGTCAGCATTAAGGCATCAAAGAGGAGTGAAGCTATATGAGGAATGTTTTTTCCAGCACGTGTCTATAGATGGAGTGGGGAATCTGTGGCCCTCCCAGATGTGGCGGGGTTACAGCTCCCATCATTCCTGACCACTGGTTGGGGCTGATGGAAGTTGGAGTCCCACTAACGTCCAGAAGGTCGCAGGTTCCCCATCCCTGGTATGTAGCATTTCTCTCTCAACACCCCATATTTCTAAAGCATTCTTACTTGCAACTTCCAGGTTTCTTGAGCAAACCGCAAACGGCAGAAAGCATTGTGCGTTAACAAATCCTTCAGAGACTGAAGCAAGCATGACAACTTTTTCTGTAATTGAAGAAAAAAGTGCAGTTAACTTAAAAAATGATAATAAGTAGCCAGCAGCTTTCAAGGGTGTAGACTCTTTATCTCCCTCCTTCCCCTCTCCTTGCAGCAGCTTGTACCAGACAGGTAAAGTGAAGGGGAAAGGGATTTGGGGCAATGAAGTAAATGGACTATAAGAGGGCAGCGTACAAGGAAAGCAGTGCAGCGAGGCTCATGGAGGTTTCAGGACATTTGAAATGTCTTAGATATGAGCTGAGCTATTTCTCAATTTCAGGGAGGGGGTGAAATCCCATATAAACTGCAGGGAGAGCTCACCTACTGTAATTCCCAGAGGCCAATCAGACATCAGTAGGTCACAGAAACCTCAGAAGGAAGTTGCCAAGCTGCCCCCAACAGCCTTCCCCAACATGATACCCTCCAGATGTTTTAAACTACAGTTCACATCACCCCCAGGCAGCATAGATGTAAGATGCTGATGGGAGTTGTAGTCCAAAACATCTGGACATGACCACAGCAAATGAAGCATGAGCTAATATTTCACTTTCATCACAGAGGAACTGCAGGTAAACCCAAATGAATGCCATAATTCCTGTTTGCAGACCCTCTAATTGAGGTGGTATTCTGTGTAAGGGAATAGGTTACCAACCTCAGCCTTTAGTTCCTCTGATAAACATTTACTGTTTATACTTAGAGACAATAGCAGCAAGATGGGGGTGTGAACTTCTCTCCCACTCTTGCCATGCCCAGAAATTGAATTCCTTCCTGCTTACTCTCTGCTCTGCATTCAGCATCACAGCTGGACCAGACTCAGCAGAGATCTTCTCAATGTTTCCAGCAGCTATTCTGGCTGACAGGATTTCCACTGGCACACCCAACATGAAGGCCTGATCCTGCAATGCTGAGACTAGAATGTAATATCAGAGATAGAAATGTGAAAAGAGAGGGGAAACAGGGTTAGCAGGGACAGGTTGTGCAACATAAGCCTATCCATTCTTGCACCTGAACCTTAACAATAACACCCAAAACAGAAAGTGGGAGGGGATATATTTCAAGGGAGAAAACACATCTTGTTCTTAAAAGTTCCCAGGATAAATTTCCAGCATTTCTAGCTAAAAAAAAGAGGCTCAGGCTACAAGGTTAGGAAAGGTCATTGTCCCCAAACTTGGCAAATTGTTGCTCCCAGTTGCTGTTGATAGTACCAGACTAGACAGAATGTTGATCTGAATATTTTTATTTTTCTGAACGGATTACCATATTTTTCACTCTATAAGATGCACATTTCCCCGTCCAAAAATCAAGGGGAAATGTGTGTGCGTCTTATGGAGCAAATGCAGGCTTCTTGGCTTCAGTGATAGCAACGCGAAGCCTCCGAAGCGCAGTGGGAGAGGTCCTGCTGCGCTCCGGAGGCTTCGCGTTGCTTTTGCTGAAGCCTGGAGAGCAAGAGGGGTCAGTGCGCACTGACCCCTCTCGCTCTCCAAGCTTCAAATATAGCCGCCTGAAGCCTCCGGAGCGTGGCGGGAGCTCCCACCGCGCTCTGGAGACTTCGGGTTCCTTTCGCTCAAGGGTAGGTGCCCCTTCAGCTAAGGCACAGCGCCCCTTCAGCTAAGCGGGAGGAGATATGGAAGGGGCTCCGTTTCTCCTGCCGCTTCGCTGAAGGGGTGCTGCGCAGAGAGGGGGAGATTTTTTTTTCTTGTTCTCCCCCTCTAAAACAAGGTGCGTGAAAAATACGGTTAACTTGATTTTCAGCAGCTCCCTCTGGCAAAACAGATAATCTCTTGCACCCACCCACAAATTGTTCTGGAACGGAAGCTTCATTGGCTGGACTAAAGGAAAGTATCTGCTTGTTCCACTCTGAACTTTCCACCTGTAAAAATAACACACAGAGAGACATGTTCATCTTGTTTATTACTTATGCTATCAAATATAACCTAGCCTGTTCCAGATGCAACCGCAAAATGCTTCGGCATGCTTGCACAGCAAACATTTGGGAGTCCAGAAGGAAATGCCAAAATTCTCTGAAATGGAAGAAGGAAACCTTTACTCATCTGTTGCCCTCCAGGTGCCTTGGACTACAACTCCCATCAGCCCTAGCCAATGCTGGCCCGGGCTGATGGGAGTTGTAGTCCAAAACATTAGGAGGGCAAACAGGTCGGTGAAGAGAAAGGGAGAACATTCCATAGATAGGGGACTTACTCGGTCGACAAATCTGCACATTTCTTTATTCAAATAATTTCTCCCGTTTCATAGAATAAGATGATGTCCAAAGGAAGCAGAATGCAGGAACAACACCCAGTGGCCTCAGCAGGTTTCAGATATTTATCCACACATTTTCTTTTTTAAAGGACAATCATTTTATGATTAAAGGAAACTTAACAGGTAGTAGGGTAGAAAATGTTCATAAGAAATTAAGGCTGCAATCCTAAACATACTTTCCTCTAGGGAATTTATATTTTTACTACTGAGTTTAGAGAAGGTATCTTATGGAGCTGTTTTTTGTTTTTGTATCTGGCTTTTATGCAACCGTTTGTATTTTAAGATGATTGTAGGTTTTTATTGAAGTATGGTTTCATTGCTGTTTTTATTTCTTGTACAATGCCTAAAGAGTTTATTTTCTGAGGCATCTCATAAAATACAAACAATAAATAGGCAGTAAGCTCCACTCAGCTCAGTGGGACTTACTTCTGAGTAAGGATGCTTAGGCCTGCCACTGTAAGGCAATTTTGCTCCCCATGGACTTACTATTCTCTCTCCAATAAGAATCAACTCCAGATATTTATTTTTAGTCATCTGTATTTACCCCCCAGTGCATACTGAGGACTCCTGTCCAGAAGCACAATTTAAACCAGGAACATAAACACAACACGGAAGTTCAATGGGAGCAAAGCAGGCACCAGGAAGCTGTTGGAAGTCAACACTGCTACTTTCTTACCTCAAGCAACAGGTCACCCAAATTGTGATGGCAACTCAAAATATGAAGAGCTGCCTCCTTCAGCTTCTGTTCATTTTTACGTTCACATTTCTGTTTCTTGGATCTTCCAGCTTTTTTGGGAGGGGTAGGGAGGGTGGATTGAGAGAAACAAAGAAATCTTAGCCCAAGAAGGCATGCCACTAAATTTTGCTAAGGTGGTATGGTATGGTAATTGGTTCAAGCTGAGTTGAACTCTGTGCATCCTGATGGAGAATGGGAAAATATTTCCATTTCCAGTAGCCACTTTTAAATACGAGGGATGGGATCCTCAGATAACCTAAGGAAGTTCATAGAAGGAAAGTTTGCCATTCTCTCTTTCCCTCTGTAGTCCCCAATGCCCCCTGAAAAGCCTCTCCAGAGATCCAGGGGCCCTCCTGAACAACATGGGTGTTGTAGAAGCTGATGGAGCAAGGAAGAAACAGAGAACTTTTCATCTATAATTTTTTTAAAGTTAACTTTTCTGAGGATCCAAGTCCCATTTTGGGCAAGCCTCCCTCTTCCAGCACTCCCCTGACCTCTACTCAACATTGTTAGGACCTTAGAGATCAACTAAGTTTGTTCTGGGTATAAGCTTTCGTGTACATGCATTCTTCAGATACCTTTTCGTGCATGCACATGAAAGCTTATACCCAGAACAAATTTAGTTGGTCTCTAAGGTGCTACTGGACAATTTTTTAATTTTTTAATTTATTTTGACTGCTTCAGACCAACACAGCTACCTACCTGAATCCAACATTATTAGGGAGAGCCTTACTAACCCTGGGGAGGGCATTCCATAGGTGAGTAGCAATCACTGCAGAGGCATGTCCACAAAGAGCTTAGGATGCAGCATCAATGTAATGATCAGGGATGATGGATGATGGGATCTGTAGTCCAACTAACATCTGGAGAACCACACATTCCCTATTTTTGGAATAGACAGTACTGGGCTACATGAACAAACTGTCAAACCTTTTATAACGATACAGCTTCCTATGCTCACCTTACAGGTTAATACACCTCTCAGGGTGGCTGTGAGAAGACTCTGAGCTGTTGGAGGGTTGCATAACAAGCGTTAAACTTTAGTTTGCTCTCCGGTTCAGCCCCCAAATCAGCTTTCTGTGCCAGAGGCTCAACACAGTACCTCTTCTATAATAGTCAACAGAGCCCCTGAACATGCACAAAGTACTTCTCCCTACACAGAGCAGGGCTCATTCCACACTGCCGCCCTAGTAAAGAGAGCTTCTGGGCATATACAATGTACAACAAGAGAGACAAACACACTGGGCAAGAGCTGCACCCCTTCTAAGGAGAGCTTCTGAGCATACACAGAGTGCAACTACTACGACCTACCCAGGAGCGCAGAAAGGGCTCTCTCTCCCGCAGACATCGCTTCCTTCCCTTCGGCTCTCCGAGCGCGCGCGCGCGCACCAACCAACCAGCGCGCCCTATGCCCTCATTGGCCGCCAGCAGGGCGCCTTTGCCCAATAGGAAGAAGAACTGGAGGCATGCCCTTTGCCGTTTCCTAAAGCAGAGCTGCGGCCATTTTGAGAGTGGCGGTGAGGAAGGGAGGGGAGGGGAGCCGCCATCTTTGTGGTGGCGGCACAGAAGAGTTAGGCCGCGCCCGTCCCGCTGTCATTGCTGAGCGAGCCGTGGAAGGGGCGGGGCGGGTAGAAGACAGACGCCTTGGGATAGCAGAAGGCTCACTAATTCCGGCATGGGAGGAGGATTGCTCCTCTTCCCACCCACCCACCCCGGTTATGGTTTAGCTGAGAGTTCTGCCTATAAATCTGTTGCAAAGATCTGTTGCATCTTTGGGAATTGGAGCTGCATTTATCAAAAGGGCGGCCACCGCTGCGTTATTAGGGGTGGGTGCAAATATTTGAACGCCTTGCCTGAGAGGCTGCAGCTTGAGTGTGTTAGTTAATGAAAGGTGACTCCCTATAAGAGCCTGGACACTCAGAAGCACATAATATGTACGGGGGTGGAAGGAAAGCCCTTTGAGCGTATGCGGAACTGGCACGGTTGCAGGCACCACTCTTTCGCCCTTTGTAACAAATTGATCTTTAAGTGTGGCACCACCTACACTCCGGAACTCCCCTGCCCATTGACATGAGGCAGGCAGGCTCCATGACTGTTTTCAGTGCCTGCTAAAAACAATTTTGTGTAGGCAAGCCTATCCAGATAAGCAGAATGCTGATACGTGTTTTAATCTGATTTTTATCTTATTCCTAAATCTATTATTTTAATATCTTAAATAGTTGTACTTAACATTTTTTAAGAGTTCAATGTTTTATTTTTTAGTAGAATGATGGAGGTGGTTTTTTTTAGCAATCAAGCAGTATATATTGTTTCTTTTTTTAAAAAAGAAAATATGTGCAGTGTGTTAAAGGCAGGAGAAGAGAACGCAATTGCTGCAGTTTGGTTGGCCTAGAAGGGTCCCTTTACAATAGCTCAGCCAGACTGGCCCTTTCCAGATGTTTTGGACCACCATTCCCATTGCTGGCTGGGGGTGATGAGAATGGTAGTTCAAAAGATCTAGAGGGGGACAGCTTGGCAAAAACTGCAGTAGCTGGTTTCTTCTCTCCCCCCCCCCCCCACACACAAAAGAAAAAGCAGAAGCCTCTGGCACTTTGCCGAAGAGGCCATAAGGTAGTTAACTGCACAGTGTGCTGCTTTAGCAGGAATAACTTCTGTGGTTTTTCTCTCAGCAGGACTGGCTGGGTTCCCATCTGCAATGTGTTCAGGTTGGCCCAAGTGCCCATTAGCTGCTGCAGTTCCTCATTCCAAGTGCCGCGTCCTGCTAATTCATTTGGAGCCTGTGACCGGCCAAACAAGTGAAAAACCCAGTGACCATGTCCTGAGGAGCAAGCACAGGCTTGGTTTCGCTTTCCAAGAGACCAATTAAGAAAACTGGCTTCTGTTAGAACTGTCAGGAGATACTTTAATTGCCTTTCCCTGACTCTTCCCTTGTCCTATTTGCCTTGACCCTTTGCCATCTCCTGGCCCAGTCAAAGCATGCCTCGGGGAGCGCTGGGAGGAAACTTGATTTCTTGGGATGCCAACTTTGCCCCCTGAGTGTTATTCCTCCAGGGGAGCAAAACATGACCTTGCAGCTGGCAAGGGAAGGACAGGAGAAGCACATATTCTGCTACGGCTTGGGCCAGTCGTGAAATGTGCATGGATCAAATAGCTCCTTGCTGTTAAGGCTTTGAGAGGGTGAATAGGCAAGATCAAGAACCCCATTGGCTCAGCCTGGGGACATGTCCGCTACAAGGAGAAGAGCCCTGCTGGATTAGACCAAAGGGACATGAAGAATTGCTGTCAGTTATTTTGTTGTTGCTGTGCATTTAGAAAATAAAATATTTAAAAAGAATAATTGCTGTCAGCATCTGAGATTGAAGTGGCGGTTCCTTTCTGAAACTGGAAGCAAAGTTAACCTGGCGGCACAAACCTAACCATGTCTACTCAGAAGTAAGTCCTGTTGAATTCAGTGGGACTTACTCCTAGGTGCGTGAGGTTAGGATTGGAGATGGAGATTCTCTCCTGCTGTGCTTTCCGCTAACATATCAGAAACTGCCCAGGTCCATGTCATACAGGTGACAACCAGGTCGCCCCCCACCCTGAAATAAAAATGCTGCTACCACAAACTTGACAGCAAACTTTGACTTAGTAATAAAAGGTATCCATTTACTTCATTGTTCTTGTTCTTGCAGGAAGAATCTGTCTCACTTGGGTTTATAGCTGTTTATATGGTGTTATAGCTGTACATGGCGCTTTGGAGGATAAGCAAAAAAAGGTTGCTTCCTGCCCCAATAACTTACAACCGCAATGTGGCACAGGAGGCAACCTTGGGTCTCCAGATGTTGTTGGACTACAGCTCCCATCATCCCCGACCACTGGCCCCACTAGCTAGGGATGATGGGAGTTGTACTCCAACAACATCTGGAGACCCAAAGTTGATAAAGGCTGGACTAGAGGAAGGAGAGAGAAGGGCAAAAAGTGATGATGCACACAACTGCATTTGCAGCTACATAAGATTTTGTTGCAGTTTGGGGAAGGTCCATAGCTAAGTGGTATAGCATCTGTCTTGCAAGCAGAAGGTCCCAGGTTCAGTCCCCAGCATCTGCAGCTAAGGTTGGAACTGTTCCTTGTCTGAAACCCTGGAGAGCCACTGCCAGTCAGTGTAGGTAATACTGAGCTAGATGAAGAAGTTGCAGCTCCTTATGTACCTAGAGAACATAGTGATGGTAAAGAAACAAACCACGACTCTTGGAGCAACAAACCCAAATGGCTACTTGCTGAGTAGCTGCAGCAAGACCCTGGGTTTGGATGTACTCATTTAAAATAAAGTGGAAGAAAGATCTAGGGCAGAGGTGGATAGCCTCTGGCCCTTCAGATGTTGCTAGACTCCCTGCTTTTATCACCCCTGCCCATTGGCCATACAGGGAGGGGTTGATGGGGATCGGAGGCCAACAACACCTGGAGTGCCACCCCTAGTTCTCCTCCCTGCTCCAGGGAGAGTTCTGGAATCCCTGGACCTGACTCATAAAAGAAAATGCCCCCAATTTTGTGTAGGTTGGCAAAGCAATTATGTCAATGGTTGGGAGGAGATGATAAGTATTGGCAAATATTTAGCAGCTGCAAATAATGATGATGGAACAAGAAAGGAATTTCATCACATGGGCCAATGGGTAGAAGCAGCAAGGAGAAGGCAAGTTGGGCTGAGCGCTGCAGGAAAGCAAAGCAAGCTTTTGGGGATTGGGGCCGTGTGTCCTTGCCACATCAAACAGCACAGAGGCACTCCAGATAGACGGGAATGGCTGTTTATTGATCCCTATATCTAACAAGTCTGACCACTGGCTAGGATTATATTTGCCATGTCGTGGATTTGCACTGCTCCAACAATGGACAGGGTCTTCAATTTCAGGTGCCACTGTGGTGTAGGAGATGGAATACAGGATTTGAACCAGCCAGTTGCTATGGCAATGGCCCAGTGCCATCTATATAAGCGAGTAAGGCATGTCAGCTTATTAGTCATTCAGTGAGTCTGTCTGTTACATCCGTTATGTCTCGAGTCTTGAATTGCTGGAGCAACAGAAACACTTCCTACTTGTATATGTCTGTATCTGTATCTGCAGAGCCTAAAAGCTGTATGTATAGACCGATGTCTGGAACCATATTGCTGAAGCCTGATCTTCTGCAGCATTAAACTATTTTGGACCTTAAGTTGCCTCTGTGTGGTGACTGGAACCGCTGCATGGGTAGACTCATAGAACTGTGGAGTTGGAAGGGACCCTGAGGGTTATCTAGTTTGACCCCCTGCAGTGCAGGAATCTCAACTAAGTCATCCATGACAGGTGGCCATCCAACCTCTGCTTAAAAACCTCCATGGAAGGAGGGTCCACCACCTCTCATAGGAGTCTGTTCCACCGGTGAGCAGCTCTTACTATCTCACCTCAGATTCCTAGCAAGGTACCCATTTGTAGCCAGTTATACTACATTTGTCTTAACCCTCTTTTAAAGCAGTCCAAGTTGGTGGCCATCACTACATCTTGCGGGAGGGAATCCCACAGTCTCTCTGTGTGAAAAAGTGCTGAATTTTGTCTATTCTTAATCTTCCAACTTTCAGTTGTATTGGATGCTCCCAGGTTCTTCTAATAATATGAGAGGGGGTGAAAAACTTTTCTCTCTCTGATTTCTCCACACCATTTATAATGTTATACACCTCTCATCCTTTCATACAAGCCCTGTGCATGTTGCCCTGAAGAACAGGATGCAGATACAATTACGAATACAATAGTTTCTGCCTGAAGCAGGCCATAGGTCCTCTCTGGCAAAGGTAGAAGCGTGCAGCAGTGGGCTTTCCCCTTCTTTTTCTGGAGCTCAATCTCTCAGGAGAGACAGTGTTTAATAAACTGGATCCTGATCATCTGCCAGGCCAGAAAAGTGGAACGAAGTAGGTTGCTCCACTCTGATTTTCGCAGCAACCTCTTTTGCGCAATTCTGTGATGGATAATTATTTGGCTCTTGCTACTTACCTTTTCCGTGCGCTGCTCTGAAGCGGCTTAGTCATGCTGGCCACATGACCCAGAAGCTGTCTGTGGACAAATGCCGGCTCCCTCGGCCTATAGAGTGAGATGAGCACCACAACTCCAGAGTCATCCGCGACTGGACCTAATGGTCAGGAGTACCTTTACCTTTTACTTACCTTTTGCTGCTTACATGTGTCGCATCTGCTCCCTAGGTGACTGCTGTCCCCACTGAAGCAGCAACTGTTTCTTCTTGCTCTCTGTGCCACTAACAACAGGACATCTATTTTTAATTTTACTTGCAATTTTCCTCAGCCTGTTTGGTCAACGTGGTTGCTATTAGGCCATGAAGCATATGAAAGGCCAGCAACTCTTGAGTTAATGCATGCTGACATTAATAGCATGGATCGGGGGTTATTTTAACTGAAACATTAATGAAGAGAAAAAGGAACTTTTTGTTTCCCCCATTGCTCGAGAAATTAAGTATCTTGGCAGTCTGTTACTGAGGATACTAGTAAAACACATATGTGGATACACACAGCCCCGCAGCTAAGCTGCAAAAAGAAATAATCTGCTGAGCCGTTCTCCCATCTGCACTGCATCCTTTTTACAGGCTTTTACGCAAGGGCAAGGAGGATATAAAGCACAAGCCAATCAGAGAGGCCTGCAACATAATTTTCAGGCTGCCCTTGCAGGGTGGTGCAGGGGACTGAAGAAGAGGGCCCATTCTGCAGAGTTCTCAGTTTAGCCTTGAAGTAGTGACGCTAACTGGCAACTGTATGCTGCTTCCCCGTTTTCCAAGGGGCAGATTGGAGACACAAAAGCATGTCACTGATTGCTCTAATTTGCAAGCAGATCAATGGTCCTCCTGCTCTACTATTGTGTCGGTTCCTTCCCCAGAAGGCTTCAGACTGGGTGAGAATGAACCTCTGGTTTCTCCTTTAGCACACCAGGATGCATCATGGGGAGGCGTGGGGAGAAGAGTGAGCAGCAAGATTCCAATCAAGATGTGAGGGCCAACACTGGCAGGGGCTGATGGTCAGGAATCCCCCCAGTGGAAGTCTGGAGGGCTGGCAGTTGCGATGTGAAATCACAGATAGCTCATAGAAGCATTGGAAGGGAGCCTGAGGATCATCTAGTCCAAACCCATGCAATGCAAGAATAATCAGCTGCAAGGGGTCTGCCCCAAGCTGCAAACGCTGCTGGGTAAATGGAAGCCAGGACCCAAATCTGAAAGCTATTGATCAGCAAGGCAAAAAGGTGGCAGATTAGAAGCCCTGTCTGCTTCCTGGCAAACCTCATGCGTAACATCTGGGACTGAAGTTGACCTGATTTGAAGGCATCTGTATGCAGCTCCCAGCCAACTAAAAGGGAAGAAGGCAATCAGGACTGGGAAGGTCCCAGAGCCAGCAGAAGCAGGAGTTGGCAAAGTAGCTCAGTGACAAGGCATCTCTTTTGCATGCAAAAGGTCCAGGTTCAATCTAGCAGGGTGGAAGTTAGTAATAATGAATCAGTGGCAATATTAGGCAAGCTCAGTGATTTTTTTTCTGGGGGGACGCATACTCCTAAGCATTTTGTGAATCTAAGTTTGGCCTCATTGAGGGGCACTATTTCAGTATGAGTAGGAAAATGAGAGTACCCTGAAACATTTTTTGAGAAAAAAATCACTGGGCAAGCTTAACAGTTTTAATGTTTTTTGGCTTTGTTTACCAAATACAATTAAGCAAATAAGCATGCTTTATTAGATCACGTTGTAGGGCATCTGAAAGTTTGGAAGTTTCCCAATGCAAATGTCCCTAATTTGCATAAACATTGTTCCCAAAACCCCACCTCACTGGTTCAATCCCTGGCGTCTCCAGGTGCAACAGAAAACGACTCTTGCCTGAAGCCCTGGAGAGCTGCTGCCAATCACTCTAGGAGTGCTGAGCTAGATGGACCAAGGAACTGTCAGAATAAGGCAGCTCCCTGTGTTCAGTATGCAGTCAGCATGCAGCAGAATCCCCTGCCTGTTTACTTGGAAGTAATTCCCACTGGTTGTGCATTGGACTGGAGCTAGACAGCCTATACAGACCAACAGCACAACCACAATCCTAGCTCATATCTGCTCAGAAATAAATCCTGTTGAATTCATTGGAGCTTATACCCAGGTAAGTGGGATTAAGACTGCAGCTTCAGGTGCACTTAAACATTGACTTCAATGACCTTAGGCGCACCTAACTCTGCATGTGGATGGAATTTTTACTACTTGCAGCTTCCGTCTTTGTTTCTGGAGGATTCTTGGCCCAGCCCCGCAGAGGCCAGCAACTGACACAGGGCTATTTGTTAAAAGCCACATTTCTGGAGCAGAATCACCTGTCCCCTGTTGTTCTTTGCACCAGTCTCCCCCTTCTGATAAACATACATGTATCTGGGTGTTTGTCCATGCACCAAGACATCTATCACAGTTAGGCATGGGATTATTTTTGATTAAATTCACATTTAATGGCAAACTTACCAAATTCACACTTTCTGAAACAATACATAGCCATCCTTTGAAATTTATGCTTCTCCAAGTCTTGCAATGCTGTTCTCCAGCCAAGTAATGTGTCCAAAAATGCATATACCAATGTGCATATAAATGCATATGTTAGTGAAAATGACATACAAAAATGCATTATGTTAGAGAAATCAGCCCTACAAAAATGTGTATATTAAGAAAATGATATACAAAAATATGTAGGAGACATTCATACTAAAAAATCTCTTATAAATCTTAACGAGCATTTTTTTTATAAATGCAAGCACTTGTGGAAATGTGAACTTAAGATTGGAAAATGAGAAATTGAGAGACACTAAAATTCAAATATCCACCCATCTCTAATTGCAATATGAAGGTGGTGGTGTTTAACATTGCCCTATTATTATTTTTTCCTGAGCACAGCAGATGAGCTTTGCTTTTATTGTGGTTAATTATGTGGGAAAAGGTGGACGTGCCCTGTTATTTCTTGAGACCTGGCCTCTGTGAAAAGGAACCTGATGGCTGGCACCATTCACAGTATCCAGCAGACCACTGAGTGAGTCCTATCAACATGTTATTTCATTCTGCCATCTGTCACGTATTACTTCCAGCTCTGTAAATTTATGTGGCCATCATTCACACAGAACTTTGGATAAAAGCTCACGGCAAGATTTGCCGCTGTATACAAGGCCCTCCCAGCTCCAATATGCACACCATGCTCACCTTTGGTGTAGCATGTCATGCCGGAATTGGTTTAAAAAATAGAGCACAGTCCATCAGTGAACTATTGACCACTAGCCAATGGACCATTTGAAGCATGCTGGTTGTTGGGATTCTTGCAAAGAATGCTAGCCAGTCAGACTATCAACCTTTATTTATCATATTCAACAAACCACCTTCTCGTGTTCTTATTAAGCAAGACAACAGCAGACTCAGAATCAATCAACACAGGTGGGTTATGCATTAACTGTTAAAAAGATCCTGAGTATGTACTCTTCCTTTGTAAATCTAATACACAGAGAGAGACTGTGTGGTCTGTTTTGCCACAATAAATCTGCTAGCCTTTAAGGTGCCACAAAGCTCTTTGTTGTACTTATTTCAACAGACTAATGTAGGTACTCCTCTATAAAAGATTAGTTATTGGTCAATCACATTGGTATTTGCACATAGTGCCTGGATAGCTCAGTTGGTTATATGGTGGTGCTAATGATGCCAGGGTTGCAGGTTTGAACCCTGTATGCATATTCCTGAATTACAGGAGGTTGCACTAGATGATCCTCAGCGTCCCTTCCAACTCTGATTCTTTAACTCTATGTTTGCTGGCTAGGAGACCAAGGTTTGCTGGCAATGTACACCATGAAGCTCCCAGAACATCACCAGCCTAGCCCCACCCATAGGCTGGAGAAATAGCAGTTGCAGGGAGTCCCTATCCCCACCCTGCAACAGTCAGCTCCATGGCCCACAGCCCTAGCATTTCTACCATTACAATATATTGTCAACAGCTCTGATGGTCATTTGACTGCAAGGTGGAAAATAGGAACGCAGGAAGCTGCCTTATATGCCAAACCAGACCATTGGTCCACTAGCTCTACGTCTGGAAGCAGCAGCTTGTCATGGTTTCAGGCAGAGGTCTCTGGAGCTGCCAGATGTTGAACCTGGGACCTTCTGTGTGCAAAGCTGAACTGATGCTCTACCTGTGTGTCCGCTTCATACATTGTGGGGCACACCATGGGTAAACACGTGCACATTCAGTCATCTTATAATATGTGAAACAGCTCTGAGGCTAGACTTCACCCAAGTGGCCCCATAGCAAAAGGTTACTTGGGAGCAGATGCATGAGGTTTCCATCTGGTTCCTTGTCTTTCAAGGCAATTTGCCTTCCTTACAGGAGTGGCCACTTCCTATCTCCTCCCTGTCAGCACCACAAGTTCTCAGATGGGTGGATTTGGCACCATCTTTCTACCTTCCTTTTGTAGTGACCACCACCCAGAGCTTTCAAATTGGAGAGCTGTACAACTCTTGCTTCTTCTAACTTGCCCACCTTCACACTTCATGTCTGCCTGGTTCTTTAAAAATGGTGGCCTCATTCCAACCTGGCTACTGCTAACCAGCTGAACTTCATTTGCTCGTTAATATCCTACCTTCATTTTGATGGGAGGGATTAGCTGAGACAACTTGAGGTGGTGCTCCAAACCCTCCAGGAATGTTGGAGGGTATGGTGCTTATCTGCAAAACTGAGTTTGAATGGAGCAGTCTATAGGTATGTGCTGCTATTATGGTGGTTACTTTGCTGTGTTCCTTCCTACCCACAAAATATGTATGTATGATCACACTGTGTTTTCAGCTGAGCCCAGGAGAACCACCTGGTATGGAAAAGTGTTGCAATGCTGGCTTCCAAGTTCATCCTACTTTTATGTTTTACTGGGCCAATTTATCTAGACAAACTTTTGAGTTATGTAGCATCATTAGCAGTCTGTAATCATGCAGTTCTAGGCCAAAAGCTCTTTGGATAGCATGTTTGGCCATCATTACTTTTCCTCAACCTTTGCTTTACATAGAGAGTCAATGGTCTACTTCCTTATTCTGCCTGACAAAGGACTTTGCTTTTTGTTGGCTTATTCTAATTATTTATTTTCATATGCCTGTATTTCCCTGTGCTCCCAACTATTAATAGTCTGGTGCTATCAGTAAACCGTTTATGATTATTATCATCATTTCAATTTCTATCCCCCACTTTCTCCCAAAGAAGCCAAGGGCAGCAAACAAAATGGCAAACAGTACAGTTTTTGAAAAACAAATTAAAATTCTGAAAATTATTCCCAAGTGCTCTTAGAGGTTTATCAAAATCTCATGTGTATCTTGCAGACCATGGTGTGCTCTTGTTTTCCCTAATCAGTAAGTGCTGCAGCTCAGTGCAGTGGCAGAGCATCTGTTTTGCATGTAGAAGATCCTGGGTTCAATTCCCAGCATCTCCAGGCAGGTCTGGGAATTTGTCCCAGTCTGAAATCATGGAGAGCTGTCAGTGTGGACAATGCTGAGCCAGAGAGCCCAATGGTCTGACTCAGTATGATGCAGCTTCCTAATCTCCTAAAACTGCATATGAATATCTATGGCTGGAGTGAGGAATGTCTATGGCCTTCAGGCCTCCCTCTCCCTCTCTGGTCCTGGACCCTCCCCAAACCGTGCGCCCCCAAGTGCTATTCTGTGCCCTCCTACTATGTGCTTTTGCCTAGTCAGAATGTGCCATTGAACTGCAGGAATGCCTTTTGCATTTGTGGCTAGAGAGACACATAAGAGGGGTGTAGAAATCTGGCTTTTGCATAGCTGGCATGTAACCCACTGTGCGAAGATGAGTCACACAACACATCTCCTGGCCCTCTTTTGCCCCTGGCCCCACCAACTATTAACATAGTTGGCCCTTGGGAGGTTGCCTGGCAAGGGAATGGGTCCCTCTGGCTGAAGAAGTGTGCCCCACTCTAACCTAAGGGGATGGTAGTTGGCAGCGCTCTCTTGGGCAAGTGCACAGCTTTCAGATAACTCTTAGTTGTTGAAGGGAAGCAAAAGGATCCTAAAGTAAAGGAACAGTTTTATAATGAGTGGAGACAGTTTTATAATGAGTGGAGTGCTTCTGGCCTCTAGAGCTCCACAACAACACTCCTGCTCTTAGGCTTCTTTTTAAAAACCACTCCTAAAAGTTACAAAATGACACAGGTGTGCCTGCACGCAGGAACTCACACAAACACACCCCACTGCTTGCTATTGATGTTGCCAGCTCTCAGGTATCATACAACTGCATTTTGCACAGCATGCAATTAAGATACTAGCAGCTTGAGTAAGAAATGTCTTTTCCCCTGAGGAACAAAAATATTAACGTTTGGAGTGCTGGGAAAAAATGGGGCATCCATGCAGTGAAGGGAAAGACCCTTGAACCCCCTACAACAAATTACTGCGTTTGCTGTATGGGGGCAGGGGGAGCTCCTCTGCTAAGGCTGTTGTAATGTGCCCTCCCTTTCGTGCACTGAATAAAAGAAAATAAAAAGATTTCCTGAAGGGTTGTTCAAGGGCACCTGCAAGAGCTGGATAGAGGAAAATGCAATTTATTTGGAGAGAGCCCTGCCTTCCCTGTGAATGCTTTAAGGGATTAACTAGGTTAGGATTAAATGACTATACTTGGTCATCAGGATCCTGTAGAGTTGCGTTGCTATGCGTGCCTTTGATGGCAGTTCTCTGTTTTGCCTCTCATTGTAAAAAGCAGCAGCCCCCAGTGGCTGGGAATTTGCAAGGGAAGGGTGATGGAAAGAAGGGCTTCCCGGAAGTCTTTGGTAAAGGCTCTAAAACCCCTTCTTTCAAACATGGGTAGATATACTAGTGCTTCAGAGCATGAGCAGAGTGTCTTTCCATCCCTACTTTTGAGGCAGGGGGACAGGCTATTGGCCCATGTGTGCACTTTATACTTTGGAGGGGAGTTGGGCTCTTCTTTTGCTAGAGACATTTGAGCAGAGGCTGGACAGCCACTTGTCAGGGGTGCTGTAGCAGCATCCTCTATGAGGGGCCTTCCACAGGGCAATGGGTTGAAGTAATGACCTCTGGAGGTCCCTTCAATCTCTGTGATTCTCCTGAGCTGCTGCAGCCAGCCGCCCCACATCTGTATGGCATCCAGGGATCCAAAGATGTGCTCTCTTCCTCCTCCTCCCCCCCCCTTTGAGTCTTGGCATTCCCTTTTCAACATATTGATTTCTTGGTGTTCCTCTCTCTTTATATGTAGAGCTCCACTCATGTACAAAATTATCAGTTTGTTCCTGATTGAACACTGAAGAGGGTGAAGGGGGCTCTCTAGCTATTTAAGAGCAGCCCCACTAGATCTCATCAAAGGTATACCTGGTCCCTCCCATCCCCTTCCACAGTGTGATTGGAAGGTCAGCAGTTCAAATCTGCACGATGGGGTGAGCTCCCATCGCTCTGTCCCAGCTTCTGCCAACCCAGCAGTTCGAATGCATGCCAGTGCAAGTAGATAAATAGGTACCACTGCAGCGGGAAGGTAAATGGTATTTCCGTGCGCTCTGGCACTCATCACGGTCCTCTGTGCTCCAGTAGCGGTTCAGTCATGCTGGCCACATGACCTGGAAAGCTGTCTGTGGACAAATGCAGGCTCCCTGGGCCTGAAAAGCGAGATGAACGCAGCACCCCATAGTCACCTTTGACTGGACCTAACTGTCCAGGGGTCGTTTACCTTTTTATCTTACCCACTGGCTTCCACAGTGACCAATTGGATGCATTTTGTTTTTTAAGTCGCTTTCTGCATGTGCTTAGTGACACTTTTTAAAATGGCACTCTCTGCATGCACCCAGAGGCATTTTTAAAAATAAAAGGCAACTTTCTGCACGCGCTCTGCGTGCTCTCAGGAGCACTTTTTAGTAGCCGCATGCGCTCAGAGGCCCCCCCCTTTTTTTTTTACAAAGCCACTCTCTGCATGCGCTCAGAAACACTGCTTCGAAGCACTTCAGGACAGAGGCTTGGCGCTGAACCTCTGTGCCGGAGCTGAGCCTAGCGTGGGAGAGAGCGCCCTCGGCTTTTTTTGTCCTCCGCAGGGCGGAGCCGGGCGCGGGCCCGCGGGGCGTGTCTCCCCACCTCCTGGCGGCACCTGGACCCTCCATAGGCTGCGGCTGCGTGGCTCCCTCCTCGGCGGGCTGGGCTGGAGGGATGACAAAGCAGCCGTGGCGGCGGCCAGCCCAGCTCAGCCCTCCCCTTCCTTGTCCTCCTCCTCTTCCTCAGGCTGCCCAGCAGCGCCGCTGTTATGGCAACCAGCCCGCCTCGCCGGAGGAGCCGATGATGGAGCAGCGGCCATGGCCCGAGCGGCGGCAGGAGCAGCGGCAGCGGCGGGAACCGAGGGCGGCGGCGGGAGCGGCGCGGGGGCCGCGGTGGCGGCGTCCGAGGAGCGGCCGTCGGGGGAGCCGGCGGAGCTGTCCCTGGAGGAGGTGCTGAAGTCTTACGAGCAGCCCATCAACGAGGAGCAGGCCTGGGCCGTGTGCTTCCAGTGCTGCCGCGGGCTGCTGCAGCCCGGCCCCGTCGAGGAAGGCGCGCCCGAGCAGGAGGCGCGCCGCTGGGGGCCCGCCGGGCGCATCCGCGACACCGCCGACATCCGCCTGCACCGGGACGGCGCCGTCTCCGCCTGCGGCGAGTACGGCGTGGCCGGTGAGTGGGGCACGAGCAGGGCGGCACCACGGAGCCGGGCCGAACGACCCACAAGGGCGGCGGCGGGGCTGGAGCGAGGGGAGCACACACCCCCCCCCCCGGACTCGGGCAAAGCAACCTTCTCGTCGGTTTTTGCTGAGCTTCAGGGACGGAGGCGCTTTGGAGGGACTGCGGCTGAGCGCTCGGCCCCTCCCCCGTCTTCTCAGCCCGCAGGGATTAAGTTGGGGGGGAGCTTTTAGCTAAGAGCTAAGCGCACCGCGAGTGCTGGGGGGGAAGCAAAGAGGGCTTCTGTGTCCCGCAGTACCGTAGCCACCCCCACTCACCTGCTGGTCCCTACCTGAGAGGCTAGTGGGCGGGTGTGTCCAGAGCTCTAGACATAAGGGGGAGGTGGGGGGACGATTCCTTGGCAAGGGAAGAGCCAACTGCCGGGCTAATACCCTCCTTTCCTTTCACCCTCATTTCCTTTTTTTTTTAAAAAGTCTGGAAGTATTCATTGGTGATTTGCTTTTGTGATTCCTGTTTTAGAATCTACTAATATAATAGTGAAGCCCTCCAAGTACATCTAAGCATGTATGTGTGTGTGGTCCCCCCCCCCTTTCTGAGCCTGAGATGTGTTCCAGAAGTAAACAAAAAAGTGTTATGGTGGGAAGTGAAATCTTGCTTCGGCAAGATAAGGGGCATGTAAAGACTCTCCATTAAAAAACAACAACCTGGACTTGTTGTTTCTGAAGGGCAAAAGGTTTTAACAATTTGGTAGGTTCTGAATATCTCAAGGGAAGAACTGGAGGTGAATTGTGGCTGGGGCCAGCCTCTCCCCATGTGCTAACTTAAAGCTGTTTTCTTGGAGCCTGAAAGCAGCCTGTTCCCAAGTAGGCAGAGGGAATCCCAAAGGCATCAATCTGTCAGATGTGATGGCATTTGAGGACGTCCTGTTTTGTAGGAGTTGGTCTCTGTGCATTTTGTGTTCCTGCTGATCCTTGCTTATAAACAGACAAAACTTAATTCTTTGGAAAGGAAATTGAGAAGCAGAGAAGAATTAATTCAGATTAAGTAAGCTGAAGGGACTGTTTTCTACATGCTCTCACTTCTATGAATCAAAAGATTGTGTGTGGGGTCTCCACTTGAAGGTGAAAGGCACTTAAACTGCAGGAAAGTAGATACAATATCATCATGCTTTAAAACCAAACCAAACAAGCCTCCTAATGGAAGACCCGCCAGGTATGTTGCGATTGCCTTAAGCACTGAAAGGCTGTCCCAGGGCCAGTGCTAACATGAGGGAAGCTGAAGCAACTACCGCAGGTGGCAAATGCTATGGAGTGGGTGGGGAGTGGGCAGAACTGTGTGTGCCCTACAGCCTGCTTAAACTAACTTGCTCCCTTGAGTGCAATTGTGGAAAAAGAAAGCTGTCAGTCTGGTTGACTTTTGTACGCGGGGGCAGGGAGGTGCAATCCTGGCCACCTCAGGCAGCAAAATGTCTTGGGACCGCCCACACGTTGCTGTAGAAGAACATTTTCCTTTCTAAAAGTTTTAACACTGTTTTATTTGGAAATTAAAGCTATACATATTGTGATAACATGACAATATAGCAGCATATTAACAAATCCTTATCCAAATTAATTATATCATTTTATTATGTGTTACCCAACCTCTTTGCATGCTTTTCTTTTAAAGCAAACCTCTTCCCTGCCCCACCCCTCCCCCACTTGCCTGCTGTCACGCAAGTCCAAAGTCTAAGCTTCCCTGTGCACCTGCAAACTGGGTGGGGATCCTGGATTGTAGTAAGTCCTGGATTATCTTTCATGTGTGAGCAAAGAGATCAAAGTATCTCCCAAGGACACACTTCACATCCTTGGTATGTTTATGATGTGTGTAATTACAGCAACGGCCAACACAAATCTGCTGCAATTTGCGGAGTGTTCTCATGTGCTAGCATAAACACAAGCCATTCAGTGCTTGAGTCACGCTGCTTGCCTTCATCATTTAGTACATCCATGCAAGGCGGGTGTAGATGTTTAAGAGCTATAGATTCTGCCTTGTTATCTGTCTCCAGGGTAGGGAAGTGTTTTGGCCCCACGGGGTGAGCCAGGCGCTGTGTGGCCTCAGGGACATCAATGTTTGGGTGCTTAGCATCTCACAGTCACCAGCCACACAGCAGGTGATGAGAGAATTGTGTATTGAATCACTGCAAAGCTGCTCCCTTTGTGGCTTCTCTGAAATGCAGCAGAGGATACGTTCCCACCAGCGACGCACATAACTAATGCACACACACATTCATTTATGCTCTTGCATGCATCTCAAGGCTTGGGGCAGGCAGGAAGAGCTGCAGAAGACATTTTACCTAGAAACCCATTGAAGGGTTTTGGGAATCAAATGTGAAAGCTACAATATGTATAAAACATCAAAAACGCCACAATATGAAAGCTATCAGCAGAACTAAAAGAGACAGGATGTGTGTGACATGAAAGCGGCATGAAAGGGAATTAAAAAGCCCAGGAGGAAAGGGGGGGCTTTGACTGGCAGCACTGAAATGACGTCAGTGAAGCCTGTGGAGAGCATTGCACAGTCAGGAGGCCACCAGCAAGAAGGCCCTTTCCCCTGCAGCCTGTTGACACACCTTAGATGATGGGGCAGCCAAAGGACAGCCTCTGCTGAAGGTCTTAGAGTGGGGTATCTAGTGTGCTGTCCTCCAAATGTTGTCGGACTTAAACTCTAAGCAGCCAGCATGACCATTGATCAGAGCTGATGGGAACTGTAGTCCAACATCTGGAGGACCACAGGTTCCCAATTCCTGTCTTGGAATATGGGCAGGTAGGTGTTGAGATGAGGTTTTAGACTACAACTCCCATCACCCTGTCCATTGTCTGCTGACTGAGGTTGATAACAGTTGCAGTCCAAAAATTCTGGAGGGCACCAGGTTAGCGATGGATGATGTTGGATTTACCAGTGAAATGAATGGAGGAAACTGACATGCATGTACCCTGGGTTCTCTTTCAGCTGCTTATCTCTCTCAATGGAAAAAAATGCACTTCTTGCCTAGTTCAAACAGGTTCTGGGCAGGTTGGCATATTGCCATGTTTCCTGTTGGAGGCAAATTGCTACTTGAATATGAAATTCAACAAAACCAAGGAGGTTCCATCTCCTCAAACAGCTACTGCTCTTTATCTCAGCCATGCCAGTAATTATTTATATTTTTGAAGAAAGTGTCCTGAAGTTAGGCTCCAGCTATCAGGCAGCGACTTGTTCCTTTGGGCATCCTGAGTTCTTACGTTGTTAACTTGGTGTTCTCAGCCCATAAGCAGAGGGTCTCTAATGAAGCTGAATGTTGGAAGATTCGAAACAGACAAAAGGAAGAGCCTCTTCACACAGCACATGGTTAAATAATGGAAATTGCTCCCACCAAGGGCAGCAATGGCCACCAACTTGGATGACTTTGAAAGAGAATTAGACAAATTCACAGATGTAAAGACTATCAATGCCTGTTAGTCACGATGGCTATGTTCTGCTTGCACTATTGGTGGGTGCAGTATTGCTCTGGATACCAGTTGTTGGGAATCACAAGTTGTGAGGGTGTTGTTGCACTCAGGTCCTGCTTACAAGCTTCCAGAGGCATCAGCCTGGCCACTGTGAGAACAGGATACTGGATTAGGCGGGCTATTGCCCTGATCCAGCAGGATCTTATTATGTTCTTATGTGTGTGCTGCACACATATATATACTTACCACCTCCTCAGTTCCCTTTATGCATCGGATGAATCCTTTTGTCCACAAAAGCTCTTGACTTCACAGCTTTATTCTGTGCTCTGTCCCCCGAAGCCCCATTCCCCACTTAAGGTAGGTCTGTGGTGGATGGAAACGAAGCAGGATGAGCATGTCTGTCTGACACTCATGTGCTTTGTACGGCACTTGTTTCAAGAGGGAAGGGCCATGGCTCAGTGGAAGAACATCTGCCTTGCATGCAGAAGGCCCCAGGTCCCATCCTCTCCCCACCATCTCCAGGTAATAATAATAATAATAATAAATTTTATTTATATCCCGCCCTCCCCAGCCGAAGCCGGGCTCAGGGCGGCTAACAACAATAAAACAGTACAAAGGTACAACATAAACAACATTCTAAAATCATTCATTATAAAAATTAATTAATTCAAGCCACTAGCAACCATTGGGCCAGAGCTCTGCGAAGATTGCCGAGGGAGGGAGTCAGGCTGTGCCCTGGCCAAAGGCCTGGTGGAACAGCTCTGTCTTGCAGGCCCTGCGGAAGGATGTCAAGTCCCGCAGGGCCCTGGTCTCTTGTGACAGAGTGTTCCACCAGATCGGAGCCACAGCCGAAAAAGCCCTGGCTCTAGTTGAGGCCAGCCTAACTTCTCTGTGGCCTGGGACCTTCAAGATGTTTTTATTTGAAGACCGTAGGTTTCTCTGTGGGGCATACCAGGAGAGGCGGTCCCGTAGGTACGAGGGTCCTAGGCCATATAGGGCTTTAAAGGTTAAAACCAGCACCTTAAACCTGATCCTGTACTCCACCGGGAGCCAGTGCAGCTGGTATAGCACCGGGTGAATGTGATCTCGCAGTGAAGACCTCGTAAGGAGTCTCGCTGCAGCATTCTGCACCCGCTGGAGTTTCTGGGTCAGTCTCAAGGGCAGCCCCACGTAGAGCGAGTTACAATAATCCAGTCTGGAGGTGACCGTCGCGTGGATCACAGTGGCTAGGTCAGGGCGAGAGAGGTAAGGAGCCAACTGCTTAGCTTGGCGGAGATGGAAAAATGCCGCCTTTGTTATAGCTGCAATCTGCGCCTCCATGGAAAGGGAGGTGTCGAAGATTACACCCAAACTCTTAACGGACGGTGCTGGCACTAATTGCGCCCCCGCAAGAGATGGGAGTTGCCCCCCCAATCCCATATCGCCCCGTCCCAGCCACAGGACCTCTGTCTTCGAAGGATTTAGCTTCAACCGGCTCCCACGTAACCATCCAGCCACAGCTTCCAAACATCTGGTCAGTGTGTCTGGGGCCGAGTCAGGATGGCCATCCATCAACAGATAGAGTTGGGTGTCATCGGCATACTGATGACAACCCAGCCCAAAACTCCGAACAAGCTGGGCGAGGGGGCGCATAAAGATGTTGAAAAGCATCGGGGAGAGTATCGCGCCCTGAGGTACTCCACACACCAAGGAGTGGCGCGATGACAATTCCCCCCCAAGCGCCACCCTCTGTCCCCGACCAGAGAGAAACGAGCGCAGCCATTGAAGGACTGTGCCCTGGATCCCCACGTCGGTAAGGCGGTGGTCCAAAAGTTCGTGATCGACCATGTCGAAAGCTGCTGATAGATCTAAAAGAATCAGCAGCCCTGACCCGCCTCGATCCAGCTGTCTACGAAGGTCATCTGTTAGGGCGACCAGAGCCGTCTCGGTCCCATGACCAGCGCGGAAGCCAGACTGGAATGGATCCAGAGCCAGGTAGGGCTGGGAATGTCGTCTGCCTGAAACCCCGGAGAACCAGGTCTATGTAGATTATCCTGAGCTAGATGGACCAATGCCATGGTCTGATTCAGCATAAGGCAGCTTCCTAAGAGTAATTCACAAAGAATTGAGGCAGCAATATCATGACTTCCTCTGTGTGTATGTGTGCGCTTGTGTGTGTGTATGTCCCTTTTGTGTGTGACTCTCCTGTTGCGCAGCTGAAGAAATGAGGTTGTGCCTACATGCAAAGAATTGAGATGTTCTCAACTTCAAAGCCACTGTCCTGTTGTCTAAATTTGACGACCTTATTGTCCTAAGCTTCATATATCTGAATCAGTTTGGCTGCTGCTACTTTACCAATCCTCACCAACAGGCACTGAAATCCTTTCCATTGTGCTCATCCCCCAGAAAGCACTTCACAATCCCCCATGTTTTGACATCTCTCTGGTGTCTGCAAAGGCAGGTAGCAATTCTATTTCAAAATTCTAACTCTTTCCTGCTAATCCCAAGAGAACGAAATACAGGAAGGAATGCATGGGGAAGGTAATTGTTTTCTGTTTTGATGTTCTTTGTCATGTATGAAAACTCTGAAAGAATAAGAGAAGCCTGGAGGGACAAAGCAGAATGGAACCTTTTGCCTTTGTCCTTGCAGGGGCTGCAGCTGGTTGCATTGGAGTCTTTGCAGGAGTAGCTATTGCTGATCTGCTTGTTCTGATAATATTTACTTAGAAGCATTGCAGAGAGTGCCTTAAAAACTGGTCTGCCCGGTTCTGGGCTATACATAGCCTAGCCTATGATTGTCAGCAGCTACTAAAGGGTCACTGACTTCTTGACCTTCAACCAACGATGCAAAGCGAAGGTGACTCTTTTGGTGCATTTAAATCATTCCAGCCCAAGAGCTCTCTCTCTCTGCCCACAGGCACCACTGATGTTTTAGTGGGGAGGAGGCCAAGAATTGCATCAGTTTAATGGTCCCTGAAGGAACACGGTGATGAACAGTAGCAGTATATAGCAAGGAATCTTTGCTGCAGTAGAGAGAAGCTCAGTTCCTAGCATGTTACTTTCCAGCATCCATGGTATCCTGAAACACCTTGCTTTATATAGCTAGGGGTGCTTCCAGAAGGACACTTCTTAAAAATCATATATGGGGAGTTCAGATTTGATTTCTACGTGTGTGAGAGTCGCACATTGTTTCCCACTATTTCCCATCCACATTAGAGCATGATGGGATGTATCTGTGCTGAGCTGCTTTGCTCTTCCTCTCTGCCATGTCTCCCCTGCCCTCCTCTACCTTTTCTGTTCTGAACATAAGAAGAGCCTGCTGGATCAGCATCCTGTTCTCACAGTAGCCAACCTGATGCCTGCAGAAAACCTGCAAGCAGGAGCTGAGCAGAAGAGCATCTTCCCCTCCTGTGGTTTCTAGCAACTGTTACTTGGAAGCATTTCTGCCTCCAGCTGTGGAGGCAGAGCATAACCATCCTGGCTAGTATCCTCTGATAACCACCCTCCTCCATGAATTTGTCTAATACTATTTGAGAGCCATTCAAGCTGGTGGACAACATCGCTGCCTCCTGTGGGACCAAGTTCCTTAGTTTTAACTATGCACAGCATGAATAAGTCCTGACACTTTTGGACACACCTGCAGGTATTTTTGCATCTGTGTGCACTTCTGGGGGGAAAAACCCACTGGAAGTGTGCAAGACCAAATGTAACCTTCCTTTAGTTATCACGCTTAACAGTAGTTAAAATGCAGACTTGTGCTTTTGAGGAGGGTGCAATTTTTCCCATTATTTAAAAAATAATCTTAATGGTGAACCCTTGCACAAGAACAATGTTTAGCTACATCAGTCTGCAGTTTGATTTGGTGAAGGTGTGATGGGTAGCAATATCAAATAATAATAATAATACCCAGTAGGCCTCTGTAACCATTAACAACACAACCACCTGTCTTCCTCAGCCTACCCCAAAAGAGAGCAGCAATTAAATACTGGAACGAAGAGTCTTGTGCAAGACCAGCACATAATTTTGCGAAGTGTTTTTAAATCTTGATGTATGGCACTTTCTGCTGCCATCCCCTGCATGTTCTGTGTGGAGATTCTGAGAGGATTTCCTGTTGAAATCCAGATGTGCTTTCAGTCTGTGGAACGTAGGTATGCCTGCAGATTGTGCTCACGTAAGGAGCAAATGGAAATAGGGGCATGGCATTAGAAAAAGGCTACTCAAAGTGGTGGTCCACAAAATAGTGCCAGTCCACAAGCCATCAGCTGCCAGTCTGTGAAAACCTCATCACGACTCAAGTTGGGTGAGATGCCCCAGGGACCAATATGGTGCTGGTTCCTGACACATTGGAGCGGGGGGGTAGGAATTTCTGGTCTGCCACATCAGATAGTTTGAGAAGCAAGACTAAACTCTGTTACAAATGCCTGGGTTGGTTCCCCACCCCTTATATTTTTTCCTTTGTCCATCAGAGAGTTCTGTAAAGCTCTAAACCTTGCTTATATCTACTTCAACCTAATTTAAATATACTATTTACATGCTATCTCCTGCCCTTTTGAGACCAACAGAGAAACTGTAGTGACTGAATTTCCATGTTGGGGACATTTTAATGCCAAATGCAAAGAGAAATGTTTCCTGCTTAGCCTCTGCAGTTCCTCTTTCAGGGACCGGTTGATAATGGAACTGGAGTCAAGGGTGAATTGTGATACATGAGAGATACTAGGAACTGAGAGAGGGGCAAATCCATTCACC
This sequence comes from Podarcis vaucheri, assembly GCF_965113315.1. NCBI lineage: Eukaryota > Metazoa > Chordata > Lepidosauria > Squamata > Lacertidae > Podarcis > Podarcis vaucheri. The sequence goes on along the minus strand of NC_138765.1, from coordinate 52,111,837 downwards.
AGCTGACTTTGTGCCCCTTTTACAAGGATGCAAATCTGAGCTGCTGCTGCTACTTTGTTTCTTTGTGTGTCTGGGTTTTTTTTTTAAAAGTTCTTCTGTCACAGAATTGCTGTGTGGTGCTGCCTACGGAGATGTTTAGGAGATGCCTTAATTTCTCTGAAATGTCTCGGAGTTGCTGAGAATCTGCTGAGTCTGTTAGACTGCGCTTTGCTGATGTGGCTGCCCTAGCAAGTTATGCCTCTTTAACAGCTTTTGCTCCTGTTGTCCTGCTGATAAATGGGATACAGGACACTTGCTCCATTCATGTGGCTGTATGAAGCCATGCTCAGCTTTCTTCCAATGCAAGGCAGCTAGTCTGGTGCAGCTCCAGATATTTTGGAGTACGATTCCCGTCAGCCCCAAGGAGGCTGGGACCTGTGCAGTCCACATCTGGAGGGCAGCATGTTGCCTCCCCCCACCCATCCTAGAGGTAGGGCAACCTTCCCTAGGATATTTCAGGTGTTTCAGGCTACAGCTCCCACCTGCCCCAACCAGGACAGCCATTTCCTACTATAATACCTCTCAGCCGTGATGGGAGTTGTCCAAAATATTTAGAGGGCACCAGCTTGGGGAAGGTTGTAGTATTTGCAAAATTTTGAGAGCATTGATTGTTGGCTATGGAAGTACCTCTAAATAGAGATGGCTTATTTGAGCCTTCTTTCCCCAGCACCTCTTGGACAGAGCGATGATGGGAAGGCACTTAAACAGAAATAACAATAGGCTATATTGTTCTGATTTATATCCTCGGGCCTTTGCCCATAATATTCCTCAGAGCAGCTTACAATCATTTTCAGTATACAGTAAAAAAAACTTTTTGTTGTTGTAAGAAGCGCTGCCCCCACTGCCACCACCAGGACTACCCTTCCTCCACCACCTGCAAGCAAACAAACCCCAAACCAGTCTAAACAGCATTGGGCAGCCCTGCAGAACGCATCCTCGACCTCTGTGCTGTGCATGCTAAGAGAGAAGGAGAGCTTTATCCCTTCAGTGTCACTGGAGACAAGAGGCACTTGTGTGGGCCAGGTTGACCTTTCTGCAGGGCAGCCTATAAGTGGCTCATTGATTGGGGAAATGGCAGGAAATGGGGGTCTGAGCTCCCTTGGGTCACAGGGGGCATGACAGCAAAGTGGCTCTGAAGCGCTGCAGACAATTATGGAAAATGGAGCAGGGGGAGCCTGCCTTAACTGCTTTATCCCTGCCTGGGAATGAAAACCTGCTCCATTTAGTGCTCTTCTCTCCCCCCCCCCCAAAAAAATAAGGCTCTGCATTCATAAATGGCAGGTTCTCTGAGGACTATGGTCCCCAAGTGGGTGAATTTAATGGCCTGCCTTTTCAGGGCTAATTTCTGTCTTGCCAAAGATGCACTTGGAAAAAACACTTTTTGCCCCAGAGAGCCTTTTATTTGCCTTTTTGACTGTTGGTGCACCAGCTGCCACATGTCTTTTTTCTGTTTTGTTTCTTTTCCAAACTCCCACCACTCATGCATTTTTGCTTCTTCCCCTCCCACCTCTTGATATTTGGAGTTCACAGCCTGTCCCTTGCAGAAGAGGAGGAGGCTGCTGCTGCTGCTCTTTTAATGTTCACAGGCAAACCCTGATTGTTCATGTTTCATGCATGCACTTGAGCCTGATCTACAGGTGCAGCAGTCAGAGACTTTCAGCCATGCAGACTTACACCACCCCTTCTTTACCTGTGTGGCTCTCCATGTTGATTCACTGCCAGCCAACCAGGACTGAAGAAGGCAGTACTTAAATGACACATTTGGGCTTGGAGAAGGAGTAGTGTGTGCTGGTGTATAAAACAGAAAATCATCATTGGTACAATGACAAGCCATAGTTCGCCTTCACCATGGAGGGTAAAGCAATAATAAACAGGGGTTTGTAATTATTATAATACCTCAAGGTAGCTTACAAATAACATAGGAACAGCTAAAAACATAGCAGGGTGAGAGAGTCATTAAAAACATTTAAACACCAATAGAATAAAAACTATATATGAACATAAGATTCTAAAGGAACAGGAAAAGAAAGAATATTTTTTTTCCTGTCTGACCAATGAAAAGAGACTTGAGGGGAAACTGATGAAATCTCAAGTCCCCATAAAAATAGCTACTGGAAGTTAGTTTTTGTTTTAAAGAGTTTGGGGGGAGAGACAAGCATTACTGGGCAGTTGGCTTGGATAGGGTCTTAAATCAGCTTGCCTTGGGACAGAGAAACTGTGGCTGTGGGGAAAGGGGAATACTACTTGTTGCCCTCTGACCATAAGAGATGTGAGTGTTTTTTATGTCACTGTGGTTCAGTCTGGTCTGCATCAGGTAATGTGTTGCATGCATGCTGCTGAGTGGGCTTTCTGTGAGCACCCCAGTGCTGTAGCTGAGCCAGCCATTCATTTTCTTTGAGAGAGCTGTGGCTTTGGCACCACCTCCCTTAATGCATTGAAATATTAATCTCTTTCCCTTGGACTTAGTTCTTAAGCTGTCCTGTAGGCCTCTTTGGACAGTGTCTACCGGACACTTTGAATTTCTGTCTGGTCTGTAGTAGCAGGGAATATGGACTCCTGTTTTGATAAGGGAAGGAGGCTGGGTTGGAATCCTACAAAGGTGCCCAGGTGAATCTGGGTCCTTGTGTCTGGCCTGGCTCTTGTGGTTGGGAAGAGTGTGTGTGTAAGTGGGGCATGTGAAAAACAAGGTGGTATAACGACCCCAACTTGACAATATGGGATATGGTTCCAAAAGGCAGCAATCTTAATGGTGTCATTTTCCTCTTGCAGAGCTCCCATTGACTTTGACACCCTCTGCTGAAGCCCAGGTACGTTGTCGATTCCCTCCTAGGAAATAAGGGGTCACTGAAACTTGCCCCCGAAAGCCAGCATTATTGGATCATTCTGGTGACCTGCTAAAATGCTTTTGTCTCAGCATGTGGGTGAAGTCGTTCTGCCTTCAGCCAGTTGAAAGACAGCATAGATTTTAAGAGATCAGTGCAGAAAACCTCAGTCTGCTAAGAACATAAGAGCTCTGGAGCTGGATCAGGCGAAAGACCCCACCTTCTGGTATTATGAGAGAGGGAGAGATATGCCTTCTGCAGGCCATTTATTTTCTTTAAAAGCTCCTATCATGCTTTAAAGTGGTGCAAGCAGAACCCTTCTGATTCCGAGTGATTTCTGTGTGTCCTCCTCCTGAGAAGACCTCTGGGGGAGGCTCTTTCCTCTCCCTTCCTCCCCCCCCTTCCCAAACTCAAAGCAGCTGCAGCTCCACCATCAGCCCATCTCTCCTGGGTGCCTGTCGCCTTGGTAGCTAAGCCCAGGGACCAGTGCTCAGGCAATGAATAATTCACAAATGCTGAAGCATAACTATATTTAATGAGCTGTCCCAGGCCAAATGAAGTCCCTCCTTGATCCCATTAGAAATGGTCAAAATGGTAGCTGGGAGACTGGGGTAGTTTGGCTTCAGATGGGCCGGGAACCAAAAGCAGCCAGCAAGGGAGATCCTTCGGCAGGTGCCATGCACCTGCTGCATCTGGTTTGGAGATCTTACAAGGGTGGAGTTTAGGCCCTTTTTATCACTTTGCATACCCTGAACATGTGTATCTCCCTCTCCCTCTTTCCCCACGTTCCTCCTCTTGGCCTCCACAGCTGAGCTCAACTTGACATGACAGTATCTTTGTTTTTCTTCTATCAATGTACACCTCTTCCCTTTATTGCTGCCCACCCCCCACTCATGTTTCCCACAGGAGAAGGAAGCCAGCTAACAGTGCAGCTTCTGTTTCTGCTCGGAGACACTTGGCTCTCCACATCAACCCGGTTCCCTGCGGGGGGCTCATGTTCCCCTTGACTTCTAGATAATGGAGCCCTGGTGTTCATGGTGCAGAGAGCAAGGGGAAACAGGAGCAGGGACAGAATGCACACCTTTGTTTGGGAAATAAAATGAATTGTTTAAAAAAATCATTTCAGTAAATCTCCAATACAGTGGTACCTCGAGTTACATATGTTTCAGGTTACAGATGCTTCAGGTTACAGACTCCCCTAACCCAGAAATAGTACCTCGGGTTAAGAACTTTGCTTCAGGATGAGAACAGAACTAAGTGTTGCAGTATATCCTCCCTCTCAAAAGGAGTGCTCCTGTTCAGAGTTCTAGCCAGATACTGCCTCTGAGAAGGGCATCCCACTCCCTACCCCAGACATGGCACTCGGGGAGCACTGCCCCCCTCCCCCCCTTGCGACTCCACTGGCTACATGTAGCCACATCTTCTGTTGATTTGTCTAATCCGCTATGAAAGCCATTCAGGTTGGTGGCCATCACTTAATCTTGTATCCTAATGATACAGTCTCACCTAAACAACCTTTTTGCCTTAACCACCTGTGTCCGTTTGCTTGCAGATGGTGCAGTCTCTCGGCTTTGCGATCTACCGAGCGCTGGACTGGGGTCTGGATGAGAATGAGGAACGAGAGCTCAGCCCTGAACTGGAGCGGCTTATTGACTTGATGGCCAACAGCGATTCAGAGGACAGTGGCTGTGCCACGGCAGACGAAGGCTATGGCGGGCAGGAGGAGGAAGAGGAGGCTGTGGCGGAGGGCACCCTGAGGGCCGTGTGCACCTTCAGCCAAGCCATGCGGCTATGTGCTATGCGCCTCACACAGCCCCAGGAAGCTGAGGCCCACTACCAGGCTGTTTGCAGAGCCCTCTTCCTGGAGACGGTTGAACTGAAGGCTTTTCTGGCCAAGATTCGCGATGCCAAGGAGGTGAGCATTGCAGTGGGCTGTGTTGCCCTTGCCACATGGGCATTGATGGGAGGGCATGCATGGCAGCATCAGCGCTGCTTGGCCCCAAGAAGGAGCATGCGTGCGCTTGTGACATGTTGTCTGCTTGCTAGGTGTGTCAGAGATTTCCGTTGGAAACGGGAATGGAAACGGCTTCTGTTCTCTTGTTCATCCCATGCCCGGAGTGGAAATCATAGAGTCTATATTCACTACCGGCACTTCCAGTCCACAAATGATGTATAGTCGATTACTCTCCCCCACCCCAATTTACATTGCATTTCCTTTGCACTGAGATGAATAGGCTGGAATAATGAGACTACTATAGAGCTTATATATTTTATGTAATCAATTGCATAATTTACATGATCCTGCTACCACCGACAGTGAAACCCATGATGCAGTTTTCTGTAGAAAACAAACTGCAGCAGAAAGGAAGCAGTGCTGCTTGTGACGAATGTAGGGTGGAACGTAGCCCTCTTGCATCCCTACTATTCACATGGCAGCTTGGAGAGTTACACAGTGACATGTCTCTGCCTGCAAGGAACTAACAGTTTTAAAAATGCAGTAGGGAAAACAGAGAAAGGGAGAGTCAAGGGAGGAAAGGAAGATTTGGGGCAAACGGCAAACTACAAGCCTTTAGCTTGATTGGAGTTCAGGACATGCTCCGTACATGACAGCATTTCAGCTTTGTTGGAAGATGCACTCCATGGATGATGGCGTCACTGCTTTTTGCCTGAAGCTGCAACATGCATAAGCTTCCTACACAGCAGCTAGAGGAAGGATAAGGACGCTCCAGACCCTGCACCCACCTGTATCTGCAGAGCAGTGACCTTGTTGCTCTGGGAAGGGGAGGCATCAATTGTCTGTAGAGCTGCGGCTGTTGTTAAAGAGGCTGTTTTCTGCCTCATTGAGCTTATGAGGCTGCTCCTTCTGCCTGTCAGCCTGATGATGGCACCTGTGTGTCCCAGCTTGGTCTCTGTGCAGGCTGCCTAAGTTGCAATGTGTAAGATGAGAATAGGGGGCATTCTGGTGGCAGTTGCAGAACAGGGTAGGTAGGGATGATGATCCTGTGGGTGTCAGAGAAGGGAAGCTGTATCTGGGCTGGAGCACAAAGGAGGTGGCTGAGTAGTTAACGCCACCTGGGCTGGGGAAGACGGACTCAGTGGAGACTGACTTACCTACATCCTTTTGCATTGGTGATGCATGTTGCAATTCCTAGTTGCTGGCAAACGGCCAGTTTTCTTAAAATGTCTGGGGTTCCCTGGCTTTTGTTTTGTTGGGCTTTTTTAGTTTTTTAAAGCAATAGTATCCTGCATAAGTCCTTGGAATTTGATAGTTAACAATTTAAGGCTGTGATCATACCATACATTTAAAGCACACACCCCTTTTCAAAAAACCCCTGCCCAAATAACCCTGAAACGGTAGTTTATCCCTCAGAGAACTATAATTCCCAGCACCCTTAACAAACTACAACTCCCAGTATTCTTTGGTTGGGTAGGGGAACTGTGCTTTAAATGTATGCTGTGTACACAGCCTTAGTCACTAAGCTTGCTGATTAATGAACAGTGACATTTCCCACCTTGCGCAGACTTTGCAAGAATTCCAGGGGAGGGAGGGGAGATGGAGAGAGTAGGCAGTGGGCCACATCCTGATGCACCACCTGTCCTTCCTTCTCTACCCAGTTCCTGGTCTCTCACATGCAGCCCATCCCAGTTGTGTAAACACAGATCCTTCCATGAGAATTAGGCACCTTCCCTACTTCCTTCAGCTGTTTCCTTGTATAGACTCTAGCTGGGCTGTTGTAAAAAGCCAGCAGCAACAGCACCTCCTTCTGGCCAATATCTCTGATCAGCAGCAATCTCTAGCCTACTGACCTGCCCTGGTAGAATCTCAGGGAAGCTTTTCTTCTGGGAATGGGCAGAGCAGCAATTTGCATTCCTCTCATTCCAAAGGTTCTAAATGACACACCTGCAAAGAGACATCACCTGTCTCCTGGGAGGAATAAAGGAGGGCAGGTAGGCAATGCTTTCACCTGGCTCTTCCAGCACAAAATAATAAGTGACATCCTTCTGGGCTTGTCTCATGGGCGGAAACCTATTAACGCTAATTAACTTGTTGCTAATTAATAATTCTACAGCCAAACAGTTCAGAAGGGATCATGAGCTACTCTAGGAGACGATTTCATGGAGACCCAGAATTCCTCCTGGCACATTTTTGCCTCTCTGGAGGGGTGAAGTCTGGCCATACCTGCCCTTCCTGGGGATGAAATTTAACACAGCTCTTCACAGCCACTGTCCTTAAGTCAGGGATGGAGAACATGTGTGTCTGCCAGCTGCTGTTAGATGCCTAACTCCCATCAGCCCAGTGGGAGTTATTATTAATATGTTAGAGGACTTAGTGGTTAATAAGATAAATGCCTTGTTTACCACGGCCTCTGCCTGTTCCATCTGTCTGCAGTAGAAATATGATGTGGGTTTCTCTAGCGGGAGCTGACAAAAATACATTGCAGATTTGTTAAGTGGAAATAACTGTTTGTACGATCACATCCCAGTAAAGCAGCTTGGTGGCTGTAGGGCGCCAAAAATATGGCCCTGTGGCAATTAGTGTCTTTTTGGGTGGTGGATCTCAGTAGATTTCACATCCTGACAGAATCTAGAAAAACTAACAAGTCCCTCTGGGCTGTTGGTCAAAGGGCCTGTACTCTACTGCTACTCTCATTGGTGACATTCTCTGAGGAGATGGCTGAGTGGCCTGTGCAGAAGGAAAAGCTAGCCTGTTTTTGTTTCTTGTGGTGTGCAGATGCTGACGAAGCTGAAGGATGAGGATGAGAAGCTGACGGACCGATCAGCTGCAGATCTAGACAACCTGAGGAACACAGACTGGGTACAGAGTGATGGGGGTGGATGGGATGGGGGAGTGTCACCTGGATAAATGGCTGGTGGCTCTGGGCTAGCCCCAGTGGGCTAACCATGGCAAGAGCTTCAAAGCTGGCCAGTCAACTTCAGTTTCTTGGACTAATCCTGGGGCTGCCAGAAGAGGAGCCCTGCATGCTGGTCCTGCTAGGCGTGGCATCAATTGCTACTCCAGCTTCACCTGCTCCAAATTGGGGGAGATTGCAAGGAGGGAATGTATTGGCCGTGTGTGTGTCTGCGCGCGCTGGGGGGCTATGTGGCACAATGGCCTTAGGTAGAGTTCCCCAAGGTGGACCCAAAGATGGTTTACAGAGGCTCTTTCTGGAGGAGGATGGGGCACAAGGTTTATGCCAAGCCATTTCTCATCAGCAACTGATATTTCTCTGCCTGCCTGCTGCAGGCTCGGCTGTGGGTCCAGCTAATGAGGGAGCTCCGCAATGGAGTCAAGCTCAAGAAGGTCCAGGAGAAGCAGTTCAACCCCTTGCCCACTGAGTACCAGCTGACGCCCTTTGAGATGCTGATGCAGGACATCCGGGCCCGCAACTATAAGCTCCGCAAGGTCATGGTGAGTGAGGTGGGTGGATAGGTGTCCCTGGCTATTTTGATCACTGCAGCAATAGGGCCCCTTTTTCTTTTTCTTTTTGTCTCTACCCCTGCCTACACCTCCCAAAGCCTGGTCCCGCTGGACTGTGTAAAGTGACAGGGAAATGCCCTGAAAAGAGTGGGATAACACTTGCTTTGACATCAGTGCCATCTAACCTCCCCACAAAAAAATCAGAATGAATGCTCAATAAACAGGTTGTTCGGAAGCGCCTTCCCAGTTTGTGGCTCCTGGGAGTCAGCAGGTAACTGGCTCTGCCCCCTGAGCCACCTGTTTTGGTTCCTCCTGATGGACCCACTAACAGGGGGGATTCCCACAAGCCTCAAGTCTGCCCATGCTTGGGCCATAGACCGAGTCCATCCATCATGCTCGGAAATATTTCCAGAGACCCTCCTGGGAGGGAGCTAAAACTGGTAGGATCACACATGTAGCGGCTCACACTTTCAAAGCTTCTTAAGGCATTCACTAAAGGCAAAACTGGGGCCTGGACAGGTCCTGGGAAAGAGGGACACTTGGATAGCATCCAGCTGCTAATTCTTCCTCTTTGGGGCATCTACCAGGTGGACGGCGACATTCCTCCCAAGGTGAAGAAGGATGCGCATGAGCTTATCCTTGACTTCATAAGATCTCGGCCGCCCCTGAGACAGGTAGGTGAAAAAGGTTATCCTTAGGAAGAGGAAGTTTTGGGTTGGCCCTGTAGCCTGGCAGGGGTTTGCTTTTGGATCCAGGGAACCAAGCATTATGAACTTAAGAGGCTACTGATTCCCTAGCCAAGCAGATTGGCAGGGGACTCTCCCGGTTATTTACCTGCTGTTTTGCAATCTCCATCTAATTTGTGGGTGGCTCAACTATTGGGAAACCCTTTGAGAACCTCATGCCAATAAGGAGTGTGGTCAAGGTGGGCATGGCCACCTAAGGTGTATCTACACAGTGTCTGCAAGAGAGGAATGGGCATCTTAAGCCACACTCTGGGTCCCTCCAGTGTTTTCTTCTTAGGGGGACTGTGCTGTGCAGGGAAAGAGGATCCTCCTGTGAAACTATTTACTTTTTTCTTGCCACTGCTGTGTGACTGCCACTGGCAAAATCACGAGGTGTCTCAGGTTGGGCAGGCAAATGAATGCCTGTGGGGATGGGCAGACCTTGCCCACTGCCCAACAGTTTGCCACCTCTGTCTCAACTGGCTGTGCCAAGGCTTGATCCTGGGGCTCTTCTGTAAGCTGAGAGCATGTGCCCTGCAACTTGACCGATGGGGGTTATACTCGGACATGTGGAACTTCTTGTGCAGTTGCTGTATCTTGGTCACCCTGTCACCTTGGTTTTGTGGGATCAACGTGCCTTAGGGATCCTTAATGAGGAAAGTGGTAAATATAGCCCTTCTTAAAATGAAAAACTGTCCTCCCGACCTGGCTGCAGGCTTCAGAACGGAGGCTGCGCCCCATTCCTCAGAAACAGAGGACGCTCCATGAGAAAATCCTGGAGGAGATCAAGCAGGAAAGGAAGCTCCGACCTGTGGCATCCCGGCACCAGAATCAGAAAGGTAAGCCTGCGATGATGAGAAAGGCTAAGGGGAATCCTTAATGCTGTTGGGATACTGCCAGGGAGACAAAGGCCATCATGATTCCACGTCGCCTCCGGACGATCCATCGATCTCCCGTAAATACAGTATCATTCAATTAGTGACACGAGCCTCAGAAATAACATGCCACATTCCAAGGCTGGTGCACGCTCTTTCAGCAGAGTTTGCACAGCGAAAGATGCACTCAGGAGAGCATTATTTACAACTTTATTCAGCGTTGGTCAGAACAAAGGAAAAAACATGACTGCCTGCTTTGATGTCCAGGCGCAGAGAGAGGAAACAAAAGCTATATACAAAAACAGAAACATCCTGTGAACAGGAAATACGCAGGCTGTGACACAACAACCTGCTCCCTTCTTAAGGTGGAATGGAAATATCCTAACAAATGCTAGTGTGCAACATGTTCATCAGTAAGTACATGGGGCCATTCGGGCCATATTTGTATAAGGTATTTGTATGCCACTATCATTCACATTTCAATGCTGGGTCCAGAAATTACGTGGGAAATGGGAGGGGCAAAAGTTGGGACCTAAGTTATTGGGTTCAGTGGGAAACTCTGAACTCAAAGTGCAAATCTCAGAGATGTCAAGGTGATCAAAAAACCTGGAAAACTGAAGAGATTCCGTTTTGTGGAACCAGCTGTTACTGTGACTGGTGGAAGATGACTTTGAAGCTGTCTGAATGTCTTGGATCAGCCAAAACATGCAGAGGGCACCAGGTTAGGGAAGTAGAGTTAGTTACACAAAACACTCTCCAATGAGAGAAGAAATGTCAGTCATGTGCCCAGTGTATTCCAAGGATTGTACTCAATGCTAGTCCTGCTCAGAGTAATGAACATGACTAAGTAATTTCAATAGGTTTTCTAGTATTTGGTTAAATAGTTTTAATAAAAAGGAGAAGCAATGTCAAAATATTCAATATGTCCAGCAATTTATAGATAGAAAGGGGCTGTATCCAATGTTTGTCCTACTCAGAGTAGACCCATTGAAAGTAATGGACATTTTAAAGATGTTTCATCACTTGCTGTTTTCCACCCTGAGCTTCTTTGGGAGGAGAGGTGGGATATAAATAAATTGGGCACATTAATTTCAGTGGGTCTTATCTGAATACGATTTAGGTGGCCACAACTCTAGACGTTGTTGTGCTCCTACTGGGCCCTCATGGGGCTGCCATCCTTGTTCTTCTCCTCTTCCAGGGTTTGGCTCCCTCCCCTGCATCCTGAATGCCTGCTCCAGCAATGTGACCTCAACTTCCTGCATCAACCTCTCAGATGTCTCCGACGCCAATGCCCTGCCCCAGCGCCAGAGGCCGAGGGTCTTGCTGAAGGCTCCCACGCTGGCAGAGATGGAGGAGATGTTGACCTCGGAGGTGAGGACCAAGCTTTTTGCCTCTCTTGACACCTTCAGGAAGAAGAGTTCTTTAGCCTGCAGGAACTGGTGCTGTGCTTCAATGGAGACACTTTGCTACCCTACTGCTCCTTGGTCCCAGCCACCATGTTGCCTTGTACTGCACATGGCGCCCAGAGGTGTCTGGAAATGGTGGGGATGCACTTTGTGGTGGTGCCTGTGGAATCAGCCTTCAACTGCATTGCCTGATGTTACCAGTTGGCACTAGGGATGGAGGATAAATTAGATTTTGTTGGCATTTTAATGAGAAGTTACCTAATGCACACTTCCTGAACCGAAATAATTACCCTTATAAGTTTGTACTGCTACAAATTTTGCAATGCAGTTCTCCAGCCAAACAGTCATGCATATATGAAGGGGAAGTGAGCATTACAATACATAACATACAAAAATGCATTATGTTAGAGAAAATTGCTTGCAAAAGTGTACATATTAGTCAAAATGGCATACGAAAGTAAAGTCACACTAAAATGCTGATTTTTCAAGAGGATTAACAATATATATAATTTTAAAACCACAAACTGCTGCATAAATGTGGAAAAATTAGAAAACCGAAATGGGCAGATTCACCCATCTCTGCCAGTCTCTGGAATTACGAACTTAGAAGTGTTGTTGTTCTCATGTCCTGCTTGTGGGCTTCTCATTTGATTGGGTACTGTAAGAGCAGATACTGGAGTAGATGCCATGCCCGCACCCCAGCCTGGCCCAGCTGCTGCAGAGATTTCCTGATGTTCTTGGGCTCAAAAGCCATTCCCTCAAGTGTGACCTCTTGCATCCATGAAGACACCTATTCCTGCTCCCTTTTCTCTACAGGAGGAAGACTCTCCAAGCTCTGAGGCTGTACAGGAACCAGGTCCACTGATGCCCCTGAAGCGTGACCGCTCTTTCTCGGAGCAAGACTTGGCCCAGTTTCAGAGCGAAAGCAGTGGTGGCCAGCCTGACTCAGAGTATTTGGGACCCAGCGGGTCTGAACCGAGACCCCGCTCAGGTACCGAGAGCCCTGCATGGACCAGCATGGAAAATACGGGCAAGTGCACTCCCCACCCCCCTGCTTTCCAACTCCACCCAAGCCTTTCTTCCTAACTCTCCACACACTGACACTCTGGTTCTAAGTTGGTTAAATGCATGGTGTGTTTGCAGCCTAAGGGACCCAGCAGCTCTGCACTAAAATAGCATGAGTCCTGCACTGACCAGTGTGGAGGAAATGGGCAAGTCTGTCTCTCCCTGTCTCTCAACGTGCACATATACCAAGATGGCACTGACTCTGGTCTTGTTGGCATTCTGTCTTTGTCCTCCAGGTTCGGTTCCAGCCAGCTACCAGCAGGCTCCCTGTGGTGCCAGTCCTTTCCCCCCCAAGCATGGCGTCCTCAGCTCTGTGGACGAGAAGTCAGAGGCTGGATCCAGTACTGCCTCAGATGTCAACTTGAAATATTTGTGGCTGGTAAGTATCCGGTATGAATCAAACTCTCATGGAGTGTGGTGTTCCTGTGCATTGGGTGAACTCCCAGCCTGTGAGGATAGGCAGGGAAGGAGCATCCGTTCCCTGTCCCGGTCTTAGTCTGGCATGCCCCATAACATGCAGTAAGCTGGGATGTTGTCACAACCTGGAAGAAAACTTGTATAGAATGAATGGCATGGGTGGAAGGGAGGGAGAACTGCTAGGTATCTGTAAGGTTTGGAGCATGGGCCCAGAGACTCAGATTTGCCTAAAATACACTTATGCTAATTTATAAGTATAGATACAGATTTACAAGTTAAATATGTCACAAAAGGCAAACCAGGCAATATCTCTGCTCCAGATCGCTCCAAATAAGTTCTTCCTTTTCCTCCCACCCCAGACAGTCCCAAATTGGTTCCTCTTAAAGTCATCTGCCTTTAATTAATTTCCTTACGGACACTGCTCCAGATAGTCCCCTTCATTTAGTTCATTCATTAGCCCCAAAACATGAAGAGATAAAGTCATCTTAAATTAATGTATTCCTCCAATTAATATTACATCACCAAAATGTGCTTGTGGCACTCAGGAAAAAGGTTTGGGGCCTGAGCCCCTTTCCTCCACAGCCTTATCAACACCCCAGTGGGTGGTCTGAATACACACTATGGGGCATGGAAAGATCTGTCTGTTTCAGTTTCCTCAGGTTCCCATTTTTTCAGTCTGCTGGAAACAATTTTTTTTTTAAAAAAATATTTTATTAAGGATTTTCTTGTTTTACAGAAGTGTAGTGCCTCGTATTTTTTTTTCATGTAACATTTTTACAAATCTGTTTCATTTGTTGAGGCATTAGGGGGAGAAGGAAAAAAAAGAAAAAAGAAAGGGGGTGGAGAGAGGGAAGATGGATGGGGGTGGGGTCGGGTGGCGGTGTTTCTGTTATGTTTAATGTATGTAGAGTTTAGTGTCAGCATTGCTTGTGTTGTTCACTTGTGTTCCTTTGGTGGTGAGAGAGGTTGGGGTTGGCCTAGGGTGTGATTGTTTGCTTGTGATTGGCTGTGGTGATCTTTGTTTTCTGCTGGAAACCATTTAAAGAACAGCGTAACATACTGGGCTCTTCCACTGAAGTGATAGGTGCAGATCCGAGTTTTGCTGTCCTATTAAAAAGGAGCTAGCAGGGGAAGAAAGACTTGGGAGAGTTGCTGCTGGTCAGAGTGAACAATACTGGGCTAGCTGGACCAACAGCCTGGTGGTCAAAGGTGGCTCCTATGTCCTTCTGTTCTCTCCTCTCTCCAGCAGGAGTTCAGCCACCCTGTGGAGAGCCTGGCACTCACTGTGGAGGAGATGATCAATGTGCGGCGGGTGTTGGTGAAAGCAGAGATGGAGAAGTTCTTGCAGAGCAAGGAGCTGTACAGCAGCCTGAAGAAAGGGAAGGTGAGAGTTGGAGGATGTGGGATGGGGTGTCTGTGTGTGTGTGCTGCTGAGCAGGGGCCTCTTGCGTTGAGCAATAGTCCACTTGGAAGCTCAAGTGTCTCCTTTTCCCCTCCCCTCTCACCACTCAGATCTGCTGCTGCTGCAAAACCAAGTTTGCTCTGTTTTCCTGGCCCCCAACTTGCCTGTTCTGCAAGAGGTGAGCAAGCTCTGTTTGTGTGGTCTCGGCCCGGGAGTGTTGTTGGTTGATGGCTGCTGAAGGGGCTCCTTCTTTTGATCTGATGTTGGTTTCCCCTTTTTGGTTTTAGGTCTGTCTGCAGCTCCTGTAGTCTAAAGGTAAGAGACTCTTGGCTCTGTCCATGACATGAATATGCCCCTTGGTGCAAGAGCAAAAGGTGAGCCCACTTGTGGCTCAGAAGATGGTTTTCTCCCATCTTCTGAAGATCTACACCAGATAAGGGCCATCCAGGTGTCATTGGACTCCAACTCCCATCAGCCCCAGCCAGTGTTGTCCATGGCTAAGAATGATGGGAGCTGTAGACTGAAAACAGGTCCCCTATCCCTGACCTACAATAAACATCTCCTTCCCAATACAGTGGGATACAGTGCAGGCCCTTGCTGTGGTGATGACTCCCTGTGATGACAGTGATGTCCAGTGCTCCTGCTCTTCACCTTTGCTGAGAACCTTTCTTTCTTATGTCCTCCTAGATCAAGATGCCTTCAAAGAAGCTTGCCCATATCCCGGTCTATGCCCTGGGCTTTGAGACCCTTCCAGGCTCATTGGGTACAAGGGCACCTCCATTCCGGAGGAGGGAGGCTTTCCAGTAAGTAGGACCCCCGCGCACTCTCTGCATCTGTCTCCCCCACCCCCATTCGTTCATGATGGCACTGTGCTCTGTATGAGTCCTGGTAGAGTTAAGGGCCTTAAATAGAACAGTGCAACGTTTTTCCTACCCCTGTTCCTCTGTCATCCAGGATTGGAGACAACAGGCCTTACATCGTTGCAAATGCTTAGGGAGAGAAATTTGCCATTGCAAATTTTATGTGGTCTTAGCCAGGTCCAAGAAGGATATGAGGTGGCAAAGTTTTTCCCAGGGCACTTGTGTGCTCACAATTCTATGAATACATCACAAAAGACTGGATTAGTTTTCTTTTAAATAAGTTCTACTATTTATGGGGGTAAGCTTGTTTGCAGAGGTCTTACTTGAGCTACAGGGGGCTGAGAGTTCATACAGCTGAGCAGCAGAGCTCTGTGTAGAGTGGAGCTGGTACCATCACTCTGTCTTCTTGAAATCATGCAGACATTTGAAAGCTGAGGAAGCTGGGGTTGTTTGCAAGATGGGATTCAGGTGGCTTTAGAAATGAGTTACTACTACTACTATTAATGAACTAAATAGTTGCACTAGTGGGAGCCAGCACAGAGAGTCCCACTAGGGCAACTGGGCATTCCTTCCATTCTCCTCCCCCACAAATTAGCCATGGGGAGTTGAAAGTACCACCAGAATAGTGCATGATGGGAGGAGAGCAGAGTTCATTCCACCATGAAATTGGAAATGCTTACGCCAATGGAACTATTGCCTTAGCACAAATCCACCTAATAATAATAGTCATCAATATTATCATCATCACTCACCTTTCCTCCAGGGAGCTCAAATTGGGGCACTACATGTGTCTCCCCCTCCCATTTTATCCTCACAAACAACCCTATGAAGTAGACTAGGCTGAGAGGTAGTCTAGGCAGTGCACTTCATGCCTGAGTGGGGATTTGAACCCTTATCCTGCTGCCAGCCCAGTGTTCTAGCTGCTATGTCATCATCGTCATCCTAGCTGAGCCAGGGGGATGTCAGTAACCAGGCTTAGTTGTCTTTCTTGGGGCATTTGTGACAGATCCCCCTCTGCCCCCACCCCACTTGCCTTTCCAGCTCCTTGCAGGGCACGCGCTGGCGCAGCGTGGAGGAGGAATTCCCGTACATCTATGCGCATGGCTCTGTGCTCAAGGATGTTTGCAGCGACTGTTCCGGGTTCGTCACGGATGTCGTCAGCTCCAGCCGCAAGAGCATGGACATCCTGAACACCACCCCGTGCAGGAGCCGCAAGACCCAGTCCCTTTACATCCCTTCCAGTTAAATGACCCACCTCTGCTGCTGGTCTCCTCCACAACCCCCCTGCCCTCTGCACCCAACCTTCATTCTTTGATCCTCTGTATTTCCCAGCCCCCAGCAAGGAGGATGCAGGTGCTCTCTGGCCAAGGAAGCTTCAGCTGGCTTTGTCTGGACTTGTTGCCTCCTGGCTTCCTTGCTTCTCTGTCCAGCCCATCTCCTCCTTTCCCTCCATCCCAGCCTCCCGTGAACATCCCCTGCCTGGCCTGCGTGCGTGTGTACATATATACATAACCTTATAGAGACACTATATTTATATCTGTCGATCAGCTGCTGTGGTCCATGGGCTACGTTTGGGCTGGGAATGCCCCTGCTTGGCAAACGAGGACTCTGCTGAAGTCTTCCTAACCACCCACCTTTTTTGGATTGTAAGAAAGATGGATTTGAGGCAGGATAATTCCAGAGAGTTTGGAAGCCTGGCCATCTCAGTTGCTGCAAATGCAACCTAGAAATCCCAGATGCAGCCGCCCCAGAGGTTGACCTTCTTCCCTTGAGGGGTCTGCCCTTTCAGTCATACTAGTAAGAGAAGCTCTCTCTGAGATGTCTTACTTGTGCAGCTTCTAGTCTTATGGGAAGCAGGCCCATTGTGCCATGACCTGTCTGCTGCTTTCCAATATCTTCCTCCAAGCAGTTTCTCCCCCCGCCCTTCTTGGTGATGTCTTGATTATCGGCTCCCTCCCAGCACCAAGCAGCAGGAGGTGCTTTTTAAAATGTGTTCAGACTATCATTTTCTGTTTTCTAATCCCTGGTTTTTTTGGGCTCCTTGGGTTTAGGAGGCAAGGGGTAATTTTTGTAATCATTTAGACAAAGGCTGAACATTTCCCACACAGTGGGTTTTGTGTGGCTGTCAGAACTACAGTTGGGGGGTTGCATGGCTGCTAGGGATGAGCCAGGCACTGACAAGACTATCAGCTGTGTGTGGCAGGATCCCGATGGCAATGTCTCCTCGTGCAGAACAGGACTCTGGCTCTCCAAAGGCTGATAAGATGAGCAGTCTATTTCCACATGTCCCATTCCCCCACTCCATTCAGGATTGCCTTGAAAATAGAAAACAGAGGTGCACAAAGGAGCTCTCCCTGTGAGGACAGAATGAAAGCCCGATCCAGCCCATTCCAGGCCTGGGCTAGGGTCTCGCTTCTGCCCTTAAGAGAATTTGGAGAGAGGAGATTGGGATATGCAGGGCTGCTCCAGAGTCTTTCAACCACCTTCCCTGTCAAGCCTGCTGCTGTGGTGGCCAGCACATGTAAATTGGCTGTGCCATGGCATCCTGAGCTCATCTTCCCTTGATAGCTAATTTCCAAACCCTGGAAGCACCCTAAAAACAGAGGCTGTAAATACAAAATCCACAGCCCTAATATGCCAAATTAGCACATCAGCACTATACATTTAAAGCACTATGATACTACTTTAAATAGTCTTGGCTTCCCCCAGTGGCATAGCGTGGGTTGTCAGCACCCGGGGCAAGGCAAGTAATTTGCGCCCCCTAACCCGTGGTAGCCAGGTAGGGGCAGAGAGCTGCAAGTGCGAGCGCCCCCCCCCCGATGTTGCGGCTGGTGCGGCCGGCCCCCCCTGCACCCCCCACGCTACGCCACTGGCTTCCCCCAAGGAATCCTGGGGCATGTAGTTTGTTAAAAGAGTTCTGAAGAGACTCCCATTCCCCTCACAGAGCCACAATTCCCAGCATTGTTTAACAATCAATCCTTTGCAGGGAATTCTGGGAACTGTAGCTGGGGGGTGGGATACAGGTCATCTTATACCGCTCAGCACCCTTGACAAACTACACTTCCCAGGGTCCTTTAGGAGAAGCCATAATTGTTTAAAGCAGTATGATACTGTTTCATATGTATAGTGCAGATGGGGCCTGAGACTATTGAGTGTGACTAGCGGAATGGGGAGTAGATCAATTTATCTTTGACAGATGGATAGAAAAGGGTCTTGCTTCTCCTACCCTTTTGTCTTTTCCCTGGATCAGTTTTATTCAACCTGGATGGCAGCACTTCTGCCGTCTCTGGTCTGCTTATTTCTGCCAGGGATGATGACAGATCTGCCTTTGAATGTTCAAGTGTGAGACCAGGCTGGGATAAGCTAAGTTCCTCGCTAGCAATGGCAGCCCAGTCTTCTTCCACCAGTGAACCATTCAGTCTTCCGAGCAACAAAGACAGCCAATACCCTGTGGCTCCCTAAGGATGCAATTTATTATGGTATAAGCCAAAGGTAGACAACATGGTGTCCTCTGGGAGTGGTGGACCACAACTCCCATCAGCCCTATCCAGCATGGCTAATGGACAGAAATGATAAGAACTGTAGTCTACCACATATGAAAGGCACCCCAACATACGCTTTCATGGACTAGTGGACCACTGCATCTGACATAGTGGATTTCTAGACCCCAAAAGCTGATGCCATAATGAATGAAGTCTTTAAAGTGCCACAGGACACTATTTTTTATTTTTTTGGTTATATTTAGCCTTGTAGCTCTGGGCTTTATTCTGTGGCATGAGCCATGGGCTGCAAGGTGCCAGCCTGGTGTTACCCATTTGTCCTGTTGAGAAAGTGGGCTTCAGCACGGCCACTTGGGTTTGGCAAGAGCCTCCATGGCTCCATTCCTGCATGTCGCCTACCCACAGTGGCTCCGCTGCTCAGGATCTCAACTGGCCACTTAAGACACCCTTGGACCACTTCTGTGGCTCAGAACTAGCACCATCTCCTGCCAAGCCTGCACACAGTCTCAAAAGCTGCACTCTCTCTCCCCCCCCTTCCTGCCCCAGGGAACGTAACTGCTTCCTAAAGTGCCACTAGTTTTGTGTATAGCACCATAGAGCTCCACATTTTGTATCTTGCCAATACTTGCAAACGCCAAATATACAGTTCATGCAGTCGGTGCTTTATAGTGGAACAGACCGTGTACCTGCAGGTGCACAGCTGGATGTGCAAATACCTACTTGTACAACCAGTCAGTTATGGGGTGAGGATTAAGTGCTTGTCACTTTGCACATGATGCAAGTGGAAAAAGAAAGGACTGAGTTACACAGGGGACTGAGAGAGGACATTGTAGAAACAAATCAGGTGGAGTGTTATGAGGGTCAAAGAGGAAGCCAGGTGTTTGCAGTGAGTGCTCAAGCCTGTTTTTCCTCGGTGCTGAGAAAGGAAGGTAATCCAGCTATAGGAACAGCTAGTGCTTTTCACTGCCACTGCTACTTCTATTGCTGTTTGTGCCAATCTGCTTGCTTGGAGTCTTGCCTTGGCTGCATCGTGCTGGCTGCTGCCTCTGGAGTTCAACATGCCTTATCACCCTGCTCACCTTCTTTGCAATAATTCATTGCACTCTGTGTCAAAAGGGGTGTGTGTGCTCCCTCCTTTTTCTTGTATGTTCTGCCTGCACTTACTCTCCCCCTCAACCAATGTTTTATACGCAGCCTGTATTGTAAAGAGTTGTAAATAAAATGTAAAGTGAAACTGATCTGGTGGTGTGGCCTTGCTAATAAACACCTCTGGGCAGTGGGAGGTTTCAGATTCATCCAGCCCTAGTGGTGATTGATGGTGCTTTCCATGATATATATATTTGCACATATATAAGGGGTTGAGTGGGAGCATTAAGACTCCAAGAAATCCTGTTCCCCAATACCGTAACTTTATTCTCAGTGAGCAAGTCAGGTCTCTACACCTCTTCCCAGCTCCAGACCCAAGACTGCCAGATTCTGTTGTTCTCTTTCACACCTTCATGATGTCAGAGGCTGAGATCTCCTACCTGAGTGACAGCTTTTTCTCTAGAAACTGAAGTGGCTTCCAGGTATGCATATACTGTATATGCAACAACGTCCAGGATGAATAACAGAGCAATAATCCAAACAGATAATTTCTATTCTCTTAGTCCTAAATATTTTTATTGCCATTTTCCTTTTTACAGTGTCTCCCAATTACAAGGAGTGTGATAGCAAAAATCTGAAATAGCATTTTGATAAAATAGAAATCACTGTTAGGCACTGTTACTTCATTTAGAAGTGTAAGAGATTGCCTATCGCCCAATTTACTGCACTCTGTAGCTCAGGGGGCAAAAACAAGAGCAGCAACAACGGAATATGCATGACCACTGTGGTATTTATACATGCTGCTACATTTCCCAAGCTTGAATGGGCAGTTTCTTTGGAAAGCCAACTAAATCAATAAAAGGCCAAATGAAAGTATATAGAGTCTAGTTTTGTTTGACCTTGCCTGCGTTTCAGTTGATGAGTAATCTTTTCCACAATGGCAGTTCTAACCATATTAAAGCAAGCAGTCAAAGGCCCAGATACAAGAGAACGATGCTCCTTTCTTCTCCTCAATCTCAATATCCACCCCAACTTGGGTGGCTTTAAAAGAGAATTAGGCACATTCATGGAGGGCGCGGCTATCGACGGCTACGAGCCACGACGACTAGGCTCCCTATCCGTAGTCGGAGGCAGCGATGTTTCTGAATACCAGTTGCTGGAGACCACAGGAGGGGAGAGCGCTCTGGTGCTCGGGTCCCGCTTGCGGGTCTCCCTCAGGCAACTGGTCGGCCGCTGCGAGAGCTTGGATGAGGGATGGCCGGATCCAAGAGGCTCTTCCTTCGCTCTTAATTCCAGCTGGAATCGAGGACCTGCGCACACGCAGCCCGAGGGGAAGGCTTTGCTCTGCAGCCGCGACTTATGCCGCACGCTCCTGGTGGCATCAAATATAACGACCGCGCAGGCAAGCGAGGCATGCGCAGAGCCGTCCGGCTCGTCAGAGGCGTCCTCTCGGGCAGCGGCGCGCACACGTCACGAAGAAGCGCCTCTGCTCTCTTTCGGGTCCTCCAGGCGGCTTCCGGTCCGTCGGCTTCTCTTGCCCGGGGTGCTACGGTTCTATTATGTCGCGACGGGCCTTGAGGAGGCTGAGGGGGGAGTCGCGGGGGCAGTCGCCTCTGGGAGGCCTCGATGTGGGAGGCGGCGGCGAGGAGGAGGAGGAGGAAGAGGACGGAGGAGGTGGAGGAGGAGGCGGCGAGGTGCCGTCGTTGTCGGGGGCTGGAGGCAGCAGGAGGCGGCCCCGGCAGGAGCCGGCGGGTCGGGTCACCAACCTCTTCGAGCTGGTGAGGGTCGGGTCTGCCGAGCTGCCGCCAGTGTGGCCCTGAAGCGGGAGGAGGCTTGCCATAATGGCTCAGGAAGAAGGAGAAGAAGAGGCAAAGGCCCGCCGCCCGCTTCAGCTTCCGCTGCTTTCCCGTAGTAGCCTGGCAGATGTTTCCAAGAAGCTCAGAAGCAGCAGGGCGTGATGGCAGGCAGCAGGCATTTTATTTATCCTCCACGGTTGGAGGCAGTTTATGCTTCTGAATGCCAATTGAGAGAGTTGCTGTTAAGCTCAGGTCCTACTTGCATGCTTCCCATAGGCCTCTTGATGGCCATCGTGAAAAGAGAAATGTTGGACTAGATGGCCCTTTGGCCTGATCCAGCAGTTAGGCACTTCTTATGTTCTCCCTGCCCCAGCAAATGGTATTCAGTTGAATACCCTCACAGTATATGGAGGTTCCACTGCTAGCTGTCATAAAGGTAGACCCCTGACCATTAGGTCCAGTCATGGCCGACTCTGGGGTTGCAGCGCTCATCTCACTTTATTGGCCAAGGGAGCCGGTGTACAGCTTCTGGGTCATGTGACCAGCATGACTAAGCCGCTTCTGGCGAACCAGAGCAGCGCACAGAAAAGCTGTTTACCTTCCCACCAGAGCGGTACCTATTTATCTACTTGCACTTCGACGTGCTTTCGAACTGCTAGGTTGGCAGGAGCAGGGACCGAGCAACGGGAGCTCACCCCGTCACGGGGATTCGAACTGCCGACGTTCTGATCGGCAAGCCCTAGGCTCTGTGGTTTAACTCACAGTGCCACCCGCGTCCCTAGCTGTCATAGCAAATCAGAATTTCCTGACTGATCAGCCCTAAGGTCATGTAGTCCAGCATCCTGTTCCCCATAGTGACCAAGCAAATGCTTTTGGGAAGCTTAGAAGTAGGACCTGAAGGCAACAGTCCCCCTCCCACCCCCCAAAAAATGACTTTGTATTGGGAAGCTCTATGTGCCATGAAGTTGCTTTCTTAAAGCAAATATTGTGTGGTGACATGAAGTTAATTTCTCCATTGCATGAAATGCACTTTCCTGTGACTGCTGCTAGTCAGCTTTGTTTCCTGGCCCTGCATTCTAATATTATAAGGGAGAGAGAAAGAAATGGGCCCATTTAATCTCTTTTCTTCTCCTTCCCCCTGTTTTATAAACTTGGAAAGCCATCATATATAGAATCAGGCCATTGGTCTGTCTAGCCCAGTAATATCTACTCTGAGTGATAGTGGCTCTCTGAAGCATCAAACCAGAGGGCTTTCTTGGCCCTGCTTTCTAAGTGTGTTTTACAAGAAATTGAACTTGTGGTTTTCTCTATCAAAGCATGACTTATCACCAGGCTGTGGTGTTTCCCTTTTATATGATAAGTGAAAGAATCCATACCTCTGCATTATTCTGCTATTCTGCAAAATGAAACAAACATAACCTGTGCTTTTATTTCACGGAATGATTAGGGAATGTGTCCTGTTTGTTCAACTGGACTAATTTTTACCTGCACAGATAACCAATGAAGAAGCAGAGGATGATGTAGTATCTAAAGAGGACAAAGATGATTCCAGGCTGCAGGAGGAGGGTGACACAGGGAACAAAGAAGGTCTCAAGACTGACAGGCGGAGAGAAGGAGACGAGACAGAGCAACCGGACCAGATGGCAAGTACCCTGTAGGCAGCTGGGACAGTAACACACATAACTGTGTAAAAGAGTAGTGAGTGCCCCAGATGTATCCCTGGAAAAGGCAGGGTGCTCTTTCCTTGGGAAACCCTTATACATATAATGTGAGGCTGTATAGATTCTGCTTCCTGGAAGCAGAAGCAGTGACAGCAGGAAGACTGCTGTGACATAAACTCCTGACAAACTTTACTTTCAGGAGTCAGATGTGCTACATGATTGCATCTAATTCCTAGGATAGCCATTATGCAAATGTGTCCTGTGTGTTAGAATGTGTGAATCAAGAGATGATTTATTTAAAAAGAAATGCTGAAGTAATGCTGAAGTTTTTCTCAGGACTAGATCCCTTAGTTATGTTTCTGCTTCTGGTTTGATGCTGCAATATATATATCTTAATTGTACCATTCACTTCTATTTTTAAAAGCCTATTTCAAATAACAAATCACGAAAGAAAAAGAAGAAAAGAAAGAATAAGAAGAATGCATCTGGCGAGTCTCTGGTAAATATGAACTAGGTTTGTGGGTTTAGCACCCAGAGGGGGATGCCAAGTGAGGCTGGCTAATGCATATAGGAAGGATAAGACAGGGCTGGATGAATCCCACCCTCCTGGCCCCCTTGGGATTTGAAATATTTATATACCCTTGTGTAGAATTGGCTCTTTAAAATGTGGTGGGAACGTAATTCCAGCCCCAGTGAAAGGTGACCAGCTAGATGTAGTGAACAGAGACTAGATTTCATGACAGCCACACAGCCATACCATATTAGTAGAAAAGGGTGAAGAAATTTGTGCTAGGACAAGTTAAAGCAGTATGTTTGGGTACGTGGAAGGCATTACAGACAGCTCCTTTATCAGGGGCTGAATCTCAGAATATTGCAGCTTTCCTTGTAAGCTTTCATGTTTCTTAACAGTGCCCTGGAGATGAGGACGATGCAGAAGACATTGAAAGCATCCTTGTGAGGATTGAGAACTCCAATGGGCCACCTTGCCAGAGCCAGAGCACAGTTATCATGGACCATCGGCCTTTGCTCTACATAGAGCACAGGTAAGAAGCCGAGTCTTACGAAGGCGTTTTCCTAACCTAGGGACACTTGGGACTGGGAGCATGTTGACCAAATGAAGTCTGTGGCTTGTGGAATGTTTGTGGGAGGAACCAAAATTCCTGCACAAAAGTACTTTTGCTTTAGAACGGAGGTGGCTAAGCTGCAGCCTTCCATATGTTGCTGGCCTACTGCTCTCAGCATCCCTGACCATTGGCCATGCTTAGTGGTCACAGGTTTCCTCCTCTGCTTTAGAGAGTGCTGTTAGAGCTTTTGTTGCTTCCTTTTTTCCATTTGTTTTGCATTTAGACACCATTCACAGAAGTCCTTTATCTTCCTAATGAAGTCCCTGTTTTATATTGTCACATCCACATGTATTCTGCGTGCTGTGGAGGTTTTGATATCTGGAGTTTCTGGAACTTGCTCTTTATTTGCCAACAAAGTACCTTCCAGCATGCAGACTGTATGTCTTCCCCAAAGATGAATGGGGAAAACAATCAGGCTCAGTGAGCAACTCGTGTCTGGGAGTTGAGCATGTTTTGCCACCTACCTTAGATTTTCCCATTTGCTGCTTTGTAAACTATTAAAGAGATTGGAGAAGGACCTGGTTGCTGCTGTGGGGAGTAGGAGTCCATGCTAGATGGCAGCATATTATAGTCAAGGTAGTACCCGTCAGATGTTGTGGACTGCAGCATCTCAATGAGTATTGGCCATACTATCTGGGGCTGATGGGAACTGTGGTCTGCAGCATTTGGAGGGCACCATGTTGCATATTCTTGACTTAAGGGCGTGTCCTCCAGCTATACCAACCAGCACTTCTTGCACCTCCTGTGCTGCTGCTACAACAGTGTCTCCAAATCCTTGGCCTGTCAAGTTACACCTGGGAAGGGAGAGCTGAAACAGCTCAGTAGATGTTCCGTGTTTGTGTGTGTGTGTTTGTCCCTTCCAGAAAATAAGGCATGCCTCACAGGAAGCTCAATGCAAATACAATGAATTGTTGTCTTTTAAAATCATACATGTGTGGTGTATCCTCAAAAAGTGGAAGTGGTTGTGGTAGGCAATAATTGAACAATGGAACTTGAGCATCTCTTCTTCACCTTCTCTGGTGGCTAAATTGTCTTGCCTCTTCCTATTTCAGCTTTTGCTTCTCCCCAGACTCCATGCACTTCTCAATAGTCCCCCCACTAGTTTTTGGTAAAACTTCTCAAAAGTCTGTGGAAAAACTGAACTTTTTAAAAAACAAACAAACATATTTTTATTAAGGATTTCTTGGTTTACAAAAGTTATGTGCAATGTCTCTTTTTTCCAGTTACATTGTCTACAGACCAGTTTCATTTGCTGAGACACTAGTGTAACATTAGGAAGAAAAGGGGGAAAGAGGTGGAGGTGGCATGATGAGTGGGGGTGGGATCAGGTGGAAATGCTTCTCTTCTACTTAGTGTATGAAAAGCTGAAAAGCATGCGTTATGTAGAAGGGCAGATCAAATTACAAGCTTCCCTCAGTTTATTATTACTGCAGCATTTTACATGAATGACGCACCATTTTCACTCTGACCATTGAAATGTCTGCCTTAAGCCCTCCTTTCACTTGGGGGGCGGGGGTAGTGGACCTGCCTGCGTATTTCAAACCTTTCTCCACAACAGGGGTCAGAAATATATTTGGATCAAAACAGAGGGTTGCATTCTGAGAGATCAGAATTCTGCACCGTATTTCAGAGTGCAACTGAGTTCCAGCCCTGTTTACAGTTGCTTGTAGGATTGCTGGCAGTTTAGTGGTGTGTTAGATGTCTTGCACTGTTTGATCAAGAGAGGGCAGTATTGGCACTTTCAGTTTCAAAGCTATTTTGTAGCAATACTGAAAGGGCAAGGAGTGGTGAGATGAAAATGCTGTATTAAGCTGCCCTGCTTCTTGCTGTGTTTGTTTACTGTGGTCCTTATTGCTTCTGCCCTTTTAAATATAGCCTCTGCTCCTCCAGTAGTAGAGATAAGTGAAACACTCAGAAGAGGTATGGAAAGAAATGTAAGGCTAGGTAGGGTGTTTCAGCAAAGGGGTTGCTGAATATACCTTTTGGGAAGGGCCTCTGCCACGTCTCCCTTCCTGTAAGCGTGAATCTGTCTCCCAGAACATCTTCATCAGGGATAGGAGAATTTGTGGCCCTCCAGATGTTGCTGGACTCCAGCTTCCATCATCCATGACCATTGGCCAGCAATCTGGAGAGCCATGGGTTTCCTGTCCCTGACTTACGCCTAAGCAAACTGAAACAAATTGGTGTTTGTCACCCGGCTGCCTCTGGCTCCATCTCTGCTCCTTCTCTTGTTGCATAAGAAGAGCCCTCTTGGAGCAGGCCAAAGGCCTGTCTGGTTCTCAAAGTGGCCAGTCAGATGCCCAGGGGAAGCCCAGAAGCAGGACCTGAGCACAACAGCGCTCTCCCCACCTGCTGCTGAATTTTAGATTGTAAGCTTCTCAGGGCACAGACCTGTTTCTTGTTCTTTGTATATAATTAATACAAATAAATAAATAGGTTGATTTGTATTACAATTTTTTTACAGGAACTTGAATCCAGAAACAGAGCTGAAGAGATATTTTGGGGCCCGAGCAGTTCTTGGTGATCAGAGGTAAGTTCAAACTCTAGAAGTGTGAAGCATGTGCTTAGTTAGGTCCTGTGGGAGATTAAAGCATCTGCTAGTTGTCCTATAAAAACATACTTTTTGCTTAAGCCTTTTAGGCTGAGGAACTTTGAATGCCTCTTGCTTAACACTCCACTTTTAGACTGTCTCTGAGACAAGGGATGTTGTGGAGATCTCAGACATGCTGAAGATGAGGGAAATGGAACCTCAGCACAATAGCTTCAGTGTTTCCTTAGAGATAGTGTCAGTTTTTAACCCTTTGTGCTAATCTAAACAATCTCTTTAAAGCCCAGCCTACAAGTGTGAGGGGCCCGGATGCGGACGAGTACTTGTAGGTCATTCGGATGTGGTAGGAAGGAGGACATGGTGGTGACTTTGAACCATGATTATGCTGCTGTTCCAAGTGCAGGAAGCAGCCTATAATTTCTTCAGGAGGGCAGGGAGCCAACACAGATATCTGAAGGTTCAGGAGCCATGGTCCCAGTATGACTCTCTGATTTGTTTACAAAGAGCGCGTGAGCAGCTTGCAGCGTCAGACTTAAACAAGTTTCCTCTACGTGGGAGATCCTGTGGGTGTTTGCTTCGTTTTGGTGCATTTTGTAATTTTTTGTGCTGTGCTAGTAGTTGGTGCTTATAGTGCTGTTTGCTTCAGCAAGATAGCGGCAACTACTGGCAGAGCACAGCAAAGTGTAGAGCAACCTTCACTAACCTGGTGCCCTGGTTTGGACTACAGTTCTCATCAGCCCCAGTCAGCAAACTTGTACTGACTGGGGCTGATGGGGGTTGTGGGAGGCAACAGGTGGGGAAAGGCAGAAACAGAGAGAAGTCTGCTAATGAAAAAGATGGCTTTCTAGTTAGGTGGGAAGGAGATGATATCTGACCTTCCTAATTCTGAGAGACCAGATTGCATTTTTTCCCTTCTCATGTTATTTGTATATCACAAAAATAGCATTAAAAAATTGCAGTAATATCTATAATGTATGGTTCATTATTAGTGACCGGTACCAGAATATATTTATGATACACATTAGGTAACCACAGGAGGAAGCCAGGGCAGGTCAGTCACATGGACAGAGTCCTTTCATGGTAAAAGAATGCTCCAAATGAAGCCATCAGCCATGTGGACTAGAAGACCAATCTGAAAATTAGATAAGGGCTCAGGTAAATAAATGCCCCTTAAGACAGGGCTCATTGGAAATCTGGATAGGAGATGAAATGCTGAGCCATCATATGAAGCAGATTGAAAATTGCATTTTTTGTTCTGTTTTTAATGTTTTATTGTGGGGGGATTACTGTGTGTATTTTTATTGTTTTATTGGAATGTGGCCACCCTGAGATTGTTTGCATTAAAGAATGGGATATAAATTTTATAAATAAAATAAATATCAAAAGTAATTTTCATCAGTTTGTTCAGCTAAAATAACATTGTATTTTAATATTTTGCTGGAAGCCGCCTAGAGTGGCTGGGGAAACCCAGCGGAGTATAATTATTATTAATATTTTGCCTGAGTGTTTCTGCTTGTTTGTGTATGTGTCTCTCTCTGTGTGTCACTGTGGTAAACCTTGTGGTATTCATTGGTCTTGCATTCAGTCTCCAAGTTCTGTTTCTTCTGCAGGCCACGGCAGAGGCAGCGCCAGTATGTCCGCAGCACGTGGCTGACAGTGCCTAAGAACACTTGGCCACGCCATAGCAAAACAGGTGAGAGGCTTTCCCTGCTTCCCTCAGGTGCTCTGTGCACTCCCACTGGCTTTACACCTGTGTTGGAAACACATGCCTGGTTGCTGATTACATCTTCATAGCTGTGACTTTAGTGCAATCTTCCCCTTCCACTTAGTTTCCTCCAGATGTTTTGGACTAGAACTCCCGTCATTCCCAGCCAATTTGGGGCAGGCTGCTTTATTTTGTGTGTGAGGAAGTACATCTTCACATGTCAAGTAGCAGGACCGCATGTGCTGAGCTGACATGTAGGAGCAGTGTTTGTATGTCACTCCACCCACCACGCGGGTGGCGCTGTGGGTAAAACCTCAGTGCCTAGGACTTGCTGATCGTAAAGTCGGTGGTTCGAATCCCCGCGGCAGGGTGAGCTCCCGTCGTTCGGTCCCAGCTCCTGCCCACCTAGCAGTTCAAAAGCACCCCTAAGTGCAAGTAGATAAATAGGTACCGCTTTATAGCGGGAAGGTAAACGGCGTTTCCGTGTGCGGCACTGGTGCTGGCTTGCCAGTTGCAGCTTCGTCACGCTGGCTACGTGACCCGGAAGTGTCTTCGGACGGCGCTGGCTCCCGGCCTCTTGAGCGAGATGAGCGCGCAACCCTAGAGTCGGACACGACTGGCCCGTACGGGCAGGGGTACCTTTACCTTTTACCACCCACCTTTCTCTTTATGTGACCAAAAGGAGGTCTCTTCCTCTGTGCCTGGAATCATTGCGCAGTCTAGCTTTCTGGAAGATGTCGGAAAGGAAAATTTATCTCCTTAACCAAGTATCTATAACCCTGACTGCCCACACTTCTTTGCCTGTGTGCTTGCTTGGAGCCTCAATTTGTTTTTAAGCCTGGAGAAAGCAAGAATCCTTGCTTTGGCGCAAGAGCAGGAAACCTTTGACCTTCCAGGTGTTGCTGAACTACCACTCCCATCAGCCCCAGCAAGCATGGCCAGTAGCCAGGAATGATGGGAGTTGTGGTTCAGCAACATCTAGAACAGCCTTCCTAAACCTTGGGTTCTCAGATGTTGTTGGACTCCAACTCCCCCTAGCTAGTGGGAGCAGTGGTCAGCGATGATGAGAGTTGAAGTCCAACAACATTTGGGGACCCAAGGTTGAGAAAGGCTGATCTAAAGGTTTCCCACACTTGCTTTAGGGAGTCAACTAACAGAACTAGTTAAGTTGGGTTGGGCATGCTCCCTTAGGTGCTGTAAATATATTGCATCGTGCATTAACAGCCCTCTTTCTCTCCCCTCTTCGTCCCCAATTCTGCCTAGGCATATCCATGGCGCTGCTAGAAACAAAGCGAGGGGTACAACACTTTGCATTTGAGCACCATCGAGAATACCAGCAGGTGCAGTTCAAGTTCTTGGATGCCGTGGAGTCCATGGATCCAAACAATCTGGTGGTAGGTTCTCAATCGGACAAGGCCCTGCTGCGATGATCAGAACCCACTTGTAAGAATGGCAGCCATTTTTGCTGTTGCCAGTACCTGGTCTCTGAATATCCAGCAGTCTGCCAACCTGTATTGTATCAGGCGATTGCATGTTGAATGTTTTACAAGAAGGACCCTCCTGTGTCAGAGCAATGGTCCAGGTAGATCAACATTCCATCTGTGGAATTGCTCTGACCCAAGGCTGGCAGTGGCCACTGTAGGAGGTTCACAAGCAGGGCATGTATACTGTGATGTCCTTACACTCTAGTGGTCAGAGGTGGACAGCTGGAAAAAGTGGTTGCAGCCAGCGTGGGCAAGAAGTGCCATGTCTTGGGACCAAATGAGATGTGTCTTTGCTCATGTAGTTTGCCATGGCTTGCAGGGGCAGGGAGCCAAATCAGATTGCATCCCTTTGCCCCATAGCCACAGTCATGATCAGAATTTCTCCTCTCCCTGCACAACCTGAAGGGGAGCTTCCTTTGATATTCCCCATCAGCAAACAGAATAATTGAATTGTAGGCATGGGTGGGTGAGCGATTCTGGTTGTGAATGTGCCAGGGGGAAATGGTTAAGAAGGCTCCTTCCCCTTCTGTTTTTAAACTCAAACACAGCAGAAAACAAACTGCATGACAAATGTCTTGTCTAGTTTGGCCTTCAGAGTACAGGACAATGAGTTTGTCATTACATGGAGCTATATGACAAAAGATGGCAAACCCTGCTGCATTCTGGGCTCTAGTCCTTCACAGTACATAGCATAGTCACAGATCCTGCATCCTTTTGCCCAGATCTTATGCACAATGTTTGCCCATGTTTGTAAGATTTGGACTGAAGGGTTCAGTGACTAAAGAGACCCTTGATGATGGTGGGTTTCTAAAGCATTATCTGCTGCCACATTTTTGTATCTTGGAAGATTTTGCTACTAGTGACTGATGTTTTCACCTAATCCTTTTCCAAAAGCAAGCTATATTGGTAGCGTCACAACAGCCTGAGGCAGTGAATTCCAAAGGCTGAGTCTGTATTTTGTGGGAGGGTAGCTGGAAGTTCCTCCTTTGTATCTCTCTTTCTGAAAATTCAAAAATCACTTTTGGGATTGCGATATAATTATGTTCGTTGATGCTTTGGTCTGTACTCCTGGTCCTGTGGGGAATCATAGAGTTGGAACGAAAGCCCAAGGGTCATCTAGTCCAGTCCTCTGCAATGCAGGAATCTCAGCTAAAGCATTCATGACAGATGGTCATCCAACCTCTGCTTAAACACCTCCATTGAAGGAGAGTCCACACCTCCCAAGGGAGTCTGCTCCACTCTCAAACAGCTCTTACTGTCAGAAAGTTCTTGCTGGTGTTTAGTCTCAATCTACTTTCTTGTAACTTGAAGTCATTGGTTCAGGAAGAGGCAGTCTGTTCTGTTACTCTATGGAGCAGAAATCTGATGTGGAACAAGGCTCTCCTGTAGCACAGAGGTTGCCCTGCCTGTCATAAAGGAACTTGATTTCCACATTGGGCTGGCAGCCATTGTTGTTGACCTGGATGAACTCATCCATAAAGCAAGCCCCTGGCTGAGGACGCCCCTCCTGTCTGGGACAGAAGGTGGGGGTGAGCAAAGAGAGCGCTGAGTGGATTCTAACAAGCAAGATTTGAATAGGCAGCTGTGCTATTTTTAAACTTCTTTTTCCAGATTTGAAGAAAGGAGTGCCTAATTTCTCTTGGTACTTTAGCAGAACAGGCTCTGCTTTGAGACTTTACTGACCATATCCTGGTGAATTAAGTTGGGCAACAACTTTGATGGTACACACAAAGCAGGCAAATCATTCTTGGCCTAATATTAGCATAATCAGGACATTGAGCTTGGAGAGCCCCCAGCCTCCCCCCCCCCTTCCCCTTCCCCGATGAGGGCAAACACGGCTCTTTGAAACTTCACTGTTCTGTTTTTTAGATAGAAGACCCTTTGTCTGGGGAAGACTCACGCTTTGCACTCTCACCACTCATTGCTTGGGCATGGGATCTGTGCTTGATGGGCGTCTTTGGCTTGGGGAGAAACAGAAGGGAGCAGCTAGAAGCTGCAGCTTTGCAAATTCAGATGACACTCAGTTGTCGCAATCCAAGCCTTGGCACAGTGGGTTATGGTCAGACCAAATGTCTGCTGAGTTCAGCATTCTGTGGCCTACAAGTGGTCAGACAGATACCCCACAACTAGAGCTGGGTGGTCCTGTTATTTCCCAGCTAATAGTGATTGGGATAGGGGTGGGTTGGGGTTGCGATTTGCAGGCATCAAAGCTTGTGGTGTGTGCAGCCCCTTAGGCATGGTACGACCCTGTCCTGTCCTGTCCCACCAGCATGTGCCTCCCCCACACCACACTGCAGCTGCCTTTGCTTCCTTCAACTCCAAGGGGTTAGGCCCTTGTTGACCAATTGACTAGTCAAGATGTCCTAGTGTGACTCCTCAGGTCATCAACTGTCTCACAGTACAAGTTCTGAAATTCGTTGTCTTGTATGTATATGGTGGTGCCTAATCAGGCTGACTGAAAACTTTGTAGTGATTCTGGTCAGCCCCACCCCCACCCCGGAGATCCCTCTCTAATCTTAGATCTGTTTTCTTGCACCATTCACAGTTGATGGGCTTGGGAGTTCATTCAAGGTGAAGTGCAGCCCATTGGAATTTCACTTAATAC
This sequence comes from Podarcis vaucheri, assembly GCF_965113315.1. Lineage (NCBI taxonomy): Eukaryota > Metazoa > Chordata > Lepidosauria > Squamata > Lacertidae > Podarcis > Podarcis vaucheri. The sequence goes on along the minus strand of NC_138765.1, from coordinate 52,079,298 downwards.
ACCACTTCGGAGCAATCAAAGAACTGAATGTTTCACATCTTGGAGTAATTGTTTGTTCCCTAGCCTGTTATTATGTAGCCGGCTGTTTTCATGAAAAGTCATCCTCCGGATCAATAAAATATGAAGAGAAGGAAATGGCCATATCATAGATTTCAAAATGCTTGCTTCATCTGTCTGCTTGCAGCTTTTGCTCCAGATGAACCCTTCGCATGTAGACTCACTCTTACAGCTCAGTGACGTCTGTCGGATGCAGGAGGACCAGGAGATGGCCAGAGACCTTGTTGGTAAGAAGCTGAGGGCAGCCAAAGTAGAAGCTGGGAGGGCTGTGCTGTATTGCTTGAGCTGCTCATGGAATTATGGTTCTCCCCAAAACAGAGGATGGAGTCTAGAAGGATGCATGTGTTCTAAAGAGGGCCATGCCTTCCAGAATAGGGGATTGTGGGAGCCATATGTGTCACCAGCTAGTAATCCAGAGCATTGCTCTTCACCCCCTGGGATGCAACTGTTTCATAGGAACCTGGATTAGGAAGCACCTTCCACTTCCTCTTTAGAGTCAGCCTTGAAGGGAACAGGGCCTTCTCAGCTGTGGCACCTCATCTATGAAGTCCCCTTTCAGTTCATCATGTTTCCACTCTAGCTATTTCAACAACAGTAGAATACTAATTTTAGTATTTCTGGCATTTAGTGGAACCTGGGTTTAATGCTGATTTGACAGAGAAATGGAATGACAATATTTTAACAATAAAAAAACCAACTCCAAAGATGAGTGGTGTCTCCTGCCTCCAGGACAGGGGTAACCAATATAGTGTCCTCCAGATGTTATTGATCCACAACTCCCAGCATCACCAATGGTCAGAGATGATGGAAGTTGCAGCCTACAACATCCAGGTGGCATCATGTTAGCTACCGCTGCTCTGGTGCTACAGGAGGGAACACACACACACACCAATTTCCCAGGTAGCTTGGACCAGAGTGGGATTGCTCTTGTGGCTACCTCTGCCTGACCTTTTTGCTGCCACCTAAACATGATACTCACAACAGCAAAAACCAACACTAAAACTTGCTTACTGTGTGTTATTAAATCTGTATTGCATAGTTTGTTTACATTACATAGTGTATATATTAGATTTCTGTTCTAATACTTCAAATGCATTTGCATCACTCAGGCAGGTTGCAACAGTTCAAATCACAGTATCATTAAAAATCTACAATATTGCTAGGAATGGAGGAAGGCCTGTCCACCACAGCTGAATACCAGTTGCAGAAAACCACAGAAGTGGGGACTGCACTTGTACTTGAGCCCTGCTTGCTGATTTCCCGTAGGCTGGCCCTGTGAGAAGAGGATGCTGGGCTAGATGGGCCATCGGTCTGATCCGGCAGGCTCTTCTTAAGTTATTACGATCTAAGGCAGCATGCAAGTTGGTAGGGAGGTGGTATCCTGCACCCAAGCCATATGGGCTTAAAGTATTAAAATGTAATACCTCGCCTTGTTTTTGAAGAATATAATCAGTACATGAAAGGCTACAGAAGGTGACTCAGCCATGCCCCACTCTTGGTGCCTCTTTTGCAGAAAGAGCCCTCTACACCCTGGAGTGCGCCTTTCACCCAATGTTCAGCCTCACCAGCGGGACCTGCAGACTGGACTACCGGAGGCCAGAGAACAGGTAAGAGTCCCATTGACAGTGCCGAATGGGAGTTTGCTTGCTCAGTCAGGGCTTCTCACTCTAAAGATAGATGACTTCTTTGCACAAGCCAGGAAAGGAGTCGAACCAGAATGTGCTGCCCTTCATGGCTGATCAAGCCTGTTGAATCTGCCTTGAGCTGCATTACTGTTTATGCCCTTTTCCATGCCCAGACTGAATTGTTGTTGTTATATTGTTAATTATTAATCTTTGCTTTTTTTTGCTGTTCCTCTCAGAGCCTTCTATCTGGCTCTGTTCAAGCATATGATTTTCCTAGAGAGGAGAGGTTGTCCTCGCACCGCCCTGGAGTTCTGCAAACTTATTCTGAGGTAACTACTGGTTCTTATAAGGCAGCTTGAGGCCTCTGGTCTGTCTTTTAGACTTGGTGGGAGGACTGAGCAGCACACCCGTCTCCCACCTCTACCCTGAGCAGGTGTGTGTTTACATAACTGAGCCCTTAATTTCTCTAAAAGTTTTTAAGGGGGCAGTTAACTCCCTTATGTAGACATGGAGAAGGGTTGGTTAATTTGCTGGTTGGTCTTGACTATTGCTGGTTGGTTTTGCAATAGACTCACATGGTTTTTAATCTCCCCACCCTTGAATTCCACTCCCATCTCCAAAGCCTTGATCCAGAGAATGACCCGCTGTGCATACTGCTGATAATTGATTTGCTGTCGCTACGAGCAAGAGAGTACGCCTTCCTGACACGCATGTTTCAGGAGTGGGAGGTGAGTTGCTAGTGGGTGGCCCTGGCAGGAAGTGTGCTGAGAACGGAAGAGTCTGGCTGAGTTGCCAGAAGGTCACCCCACCACCTGCAGAAGAATTAGGTGTGAGTCACTCTGGCCACAGCCTGTGGTGCTTCCGATTCCTCTGGAGCTGGTCGTAACTGCAGCCTGTTCATGAGCAACTCTTATAATGCAATTTACCACTAGAGTTACTGTTGACTTTCTGTGTTTGGTTTTATGGACTGTTAATGTGTTGCATTTAACTGGTAATTTTCTTTGTGGCCCCATTTAGGGTCAAAAAATGGGATACAAGCTTCTTAAAAATCAGCTCAGCTGTCAACCAGATACTTACATAGCTTCTCTTCCTCTTCTCCCCCCCCCTTCCTGCCCCCCACCTTTAGGGTCATCGGAACCTGTCTCAACTCCCAAACTTTGCCTTCTCAGTCCCTCTGGCATATTTCTTTCTGAGCCAGCAGGAAGACCTCCCAGAGTCGGAGATCAACCAAGCCCACGAAAGAGCTGCCAGCCTCATTCGGCAGTCACTGGTCATGTTCCCAAATGGTGAGTCTGTCTGTGTAAAATGTTCCAAGATGGGTGTACAGAAGGCCGCAGCTGTGAATAAAGCCCTTCATATTCCCTCAGCAGTGGTGGCTCAGGGAGGGCAGTAATGCTAAACCTCAGAGGGGGGTTGGGTTGCTTTAATCAAGATTTCCCGTGACTGGTCGTCTCCTCTTTGTCCACGCTTTCCCTTCAAGACACTGTCACGCTTTAGCCAGGAGCAGCACATGGGTCCTGCCTTTCATCATGCTGTGACTGCCTCGTCCCTGGGAGGGGCCTGCCCAGTTTCCCCTTCCAGCCCCAGGCTCCAAAGGAATATAAGGTCTGCCAAGACAGCCTTGCATGGCTGAGCAGGGAATGTCTTCTGCTCCAAACAAAGGGAGTCCAGTTTGGGCTGCTGACCCATGACAAGGCACGCCCTTTCTGCTCCTTCACAGCGACTTCAAACAAAACCCCTTAAAAATAATAATCAGGGGCCAGGAAAAGTTCTGTTGTGTGGTTTTAATGGCACCTCACTCCTTGCAAGTCCATTTCATTCAGAACTTGTTTCTGTGGTGGGAAGAGTAAAAGAACAACAGGCAGAGCAATATTGTGACCCATTTTCAGTACCCGTGCAGCAGCATTTGTGGCGGTTGGAGGTCTTTCCCTCTCATTTCTTTCTCTTCATGCCTCTTCCAGTTCTTATGCCTTTGTTGGATCGCTGTAGTGTGCAGCCAGATTCCACAGTAGCATCCCATGCATTCTTTGGACTGGACGCCCAGTTGAGGTAAGGAGTGTGTGAAAATGCTCTTTGCAGTCCAAGAACATGCAAGTCTTACAGGAATGGAGTGAGGCGTTTTGTGGTGTCAGCAGCTGAATCTTCTTATTGAGTACTAGCAAGATTGGGGGGAGGTTTTTCAGAATACCAAGGGAAGCATCAGAACCAGAGGATTGCATGTCAGCAACGTCAGGTCAAACTGAGAATCAGTTGCTTACATGGGTGCTCGTGTTGTCAGTTTCTGGGGCCAATGGCAGTCAGCAGGAGAGCAGAAGCTTCTTCTAATGCTTTCAGCAAGCATCAAGGGATCTCTACAGCAAAGAGGCTGGGCACGTTTCTGGTTCAAGACTGGTCTGTTGTTGCTACAGTGTCGGAGGGGCAGGTCACAGTCTATGGAATGGACATAAGGATGACTTCTGACTCTGGCCTTTCCCCCAGGACAAGGGCAGAATAAAAGTGTAATGTGCCCTGCTAAAAGTGAAAATGCCTTATTGGGTGGCTCAGCTCCGCTGTCTTCATCAGCCTTGATGCCTAGTAGTGGAACTGAGGCCTTCTGCTCTCGTTTCTCCTCCTGTGAGGACTTGCCCTCAGCAAGTCTACCTCTAAGGCAGCAACATGCTTTAAGCTGCCATGTTTAAAGGTGTCTCGTTTTCCCTCTGCAGTTCGCCCCCTGTGCTGAACCAGCTGGTTGCCCTCTATCTTGGGAGGACCCATTCCCTCTGGAAGGACCCGGCTGTCATGGCCTGGCTCGAAACAAACGTGCATGAGGTGTTGCGGATGGTGGATGCCAAGGACCCAATGTTGGAGGAGGCTGAGCAGAAGTGAGTCTCTGCACCTGCTCCAGGATGATGGCGGGCAGAATTCATTCCCGCTCTGGCTCCAAGCATTCCCTGCCATATTCTGCTGGCTCCTGCATGCTGTTACCCTCCTGTTGAGAGAAGAGAGCGTTCAACAACCAGGGGGTGGGGGAGAGACATAGCTGGGCAGTGGGCTGTGCTTGGTGCCTGCTTAGATGTGCCAGCTAATTTGAGGGTGGCCGGGAAAGAAACCTTTTTGAAGCTATCATGTCAAGAACTGCTAACTGGGCTGACTGAATGCAGCTACTTTTGGGGGATTCTGGCAATCTGTGAGCAGCCCTGGGTGCCAATGTGTTTCTGCAGAGGAGGCCTTTGCTTACGTGTGGCTGGGAAAGAGAGCTCCGAGGGATGCATATAGCAAATTAGAGCCACTTCTCTGAAATATTTTTGGCCCTTAGGCGAAAGGCAAGGTACCAGAACGCTCCCAGAAATGTCTACCGCCATGTGATCCTCTCGGAGATAAGGGAAGCCACAGCAGCATTGCCTCCGGTGAGAGAATGGATGGGGCAGGGGCATAGCTGCACCTCACAAACCTATTTTTTATGGGGAGCATATCCTGTCGGTATCTCTTCCTTCTTCTGATTCTGCTCAATATGGCCTTTCTGGGCTCCCATATCACAGTTCTTTGGGCATAAGGAGCTGGCTGGTATTGAGCTGGCAATAGCCCATCCTGCACAGTGTTGTTAGCTGGAGAGCAGAGGCTTCTCCCAGCACTGTTGCCTGATACCATTTAATGGGAATGTCTGGGACCTTCTGCATGGCAAGTGTGCACTGTGCCTCTCGTCAGTATAGCAAGCTTATCAGCTCTACTGCCATTTAGGCCCCTCCCACCCACAAGGGGCCTTGCTAGCCATCCCAGGGCTGCATCTGCCACCACCTTGAGAGCAGCCACATTTTTTCTTTCACAGCTCTCCCAGCTTGTACAAAGTTCCCTTCTTCTTTTGTCTCATATTTCTAGATTGTAAGCCTACAGGCAGGAACCCGTTTTTGTATGTTTTTTTGTGCAGCACCTAGTGCATATTTGGCACTTTATAAGTAATCCAGTAAAAGGTAAAGGTACCCCTGCCTGTACGGGCCAGTCTTGACAGACTCTAGGGTTGCACACTCATCTCACTCTAGAGGCCGGGAGCCAGTGCCGTCCACAGACACTTCCGGGTCACGTGGCCAGCGTGACGAAGCTGCTGCGGCGAACCGGCACCAGAGCAACACACGGAAACGCCATTTACCTTCCCGCTATAAAGCGGTACCTATTTATCTACTTGCACTTAAGGGTGCTTTCGAACTGCTAGGTTGGCAGGCGCTGGGACCGAACGACGGGAGCGCACCCCGCCGCGGGGATTCGAACCGCCGACCATGCAATCGGCAAGTCCTAGGCGCTGAGGTTTTACCCACAGCGCCACCCGCGTCCCCAGTAGGAAGTAATCCAGTAGGAAGCAGCAAAGGGAGGGAAGCAAAGCAGGGCCACTCCATCGGCTCTGCCCAGAGATCAGCTACATCAGGCGTCTCTCCCTGAACTGTTTCCACTCAAGCTGGAACAAATATGGGAACAAATATTTTAATTTTAAGAAGGGGTGCCTGAATTTGCTTCTCTTTTCCCTTTGGGTACATGTATTTTAGACCGTAAGCCTACTGACAAGGATTGTCTTGTTAGTTACTGCTCTTCTGTAAGCTGCTCTAGGAGCCTATTTGCTGAAAAGCAGGGTAAAAAAAATGCTACAACTAAATACAAAGATGGTGATGAGTTCTGACCTGGATTCCATTTCCCTCCCTCTCTCAAGGAAGTGACCTCCCAGCCGATAATGGGGTTTGACCCCCTGCCGCCTCTGGACTCCATTGTTTCGTACACAAGGCCAGAAAGGTACCACCTGTTGCTGCTTCCTGCACACCTCCATCCAATTCAGTAGCTTGGATATTTACTTAGATCTGTGTCAGCCTGGGGTAGACAAAAAACCCCAGGAAGGACCAGAAGTGGTCCAGTTCTCTGAATCTTTTACACATGCATTGTGTTTATGAGTTTTTATACAGGCAGTGGAAACTGGTCCGTTAGGGCAAATGGGGCACTGCTCCACCATTCTCGGTTTTCCCTCAGTAATCTCCCCCGTTTACTTACAACCAGTCCAACAGGTGTCACTGCCTGTCAGCTTTCTCCTCCTCAGCCTCAATGCTGCCCTTGTAGAACTCAGCAAGGAGAAGGATGGGGACAAAACTAAAAAGCTAGAATTAGTTGGCTCCACCTCTCCCTTAACTCTGGCTCCTCTTGGTCTCCCTGCTTTCTAGTCCCAATGGACACCAGTCAGCTGCCTTATTCCAGGCCAGCCTACCTGCCCATCACACTCATTATTGTCTTCTCTGAGTAGCAGAGGTGCTCTGGGGAATCAGGTAGAGAATGTTCTTTCCCATCACCTCCTATTGGAGATAACAGGGATGGAACCTGGGGCCTTTTGCCTGCAGAGTACATACTTTGCTCATAAGTTGTGGTCCATCTCCTCCTCAGTGCATCAAAGACCCACCCACCCTTCCCCATCTCACTTTGTTCTTCCCACGCAGGGGGCCAACTATTTATTCTTTTTACATTGCCTTTTGTATCCCACCGGTCCTCCAAACAGTTCAGATGACATAAAATCGGCCTCTTGCCCCTGTGATTGGTTGAAGTTTACCCAGTGAGTTTCATAGCTGAGTGGGGACTGGAACCAGAGTCTTAGCTTAGCCCAGCATTAAGATCCGTTGCACCAGACTGTCTTTCTGGATAGTAGTTCAAAATTGCACGCTCCCTGGCTCATGAAGTGCCATGACGTTCCCGCTCTCCTAGGAAAGAGGAGGAGGTCCATTTGTGACCAGACTTTCTCTTTTTTTTCCAGGGCAACCCATCCAGCCAATGAAAGCACTTTATCTCTCTTCTTTCGCTCACTCTTGCCAAACTTCAACTTGCAGGTATGTTGAGTGTGAAATGACTGGCCAAGGTAAGGCAGGTGTGTTGAGTGGCTGCATGCTTCTGAGTACTAGGTGCTGGGAACGGGAGGAGGGGAGGGTGCTCTTGCACTTGGGTCCTGCCTGCAGGTTTCCCATAATGGGCACCAAGTTGGCAACTGTGAGAACAGGAGGCTGGACTAGATGGTCCCTCTTTTGCTTGATCCAACTCCCATCAGCCCCATCTAGTGTGCTTCTACAATCCAGTCTGCCAGGTTCTCCCACTGAGAAGACTGGAGTGTCCAGGCCTTCCTCCCTAAGTGTATGAGGAGCAGAAGAGGTGGAGAATTTTCAGCAAAGAGACCGAGATAAGCTTCTTTCTAGCATTTCTTCTGAGGACCCCAAAGACTGGGCTGGTTCTCCTTCAGTGCCCAGCACCTCTTCCAGTCAAGCTGCCTTGTATAACTCCCTGACCTGTGCTGTGTTTCAGGGAGAAGTCAGAGCTGGTGGAGAGGAAGAGCCGGGTGCAGGACAGAATCTGAACCAAGGTGTGAACAGACTGATGGCAGCCATGCGGGACATGCTGGCAAATATCCAGTTCCAGGAGCCACCACGGGACGACAACCCCGAGGGGGATGGGGGAGAGTGGGACTAGGCCCTTGCACCCCAGAACTTCCTTTCCGCCCCTTCTGTAACTTCCCTTGCCGCAAAATAAACAATCATAAGCCAAAGGGGTAGAGTGTCTCTGTGCCTTAAACATGCACACACCAGAAAAAAGGGCATGGTTATCATCTTGGCACAACTGATAGGGAAGAAATGGCCCTTTGCTCTGAAAGCTGCACACAGTTGCTTTCATGAGATCCAGGTTTCGCTAACATGCAACTGTCCTGCCTAAGGACAGAGAGATTTTTTGTGTCAGTTGCCTGCCTTTTCTCAGTGGCTCCTGCCACTGAAACCACATAGGCTAGAGCACCAGTCTTCAACTATTGGATCAAGACCCACTACCAGGTCATGGCCTGATCCAAGGTGGGATAGTGCAACAGCAGCAACATCACCATATAACTATATGGTGAGAGAGAGAGAGAGAGGAAAAATTGTGTTACCAAATGCATGTTCTGGTTAAAGACGAATCCTGGATTTGGAAAGGTTGAAGGCCACGGGGCTAGTGGATGTGTTTTAAAGTCTCTTGGAGGTGTTCTGCTAATTAGAGAGGATCTTTAGTGCAATTCAGATATGCTTTGTGGGTGGGAGGGAGGATATAGAAATTCTTTGTCAGTGACTTGCTCTATCAAAGTAAGCAAGATATAGAAGATCTCTGTCTCTTCATGTTGTTATTCAAGGTTTAAAAATAGCTGCCTGAAGCAAACTTGATGTTGGGGGAGGAAGTGTTTAAACGTTTTCACTTCCTGACCTTTTTCATGAACATATTGTCCACCCCAGAGCTGTTATTAGTTCCTTTGGGAAAAGACGGGTACCCAGATTGTAGCTGTCTTGTTTCCCCACTACATGACACCCCAGGTTTATTAATAAGTGTATTTGTCAGGGGGAAGGAGAGGATTGTGAAAATGGGGGCGGGTTAGGCCTTTCTCAAGCACTGTGCCCTTGATCCAATGTGTCCTCATACCTGCTCTTAACATGCTTTTGGGACATCTGCTGACATCTTTTGTCATTTGGCTCTTTCTGGGCACCTGTGCTTGTGACCTGTGGGATTGGCAGAAGGGATGTTAGCACCCAGACTCTTACTCTTACGCCTTCAAAGTGTACATCACAAATCACCTGGATAATGTAATTTACACGAGCAGGAGCGGCTGCCATGCTCTGAGTTTGACCAAATAATACAAGATTCTACTGAACATAATGAGGATAAAGTTGTTGTTGCTGCTGCTGCCGCTGCCGCTACCCTCAGAGAATGTCCACAGACTTGCCCTGGAGCTTAATCAGTGTGAGCCCCTCAATATTTTCCTGCAGCAGAGTGGGTGACTGGCAGCCCCCTCTAGTGGGTGCAAACCCCAAGTCTCTTCCTTCTTCAAGGGACCAGCACCCACAGTCCCACCCAAACCTCACTCTGGAGCTATCCTGCATTATTTCTGCTCCCCTAGTAGTTGTAGCAGAAACAAAAGTGTCTGCTGCATTCTGACTGAGTTCTGCTGTAGCAACCAAACCTTCCAGCAGGCTGGCCTCTGCACTGGGCATGCTTGACTATTGGCCCTGGCTTTGCAGCCTCGGATCAGACGCCTCCTGAACAGGAGCGGCAGGGGCTGGGACTGTGTTTTGCCTGCCTCTCTTGGCATCAAGGCAGACATGGTGCATCTGCTCCTCTCTTCACACTTTGAAGTGCTGCCTCTGGCTTGACTCTCAAAGGCCTCATTGATAAAGCTGTAAATAGAACTCTTGGCCGGTTGCTGGCTTAGAGGCATGAAGACATCCGCCAAAAAGAGGATGGTTATAAAACGTATTTTCTCTCCCAGCTCAGCCACCAGGCTCTGCTCCCAGCCAGGCAACCCCATGCCAGTGTTTTAGGGCTGCACCGAGTGGTTGATTAGCTGATTAAAAACCTTTTGATTGACTGAAAACACGGCACCTGATTAATTAGGCAAAGTATTTTTTAAAATGTTAATTATTCATGATAAAGATACTTCTTTTCATTGCAGACATTCAGAGGTTGGTTTTCAGTATGACTCATTCCGGAGTGCCTGGCAGATACCCTCTCTATTTAAGAGCACATCAAGCCCCTGCTATGAATAGTGACTTCAGGGGGGGGGGGCTGACACTGGAAGGGCGAGAGCAATGAAATGACTCTAACTGGCAGCTGCAGCCTCTTTGGTTTGGGGAAGAATTGGGATCAGAATCCTCTTGCATCAACATTTCATTTGGCTTGGCCTTTTGTGGGCTGATAGAGGAGGTTAGCTTGGACTGTTTAATTGAAACTTGGGAGCTGGTCTAGTGTGCCACTGCTTTGCTAGTGTCTGTAGGGAGAGGTGAGTTACAGAGCAGGCCATGTTTATGGGGATATAGTGTCTGTACAGCTTCCAAAGGGCAGGACGCCAGCCTCACGCCTCAACCAACTGAACCCATGGGAGTCCAAGGGCCTGCTTAAATTGCAGCTGTTTCTTACACACACACACCACATGCCTGGTTAGGGATTCTCCTTGCAAAGACTGAAAACAAGAAGTGGGAGGAGCATAAAACCTCCCATGTCTTTATTCTACCCCTCCACCTTGCACAGGACTGGAGTAGTTTGGTTAGTGCTACAGCTTGATCCAGATGATTGCTCTCACATTTTCAGAGGGACAGTGGCTGTTGCTGCTTTGTCCCTGTGTGCCCTGCTTCAACCTGGGGTCATTTTCATGTTTCCTGGGCAGCTTCTCTCTCTGGAAGAATACCAGCTTGTCAGGGGAGAATATCGACTGGGACTGTGATACAGGGGTGAAAATGTTAAACCTGTGTGCTGCAATCCTGATCCTCATTCCCGGTGACCTTTATTATAAAAGTAAAAGCAAGACCTCTTCAGTGTTCCCCATGCATTTAATGTCTGCAGCTGGTTCTCTGAATTAGCATCTTAAGAACATCACCACGTACTTTGGGCAGGCTAAAAATGCTTCTGCCCTAATTCAAAACCCAGAGTCATTAAAGGAAACTACCCCGCTCACCCTGAAATGCTGCAGCTTATCTCCAGTACGAAGTGGTTAGCAGAATAGGGGTCAGCATGAGCTGGGATCTGTCTGGAAACGGGATGTTAGAGCAGATGGGACATTCGTCTGAGCCAGCAGGAGTATATGATTGCTTGCTTACCTCCCCGCCCTTCTCTCTAAAGTCCCTGGGCAAGTTGAAACACTTTAAAATGTCAGACATTGGTTAAGAAAGTGAAATATTTAGGGGTTAATATGACTGCTAAGAATGTGAATTTATTTAAGGATAACTATGAAAAATGTTGGACTGAAGTGAAAAAAGATTTAGAAATATGGTCAAATTTGAAGTTATCGCTGCTAGGCCGAATTGCTGTGATAAAAATGAATGTATTGCCAAGAATGTTATTTCTGTTCCAATCACAGCAAATTTTGGACAAAATGGACTGTTTCAAGAAGTGGCAGAGAGATATTTCAAGATTTGTCTGGCAGGGCAAGAAGCCCCGTATAAATTTTAAGATTTTAACTGATGCTAAAGAAAGAGGTGGATTTGCCCTGCCAGACTTAAAACTTTATTATGAATCAGCCGCCTTTTGTTGGCTGAGAGAATGGATGCTTCTTGAAAATACGGACGTTTTGGATCTGGAAGGTTTCAACAATGTATTTGGTTGGCATGCATATCTGTGGTATGATAAGGTCAAAGCACACAAAGCATTCAAAAACCATATTGTAAGAAAAGCACTGTTTAATGTCTGGATAAGATATAAGGATTTGTTAGAAAATAAAACCCCAAGATGGCTGTCACCTATGGAGGCAAAGGCCCAGAAAAAACTCAATATGGAGGCCAAATGGCCGAAGTATTGGGAAATCTTGGAACAAGAGGGTGACAGATTAAAATTACAGAGTTTTGAAAAATTAAAAAACAGAGTGCGAGATTGGCTCCATTATTATCAAATAATGGAGGCATATAATCAGGACAAAAAACTAGGTTTTCAAGTGGAAAAATCAAAGCTGGAAACAGAATTGTTAGACTCTAAAGTTAAGAATTTGTCAAGAATGTATAACTTGCTATTGAAATGGAATACTCAGGATGAAATGGTGAAATCTGCTATGATTAAATGGGCATAGGATGTTGGACATAATATTATGATGGCTGACTGGGAACAGTTATGGACCACTGGTATGAAGTTTACGGCATGCAATGCCTTAAAAGAGAATTTAATGAAAATGATTTACAGGTGGTACATAACACCAGTCAAGCTTGCAAAAATTTATCATTTGCCTGATAACAAATGTTGGAAATGCAATGAAACTGAAGGTACTTTCTTTCACCTTTGGTGGACATGCCCAAAGATTAAGGCATTCTGGGAGATGATCTATAATGAAATGAAAAAGGTATTTAAATATACCTTCTTAAAGAAACCAGAGGCCTTTCTCCTGGGCATGGTGGGCCAATTGGTGCCAAAGAAGGACAGAGTTTTTTTCATGTATGCTACAACAGCAGCAAGAATACTCATTGCAAAGCACTGGAAGACACAAGACTTACCTACCAGGGAAGAATGGCAGATGAAGCTGATGGACTACATGGAATTGGCGGAAATGACTGGCAGAATCCGAGACCAGGGAGTCGGTGGAAGAAGATTGGAAAAAATTCAAAGCTTATTTACAGAAATATTCCAAAATTAATGAATGTTAGAAAGATGCTGGAAAGAAGTTATATGACTTTAGTAGAAATATTATAAAGAATTAAGTATGAATAGATTGACATTGGGTAAAGAGGTAAATTTAAGTTTAAAATTGCGTTAAGTTAAACTATGGAACTAAATTTGTGAAAGAGGGAAAGGACTTGCTGGAACATTTAATTGAACTAGAATACAAAAAAGGAGGTGTGAGGAAGTTGAGGAAATAAGCAAATGAAAGATAAGGATATGAAAATATGTGGTTCTTTTGTATGTTTGTTTGTTCTTTTGGGGGGTTTTCTTTTTCTTTTTAATGCTTTTTTTTCTTTTTGTATTGTTGATGTTTTGTATTTCTGTATCTATTTTTGTTTTTGAGGTTTTGTAATTGTTTATTGCTCATATTTTTCTCTTGTTTTGTTTCTGTCTTTTTCTAATGTTTAAACTTTAATAAATATTTTTTAAAAAAGAAACTTCAAAATGGCAGATACACTATAAGGATCAGCTTGTCTATTAATTGTCCACAAAATATGAAATGACTTCAAGTTATTCTCAAGCCATTTTTACACGAAAGTGTGTGTTTGCATTAATAGGTAAAAAGTAGAGTTTGCTGTCCAGGTAGTTCCCACGTGGTTTCAGTTTTCCCATCATGAGGGCTGTCACAAGGGTTTGCCTGTTCTTGTACCCAAAGTTCACCCATATTTATTAAAGAGGAAAACCTGCCTCATACTTTAGGAAAATAAGAAGAATGGCTCATCTTATCAGCATCCTGCTCTTACCCTGGCTATCCAGATATCAGGGGTGGGGGGTGGGGAGTAAAGGTAAAGGACCCCTGGATGCTTAAGTCCAGTCAAAGGCAACTATGGGGTTGCGGCACTCATTTCGCTTTCCAGGAGCTGGGATAGCAACGGGAGCTCAGCCCATCGCAGGGATTCAAACCGCCAACCTTCTGACCGGCAAGCCCAAGAGGCTCAGTGGTTTAGACCACTGCGCCATCTGCATCCCTACCAGAGGGAAACCCACAAGCAGGACCTGAGTTCAGCAGTCTCAGCTCACTGGTGGTTCCCAGTGAGTAGTATTCAGACGCCTACCACCTCCAAGATGGGAGGTAACACACAGCCATCATGACTAGTAGCCATAGATAGTCTTATCCTCCATGAACTTGTCTAACTCTCAGGGCCATCCCCGGGTGTTTTGCCGCCAGAGGCAAAAGAGAAAACACTGCCCTGTCACCACCTCTTCCTCTGTTGCCCACCCACCGCTGTGCACCCACAAGGCATCGCATGTCTCCCTACTGCCACCTGCCAGCCACTGGGCAGTACACAGACACACAGTGGAAGAGGCTGACAAGTGCAGGGCAAGCTCCATGGAGGCTGGATCGGCCGCTCTCCCAGCTTTCTGGAACCTGCCACCCTGAGGGAACTGCCTCACCTCATGGGTGGGCCAGCCCTGCTAACTCCAGGTTGGTGGCCATCATTGCATCTTGCGATAGCCCTTGTATCTACGAGTGAAGGGTGGTATACAAATTTAATGCTAAATAAATAAATAAATAAATAAAGCAAGCAAATTCCAGACTTTAACAACAGTAAGCGCTGGGTGGATAAGTATTTTCTTTGTCTGCACGGAATCCTCCAACACTGAGTTTCCTTCAATGGACCTGTATTATAAGAAAAGGAGAAATACTTCTCTCTATCAACATTCTCTACCTCCAAAAATTTTAAACGCTTCTCTTCTGTCCTCCCCTTACTCGCCTTGCATCTAAAAACCTCCAACTGTTGTAAAGGTAACTGGAAAAAAGTGATCTTGAACATAGTGACTGGTTTTGTTTTGAGCAAATGAAATAACTATGACCCCTTTAGGGTCATAAATTCTCTGTCTTGCAAAACAAAGAGCCCATCTTTTCCTAGCGAGGAGAAGCAGGCCCCTCTTCATGATGTACCAACGCTGCTTTGAATTACGTAGGCTGTATCTTGTGAAATCAGCCAGTGAAACATGCAATGCTCTCTCCACAGAGTGAGTTGTTTGTGTCTCGCACGGCATGTCACGTAAATAGTTGCATAAGAAGTCACACTTGCATGCCAAACTGTGCTGCTCACAGGGCAAGCTTGACTGCCTTTTGCATGCTCTGCCCTACTAGGAATTGCTAACCCAGAGCTGGGGGAAACGGGAGCAAGGCAAGGAAGTATTAGCACAAATGTTGTAGTGTCATGGAAATGTGATGCTTACACATCATCTAATAGGAAGAACTTCCTGACAGTAAGAGCTGTTCGACAGTGGAATTTGCTGCCAAGGAGTGTGGTGGAGTCTCCTTCTTTGGAGGTCTTTAAGCAGAGGCTTGACAACCATATGTCAGGAGTGCTCTGATGGTGTTTCCTGCTTGGCAGGGGGTTGGACTCGATGGCCCTTGTGGTCTCTTCCAACTCTATGATTCTATGATTCTATGATTCTATGAAATGAGGAAAGTTCTGAAATGGAACTTATCTGTGCTGACTCAGAGCCAGGTTTCGCATTTGCCTCCGAGTGGCCACTGTGAGAATGGGATGCTGGGCTGTTTCAACCATTTGCTTAATCCATCAGACTCATTTTACATTCTTGCATCAACATTTTAGGGAACTTACTGGACTCTGAAGCTTTGATTTGGAGGGAACTGTACAACCCTACGTTTTAAGATTTTCAGGAGAGGCCATTCTTTCTGCCCTGCCAATATCTGTAGCATGTATGGCAGAACTTAAGGCGGGGCCTTCCAAGTGGCTTCCCCCAAACTCTAGAGTTCCTTGCAAGGGAGGCCCATGTAGCCTCTGATTACCTTCTGTCAGTAGGAAGAACATAGGAAGTTGCCTTCTGCTGAGCCAGACCCTTGGCCCCTCTAGCCTAGTATAGTCTGCACTCTGGCTGGCAACAGCTCTCCAGGGTTTCATGCAAAGGACCTTCCCAGTTCAGCTACCTGGAGATACTGTCAAGGATGGAACCTGGGACCTTCTGCATGCAAAGCAGATGCTCCACCACTGACCTATGACCCTCTCCTAAAGGGGAATATTTTTAGTCAAACGAGGCTCCAAGTAACTCCTCTTGTTTTATGGCCACTGCAGTGCTGCCATGTGTTCTACTGGCTGTTGCTGTTTGTATTGGTTGCACAGGAAAGTTGCCATTCCTCTAAATTCCTCAAGGCAGACGCTTTTTGCCAGACCATATTCACAGAGTAAAGTTTGCACTGGCTGCCTATATGCCACTTAGCCAGGTCAGGCAGAGAAATGAGAGATCACGTGGTCCCTGAGATATCCTGGACTCAAGTTGTTAAAGGGCCTTGAAAATAAGAACAATGAACCTGGCTGGGTAGCATATGGACAACCAGCACAAGCTTTCCATCGCTAGTCTTATGTGCTAGCAATAGTCTATCCCAATCAACAGTCTAGCTGCTGCATTTTGCATAAGCTGGAGCCTCCAGACCAGGCCAACAGAGAGAGCATTGCAATAACTGAGTCTTGTCAATCAAGCTGGGCAATTTCCTCCAGTAGAAGTTGGTGGGGAATCTTCCGCAGCAGGGGGAAAAACCCGGAGTGTGTCAAACATGGGTGAAGCCATATTTGGGAAAACTTGACTCTTCTTCCGCCTATATGCAACCCTTCTCCTTTGTACTTGCATAAATATAAGTTGAAGACGTCACTGAGATGGTGAGTAATGCTTCACTGCTGGACCCCCTTTTGCTTGGCATGGGGGGGGGGCATCATGCCACCAGGATGTTAATGAAGAGGAAAACTCAGCCAGGCTTTAAGGGCAGTTTCATAAGTTCTCCCTGCCATTCAGCGCCCTCGCCTCCTGGGCTGTTATCATGTGGATCACCCTCCGCCCCTCTGCTGATGGGAAAGCTGGGCATATTCCTTTAAAAGTAAGGGAGATAAAGGGTTCTTTCTTTGCTGTGAACTCCTGCTAATCAGTTTACTTTGGGGAAGAGGCAAATCAAGCAACGGCACCCTTGGAAGGAAAATAGGACTTGGGAATTCAGAGCCGGGAGAGGCGGAAAGAAAAGCTGGCAAGTTCTCCCCTTTTCTTTTTCTGGGACAGAGACCCAAAGGAAGAAACCAGGAGCAAGAGAGCAGAAGCCAAGAAGACACGGGAGTTGGGCTCTCCAGCGTATTGTGCCAAAGAAGGGTCACTGGAAGCGTGTTGCTGACTCTGCCACCCCAAAACTTTGTGTGGAGCATGTCTGGTCTCACAGCTCCGTTCTGAGACATCTATCCATCTATTCCCTTGGAGGAAGAGGGGCCACAGAAGTTTCTTTCAGGTTCCGCAACCTACAGGTGAGTTCCTGGACCATGCTAACTATATACTTCTCGCCCAAGAGAAAACTCTGTTGCAAAATCCTGCGGGTCTCCTTTGTCTTTCTGTAGCATTCCCACCAAGGTGCCACCATGTCTGTGCCATCACCCCTGAGGGTGCTGCCCAGCCCCCCGAATGCCACTGCAGGCATTCCCGTGAGCAACCAGACCAATGAGACATTCTGCACAAGCAGCCAGCAGGTGGTGATCCCTGGCGAACTCTTCCTGACCCTGGGGATCCTGAGCTTTGTGGAGAACTTGTTAGTAGTGGCCGCCATTGTCAAAAACCGGAACCTGCATTCGCCCATGTACTATTTCATCTGCTGCCTGGCTGTGTCAGACATGCTGGTGAGCGTCAGCAACCTAGTGGAGACCCTCTTCATGCTTCTGCTGGAGCATGAGATGATGGTTGTGCAGCCCACCACCGTGATGCACCTGGATAACGCCATGGACATGCTGATCTGCAGCTCCCTGATGTCCTCGCTCTCCTTCCTCGGCGTCATCGCCATTGACCGCTACATCACCATCTTCTACGCCTTGCGGTATCACAGCATCATGACCATCCAGAGGGCCGTCACCATCATCGTGGTTGTCTGGGTGGTCAGCAGCATCTCCAGCACCATCTTCATTGCCTACGATGGCAAGGCGGTCATCCTCTGCCTGGTCATCTTCTTCCTCTCCATGATCACCCTGATCATGGGCCTCTACATCCACATGTTCAGCCTGGCTCACCAACACGCCCGCAGAATCTCCAGCCTGCAAAGGAAGCAGTCAGCACCCCACTTCACTAGCATGAGAGGGGCCATCACCCTCACCATCCTGCTGGGCGTCTTCTTCATCTGCTGGGGGCCCTTCTTCCTTCACCTGATCCTCATCCTCACCTGCCCCGAGAAGCCCGCCTGCAACTGCTACTTCAGATACTTCAACCTCTATCTCATCCTCCTCATTTGCAACTCTGTGGTGGACCCCATAATTTACGCCTTCCGGAGCCAGGAGCTCAGGAGGACTTTGAAAGAGGTGGTCTTATGCTTTTGGTAAGGAGCAGGCGGCACTGGGGGTCTGAGGGTGCAAGTAGCCGCTGGGGCTCTCCTGCCCTCCCCAGAGGCAGCAGAGGCAGCCACTTTGCAATTGGGAGCTCAGCGCCCCCTGGTGGCACTGGGGATGGGCAAGCAGAGGAAGCCTCTGGGAGGAGATGCCAGGCAGTGTTCTCCACATCCCATGGCCAGAAGGAGGAAACAAAGTGTGTGTGTGTGTGTGTGTGTGTGTGTGGGTGGGGAGGAATGTTCTTTTGCTTCCTGACTGCCGCCAGCCTAGAGGCATGACTGAGATGCTGTATAACTCTCTGCAATTTCCTTGCTAGTTATCTAGGGAAGCCATTCGTTCTTCCTCTGTGAGGACTCCAGGCTGTTCCCGTCAAGGTGTGCAGAGCAGAGGGTGAGGATGACAATGGCAGGTGCAGCAACATTTTCCCAATGCAGAAGAAGGAAGAGTATGTGTGCGTGTGGCTGGGTACACACTCCCAACTGCGCTGCATCTAGTACACAACAACCTTTGGTTTGGGAAGTGGCATACAAGTGATGTTAACCACAACCAATATTGCTCCTCTCCTTTCTGAGGAAATGCTGTGTTTTGATGCATTCCCCACCCCGCCCCCCAAACCAGCTCCGATTTTACTTGTGTAAAGATACGGCCTCACTGTGTTTTAAGCCAGTTATGTGTGCACAGCCTAAATATGTGTTTTGTATGTCAAGGAGTTTTGCAGGGTAATAAAGAGGAATGTTTCAGAGTACCGGAATGTGTGAACTGAGCAACTCCAGGAGGGCTCTACCTGTCTAGGAGTACAGGGTGGGTGGTCCAGTTTAGAGATGTGGACGTCTTTTCCTAAATCTATTTCAGCACTGGGAAGGAAACGCCCTAAAATTTCAGATGCTGCAAATCTCCCCCCCCCCATTCTCGTAAGACCTGACTGGCAGTCTCTGACTGTGCTTCAGAGGACTTCCCTCCCTCCGTCTTCTGACTTCATGTTTGCAGTCTCTACAAATCAATGCAACTCAATAAGTTGCAAAATGGTACCTCTGCCCGTATCTCAACCCTTTGTCCAGAATTCTTACAACATTGTCCTTTCACTGAAAAATAGGCCTGAGTGATGCTCTGTGCTTATGTGAGATTATCTCTCTGAGTAGATCCCCAGAGAGATCCCTGCTTTTTCCAGTTTCCAGGTCCTCCAATAGATGGTTGTGGCATCCCTTACCTGGTGGCTGGGCTACCTTGGGCCAAGCCTGGAGGAAGCATCAGGGACTCACAATCCTATCTAAGTTACTGGTAGTTCCTTTTCAGAACATGCTATTAGAAGTAGGAGTCAGTCTTCGGATTCATGGTGCCCAAAGCACAGGAGCCTCCTTAGTGCTGCATCATATGTCACAGATGGGAGTTGCCTGTAAGGAACCTCTCACACATATCCCTGTCCGGACCTGTGCCATAGTGATGCTTCCATGCAAAACAAGACAAGCAATAGCTCGTTCCAGGCATCACCCCTAGTAGATTGGACAGTAGCATAGCCCTGCTAAAGAAATGACTCTAAATCCAGAAAAGAGCCTTGCTATTTACATCCAGAGCTTTACCAACTGGGCAAACTCTTATTCCGTGCCACGTAATAACAAACTTCAGTGGCATTGCCGATTTTGATCTTAAGGTTTGCTCTTAAAAGCATACTGTAGGTCTGAGCTGAGGCTCTTTCCTAAGATAGCAGGAGCAAACCCCTAAAAGCACAAGGAGAGCCCTGCTGGGAACCCAACAGGCCCTGTATTCTAACATCCCGCCTCCCATAGTGGCCAAGCAGATGGCAATGACTTTATGGGCAGGGAAGCTACACACAGCCTACATTGGCTAACAGCTGTTGGTTGGACTTCCCTCCCTTCAGGAATGTGTATTCTGAAGTATGCACAGGTGTACCTAGGGGTTGGTGAAACTGACCGCCTCTGGGGCACAGGCCTGGGCAGGTGCCCAAAAATCACCTATCTGGCAATGGAGTGTATGACATGCATGTGTGTGGTGATGCAACACCATTGTTACAGTGAGATCAAACATGGGAGAAGCTTCCCATCCGTCTCACACCATGGCACAAAGATGTGCAATGAAGTGATGGGGGCGGCATCAATACAGCTCCTTGCCAAGGGTGCAAGGGACCCCACAAATGCCTCTGGGAGCATGCCCACCAGAAGTGGGTGACCAGGAAATCCAAGTCCGATGAAGGACAATTGTCTCCCATTCACATGATGGGCTGTCCCACACAGAAGATAGTTCTTCTCTGCTGCTCCAGAATCAGTGGCTGGAAAAGGCAGAGAAGTAGACTTCAATGAAACATGAGGAAGGCCTTCCAAATAGTGGCAGCTGTTCAGCAGTGGTTTGGGAGCTGGTGGGCTCTCCTTCCCTCAATAAGAGGTTGAGCAACCATCTCGCAGGGTTGTTGTAATTATATTCTGCATTGCAGGCCCCGTATGGAGGAGGAGGTGGGGCTAAGTAGCCTTCAAAGTCCTGTCTGATGCTGTGATTCTAAAAGCATCTGAGCCAAGAGTTCCCAAACTGGTTTATGGCATTTCTGTGGATTTGTGGTTAAAGGCAGGAGACAGCACATCTATTGCATAGAAGATTCATACTGCATTTTAATTGCTTCTTTTGTTTATAATGTTGTATTACAATTTGAATTCAGTGGAATACAAGGATGTGATTTTAAAATGCAATTAAAAATCACACAGCATCTAGTACAGCACAACAACACAATTGCTTCAACAGACAGACAACACCATTAACCATTTTCTGAGGGCCTGAGTGGTTTGGGAACCACTGCTCTGAGCCACATTGTGTAGAATACAAATCATGGGTCAGGATGAGGGAGACAGGAGGAGAGATGAACGGCTTGTTAGTAGAAAGTGTATTCCAGAGAGCATAACAACTCACTTGCAACACTGTATAAGAAGCAAGTTCAGTAGGTGTTTTTGTGGGGTGTTGTCTTTCTCATATGCACCAACTGTGTGCATTCTCAGACACAAACACACAAATACAGAATGCTGGAGGAGAAGCACACAGCACTTTTATTCCACCTTCTTATTATCTGATACACAATATTTTGTAGGTTTTTGTGGTGCATGTGGCATAAATGTGCAGCTAGCAGGTTCTGTGTGGGAGAGGAAGTTGTGAGGGGGCTGCAACTATTTCTAAGAAGTGAGAGCTCCATCTGACCAGGGGCTTTTGTTTTGTTTGAGCTCTGCCACAATGAGTCATGCCTATAGAAATATTGGGGGGGGGGGTCTATTCCCAGCCATTCAGTAATCTGACTAGTCTCTGACACGCCACTCCCCCTGGGAGGGAAAAGGGCCTTGCGCCCCATCCTCTCTCCTGTCAATGGGCTGCAGCTGAGGCACCAGAACAAAATCACAGGGTCCTTTGCATGCCCACCTCTGCCTCACATGCCTAAGGCAGCTTCATATTATTCTGGCAGGGTGGCTAACCTTTTTGTTAGGGAAGGACCTAAGTTCAGTGCTAAAATAACAGCAGCTTTGCATGCAGAAAGGCCTGGGTTCAAGTATGGCTGAGAAAAGACTCCTACCTTGATGAGCCGCTGCTGCCTGTTAGTGCAGACAATACTAAGGCTAGATGGTTTTCAGTGCATCCATTCCTTGCCAAGGCAGGTGCTTTACCTGAGAAAGAGGGTGAACTGGCTGTTTGCTCACTGCACAGTCACACTCACTCCTGAGTTCCTTTGTTTCTCTCCAAGGCCTGATGTGATTCTCCTTCAGGCAAGCCCTTTCTCCAAGCTCTGTCATCTCTGATTACTGCTCCCTGCTGCTCACTCTGCAAAAAAAGAGAGACCTCTTTCTGGGCAAGGCTACTCCCCAGGGCAGCAGCCCCATCCACCATTCTGGGAATTCAGCTGCTGTGGGGAATGATCTCAGAGTGCTTTTCCTTGCTAGGAACTTGGCTGCATTTTACTGCCACTACAGATGTAGGAGGGACTGCGCAGGCAGGAAGCCTGGCAGAGAGGCTGGCATGGGATGACCATGAACAGGCCCTGAAGAATAGGCGGAGAAGGGCTTAGAGGCCAGCAGAATTTAACCTAACCTGCAGCTAGAAATGTTTTCATAGAATCATAGACTTGTAGAGTTAGAAGGGGTCCTGAGAGTCATCTCTTCCAACCCCCTGTAATGCAGGGATCTCAACTAAAGCACCCATGGCAGATGGCCATCCAAGCTCTGCCTAAAAATCTTCAAGGAAGGAGAGTCCACCAAGCACTGCTGGATTACCAAATAGGCAGAGGAGGCACCGGTCTATGGGACCCATGCCTTTTAGGGGCCCAACGACAATAGGTAAAATAATATTGATTTGATCTTGAAAGAAAATTGCAATCAGGACTTCTTAGTTCAATGCTACTAGATTGGGGGGAGGGTGAGATTTCAACAGCCTAGGGGCTTCCACAGGATTTAATCCGGCACTGCTTCCAAAGGAGTCTGTTCTCTTAGTACCATCAGAAAGTTCTTCCTGATGTTTAGTTGGATATTGGAATATCCTTTCTTGTATCTTGAAGCCATTGGTTCTGGTCCTACCCTCTGGAGCTGGAGAAAACAACCTGGCTCCATCCTCCAGGTGACAGCCCTTTAGATATTTGAAAATGGCTATCATATCTCTTCTCAGTCTCCTCTTTAGCAGGTTAAACATACCCAGCTCCCTCCATCGTTCCTCATAAGGCTTGGTTTCCTGACCCTTTGTGCATTTGGTGGAAAAATTGTCCAGTGGGAACTATTTGTGTGCGTGCAGTTTGAGAATAAGGGATTATCAGTAAGGAGCTAGATTGTTCTTTGAAAAAGAAATAAATGAGATTTCTCCCTCTTCCCTGGACCCTGTCTCTTCCTGCTTTCTGAAATAATAATTCTGGGGTGGAGACGCTTGTGGATTGGGAGGGCCATCAATACAGATGGGAAGCTTAGACCAGACACTGGGGGGCGCTGGTGTCCAGCAACAGGAAAGAGAGAAGCAGCTTTGCCTTGGTGGACAGCAAGACTTAACCCTGAGCCAGTGACAGAGCCCACGTGAAATCCTCTCAAAGAAGCGTTGGGTGCCCTTGAGCACATACAGAGTCCTGCCAAGAGGTCCCAGCCAAGCACCCGGCATCCCTCTGTGATTTAAGGGTTGGGCTTGAAGATAGGAAGATCTCATCAGGCCTAGGCTGGCTGCTGGCGACCAGTCCCCTCTCCTTGTATTATACTGGCTACGGGAAGGGGGAGGACGCTGAACCACTGCAAGCACCGACATATTCCTCAGGCAGGGGAAATGAGTGAGCGGCTGTGGGCCTTTCTGCCTTCAGTTGTGTACAGGTGAAGCAGACCTTGGTGGGGGACAGGGCCGGATTTAGGTTTGATGAGGCCCTAAGCTACTGAATGTAATGGGACCCTTTATATGTCCAGCTGTCCTTTGTCAACAACAAATTGTCATTGTTTTTTGTGTTGAATATATGCTTTTTATGGGGTCCATTACTTACATCATACACAACACAAACACTGTTGCTGTATGCAGGTTTTATTTTATTTTATTTATTTTTTATCTTATATTTTGGAAATGTACATCCAGGGTTTTTTCCTTTAATTTTTTTGGGGGGCCCCCAAGAGTGGGGCCCTAAGCTATAGCTTGTTTAGCTTATATCTAAATCCGGCACTGGTGGAGGAGCCAGGAGAGCGTTGCCTCCGAAGGGACCCACCCGTTCCCTTGGCAAGGAGCTCCTGCTTTTTGCAGCCTGCTGTTCTTCCTGCTGCGGTTCTCGCCTGTCAGAGAGGGGGCAGCCTTTCCTCCCCCACACACTTAGGGAAAAGGTCAGCACAGTCTCCCTCCACAGGCCTTTGTTCTCCCCCAGGAATTGCAACGACAACCCAGACACAAAGGAGGGCGTAGGGGGGAAATGACAGGAAACAGATCTGTGGGGCCCCTCCCCATCTCCCCACCCAGGAAAAGGGGGAGAGTAGGGAGAGGCAGCTTCCTGCCCGAGCTGGCTGAACAAAGGGGAGGCGGGCGGGGAGCCTCCTCGCTCCTCTCCTCCTGCGCACCTGGGACCGCGAAGGGGCTTTTGTTCTGCCGACTTTCCCCACCACCACCCGCAGCATCTCCCCCAACTTAGGCGATGGCCCATCGCCCGTAGCCCCCAAAGCTCTCCGCCCTTGTTCCCGGTTGGATGGCCTTCAGTTGCCCCTTGCAAATTGCAAGCAGCCAAGGAAGAGAGACCCACGGCGAGGCCCCACCCAGCGGGCAGGGGCGGGCTGGGCACTGCTGAGTCAGGGGGGTTCGCCCAGCTGGCAGTTAGTCAGCAGCAGGAGAGCACAGAGGCTGCGGGCAAAGTTTTGGCTAAGCGGCGAAAGGTTCGAAGGAAGCGCCCATCATCAGAGCATCACTGGAAGGAAACACGCGTATTCAAAACCGATTGTTAAAAGCACCCCAACCTCAGCAAAATACACAGAGCTTCAATGCAGGATGGCCCCTCGAAAAAATATATATCTTTGTCTTCAAAGGGCTGGGTGGGGGGCGTGATATCAAGACAAGCGGAGAAGCCCCCAGTCACAAAGCAGAGCGCAGCTGTCTGGCTGGGTAATAAGGAAAGAGGCGCACCAAGGAAGGATGCTTTGGCAACCCCGTCTGAGGCCATCAAAGGCAAATCCAGGACTTGGGCGAGGCTGAAACTTGAGACTTGATAACAAAGATGCCCCCACCCAAGAGACATCCCAGAAAAGTGGCTGTCCCCCTCTCGCACCCCGAGGTACCGCAGCGGCCCACGAACGCAGGCCCCACCCGCCCCACTCTGGGATGTGAGCCTCCAAGTCGCTTCAGGCAACAGCCTGGGATGCCTCCTGCATCAGCCGCCTCCCCTGGGCCTTTTCTTTTGCCCGGGCCTTTACCTCTATGCCGGCTTGCGGGCGGGGCGGGGCGGAGGGAGCGCGGGCCTTTCTCTGCCCCAGCCTGGCCGCCCGCTTTGTGCCAGGCAGCGCGGCTCTTACCGGCGCCGAGGGATGCGCTGCTGGTGCTGATGCTGCAGGGATGTTGCAGTATTTTGCGGCGGCGCCTCCTGATTGGCCGCGGCGTCGGCGCTGACGTCAGCGCCCCGGCCTGGGTGCAGCGGGAGGCGCCTATAAAACCCGCCGGCAGCAGCCTGGACGCCTCCGCCAGCCGCTCCGCCAGCTGCAGCCGCCGCCCACCTACCCGCCTGCCTGCCCGCAGCCGCCCCCCGTAGCACCAGCCGCAGCAGCATGAGGGAGATTGTGCACATCCAGGCGGGCCAGTGCGGCAACCAGATCGGAGCCAAGGTAAAGACATGGGGAGGCGGAGACGCGCGCTGCTGGGACTGCGGAGCTCCCCGCCGCCCCCCGACGGCTCTTCCAGCGGGACTTGGGGGCTCCCTGGCTGATCCTGCCCGGCATGTTGCGGGCCCCCTGGAAAAGAGCCAAGCGTTGCGCCGACGAGGCGCCCGGCTGCTCTGCCGCTCCCCTTGCCCTAGATCCGGGCGAGGTAGCCAGGTGTCATCTCGCCAAGGCGGTGGGGCCGGTTCCCTGGCTTGGCACCGGGGTGGGGCGTGCCCTGCGCTGGCGGCGGCGGCGGCGCCTGTGTTGTGGCCTCGTCTTTCCCCGCCCGGCTGTGGGCGTGGAGGCACCCCAGGGCTGCGGGGCAGAGCCTCCTGCAGGAGGTGAAAGTGCCCTCCGGCTCCCTAGGAAGGCGCTCCTTTGCCTTCTTGCCGGCTAGCCAGTGGGTGGCCCAGGCCAGCGTCTCCTAAAAAGTCCATCCTGGGCATCCTGACGCGGCTGTCAGAGGCCCGTGGTCACCCTTTGTTGTTGGCGCTTCTGACAAAAGGAAGGAGTGGTCTTCCTCCCGCCCCCTCCGCCACGCCCATCCAGGCAAGGGGGCTGCCACACCCAGGAAGCAGGGGACCCTCCTGATTCTCTTAGAACAAAGAAACCCTTCCCTCTGCCTGTGACCTTGCAAGTTCCTGCTGTAACCTTGGTGAGGTCAGGAGGCAACTTGGGCGATCTGGCTATTTGTTTACACTCCTTTCCCACCTTTTCTCTATGGGGAGTGGTAATGCTTCTCTCCCCTACTTCAGCCTGCTATGGGGCAACATTTCAGCCCTGCTTCTGCAGGGGAAGGGTGGGGCCACCTTTTTTTGCCCTGTCTCCTTGTCCCATGGGGTTCAGGGGAATGGCTATTCCTAAAGACTTTCAGGAGCCTTTTCCTCCCTTTGCCAAGTGCTTCTGTGGATGACAGATGGAAGGTAAACAGATTTCAGCCTGTGGTGTCCCCACCCCTGGACAAAGCATCTTTGCCTCCCCTCCCCCTTGCAGCTTCAGGTAATGCAGGACACAATGGTGAAGAGTTGTCCACTACTGGAGACAAAGAGGTGTGGGGATTCTGAGCATCCTGTGGCATCTTCTGATATATGAAACAAACAGAATGTTTGATGTCCTGACAGGATCTCCTCCTGTTTCTTGATGGGGCAGTTTTTTCTAGCTATTTGTTAAGTGAAATGACAGCTCTTGGCTGGCGCAATTGGGCCACGGAGAGAAGCAGGGAGCACCCTCTCTCTGGGCAGCAAGGGATGGTCTTATTTTTGTTTGTTAGGGGAAATGTCCAAAGGGAAATGAACAAACCTGCAAAAATAGGGGGTTTCTCAAATGGGTTTTCAGTTTCTGCTTTCTCAGGAGACACCTGCTGCCATGACTTAGTGTCACAAAGACAGCTAATAATCCATTAAGTCAACCCCCCCCTCTCCCTGCTCTTCTCTCCTCCACCCTTCAAAACCAGACATCTGTGCCTGCTCTGAATAAAAAGGAAGGCCAGCCTGCTGCAGTGTGATTGTACCACTTAATGCTCTATCCCCGTGGGGCAGGGTAGCAGCACAGCAGGCTGAAATCAAATCAGCCCTCTGGAGCTCTTCTGCAGCTGGGGCTGGGAGCTCCCCTGCCTCTCCCCCGCCCCACTTAGGAAAGAGGGATAGTCTGGTCATTATGCTGGATGCAGGGAGGTGGGCGAGGGGTATGAAGAGCACCTGCTACTCACCCACAGCCAGTAAGCTATTTAAGAAGCTGAATAATGAACCTTGAAAGACTGCCAGTCTCTTCCCAGCACCACTCAGAGCTCCAAGTCTGTGGCTGCTTCACCACATCTCCTGAGGAATAGGTGGGTTTGCCACACCTTTTGCAGCAAGGAAGTCAAAATGCCCAGGATTGTACTTGAGATTTTCAGAAAGGAACATTCTCCTCTTTAAAGAAAAAGAAAAAAGACACAGGGTGTTTTCTACCCTCCACCCTCAAATGCTGAACGTAAAATCCTGTGGGAAACCAAAGGAAGTTGAATGGATTTCACATGATCTGAGACAACCTTGGGTTCCGTTGCAATCTTCCCTGAAACTGGGTTACTAAGGCAAGGGAATAGGGTTCTCCACTATCTTGCTGCTCCTGAGTCAGGGATTTGGGGGCAGGCAGTCATCAGTTGGGGTAGTGATGCTGGAGGCTAGCTTTCTGCATAGTTTACCTAAGCAGACTCATGCATATGCTAATCTGCATGAATAATTCATTGTAAACTCACAGGTTCTGTAATTGACACATCTGATCAGCACAGGATAGAAGCTGGCTTTGGTATGGAAGCCTGGCTTGGCAGCCCCTGAGATATTTAAGGATTGTTCTTTTTCTCTTTCTAAAATAAGAACAACTTTATTTAACCTGTTTGGATTCCTGCATCACTCTAGATACTCTAGAGAATTCTGCTGCCAAATCCAGGGTGTTGATTTCAGAAGCCTTCTCTGAAGCAGTGCCTGTGCCACGACAAAGAACTATGCTTTATTCATGCCTTAAGATGGACAGTTCACTTAATTATGCATTGGTGTTCCTTTGAAACCTCTCAGAATATGGGCAGGAGTTAATTTGAAAAAAAGAGATGACAGTCACTTTTTCACATCCGAGTCTTCCCTTCCATGGAGCTAAGGGCAGAGTACGGCAGATTGTTATCCATATCATTCTCCCAGCAAATTTGTATGGAAGGCTTGGGGGGGACCCCTGTAAGACCCATGCAGTGAGCTTTATGGCTGAGCCAGGGATTTGAATTTGACTCAGCCTGTTCTAAGTCAAATGAGACCAAATGAATTGACAAGAGGGCTTGACCCTTGCATCTGTTTGCAGTCCTAGGGCTTAGTCTCACTTCCGTCACTGAGTAACCTTGGGCCACCTCTGCATATATAGGATTATATCACTTTCCAGATCTGCTTCATTTTTAGAAACAATTTATTGATGAAGAGGCCTTCTCAAGGCAGATCTTTTTGCATTGGGTGCTCAGGGGGGATCAGCCTTGTGGCATGTGGCTGACGCCATTGTGTTTACAGTCTTTCTGACCTTGCCATCAATTTCAATTTGTCCTCTTAGTAGTGGGAGCTCCCTGGTAATTAAAGCTCTGTCCACTGGAGATGGTTAGCATTCATGACATGCATCTTCCTTTCTCTCCCCCCGCCCCCTGCATTGTTCACACTAATTTAGCAAGGACTGAGCAGTCTCCTATAGATTGCTGTAAACAAGCCTTTTTCTCCTGTCCTCCTCACTGCCTTGTTAAAACAGAAAGTCCTTCCGTTAGTGAAAAGCTCCACCAAAAGAAGCCCTCTCTGTTGTGCTTTAGGAATACAGCTTAGCCTTTGCTTGCAAGAACAATTATTCCCAAGGTAAAAGGTTCTGGAAAATGCATCATTAGCAGCTGTCCCTCCTGAGGGAGATAGAGTGCTCTTGCTGCAGTCTGCGTAGTGCTGTGGCTCGTAATAAGTTTGCGCCAATAACCAGCAGTGCGAAGTCATGTGCTTATTTGCCGGTGAGATGACTCTGCACAAATTTAGCTGCTTTTCCTTGTAGCTTATTCCCAAAGCAAAATGCTGTGTTGCTTGTCAAAATGTGTACAACAGCCTGATCAACTCTTGCCCCTACCCTTGTCTTCATGGCTAAACACTGCAGATGAGGGCAGGAGTTTTGACGCGTGGCAATACCCCATCTGAATGTTCTCACTTTCAGCAGCCTTAAAATACTGAAAGCTCAGCCAAATGGCTGCTTCTCTGTCTCCTTTACTGCGGTGTAGATTCTGCTTCAAAACAAAGCTAGGAAAGCAGTATCTTTAAGGTAGCAAGAGGTCATGGTTTCAGCACCATGGCCAGATCCCTAGAACAGCACACAGCGCTTGCAAGAACGAAGCGTTTCTGCTCTGGGTCTCACTGTAGGCTGGTGAGAGAGCCCTCTCAAGGATGGCTTTGCAGAAAGGGCTCTTAGCAACCTTCAACTACCAAACGCAGCTACAGCTGCTGATGCAGTGCTACTTGGCAGTTGCGAGTAGCAAATCAAATTTATTTGTGTATTTATTTCTATTCCATCTTTGTGTTGTTCAAAGGGATGTACTTGGCTCTCCTCCTCTCCATTTTATCCTCACAACAACCGTGTGAGGTAGCTTAGGCTGAGATGTGATGACCCAAGATCACCCAGTGAGCTTCCTGACTGAGCAGAGATTTGAACCCTGGTCTCCCATGTCCCAGTCCAATACTCTTAACAGCTACACCACACTGGCTCTCTATATGTCACTCACCACCCCCACACACATTCAAAAGAACTGCTTGGACTCGCACAAGGAGTGGCATACTGGATAAGATTTACAGGATAAGGTTGGTGCTCCACTTAGACCAGTCTGGTGTCTCCAGCAGCAGATCAACTCAGAATGCTTTCCCCCAGTGTGGATAATGAAAAAGCTAAACAGCCCGATGCGGGTGGGAATTTCCTTTGTTTCTAATGGTATAAACCAAAAAATGTCCAATTCTTTAGCTGACTTAACATGTAGAAATGTTAATTCTTTCTATCTCCCCCTCTCCACTCTTCTTTCAGTTCTGGGAGGTGATCAGTGATGAGCATGGTATAGACCCCAGTGGGAACTATGTCGGTGACTCTGACCTGCAGCTGGAAAGGATCAGCGTTTATTACAATGAAGCCTCTTGTAAGTTGTGCTCCTACCCCAGACCTGACTGCTCTTCCTGATAGGTAGGGATATTCTGGTATACCAAGAAACTTCCGCCTGGCCTCCTCTCAGAAATGAAACTGGAAGGTTTTCACCATTCCAAGCAGATGACAATGGCCCTTCCCCTAAGCACTTGCAGCGGCATAGAGTATGCCATTCATCCTGCCACCTCCTTCCGAGTGAGGAAAAAGCATCCCAGGACTGCCACTCTCACCCTGGATAGCACCCAGTTTTGCAGCAACATTGCAAAAGATATTCTTCCTTGTCGCCTTTGTTGACCAGCCTAGTCCTCTTTTGAGGCAGAACGCTACAGATTTGAATAGCAGTTCTGGAAATTTCATGGCTGGTACTGAGTACTGCTATGGGGGACATGGGTCTCTCTAGTCATGGGTCAAGGGCAGGCTGCTTTGAGCATGCATCCTTTAATGAGTTAAGGCAGCAATGATGGTGGGGAAGCCTGTGACGTTCCAGATACTCCACAATGCTCATTGTCTCTGACAACTGACTACCCTGGTTGTGGCTGATGGGAGTTGGAGTTCAACAACCTCCGGAGGGTTGCTACAGATTCCCCATCCCTAGTTTAGAGGAAGAGATAAAGAAGCTCAGCCCCACAGTATATTCTCCTTGGTAAAGGATTCCCTGGATTGTTGGGCAAGAACATCTGAAAAGGCTAGGTGGGAGCCTGATGTTGGGGAGTGCCCAATTTTGGCTTTGGTGAGCATCCTGCCAAATGGGTACAAAGAAAGGAGATGATGTGGGAGATCAGGAATCTTAAAATCACCTCCCTGCCCCCCCCCCAACACAATAACTCCTGCTGTAAATCAGCAAGGTTGTCTCTCTGACTGATTGCAATGAAGACAAATCTTCCTTTGTTTTTTTCCAGCTCACAAATATGTTCCTCGTGCTATCCTGGTAGACCTGGAGCCTGGCACCATGGACAGTGTTCGTTCAGGTGCTTTTGGGCACCTCTTCAGACCAGACAACTTCATCTTTGGTATTGTTTCTCTGCTTTCTTCTGCTGCCTGGCTCTCTTCCCTTTTCTCTCTATCATAGCTTCTCTCAGATGTCATCCAGTTTTAAGCCAAAGAAATAGCACAGTTCGACCTCAGACTTGCATAACTAATTCTAAGCTGTAGCATTTTGAGGTTTTTGGAGCTGCAGGCAAGGAAGGCTGGAAATCTTGGGATGGGGCAGCTGGCTTTTAAGGAAAGGGTTAGGTCAGATTCTTTTTAGGGTAGAGAATCTCCACTCCTTGATCACAGCTTGCTGCTGCCTAATACATCTTTATTTCTAAAGGCTCATACAGGTGCTTCAAACATATAAGCTAAAATCAAAAGGCAAACATCTTCAGCAGACTCCATGCCCACCTAATTTGTATGCTTGGCCTCTAACCTCTGTGCTCCCCACACAACCCCTGCTTTATAGGCCATTCCCGTGCCAGTCACTGTCCGATTTCTCTGGGCATTTTAAGTCTCCAATTAATGAGAATCTTACAAGAGCTACAAATGAAGGAAGTTAAAAGTGGCACAGCAAGCTATTGTTGCGTACTTTTCTTTTTTTTACTTAAGTCTGGTGGGCTTTCAAAAATTTCAAACTCTGGTTGGTCAAAAGGTAACAGGTGTCCCTGAATGTTATGCCATAGGGATGAGTAGATCTGTACCTTCCCCAGTTGACAGGACAGGGCACACAGATCAGTGCTGGTTGCTACACAAGATGGTGTTGGTGTCTCTTCCTTCACAGGTCAAAGTGGCGCTGGGAACAACTGGGCAAAGGGTCATTACACAGAAGGCGCTGAGCTGGTGGATTCCGTCTTGGATGTAGTGCGAAAAGAGTGTGAGAACTGTGACTGTCTACAGGGCTTCCAGCTCACTCATTCCCTGGGTGGGGGTACGGGGTCTGGCATGGGGACTCTCCTCATTAGCAAAGTCCGTGAAGAATACCCAGACCGGATCATGAACACTTTTAGTGTGGTGCCTTCCCCCAAAGTGTCTGACACTGTGGTGGAACCCTACAATGCTACCTTGTCCATCCACCAGCTGGTGGAAAACACAGACGAGACCTACTGCATTGACAATGAAGCCCTCTATGACATCTGCTTCAGGACCCTCAAGCTGGCCACGCCCACCTACGGAGACCTCAACCACCTCGTTTCTGCCACCATGAGCGGCGTCACCACCTCCCTGAGATTCCCAGGCCAGCTCAATGCCGACCTCCGCAAACTGGCCGTCAACATGGTGCCCTTCCCTCGCCTCCATTTCTTCATGCCGGGCTTTGCTCCGCTGACGGCCCGCGGGAGCCAGCAGTACCGAGCCCTCACTGTCCCCGAGCTCACCCAGCAGATGTTTGACGCCAAGAACATGATGGCTGCTTGCGACCCCCGCCACGGCCGCTACCTCACGGTGGCCACCGTCTTCCGAGGCCGCATGTCCATGAAGGAGGTCGATGAGCAGATGCTGGCTATCCAGAGCAAGAACAGCAGCTATTTCGTGGAGTGGATCCCCAACAACGTCAAGGTGGCTGTGTGCGACATCCCTCCCCGGGGCCTCAAGATGTCCTCCACCTTCATTGGCAACAGCACAGCCATCCAGGAGCTCTTCAAGCGCATCTCAGAGCAGTTCACGGCCATGTTCCGGCGCAAGGCCTTCCTCCACTGGTACACTGGTGAGGGCATGGATGAGATGGAGTTCACAGAGGCAGAGAGCAACATGAACGACCTCGTCTCCGAGTACCAGCAGTACCAGGATGCGACAGCTGAAGAGGAAGGAGAGATGTATGAAGATGACGAGGAGGAATCGGAAGCCCAGGGTGCCAAGTGAAGGGCTGGGGCCACAGGCAGCGCTTGGGTTCCTCCCAGTGAGGGCCAAGCAGTGACATGGGCCTGTCGTTCATCGCCGTCCATCTTTGCTACTCATTTGCTGAGTTGTAGACAACCAGCTTCTAGTTGCTTCTGATTCAAGGGTTCCAAAACTTAAACGCTGTTCAGTATTTAACCCCCTTCCTCCTCCTCCTCCTCCTCCTCTCCCCCCCCCCGCCCGCCCTATAGTCCCTCTCCTTTGCCTCCAAGTCTTATAAGTTAGTGCAGCTCCCTCTGTCCATGACTTTGATAACTTCAAGGGCCCTGGTCTTTATTTTTTACTGGTCTGTGTCTATTTTTATGTTTTGGAATACTTAATAAATCTATTGCTGTCCAGCACCTCGGGTGTCCCCTTTCTCTCATTTGGGATAGGGGAGCATGTTTGTGAAGTGAGAAGGGGTTGGAGTGCTGGGCAAAGGAACTGAATGAATGTTGTGGTGTGGCACAACCACTCCCTTGGAGAGTGTTGGTGTGTGTCTGTCTAGTGCAAGCTGGTGTCTTCCTGGTGCTTTGGACTACACCTTCCCTCAGCCCCAGCTAGCACAGTCACAGGTCAGGGGTGATGTGGGTAGGAATCTAAAACATCTAGAGGGCACCAGATTGAAGAACACTGGACTAGAAGGCAAACACCAGCTGGAAGTCAATCACACACAGTGTTGCTTGGCAACTGAGGGCAAGCATCAAGGTCCAGGCTTGGCTTTTGAACTATGCACCTTGCAGTGTTTCCAACCAGAGAAATTCAGCAATTGCACTAAGGGTGGTCACTTTAAAACACCCACACACTTTAGACAATTTCATGCAGGCCAATCAGTGGTTACTAATGAAAAGAGCTTCATAGTCAAAGAGGGGTGCACTATGGGATAGAAATTCAGGCCTCCCCTCTTATCAGCAGAATGAGTGGGAGGTCCCCTACATGCAACAGAATGGCCTTGCCATAATTGGAAAGTAAGTAACACATTCCTCTATGAGCAGGAGGGCCATGAAGTCCAGCATCTAAAATGATTTAACAGCAGTGCTATGCTTAGAACAGTTGCCTCCCAGATCCTGGGGTCAAGCTGGGAGGAGCTATGAAATGGCCTCTGCTGCAGGAGGTCACTGCGCATCTGGCTCTGCTTAAGAACTGATTTACTCACAGGACTGGCTTCAGAACATAGTGAGCCTTTGGCCAAGAACCCCCCTCTCACCTGAATGTGCTTGTATAGGCCGTAAGTTGTGCCACAGAATTTGTGGGACTGGGTCAAGAGAGAGAGAATGTGCAGCTTCCCACTTGGGTGGCAGATGGTTAGGAATGAGCACTTGCCTGTGGGTGTTGTGACACTGGTGTGGCTCCTTTCAATGGGCCCCTCAGTTAGCTGAGCCTCAAGAAATGCCTAGTGAGAAGGCTGGCTCTTGGCAGCAGCTGTGATCTGCAGGGCGAATCCTAAAGTGAGGATTGGCTCAGTGATGTGTGCAGCACACCAGATGTCTTCAGGGTGGTGGAACAGCTTTTCTAACACCCCACCTACATGGCTGATGGGAATGACACCGGGCAGAATGCAGACCTTACTCCAAAAATAGTAAGAGAGAGTTTTGCACTGGAAAGAAACACTCCTGCCTCTAATGACAACTGCTAAGATTCAAATGTTTGCTGCAACAGTGGACCACCTATGTAACTTACCACAGAATAACCCGAAGCTATGATCACTCTTGGAATCCAGTTGAACCAACCTTCACCAACCTGGTGATCTCCAGACATTATTGGACTACAACTCCCATCAGTGCTGATGGGAGCTTTAGTCCAACGACATCTGGAGACCACCAGGTTGAAGACTCTAGGATAGCAGTCCATCTTTTCTACCTTACTATGGTCCTGCTGCTGCAGACTAGGGCAGTCTTTCTGGAAGTTCCTTCTGAGCAGTGTCCTGCAGGATGGCCCTCAGCAGCAACATATCAAAGATGCCTCCTGGGACCCACCCAAAATTGCTGAGGTCCAATGGTGTATTCTGGACCCTTTAACCTGCCACACTGGCATTTTCAGGAAGGCGCCTTATTCTGAGTCATTCTGCCATCTAGCTCAGCACTGTAGACTCTACAGCTCCCAAGGTTTTCAGATGCAAGGGGTTTATTTCCTGCCAGACACCAAGATGCTTCTGATTGAACCTCAGGATGTGTGATGGCTTGGAACCTGGAGCCAGAGGAGTCTCAGTTCACACCAGATCCTTTGCCTCAGGTGGCATCTGAACCAAGTCTGGGGCCTGTATAGCCCCAGTCTGCACAGGTTCCCCTGCAACAAGCACCAGCTGGGCCGATTCAGGGGCCCTCATTGCCTTCAGCTGGGCAATCACTTACAGCTGCTCCACTACCAGTTGGGTCAGGAGAGGCTGAGGCGGCCTCTGGGTCTAGTAAGCCACTGACGTCTCCTGAGCTGCAGAGGCTGAGGTCTGAGAAAAGGAGAGACCTGAGCACTCACAGGAGGAGTGTGCACCTTTGGGCGAGACAGGGAGGTGAGTCACTGGGGGATCAGGACCCCGACAGAGATAAAAGGCTGCTGGACCCCGCCCCAGGTTGAGGGAGCAACGTTGCTGTTTGCCAGAACCTGCCTGTGATCCTGTGCCTTGCCTGGTTTCCTGCCTCGTGTCCTGCCTTGACCCTGTCAAACTGACTCCTCGCGGAACCCTTGGATTCGGGACCAGACCTGGACCGCGTTACTTGGCTTACTCCTGGGCTTAGCACAGGCTGCCTGCCTGCAAAACGTATGCTCTACCACTAAGTTTATGACACTTCCCCAGGGAACACAAGAAGCCACCATATACCGAGTCAGGACATTGATCCATCTAGCTCAATATTGCTTACACTGATTCACAGCTCTCTGGGATTTCAGGCAGAAATCTCTCTCCCATACCTGCAGACACCAGGGATTGAACCTGTTACCTTCCTCATGCATGGAGGTTTTAGCCCCAACTCGAAATGTAAAGGGGAACTTTCTACCTACCACTTTAGGTTATTTTTCTATACATATATAATTTGTGTATTATAAATGCACTGCAACAGGATGGGCTTATATAGTGAAATCTTACTACTTAACATGAATAGAAACAAAAGAAAGCAAAATGAGAAACCCTTTCTCAAAGCCGTAACAGATATCTGGTGTAACCACAAGTGCCCCCACAGCTATGCAAGCTGTTCACCAATGTAACGACGGCCTGGTAGGCTGACTTTTGAGCAGAGAGTGTGACATGTTCCCTGCCCTTTACCGGTCGCAAGAAGCACCAGGACCTTTCAGGAGCCTCGCCTTGTTTCTTGGCATTTGCACCCTGCCTTTTGTGGGCCCTGCCTGGCGTGGACCACCTTCAAGGTTTGCCGGGGGGGTCATGCTCCAGCCACAAAGACCATCCCATCCTCCTCTCTCCTTGTCCTTGCATATCCTTGGGAAGGGCTCTCTCGGGCCTCTCTTGCGAGACAGACACAGACTCCTTACACATCTAGAACTTTTATTCACTCCCTTTTTTCAGGACCTCGCAAGAAAAGTCAGACGGGATCCCATCGTGCAAATCAATTAAATGAAATGGGGCGGTGGCCGCGGACAAGGGCTCCCAGTACTTCTGCCCTGATGTTTTTACATTAGTCAAAGACTGTCCGTAGTCTGTGGGAAAATGATTGCTTGTACATGAGAGCATGAGCAAAGTTCTTATTGTTGCAGGGTGATTTCATAGCTAGAAGCATCCTTGGAGCATGAACAGCGCGTGAATAGCTCGTGCTGTCCCAAATGATTGGTCAACTAGCATGGCCTGATCGCTCGCATGGTCTAGTGTGATGGTCCTTATCTGCTGGCTGAGAACAAATTGCTTTGCTTGTATTTTGTATCTTTCTGACTTCACACAAAAAAGGCTGTGCTGCAGTAGCTCTAAGAGAGCCGGAGCCAGAGCAGCCATATTTCTTCAACCTATCTTGGTGTGAGACTGATTTCTTCAGATGTCGAGCTGGCACTCGACATTTGGTGCCCCGTGTGACTACCTTCGGACTCCACGTTGTTTCTCATCGTTCAGCGCTCACCACACGTCTTTCATCCGCTATGGATCCCGGTGAGTGCTCCCTTGGTACCCCGTGTGTTTGATTCTGGACTTCGCGACGTTACGGTCTTATCAGCGCTCATCTCGCCCGGCAAGGGCTGCAGACGCGTCGTTCATCCACGTAGTGGATCCCTGGTGAGTGCTCCCACGTGTGTGTGTGATTCTGGACTACGTTATGGACTTATCAGCACCTACCTCGCCCGGAAAGGGTTAAGGCGCCTACTCATCCTTTGTGGATCCCTCGGTAAGTGCTCCCTGCTCTTTTTGCAACTCTTGCAATCATGGGGACGTCTCTATCAGCACCACAGAAAAAGTTTTCTGAAGACCTTAAATCTCTTTTGGCCAGCAACAGCCTTCTCGTCTCAGATGCTGACCTTCAGTCTCAACAGCAAAGTTTGACTCCAGCCAATCTTCTTTTGGCTGCGGCATCGGCTCCTTTGCCCCCCCTCCCAGTCCTCATGCTGCCTTCAGAAGCACCGTTTTATCAGCCTCCTAAACAGGCAGACATTTTTTCTCCTTCGGCTCCTGTCGTCCCTTCTCTGCATTCTTCGCTTCCTGCACCTCCCGTTACTACTCCTCTCCAAGAATCTTCGCATTCAGCACCCCCCGCTCTTCCACCTCCTCCACCCAAGGCATCTGGCACCGCTCCTACCATTTCTCTTCAAAGATCTCTCAGTGCTGCCGTTCCGTTGCTGCCTTTTGATTCTGATACTCCAAATCTCTTTCCTGTGATTGCTCCTGCACTCCCAGCCCCCGTCATGCTGACCAAAACTGATGTTCTCGATGGGCTGACGGGAGAAGGCAATTCTCTTACTGTTGCCCAACAGCTAACTCT
This sequence comes from Podarcis vaucheri, assembly GCF_965113315.1. Classification (NCBI taxonomy): domain Eukaryota; kingdom Metazoa; phylum Chordata; class Lepidosauria; order Squamata; family Lacertidae; genus Podarcis; species Podarcis vaucheri. The sequence continues at coordinate 52,041,400 of NC_138765.1, read as the reverse complement.
CCATCCTCAGTATTGGGAGGCCACTACAACTGCTGCCCAAGAGGCTCTGGCCTCTGTCCCTGATGACAAGAATGAGCGCAATGGCCGATGGGGGAGCGTCAGAGAGGGCCCTGCAAAGCCCTATGGACAATTTGTTGATCGCTTGTACAATACCTTCAAGCGGCAAGTTCAGGACCTGACAGCACAAGAACTGATTGTACGCCAGCTTGTGTTTGATAATTCAAATGAGGACTGTAAGCAAGCGCTGCGCCTTCTAATGGCAACATCAAATATAGCCATTGCTGATATGCTTACAGCCTGCCAGTCAGTGGGCACTGCTAGCCACGGCCTGCTAGCCATGGCCTGGTCCTCCTCCGTGTCCCAAAATCCTGCAAAGGCTACAACCTGTTGGCTTGACAGTGGCTAAAGAAAAATCCAGCGGACTTTACCCATTACGTACCTGGGACACAAGCTGACACCATCTGCAGCCATTCCAGTTACGCCTCAACTACAGTTTCCTGGTTATCTTAGATTGGTGGATTTACAACAAATTCTTGGACAGCTGAATTGGATAAAGAGTTATTTGGACCTGCCCACCTCCACTTTGTCTCCACTATTTTCTGCTCTTAAAGAACATAAGAATCCAGCGGACAAGATCACAATCACCTCTGCAATGGAAGAGGCTCTTCCACAGCTGTTCCAGTGTTTCCTGGCACGCTGAAAGGCCATCTTCACCCCTACTGCATTGGCCCCCCTTTTTCCCTGGGAAGAAACAGCCATTGGACTAATTTACCATTCTCATCCTTATTGGCATCACTTGGATTTTACCCCCCATATTTTTTTTTATTTTCTCTTCCCTCAAGAGTCCTGCCTTATGATGTGTTCCCCTGAGCATGTACAGAGGGCTGTCTTGGAACTATTGTGGACTCTTGGCAAGGGAGGGGGTGAGATTTTAGTGTGTTCCAGTTGTTTCATTTTTGTGCTTTGGCATGGTTCCCGGACAGAAAGCAAGTTGCAATATGGTTCTTTAGCAAGGCTTGCAAAGACAATGGGCTCTGTTCTCGACCTTGTTGCAATCTTTTTAGTTACAGCAAGCGGAATATGCTTGGCTATTGCCTTTTAGCTGCTGAGAAAAATGATTTTGAAAAGCTTTAAAAAGCTTTGAGCTTTTTTTTTTTGGTGGTGGTATTCTAGCATTCCAGTAAATGCTTCATATAAGATTAGCAATAATATGAAGGATAATCGTATAAGTTCACCCCCAGTTTTTTTTATCGCTTGTAAAAATAGTGCCTTATTGTTTTCGTTTTAATCATAATAGCAAAAAAAAATTTAGGTCATTATCCATATTGTAATTGGACCTATGAGTATGTTAATGGATCTTCTTGTTTTCTTAATGTTACAGCTATGAGTGATAGGCCAAAAGTCTTAGTTAATAATGTCACAACCTACATGACCTATGAACAACAAGCTGCGTGTAGAGACTTTTATGTTTGGTTCAACTGGATGAGAAAGAGCAGCAGAACTACATGTTTGCTTCAATCTGATTTATGGTTATTCAGTGGCAAATTGGACCAAAGTTTTGTTTAATTCTACCATCTTTGTTTTAAAAATAATTAACAAACAAACAAACAAACAAAAGTCAGAAATAAGAGAAGTTGTTTTATAAACTTTTTATGCTTTAGATGTAATCTTTGCCTCTAAAGGTGGAATTTATGCCTTAATTCATTCTCATTGTTGTATGTATATAACTGATCAATCAACCAATATTTCTGCTATTATTGATTATATGGAACAAATGATAACCCATAATCCTTTGAATCCACCTGAAGGTTTTGATCCATGGGATTGGTTATCTTCTTGGTTACCTAATGGATTATGGTTAAGAAATTTATTATTGATTGTAATTGCATGTATTGTTGGTTTTATTATTCAATGCTTGCTTTTTTTTAATTTCCCAATGTACTGCATGGTGGTTTCAACCACGGCCCACCACAGGGATTACAAGGGGAATTTATGTTGCAAAATATAGACGCTTAGGCAATGAAGTGTACGATTCGGACTAATGGTCCCTCTTTTCCTCTTATAATATAACAAGAAAAGAGGGCATGTGGGAAAATGATTGCTTGTACATGAGAGCATGAGCAAAGTTCTTATTGTTGCAGGGTGATTTCATAGCTAGAAGCATCCTTGGAGCATGAACAGCGCGTGAATAGCTCGTGCTGTCCCAAATGATTGGTCAACTAGCATGGCCTGATCGCTCGCATGGTCTAGTGTGATGGTCCTTATCTGCTGGCTGAGAACAAATTGCTTTGCTTGTATTTTGTACATAGGCGCCGACTCCATGGGGCTTGAGGGGGCCCGAGCCCCCTCAAAAATTCGTTTGGGGGGGCTCAGCCCCCCCAATAATCTCAGGCGGCGGTGGGCGCGTCCGCGGCTTTTATAGGGCGCCCGGCGCGCACCAGCTCGATAACGGGCACCGGCGCGGCGGGGGGCGCCGGGCCGGGGGAGGGGGGCGGCCGGCCTGTCTCCTTGGCAACCCCATTGAGCAGCGCCGGCTCCCCCGGGAGGGCCATCCCCCCGCGCCGCCCATCGCCAACACCGCCGACGCTGTGGCTGCCCGAGCCCGAGCCGAAGCCCGAGCCTGAGCCGAAGCCCGAACCCGAGCCCGTCAGTCAGTCAGGAAGGAGAAATGGGGAGGGAGACGAGGGAGGAAAATTGCGCGCAGGGTGAAGAAAGGAGAAGGGCGAACGAGACGAGCTTCCAACCCAAAAAAGGGCTGGAAGACTGGGAGGATGAAGGATCGGGAAAGAAAGCGACGCCTTCCCCGCCCGCGACGTCGCCCGCTTGTCATTGGCAGCGCAGCGGGCGCCCAGAGGGGCTGGGCACCGGCGCAGGGCTGCTCCACAGCCACGGAGGACAGCTGCGCGGCTAGCAAGGTGCGCCGCGTAGAGCGCGGCCCTTGTGTGGCCCGGTGGCCAGGCAAGCTCGGGCGGGGACCCCCATGCGAATCTAAGACGGGAGAAGAGGGCAGAGCAAAGGGGGTCCCTTCCCCAACCTCCGGCTCTGAGACTTCCCAGCGCCCCAGAAAAGCGAAAGGATTTTCTCTTCTTCTTTTTTTATAAATATTTTATTAAGTTTTCAAATACAAAGTTAGAAACATACACTGAAGAAAAAAGTAAAAGAACAAGAAAAAGAAAAAAAAGAAAAAGAAGAAAAGAAAACCAACCATTCAACACATTTTTTATATAACTAACTGGACTTCCTCGCATCTCCCTTACCCTGCATTCTTTATAATAAAGATATCAGCAAATTATTACCTTGTTTCGTACCTTATTTTGTACTTTTCAAATACTATACCTCTAAATTTAACATACTTTTCATCAGTTACTTATATCTTAAGTTAAACATAGTATTACCTTAGATTTTGACCTTTTCTTACTTAAAATATAATTTCCTGTTTCCCAAATCTAATTGCTGAAGCTATAGTTTCCGAATCGTGTAAATTTTTAACATTCATACAACTTATATTGTTTTTGTAAATAGTCCTTAAATTTTTTCCAGTCCTCTTCCGTTGTTTCTTCTCCCAAATCTCGGATTCTGCCAGTCATTTCAGCCAGTTCCATGTAGTCCATCAATTGCGTCTGCCACTCTTCCAGTGTGGGCAAATCTTGTGTCTTTCAATATTTTGCGATAAGTATTCTTGCTGCTGTAGTTGCATACATAAAGAAAGTTCTATCCTTCTTTAACACTTTCTGGCCAACAATGCCCAAGAGGAAGGCCTCTGGTTTCTTGGGAAAGGTATACTTAAATACCTTTTTTAACTCATTATAGATCATTTCCCAGAAGGCCTTCACTTTTGGAAAAGTCCACCAGAGGTGAAAGAATGTCCCTTCAGCCTCCTTACATTTCCAACATTTATTATCAGACAGGTGATATATTTTTGCAAGCTTGACTGGGGTCATGTACCACCTATAAATCATTTTCATAATATTTTCCTTCAAGGCATTACATGCCGTGAATTTCATTCCGGTGGTCCATAACCTTTCCCAGTCCTCAAACATGATGTTATACCCAATATCCTGAGCCCATTTTATCATGGCTGATTTGACTGTCTCATCCTGAGTGATTTTCTCTTCAACCTGCCCTCCATCCTCTTGCAGAAAACTCTTTGCCTGCCCTGCCCGTATCTCGTTTTTGCTTTTTAATTCCACACACGCACCCTTCGGACTTCGTGGCAATCGGGCACGCGGGTGCGTTTCCTAAGAGAGTGAGGACCCCCGCCTCCTCCCCACCTGCTCCCTCGCCAGCCAGCCAGCCGCGCGCCCTAGCCGGAGAGCCCCGGCCGTCCCCGTCGCGCAATCGGCTGGATCTCCCTTCAGCAGGCCGTGCTCACAACTCGGCCCAGGGACCCCCAGCAGCGGATCTCCGGCTCAGCTGAAGAATCCGGCAACAAGCCCCCTCCTCCCCAATCGCTCCGCCGAAATACGCTCCAAAACCCCCCAGATAGGCCGCCGGCCGCCAAGTCTAGTGGCGCCCTGAGCGAGGGTCTCTCCCCAACACCGCCACCTCGAACTGCGTTCTCCCGGCTACCCGAGTGAACCAGCGGCAGGACCCCGGTATGGGCCCCCCCAATATTTTTTATAAGTCGGCGCCCCTGATTTTGTATCTTTCTGACTTCACACAATAAAGGCTGTGCTGCAGTAGCTCTAAGGCGGCCAGAGGAGCCGGAGCCAGAGCAGCCATATTTCTTCAACCTATCTTGGTGTGAGACTGATTTCTTCAGATGTCGAGCTGGCACTTGACAGTAGTCGTGGTCTTGTTTGAGGGAGGACTGACAGCTGTCTTTGCTCAGGGCTTGCGCGGGCTGCACTGCAGGGAAGCGGGCTGCTCCGAGCCAGGATGCCGAACCCCCTTCCCTCTGCGAAGCGTATCTCCTTTTCAATTTGCAAGGGCCCTGCAAAGGGACACGCGGGCCTTTCTGCAGCGGCGCCCCCTCCCGGGCCTTGGGGGCGCCGCCGCGCCGCGGCTCCTCCAGGCCGCGCGGGGGCAGCAGCGGGCCGGTCTGCGCGGGCCTGTTTAGGCGGCGCTCGTCGCTGGCCAAGGCTTGGCTGGGGGCGCCCCGCCGAGTTGCCATGTAGCAAGGCGAAGAAACGGCGCGTCCGGGCCGGGCAGAGGCGCGGGCAGCCGGGCCGGGCCAGGCCGCATCCCCCCCACCCACCCCCATGGGCGCGCAGGTAAGGGCCGCGGAGCGCAGGGGGCTCTTCCGGGCTTCTCCCACTCGGGAAAGGGGGTCCCTGGGGTCGCGGAGTGGGGGGGGGTGTTAGGCGCTCCCCTCTCTCGCTGCGCCCCTCGCCGCCGCCTCGGGTCTCCGGGGAGCCTCGGTTTCCCCGTCTGCCAACCTTTCAGGTCAATTGAGGCGGGGTAGGAAGCGGCTCGGGGTTACTTGAGGACGCGGCTCCCCGCCCCCACCCTCGAAAGTGGGAGAAAAAGCCCTGCACCTCCTTCCCCTCCCGCGCCTCGAGCTCTGGCTCTTCTGCTCCCCACGCAGGACCCTCTTCCCTCCTTCGACCCGGCAAGAGACTCCGCCGCCCGGTGGGACACAGCAGGGCTTGAGCGTGCAGCCTGGCTCACTTGCTGAAGCCCTCTGGCTTCGCTCCTGGTCGTGCCCTCCCTCTGGGACCGCCCTTCGCGCCTCTCTCTCTCTCTCTCTCTCCCTCTCCCCCCCCCCAATAATAATAATTCAGTTGTGGGCCACTTCTGATCTAGGGATCCCCTCCCAGGGATCTCTGCGTTTGTTTTCGTTGTTTTCACCCGCCCGAGGCCTCTCGCAGCCTCTTCCAAAAAAGCACGGATCTGAAAGGCAAAGCCTGTGAAAACCCGTTTCAGAACGTACGCCACACGAAAGAGAAAGGACGTGGAAGGCCATTTAGGGTTGAGAAACCTCATTCTCCCTGCCTTGAAAGTGTGGTTTAATATCCAGATACACTCTGTTCCCAGGTGGCAGTAGGGGGTTGCCTTTGGGGCTCCTCTCTTGGCTCTGCAGGTCCCCATTTCTGCTCCCCTGATTCTCACAGCCCACCAGCAACGCCAAGACACTCAGTCCCGGGCACTTCCTCAGTGGCCTCTCTGCCTTCTGCATCTGTTCTTTCATGCTGCTTTGGGTGCCTGGAAATGCCCTCTGTGCCAGCTTTTGCTGCTGCACCAAGCATACATGTGTGCATGTGGTGAGCACCTTGGACACTAACAGCCTCATGTGATCGGTAGGTGCAGAATGTGGGACAAAGGATGCTTTCTAGCTATGGTAATGGGTTTGCTGGTACACTGGCCTTGCCATCTGATTATTTACAGAAAAGTAGGCTAAGGCAAGAGCCCACCAGTTGCTTTGGCAGGAAAGGTCATTGCTCAGTGGTTAGAGCATCTGCTTTTCATGCAGAAGACCCCAGGTCCAATCCCTGATGGTATCTCTAGGGAGGGATGCAAAAGGCTCCTTAATCTGAGCCCTTGGGTAGCAGCTGCCAGTCAGTGTAGACAGTACTGAGCCAGATGTACCAATGGTCTTACTCCTTTGTATATTCCTATAAGCGTGCAACCAACAGTGCCATACCAGGTGTTTTGCACTACAACTTTATTAGCCTCAGTGAGCACTGCTGTTGCTGGCATCTGGAGGGCTGGTTTAATGTGTTCTTCAAAGTATAATGTTATATGTAGCACAAATTGAGGTATTTCATCAGGTTTACTCATTTTTCAAAAAGAAAAAGATTTTAAAGTCAGCCAGATTTTTTTCTCCTGCTGCCTATATTTTATTTTGTTTATTTCACTATTTATAGATTGCCTTTCAAGCTGTTCACATCATATTAAAGACACTAAATTATACAACCCTGAGGTTGTAAATGTTAAATTATGTACACCTAGAAAACTAAAACAGCAGCACCTAAAAAAACAACCAGCAGAATAAAGCTGAGCTGGAAGCAGGAGGTTTTTCTTTTTTAAAAAAAACACCTTAGAACAAAGCAAACATCACCTTTCTAAAGTGATGTGGACAGCCTTAGAGCTCAATTATCAATGTCTTCATAGTGAAAAAATGGTTTCTTGGATTCTATTTGAGTTGTTTCCGGTGGTTAGTAAAGGGAAGGTGCTAATAGCCCAACAAAGTGGAGATGATGTCATTTTAAAGGCTCCTTAGAGCATGAGACAGAAGGGAAGAGCAGCTAATGGAAGGTTCTCATATATGCACTTAAATCTCAGTAGAGAAGTTGGAACAGAATGGTAAAGAGAGATTTGTACAATAACATGCTTGGAAATCTATTTCTTTGATAATAGTTATCCTAATAATGATAATAATTTTTGTGTGGCTGTCACCCTACCAACTGATTCCTTGCCATCAAGGGACAATGAGACAGGGCTGATTGATGTCATGCTGGTTTCAAATTCATTTAGCTGGCTTTCTTACTAGCCCTTCTCTGAGGGTCCCTAGATAACCATCAGTGGTCATGTGATGTTATGGACAACTCCATTGTTGGAGGCTCCAATTCCCAAAGAGAATAGTTACATATAAAAAGTAGTCTCTCAAGCAAGTGTGGTTGTATGCAGCCCGGGTGGTCTTGGCCATGTGAACCACTCTTCATCAACAGTGTTAGAAAATGGGATAGAAAACCTAGGAGCCAAATGGCTTTTGGGTTGTGGGCACTTTTAATTTATTATTTTGATAAGCATGAACTAATATGCAATTCATATAAGTGACACATGGTTAATATAACATTTTAGCAGAAATTGTTAATACACGTTTAATTTGGGGTTTACAATAAAATAATTGTACCATACTTCAGTTTTCAAAATATTCCACTCTTTATTGTTAAACTCCTTAACATATTGTCTATTCTTAACATATATTTCAAGGCTTCAAAGCACATACATTTCAGTAATCCTTGAGTGTCAGCCAGGCGCAAAAAATGGCACCCAGACTTTTTGAGGTGCTCGCAAATGGGAAATCTTTAGGTGCAAAATGCGCCTGGTACCCTGCTAATTTTAAACCCTGTTCATCAACCTGGTGGCGTCTGGGTGTTTTGAATTACAACTACCATCATTCCCAGCCAGCACAGCACAAAGGATTGTATTCAAAACTAAGTCCTACTCAGAGTACACCCATTATATTTGGTGGTCATGTCCATTAACTTTGAGGGGCCTACTGTGAGTAGGAGTGGTAGCAAATAAGACCACAAATGTCTGAAGGGCACCAGGTTGAGACTCAAAGTGGCCAAAGTTTGCCTAGCTGTGCTGTCCACTGGAGTTCTTGGGGATTCCAGGAAGGAACTGGCAGTGACATCATTGTGCAGGAAGGGATGACACCTGACTGATGCACAGGAGCTGCCCGGCTGGATGCCTGCATGACTCTGCACAGTTATTGTGTAGCCATCAAAGGCTGCAGAACCGGCTTTACTACCATCTGGGGGACAAACAAGCCTGAGAAGGTGCCTATGAAGGCAGGAGCCATATGGGAGACACCATCCTGAGTGGCTTCTGGCTGGGCAGGGCCCTTATGAGGAGCAGACAAGCCAACTTGTCTACACCAGGAGTGGGGTCTGCCTAGTCGTAACGTGTAACACCTCTAGCCCCTCAACTTGGCTTCTGTGTGTGGCTTTGGCAGGTCAGACTGCTATGGAATATGACGAGAAGCTGGCTCGTTTCCGGCAGGGCCACCTCAACCCGTTCAACAAGGCCCCGCTGCAAAGCCAGCATGACCAGAAGACTGGGGAGACTGGAGAGGAGTTTCAGCAGAAAGGTGAGTAAGGCAGCTGAGTTCTCCCCTTGGGTCGGCTCATAAGGACATAATATTGAAGCTTGAAGTTAGACCCACTTAAGGAGAGAGGGCATCTGTGTATGTGCAGAGCGTCTTTTGGGCCAGTGTCATCTGCTCAGGCTTACAGATGCTGTCCAAAGTCTCTGGCCTTGTCTGCTCCTGCTTCCTACAATCCTTTAAAAAATGCAGGTACTAAGAATTGTACCTAAAGCCCTTTGGCATGTAAATATCTGGTACTTTTCATATATATATATTTTAAGTGAAGCCCTGTATAACCTCAGAATCAACACCAGAGTCATCAAGACTCCTTTTGACTCGTGGGCATGGAGGAAGACAGGAGACTGTGGCATTTCAAATTCAATGAGTAGGAGGGGATACGGTTCACCCTCCAGATAACTTCTATGAAAGCTGACCTGCTACTTCCTTCCCTTGGTGGAGAAATGAGGTGACCCCTTTCCGACATGGACCTCCTAGCCACAGAAAAAGAGGAGCTGGAGGAAAGGCAGGGGGCAAGAACAGATTTGGACCTAGGCAGGTAGTTCTGATCCCTACATAAGAAGAACCTCCTGAGTCAGGCCAGTGGCTCATCTAGTCCAGCATCCTGTTCTCACGGGGCCAACCAGATGCAAGCAGGATCTGTGTACAAGAGCAACACACACACACACACATCCCAGGGGTTTTCAGCAACTGGCATTCAGAAGCATTGCTGCCTCTGGCTGTGGAGGCAGAGCATGACCACCATGGCTAGAGACATGGCTGTGCGTAGCAGCTCCTCATACATTCTTTCAAGAAACTGGACACAGAGTTTCCCTTACACAGCTTTGGGTGGCTTCTTATTGTGGGGAAGGAGACCCAGGCAAGCCGGTGTTTGTGTGTGAGAGGGAGGGAGGGAATGTTGCAATTCTCTTCCCTCCTGACACTTTTGCTTCTCTTTGCTCCTTGTAGGCTTGAGGCTGGGCTTGTCCCCCGAGGAGGAGGCTGAGTTCCAGTGTTCGGAGCGCACCATGGACTTGGGTCTGGCAGAGGATCACTTCTCGCGCCCAGTGGTGAGGAGGAAGGAGGGGCACTTCTGCATTCTGGTCTTGGGCTTGCTGCCCCCCCCCAATTGTACCTAAAGACTTTTACATATCTGTAGAAAAGCAGCACTTAAAATCCCTGACGCCAATCCAAAATCCCCACCCTTAACACCAAACATTAAGCAGCCAGCCCACCATTCCCGGCCTTGCAGAGCAGGCCACCTCTCTGGCTCCACCAGATCACTGGGGCCACAAGGATATGGCCTGCCTAGACCGCTTGGCTATGGGGGCGGGCAGTCAAGGTTGTCCCTCTGCCTCTGCACTGAGAGCCCCTTGGTGATCTGCTCTTCCTTTGCAGGGCTTGTTCCTGGCCTCTGATGTCGAGCAGCTGCGGCAGGCAATTGAAGAGTGCAAGCAGAGGATTTTGGAGCTCCCTGATAACTCGGAGAAGCAAAAAGATGCTGTAGTGCGGCTCATCCATCTGCGGCTCAAACTCCAGGAGCTGAAGGTGCACAGACAGGCTTGTAGAGGGGCATGTCCTAACCATAGGGTGGGCTTGAGGGATAGAGCTCTGGTGTCTTCTTGCTGCCAGAGGAGTGACAAATCCAAGACTTCTTTCTTGCTTTAGTTCAAGGTGCAAAATTTGTAGTGGGTGTCAAACTTGCACGTGCACCGTATGATCATGAAAGCCAGCATGCTGGACTGGATGTAAGATTGCTGTGGATCTCAGATGCACCAGCTGAATCTCTGCTCAGCTATGAATTGCTCAAAAGCCTCAGTCTGAGATGAGACAATCCCCCACCCTGCATCTCTGGGCTTCTATATCAGAGGGCATAGCCCCCAGCAAGGTTGAGCACATCTCAACTTAGCCATTATACCATACTGTTAAGATCCAGCTGTTTTAAAGATACCTTTATTGCTATCTACAGAGTGAGCCCAGGGTGGAACACCTATGGGGGTCATCCAGCTGTTGTTGTTGGACTCCAACTCTGATCAGCCCTATAAACTGATATGGCCAAAGCTCAAGGGTGGTGGGAGCTGGAGTTCAGCAATGCTTAAATGGCCACTGGCTCCCCCCCCCCCAATTGCTTTAAATAATTCACCTATTAAGTAGGTTTTTTCCCAGCCCTTTGGGCAGTGGGGAGGGGCACAGCTTTAGGGCCATGGCTTGGACTTCCAGAACTGGGGAGAGAGGGCAGATAAAATCACAAGGCCCTTGTTGGGGGACGTGATTGAACATCCCTACATGGCCTGCCTTTCCCTGTTGCAGGATCCCAGTGAGGATGAGCCCAACATCCGGGTGATTCTGGAGCATCGCTTCTACAAGGAGAAGAGCAAGAGCGTGAAGCAGACCTGTGACAAGTGCAGCACCATCATCTGGGGACTCCTCCAGACCTGGTATACCTGCACAGGTGAGAAGCCACACACCCACATCCCCTCCCCTGGGGACCAGGAGTAGGAGGAGCTCCAGTGGGAGATCAATTGCTGTTACTCCTTCCAGAGCAGCGGTGGGGAACGTCTGGCCTAGTAGCAGAGGTCCTATGAGGCCATTTCCCCCAAGCCACACCCAAATATAGGACAGGTGAAGACACAGCTGAAAAGGACCAAGTGGCCCTCTCAGATATTGCTAGACTACAGCTCCCATGATGCCTGATCATTGGCCATGCTGACCAGGGCTGATAGGAGTTGAAGTCCCGCAATACCTGGAAGGCTACCTGCTTTGAGGCTCTGTTGCCAGAATTAAGTTGTCTGCATGAACTGGATAGAAATTCAAAGACAGATGCTTTCTGGATGCAGCATGGCCTGGATTCTGCAGTGCAATGAAAAAATACCTACCAACGAGTGTTCTGGCCTCATCCTTTTAGGAGGGCACAAATATTACACTCCTCATTCCTGTTGGCCTCCTCATTGTTCTGCCAATCAGGAAGCAGAAGCATTGTGAGTTCTTCCTAGGCTAAGTGGGGAATATCCTGTAGGGCCTAAATCTTATTCTACCTGCCATGGGTATTGTCTCTTTTTATGCAGTACTGTCTTTTTATGTCCTGTGGAACTCCCCAGCACACAACTTTTCAAGCCCTCTGTGAATTAGCTTGAGGTCCTGTTGTGAGGTGTCCCTGGAGAGACCTTTAGAGAGGAGATACAGGGGGAGGACTGCTGCTGTTGGGACCCTGTGGCTTCCTCATGCTTTCATCTTTTTCCTCCCCAGGTTGTTCCTATCGCTGCCATAGCAAGTGCCTGAACCTCATCACCAAGCCATGTGTCCGCTCCAAGGTCAGCCACCAGGCTGAGTATGAGCTCAGCATCTGCCCAGAGACAGGGTTGGATAGCCAGGACTACCGCTGTGCTGAGTGCCGAGTGCCTATCTCGCTCAGTAAGTGTTGGGGTGGGACTGGCTGGGGCTAGCCAGACCAGGGGAAGGGGAAACCCTTGGCTTGCCAGGCTTAATTTGGCCCAACTAGGCTGTGGCTGGTCCAGAGGGGTTTTGTGGGCCAAACAGCTGGCCAGCAGCACCTGCAAAGCCCTCTTAATGGTATTTTGCAGCTGCCCACAAGCAGCTGATTGTTGGGCTTTGCATAACTCCATGTGCATTACTGTGCAAGCTCCAACAATCAGCTGCTTGGCCATGCAGGCAAAAAGGGCCACCTGACATCATTGTTATGCTGGATGATTGATGGGTGAGTGGCCTTGCCCACCCTTTCAAACTTTGCCGTGAGAGAGCAGGGGATATAAAGGGTCTGGTTTGCTGGCCAGATCCAGTGCCCCAGCTCTGACCTAAACCTTCTGGAGCCTGTAGGGTACCTTCTCTGCCCCTTCCATATGCCTACATGGACCGAGGGAAAGTGCCATGAGTCATGGTCAGATACCCGCCACCCCACTTCTGGAACCTCTCCAGGCACTAGCTGTGAGGACTTAAACCAGCCTTGGACTAAAACTCCCATGAGACTCAGCCAGCTTTGCCGTCTGATGCTGGGACAGAGGGTAGTTGTTGTCAAACAGTAAACGGAGATCAATCTGACCCATGTTTTCCCACAATTATTTTGTAAGTTGGTGAATTCTCCAGTTGAGATTTGGCATGCATTTTAGTGGCAACTGCTTGTTGCCCTCCCTTCCCTTCTCGCCTAGAAAACTTTTACAGTGATCTGTAAGTCCGTGGTACGACCTGTGCACATTCATGCAGGGTTGTTTTTGTTTTTAAATGAATGCTGCGATCTTACACTTTTGCTGGTTCATGCAGACATGGCTTAGTCGTTTTGCTCAGAGCTCTGCGGCTTGGACAAGGACTCCAAAGGGGCAGGATTTAGTGGGTTGGAAGTGCAGCTCAGGAGCAGAGTGAATCCTTTGCCTGTCAGGAGTCCCACCTGTGAGCCAAGGCACCTCCAGTCAAAGGATCCCAGCAGCAGAAAGCTTGGAAAGCCCCCTCCCTATAGCTGTGAGCTGCATTGCTGCCAGTCAGGGTAGACTGGACTGCTTTTAGTGGCTCGAAACCTTATTGGCCATTTGTTGCCAGAGTTCTGCCCAGCCTCTTGGGAATTTTGAAGGTAGTGCTGCTTACCTCAACTGACCTGCCTCTTTCCCTCTGTCCCGCTGCAGGGGGAGTTCCAAGCGAGGCCCGGCAGTGTGACTACACTGGCCTCTATTACTGTAGCAACTGCCACTGGAACGACCAAGCTGTCATCCCTGCCAGGGTCATCCACAACTGGGACTTTGAACCCCGCAAGGTCTGTGCTCAAGTTTCCCAATATCAAAGGCCTTCTGTTGTCAGAAGTTGTGGCGAGTGGCATTAGAAGAGGACAGAGCAGGGATGGGGAACCCCATTGCTGTTGCCACTGTTGTCCATCCTTAATTGGTGACTGTGATTTCCAGGTATCTCGGTGCAGCATGCGCTACCTTGCCCTGATGGTGTCACGGCCGGTACTCAAACTGCGTGAGATTAACCCTCTTCTGTTCAACTATGTTGAGGAGCTGGTGGAGATCCGGGTGAGCATAGGAGGAGTCTGAGAGGGTACACTTGGCCTGAAACCTCTTACTGATTTGTGCATGGGGAAGTATTTGGGGTTCAAATGTGATGTGTCCTGTACTGATATTCTAGCACCCAAAAGAGAGGTTCACATTACTGGGGAAAGACTGCCTGCCTGGCCAAGTGTTTCAACTGAGTCTTTCTCTTCCTCTCCCTTTGCAGAAGCTGCGCCAGGACATTCTCCTTATGAAACCGTACTTCATCACCTGCAAGGAAGCTATGGAGGCTCGGCTCTTGCTCCAGGTCAGGAGGAGAGATGGACCAGCCAGCAGCAGTTTTCTCTTATGTCCATTTTAAACCCAGTATAGGGAACCACTTACAAAACGTTGGGCGTTTATGTGCTCAGCCTCCCTTACACATAAAACCAGGTGGCTTGAGGATTTCATTTGTTTGTTTATAAGCATATTTCTAAATGGCCTGCTCATTCAAAAAATATTGATCAGTGGTATATGATAAATCTCAAAAAAATGGTAAAGCCTTAAAATACAGAACAAATGACCAAAACTGAATCACGTTAACTCTAAAAATGCTTGGGGAAGCTGGGATGTTTTCAGCAGGCATTCAAGGGACAACCATTAAACAGAGGAGCCATTATTTACACATACCCCACTTGCAGTTCCATGCTTTCCAAATTCATCCTGTTGTGGCAGACAATAAGCAATCGTGCTCTCCCTTCAGTTGCAGGATCGGCAACACTTTGTGGAGAACGACGACATGTACTCGCTGCAAGACCTGATTGACATCAATGCTGGGCGCCTCAGCTGCTCCCTTACTGAGACCCACACGCTCTTTGCCAAACACATCAAACTGGATTGTGAGGTGAGGGTTCAGCAATTGGCATTCAGAAGTACTGGTATTGCTTTATACTGTGCATTATTAAACTCTGAAATTTACTGCTACAGGATAATGGCAATGGCCACCAATTGAAGTAGTGATAAAAGGGAATCGGGCAAATTCATGGACAAAGCTAGCAGTGGCCAGTAGCAGGATGGTCAGGTGCAAAAAGGGTCATCCCTCAGCAGTTTTAACATTATGTAGGACAACATACATCTCCTAAAATGCCCAGTGAAGGAGCCCTGTCCTCTTTCACTTCAAGCCACATCTAGCTACTAGTTAGGGTGGCTCTATGCTATCTCCAGGATCAGAGGAACCATGCCTCTGAAGGCATGTTGCTGAGGAACAAGAGTTGGAGAGTGCTGTGTTGTGCTCCTGACCTGTCTGTGGGCTTCCTTGAGCCATCTGATTGATTTCTAGTAAAAGGGGTGCTAGACTAGTTACACTTTTGGTCTGATCCAGCAGAGCTGTTCTTATGTTACTGTGATTCTTAGCAATTGACAGGCCCGTTTTCCACCTCTGTGAATTTATCTAAACCCTCTTTAAAGCCCTCTAAACTGATAGCCATCATCACCCATCTTGTGGTAGTGGAGTTCCTTACAGCATATGCTGTATGATGGTGGACCATATTTTGTCTGCCCTGAATCAATTTCATCACATGATCCCAAGTTCTAATATTCTGAGACATTGTACTGACCTTTGGCATTACACAAATACATTACTGACAGGTAGTCTATAAGAGGAAGGAAAACTTGTTTCTTTCATGTATAATCTTATAATTTTATTTATTTAAGAATATTTATAATTTGCTTAATCTTAAAGGCAAATCTTTACCCCCACCATGTCTTCTTCATTCAATGCAGCACTTTATAGTACATGGCATTTCCCCAGAATATGTTGGTGTTGGGGAAAATGCAGTTCCCCCTCTGCAAGATTAGCACACCCATGTGGTTGTATTAGTGTTGTAGGCACCCAGTAGCAAGCAGGAAACCTCTATGGTGTCATTATGAGCCCAGCAACTCCACCCAACCTCTGTTCACTGGCAGTGGAAGTAGAAGCTGAAACTGACTCACTGGCCTTCCTTTCTCATTCTTACAGCGGTGCCAAGCAAAGGGTTTTGTGTGTGAGCTCTGCAAAGAGGGGGATGTGCTCTTTCCCTTTGACAGCCACACCTCCATGTGCATGGACTGCTCAGCTGTCTTCCACAGGTGAGCCCCAGAGCTATGATCTGGCTTGCGCCAGTGCTAAATGTGTGGGTTCAAGTCAGGCAGTGAGAGGTAGCTCCTGCCTCTCATCCAGATGAACGAAACTGACGAGCCTTTGTGTCTCCTTTTGCAGGGACTGTTATTATGACAACTCCACAACGTGTCCCAAGTGTGCTCGGCTAAATCTGAGAAAGCAGTCGCTGCTCAGAGACCCCAGTGTGGAGCTGCAGGCTTAGAGGTGCCTTTCCTTGGCTGGAGGGAGATGTCACAAAGGAACATGGCAAGCCCAGGATGCTGGGTTTCACCTGTACTTGCCTGGGAGGAGATCAGCCCAGATTGGCAAGGAGGAGAACCTTCACAGGAGTGCAGCTGGGAATTGCTTCTCTAAAGATGATGCTGCAGGACAAGTGTCCTAGACTCTCTCTCACTAGAAGAGCCTTTGAGACTGCTCAGCACATCAGACGTTGCAGACTCTCCCTACCTGAAATCATGAGACTGGGTTAAAGAGAGCACTGTCCTCACAGGACACAGGGTTTTGGGTGTGAGGAGGACAAGCTTTTGGGCCGGGGTTTATTCATGGCAGAGCCTGCTAGGCTGAAAAACATTGGAGAAAGGGCCGACTGACTGTGATGTGAAACACTTGCTAGCAGCTTTCCTGGGCTGTTGCTTATTAACGCCACTGCTCTATGCTGGCACATGACATTGAGAGTGCCCCTGTGGCTTCCGTTTTGACAGTGATACATCAGCATGGAAGATGATCCGAGGCAGGTGGGCTTAGGGATGATATGATATCTAGAATTCATTCCCTCTAACTTAGATGCATAAAGTATCTGTGCTGGAGATCGGGTATGTGGGAGAGAAGAGAAGATGCCCTTTTCTTCTTCACCATCCCCATGGCTTTTGGTGATGGCAACACAAGGTCTGGATGGATGATGAACTTGGAACAGGCCCCAACAGCCAGTGAGAAGAGACTGGAGTGGGGCACTTCAACCACAGTAATTTATCACGAGCACTAAAATCACTTTAAATAAAGCCGTGTGAAACTCTGGCTGCGTTACTATGATTTTAAGTTCTGCCTGCACAGACCTTGTCTTCTGCAAATATGTTACCTTCCTTTTCCTCTCCTGGAAGGCTTCAATGTTGCATCCTCTGGAGATATTCAAGACAGTTTGTGGCCAAACATAATGTGAGGGCAGATAGCTAGTGCTATTAATTATTAAGATAAATTAACTTGAGATCACATGTCCAAGTAACAGAGACCATGTTGTAAAATGTGATGCATATGTGGTAGTTATCTGCTTTTCATTCTTGGGGTGCCCTTAGCCCCTTTGTCTCTATCTGAACTAAGGAGCTTCAGGTGCAAGGAAGTTGCAAATACAACGGGTTCATCTTTGGTATGTGTGCAGCTCAGTAACTTGCAATTGAGCCTGTAAATTGTGTTAACTGTAACATGATTTTATTCAGTGGTCTGAAAGCTGCAAGTGATCTGTTATAGTTGTTTCATAAATGTAAGTCCATAGCTGGTAAGTAGGCATGTGCAAGTTCAGATGGATTGTAGAGGGATGTGGGAAGAGGAAACATGGGTTTCAACTTCTATCAGCTGGTTGAACAGAGAGTTATTTTAACATCACAAAGCTGCTATTATCCTAGGCTCAGCCAAGCAGGTACCACAATAGTCCTGCTCCCTTTGGCTTGATACCACAACACAGTGTTACCAAAAAAGCTTTCCTTGCCCTACCACAACCTATTGGGCATACTAGGGCAGAAGGGACGAGGTACATATGAGATTTAGCAGCCAGGTAAGAACCAAAGAGTCCTGTTCTCAACTGACAAAATGGCTATCTAGACTATCATATAGTTTCTCACAGTAACTAACTCCATGCTTCTTGAAAGCCCACAAGCAGGAAATAAGCACAAGAGCACTCTCCCTACTTGTGCTCCCCAGCAACTGGTGTTCAGAGGCTGAGCACTTCCAGTATTGGGCTAGCCCCCAGGCATAATGGTTGGTAGCCACTGGTAGCCTTATTCTCCATCAATTTGTCTAATCTGCTTTCAAAGCCATCTTGGTTGGTGGCCATTGCTACCATCTTGTGCTAGCAGATTCTATAGTATTAAAGTACACTGAATTGTGAACAGTGAGAGCTTTTGTAACACGAGGCAGAAGATCTTAATTCTATATATCTCTGAGAAAGTCCTATGTACTGGATTCCTAGTTCATAGCATTCTTGACACAACCTCCCTCATATTCTGGGGGTTGTACCATCTCTGGCTGACATTGTGAGGGTAAAATGTGGGTGCTGCTATATCTCCAGTTGATACAGGAAAAAGAAGATGGAAAGACATACTGGACTGAGAAGCCAAGCAGTGGGATTCCTGAGCAAGGGCTGATGGTTAGGGAATGCTCGTTATGCCTTGGATATTTTCTGTTTCAAGGCTGGCCCTGGACCATTTGAATTAATGAAAAAAATCTGCCTCTGCATAGCTGCAGAGTAAATTTCCCTGAATACTGAGTAGTCATAATTAGAAAGGTTGCCATGTCAGATCTTCAGGTATCTGAAGAAGTGTGCATGCACACGAAAGCTCATACCAAGAACAAACTTAGTTGGTCTCTAAGGTGCTACTGGACATTTTTTTTAAAAAAAATTACATATATTTCTACTGCGTCAGACCAACACTGATACCTACCTGAATCCACATCTGCATAAATAGGTTTGGGGTGGGGAGATGTACTCCTCACCCCAGTAAAATGCCTCAAGTAATTTGCATTTCACGTGTACTAAAGCCATTATTTCGCCTTTCATCCGCTGGGCTCTGACAACATTTTCTGGAGTACGCGGCCAAATTCAATCCCGGAACTACATGTCGCCACATCAGGGTGCTGCAGCCTGTTTTCCTGGTTACACAAGTTGGTTCACATACCTCCTATACGGTAGTGAGAAACGAGAACTATAGCGCCTGCGCAGTGCAAGCCCGTAAGATAAACAAAAAGCGCATGCGCTTAGGGAGCCTGAGTGATAGGACAATAATGGCTCATCGGCTGGCGGCGGCGGTTTTATCGCCCCCTTTGGCCGCCTTGTGGAGAGGCCACAGCCGCGGACTTGCGAAGTTGGTACCGGTCCGGCAGGTGAGGAAAAGGCGGGTGCTGTTTTGTGTGTTGCACTGTCGTAAATACAACGGCGCCCTCCCTCTGTTCCCCAGAATGGTCTGAGATAGGAATGGTGGTCGCTGGTTATGTCATCGCCGCGCGCCAGCGCTTCCATGACAGGTATAGGCCATATTCAGTGGGCGTGGTCATTTAACCCGGGCTCTGGATTGGCAGAGGAGGAGAAGCGTGATTTGTATAGTGACATTAGAGTTGCGGATTGGCTAGAGATGTGTGCAACTGCTTTGGATAGCAGTCAGTGGGCTACACTGCAGGGTTGCTGTAAAGCTGCTCAGCGAAGTAGGGTTGATTTCTAAGCGCGCAGGATCCCGAGGTTAGCCGTGCGCTTCTGCGTGCGCAATATGCCGATGTTTAAGTATGGACCACGCGCCCTTGCTGAGCTCCCCTCTGCTCAGCAATAGCAGGCCACATAGCAAGGAGAATATCTTATGCCTGTTAATACATGCCCCTATCTCAACCGTAGCTGTCTTCCTTCTTCGACATGGGAATAATTATCCTTTAATGCCCCTGAACTATGGGGATCACAGCACAAAGCCTTCCCTATAGGACTAGCACAAGCCACTCTCACCTTCACCCTAGGCTGCACACTGGCAGAGAAGGGCATTAAACTGACCCTCCCATGGGCCGTGTTAAGTTCTTTTCCTGGGATAATGCTAGTTTTCAGCTTCTGGTTTTAGAACTCCTGGTGCACAAACTATTCTGCATACAGAGCAGATACTTGGTTTTGAGGCCTTTCTGGCCACTGTGTTGCATATTTGTACCTTTGACCTTGCTCAAAAGAAAGGGGGAGGGACCCTTGCTGGCCCTCAGGAAACCAATGCCGCCCTTTGCTCTTTTCAGTGGTGTGAGAGAGTCCATCCAGGATGTGGCATGTCCTTCCATCACTGGCTGTGCTCCAAGCCTGAAGGTATGTGACTCCAGCAGAAAAGGGCTGGCGCTTCTTGTTTGTGGCTGTGTTGAGAAGAAGAATGTCCTGAGATTTTTTTCCTGCTTAATTGTAGAGCATGTTATTTGCATATAGTAGGTCCCAACTTCCATTTCTGGTACATCCCTTTAAAATAATCTCAGGCAGCAAGGCTGGCAAAAACATTTGTTGGTGCCCTTGAAGCCTGCTGTCAATCATGATAGACAGCCTCAGCCGTCATCGCTGAAGCTTTTCTTCAGGCAGCTTTATACTTATTGACCTACCAGCCTCCTATCAAGCTTTAAGTGTATTGTGTGGGCATAGAAGGTTGATGTTGAGGCACTTCTGGTCATTTCAGCGTTAGGGAAGTAGAGCATTGTGGCAGCGGTGGGGACCTTGTCGTGTAATATAGAGGCTGGAAAGAACAAGACTGAAGCTGTCAACAGTAAGATCTGTTTTTGTCCTGCAGGCTTTGAGAAGAAAGATGAAAAGAGACAGGGTCCAACAGAGGCAGCCCCTGATAATAAAGGTAAACACCTTCTTTTCCATGGCTCGGTTATAGAGCATCTGCTCTTCACGCAGAAAATCCCAGGTTTGATTCCTGGCATTATTCTCCATGTAGGGTGGGAGACACTCTCTGCACAAAACCAGAGTGCCGCTGTCTAGTGGTGCAAACAATCCTGAGTGAGATGGACCTTCACTGGTCTGACTCAGTACAAGGCAGCTTCCTTTGTTCCTATGTTCTTCCCCCTCATTTACTTCCCTAAAGTTGTTTAATGCCTCCCATTCCGAAAACTGGTCCATATCTCATAACTCTCCCCAACCTGTTCTGCTCCCCCTCTACAATGCAGCCAGAAGCCTTTTAAAGCCTAACGTATAAGCATTTCTATTTTTTCTCTTCTTCCTAGAGCCTGTTGGCTCCAAAAATCCCAGTCTTTCCAAAAATACCTGGGGAAGCAGTGGTGGAGAAGGCAAGAGAGGACGGAAAGATGAGGATTTGGGGTGGTGGAATCACATGCAGAAGGTATGTGACCATTTTCTCTGTTGCATTTATGTCACTGAAATGTCCTATTAGCCACCTAAAGCTGCTGGAATCAGGAATGGCTAAAGCAGAAAAGAAAAATGAGACGATGATAGCAGCCATATTGATTACCTACTTTTTGCCCCCAGGGAGAGTTTCCTTGGGATAATAAGGACTCCCGGTACCTGATTGTCATGGGAGCTGGCATCCTCACAGGATTCTTCTACCTCTACTACCGAGATCCAGGCAGAGAAATCAGCTGGAAGCACTTTGTGCATTACTACCTGGCTAAAGGAATGGTGAGGCAATATGCGGCAGGCCATCCTCTTGCTGGGGGTGGAGGGCAGCTCATGTATGTATTCTATTCTATTCTAGCAGTAAAGTGTAGGCACCTGGAGTATGCATTAGGAGCAGGAGAGTGAATAGGGGGTGATTGCCCTTTGCTAGGAGTTCTCTGTGGCCACAACATACCATTTTGTACTCAAGTGAAGCTCCACCCAGAAAGATTCACTCTCACTCTTTCTGGCCCTATCCACACCATAGATTTAAAGCACTCTTATACCACTTTAACAGTCACAGCTCTCCCCCCCCCCCGCCCCAATATATGGTGTAGATGTGACCTCTCCTTCCTTCCTTCCTTCCTTCCTTCCTTCCTTCCTTCCTTCCTTCCTTCCTTCCTTCCTTTCTTCCTTCCTTCCTCTTAAGGTGGATCGACTGGAAGTGGTGAACAAGCAGTTTGTCCGGGTGTTCCCAATCCCTGGCGCCACCTCAGAGGTAAATAATTCCAGGGGACAGAGGGATGAGGTGGAGAAAGACAGGGGAGGCCCACAATCACTGCTCTAGTCTGACACACAGTGGCGTAGCGTGGGGGGTGCAGGGGGGGCCGGCCGCACCGGGCGCAACATCTGGGGGTTAGGGTTAGGGGGCGCAAATCCACGGGTTAGGGGGCGCAAATTACTTGCCTTGCCCCGGATGCTGACAACCCACGCTACGCCACTGCTGACACAGTTAGACCTTTGGAAGAAAAGCTGTGTGTGTGTAAGGCACAGCAGTCTGGTGGCAAGGGGGTTGGGTCCATAGAGGTCCCTTTCACACCTGAAACAAGAGAAGGCTCTGTATATGCCAGGGGGCGTGAAAAATCAACACCTGTCCTTGGTTGCCACAGAAGCACATCTGGTTCAATATTGGCAGTGTGGATACCTTTGAACGAAACCTAGAGGCTGCTCAGCTGGAGCTGGGGATCAGCAGCGCCCAACAAGTGTCTGTGGTCTACAGCACCGAGAGTGATGGGTGAGTGACATGCCCCAGAACAGAAGCAGCTGTGCTAAAACTGCCCAGGTGCCACCTGCTGTAGCTCATGGGCCTTCTGACCTTCTCCTCTTTCAGCTCCTTTCTCCTGAGCATGGTGCCTAGCCTTCTGCTGTTGGGCTTCCTGCTGTTCACTCTGAGACGTGGACCAATGGGAAGTGGGCGAGGAGGGCGAGGAGGTGGGATCTTCAGTGTTGCAGAGACGACAGCAAAAGTCCTGAAGGACAACATTGAAGTGCAGTTCAAGGATGTGGCCGGCTGCGAAGAGGCCAAGCTGGAGATCATGGAGTTTGTGAATTTCCTGAAGAATCCGAAGCAGTACCAAGATCTCGGGGCCAAGATTCCAAAGGTGCCCACTTTTGATTTGTAGCCAATTCATCAGGTTACACAGACAAGTCCAAATGGCCAGTGCCTTTGGAGGAGAGGTGAAGGCAGCAGTTGGCTGTCCAAGACCACCATAAATGAAGCCCATCAGAATAGTGTCAGCTTGGAGGGTTGTAAGTGAATCTTCCTGAAACGAGGGACCTCTGAGCCCCAGCAATGTTGTGCCATTCCAGGCTTTGAGGTGCTGCTGATGTGGGTTAGCTGACCAGTTAAGGGAGGGACTGCTTGTCATTGGGCCGTATTGCTGCCCCACCTTCCCTCGTGTTGGCCAGCCTCTTCTCTCTTCCAGGGAGCGATGCTCACGGGGCCCCCGGGCACAGGCAAAACCCTCTTGGCCAAAGCTACTGCAGGAGAAGCCAACGTCCCTTTCATCACTGTGAACGGCTCTGAGTTCCTGGAAATGTTTGTCGGAGTTGGGCCTGCAAGGGTGAGATTCTCGCAAAACGTTCTGCATTGGCAAGCTTCTTAAACAGAAAGGGTGGTTATCCAAAATCAGGAACTCACCTTGTAACTATACCTTCTGGGAGATAATAGAAAGGAGTCTAGGAGGCTTTGCCCATTTGATGCTCCAAACAGATGCTCAGTGTTTGGGCAGGTGCCTGAGCAGGGGAGTCTCTTGTTCCTTGCACCTGCTTGCATATCTCCCTCAGATGCTCAGCTGAGCCTGCCCTTTCTCCTCCAAAAGGGGCGGGAATCTTTCACCTTGAGTCCCATCATCAGCACCCTGCCCCAGCTGCTCACCAAACCAGACAGCTTTCTTCCCAGTGGGTGGCTCAACTCTGTGGGGAAACCTCTTTGTTTCAGGTTCGGGATATGTTTGCCTTGGCACGGAAGAATGCCCCTTGCATCCTCTTCATTGATGAGATTGATGCAGTCGGGAGGAAGCGGGGCCACGGGAACTTTGGGGGCCAGAGCGAGCAGGAGAACACACTCAACCAGCTGCTGGTAGAGATGGATGGTGAGATGGAGCAGAGGCATCTTGAGGAGGGAAGGAGCTGGCATGCTCTTGTCTCCCTGGAGAAACAAGCAATCTGAAGTTCTTGCCCCTGTTCCTTAGCATTAACAGAGGCTTCTGTGTTAATGTTTCCAGACCTTTAATATGGTTCCTGCCTGGGATAGCTTGGCTGTTCCCAGCTGTGCCCCCTGCTCCTTTTGCCCCATCACCATCTTTAAGATCAAGTGAGAGCACCCCTCATACACAGCCCTCCCCTCAACTTGGTGCCCCAACCAAATGTGGCTGGACTCTGAACACACACCTTCCCCATCCAGTGGTTAGTGGTGATGAGACCACCTGGAGGGTACCAGCCCTGGGACAAGGCTGCTTTAACGTGTCCAATGGTTGGGGATAAGGGAGAGTTTGTGTTAGCAGAATGGAAGGGGCATTAAATTGGGTTCTAAACTGGATCTTTTTAGTTTACTTTTAAACCATTCTGAAGGTGGGCTTAACTAGTGACCTAGTTTCATAACTACAGAAGGTTACATTCTGAATTTTGTTGCAAAGCACTGTATTTCAATCCGAATATGTTAGCTCCCCTCCCCTCCACTAGAAGGCTTGGAAGATGTTTGGGGAATGTGTTCTGTGCACAAAATTGCAAGAGGCATCCCCCCCCCGGGAGCTGATCTCCTCTCATTTCCTGTGCAGGGTTCAACAGCAGCACAAACGTCGTAGTGCTTGCAGGCACAAACCGACCCGATGTCTTGGACCCGGCGCTGACGAGACCTGGACGCTTTGATCGGCAGATTTATATTGGTAACAGATGCCATGTCTAGTCTTAGTTGTGCTCACTGCTTTTGCCTGTCTCCCTGCCTGCTACTGGAAGGTTGCCCCTGGAAGGTTGCTCAGAAGGGAATGTAACCCATGGTTTGAAAAGGGTTGCCTATCACTGCCTTAGATAGCCCCAGCTCTTCAATGAAACAACATCCTCCTGTTGCTCAATCAGCAGGACCTACTGGGAGGTACCCAGAGTCTTGATGAGCTTCAGAGAGACTTGCCTTGACTTTTCCTGACCTGACGTGACCTGCTTGGAAGAGGCTCCAAGGAGCAGAGGGGATTTCTTTCTGCCCCTTGCTTTTCTCTCTCATTCTGATCGTTATGAGATATTTTTGAGTCAGGAGAGGTTTCCTGGGATATTAAAGCGGCGATCTCTCAAGAATTGGGAAATTTCAAACAGATTAAAATTATTTGACTTTTATTTATTTTTTTATAATCATATTTATTAAAATTTCCAATAATAACAGAATAGGAAAATAAGAAAGATAAAGGAAAGAAAGAAAAAGAGAAACTAATTTAGACCCTTCTTTTCATAACCTTCTTTCTGGGACTTCCTCCTTCCCCTCCCGATTGTATTCCCCTTTATCTAAGTTGATTCCACAAGTTCTCATCCCCAATTAAACCTAATATATTATACTCATAAACCAATTTAAATTTACACCATCTTAGCATCACTCCTCGTCTTATAATAGAACAAAATTTTCCCCAAGATCCGCTCTCATTCCTTCCACGAGTTCCCCCTTTCTAAAAAAAAGAAAAAACAGAAACGTAAAATATCAAAGTTATAAAGAATATAAGATAGAAAGTATAGAGAAATTCAAAAAGTTGGTTACAAAGCCTTTGGATTCTAATGTTCCCCCTCCCTTCCCCGGTTTTGATTCCCCATGTCCATTTGTCTGTATGTTGTCGGCCTGGAGATCTTAAGTCCACAGCCAAATTTATCTCAGTCCATCATGCTGTTTTCTTCGGATTTGGTTGTCTTAATGATGTTTAACTTCGAAAATCCAATCTAATAGAGGCCTTTAATTTTCTTTAATCTTTTGTTGCTCCTCCCATTATTCTTTCCGTGTCGTATTCAGTCATCTACTCTTTTATTTCTTGGTTTCTCAGGTTTCTGTCTTGTTCAGCTGTCAAAACATTCTTGTTCCAAAATTTAACGTCTCTACAGAGGTTTGTTATTCAGGGACACAGACTTACGTCCAGTTCCTTTCTTGCTTCAATAGAAGATTCTATTGTGTTATAGTCACCTCTGTAGACAAAATAATATTTCAGTTCTGCAGCTTTCCCAGGAGATAAGACCTTTGCACATCCCAGAGTAGTTTTCCACATACGACACTTGTAATGTCCCGAATCCCCTCTAGAGGGATTACAATAACTTTGTATCCTCTAATCCAAAAGTCAATTTGTTGTTTCTTTTTCCCAACAGTTTATATCCATATTTATATCGAATTGTAACAAAATTAACCAACAAAGAACTTGTAGCAAAGTCCTCTTTATAATTTCCAGTTTTGACAGCTCCTTTGACAGCTGTCAAAATCTCCATCTCTCTTCGCCAGGCTGTCCGAATCGCCCCGGTTCCCAGGGGGGGGGTTGCTTTTTCCTCACCCTCGACTCCTCTCCTCCAGCACAGTTCTTATAATTCACATCGTGGAGTTGGTAATTTTTATCATCAATAAGCTTCTGAATAGATCTTGGTTTCTCAGTCCTTGTTTTAGCATGTTTACAATCAGGGAGGGGACTGACTTCCTTTTTTGGATCCCCTCCCGCTCGTGCCAAATCCGGAAAAAAATTTCTTTTTTCCTCCTTTTAAACCCGGTTGCCCAATTACTCACGGGTTGTTGATCAATTGTCCGAATTTCCTTTGGAAGAAGCCAGCGCTCTCCGCCGAATGGCATGCGGCTGCGCCCGGCAGGGGAAGCGGAGGACTCAAAGCACCACGCTACTCCCCGGCGCCCGATCCGTAGCCTTTAAAAAGGCTCTTTCACAAGCCGGGAGAGCGATAACGGTGCCAGCCGAGTCACCATGTCCACGGGATCCGTTCCCGTGGTTTCTAAGGGTCCCCGCGTCGCCGGCGCGGTAGGACCCAGCCCCTGCCGAGCAGACTCCCTCCGGAGCTCGGAGGGAGTCCGCCATTCGGCGATGGCGCCAACCCGGAAGTCCTAAAAATTATTTGACTTTTAGAAGACATCTGAAGGCACCCCTGTTCAGGAAAGTTTTTAATGGTTGATGTTTTATTGTGTTTTTAATGTTTTGTTGGGAGCTGCCCAGAGTAGCTGGGGCAACCCATTCAGATGGCCGGCATATAAATTTATTTTGCCCTCGGTCCAGTATACCTGAAGGAGCGTCTCCACCCCCATCGTTCTACCCGGACACTGAGGTCCAGCACCGAGGGCCTTCTGGCGGTTCCCTCACTGCGAGAAGCCAAGTTACAGGGAACCAGGCAGAGGGCCTTTTCGGTGGTGGCGCCCTCCCTGTGGAACGCCCTCCCACCAGATGTCAAGGAGAACAACAACTACCAGACTTTCAGAAGACATCTGAAGGCAGCCCTGTTTAGGGAGGCTTTTAATGTTTGATGTATCATAGTATTTTAATAGCCTTTTGGAAGCCTCCCAGAGTGGCTGGGGAAGCCCAGCCAGATGGGCGGGGTATAAATAATACATCATCATCATCATTCTTCTTCTTCTTCTTCTTCTTATTATTATTATTATTATTATTATTACTAAATAATTATTATGGAGCATGACCAGCCTCTTTTAACTCCTCATTTCTGAGGACTGCGTCTTTAACTCTCTTTCCCCAACCAGGTCCACCGGACATCAAAGGCAGAGCATCCATCTTCAAAGTCCACCTCCGGCCTCTCAAACTGGATGCAGATATCAGCAGAGATACTCTGGCTCGGAAGATGGCAGCCCGGACCCCAGGATTCACAGGTGAGATGTGGGCAGAATGCCAGCATGTGGACGGGGGAGAGCAGGAGCGCTATTGGTCAGAGGGGGCACCTGAGCGGGAACCTGTAGGGCAGGCTACCCCAACCTGGCGCCCTCCGGATGTTTCGGACTACAACTCCCATAAGCCCAGCACATGGCAGAGGCTGTTGTGGGGCTTGGCATGACTTCCTTGTTTGACTCATTTGGCTGTGTTGTTTCTTTGGAAGCAGAGGTTGCAACAGAAAGGCAGGAGCAGGAGCCCCAGTTCTGACACAGTCAGGTGCTATTTGTTACTTTGTGGGCCTCTGCCATCTTGTCAGAGGAGCCTTCCTGCCCCACCCTGCTGCTTGGCCTGGGGTCTAAGTGGAACTGGGTAGCCTGAGGTGAATGGTCCTTCCCCACAGAACAGTCTCTGGCAGCTGTGGAGGAGCACATCTGCTTTGGGAAAGAGCTTGCAGAGTCTGCGGCAACAAGCTTCAGTGAGAAAGAAAAAGGCACAGGGATATGGACACCCCTACCCCTCCTTGAGTTAAAACAGAAAAGGGCATTGCCCTGCCACACTGGATTAGGAATGCCAAGGAAAGAGTTGTTCCTTCCCCCTGCTTTTCATGATTTGTTCTCATGAGAGCCAGTGTGGTATAATTGTTATCGAGTGTCAGACTAGAACCTGGGAGACCAGGGTTCGTATCCCCCACTCAGCCAGGAATCTTACTGGACGACATTGGGCCAGCCCCCACCTCACCCCTCACAAGGTTCTTGTGAGACCATAGTGGGAAGGGGAAAGCCATAAACACCCCCTTGAGCTTCTTGAAGGAAAAGGTGTTTAAATATAGGAAATAGAATAATAATAAATAAATGTTTTGCCAGCTCTGAAGGTGCTTGAAGGAGCTTTCAGGCTGATCTGGACTATCTCTTCCTTGGAATAAATTTCAAAAGACCTTCTTAAAGCTCTGCCAAACAGAAGGTTGCTGAAGACGCCAAGTTCCCTTTTCCTTTAGCTGTTGCACTAACATATCTCTCTCTCTCTCTCTCTCTCTCTCTCTCTCTCTCTCTCTTTCTCTGTCTCTTTTTCCAGGTGCCGATATCTCCAACGTTTGCAATGAGGCTGCCCTCATTGCTGCACGACACGCCAGTCCCACTGTGAACGAGAAGCACTTTGAACAGGCCATTGAGAGAGTCATTGGGGGTGAGGGTCCCTGACTGCTCACCATGCCAGCTCTGAGTACCAGTTGCTGGGGAACAGGAGCACAGGGAAAGCTGTTCCTGTAGACTTCTGCCGCCGTGGGAAGCAGGATGCTGGTTTAGTTGGGCTTGTGGCCTGATAAGGAGATGTCTTGGCAGGCTGTCAGATCCTGAGCATTTATTTCCAAGCAAATCTTGCCAGTTTCAATGGGGCAAGTCAGGGTGCGATTGCACTGGCAGCTTCCTGCTGATTTACTGGTGGATATGCCACTGAACGTGGCCTCTTCTGTTCTTCCCAGGCCTTTCACACATTGCTTTTTAGGCTTCCCAGACCTGTCTGGTCACTGTGGGGAATGGGGTGATGAATTAGATGCCCCTTTGGCCTGACCTAGCTTCCCAGTGACCTATGGCCATCACTAGACCTCCAAGTACTTGCCTATCCCCCTCTTGATGTCATCTCAGCTGGCGACTGTCATCATATCTTGCAGAAGTGATTTCCAAACATTCTTCTTGGGCAGGGGTCAGCAAATTTTTTTAGACGTGGGCCGGTCCACTGTCCCTCAGACCTTGTGGCAGGCCAGAGAAGCAGCACTGGGGGGGGGGGGGGCGGAGCTGGAAGAAGAGGCGAGGGGGGCAAGTAGTCCGCCCCAGCCCCAGCTGCTGCACTTACCTGCTGCCACTGCCGCCTCCGCTGCTGCTTCTTCTTGTGGATAGGCAGAGCGAGCTTGTCTGCTTCGCTCTCTGGCCCACAGGAGCACCAGGCAGTGGCATTGGAGGGAAGATGAGTGGCGCAAAAGGGCTAGCTCCAGAGATGGGCTGCTTAAAATGGTGCTCAGCCAGCTCAGCCCAGCCCCCTTCCTCCTCTAGGCAGGGCAGGGAGAAGCCAGGAGAAGGGAGGGAGGAGGTGCTGCTGCGGCATGTGTGAGGGAGGAGGGGGGAATGTAATGGCACGTGGGGAAATGGCGCAGCCCGAATGAACAGAATCCCCACGCCGATCCATGGACAGTCCATGGGCTGGATCCTGAAGGCAATTGGGCCTGATCCGGCCTGCGGACCTTAGTTTGCCGACCCCTGTTCTTGGGTTTGTGTGCCTCTGCAACAAGAGCCTCAGCTACTGCCTTTTGCTCCTGAGAAGAGCAGAGCTGAGCAGAGCAGAGCCCTGCTGAGTTTTGTGTGGGTGGAGAAGAAGCATTTGCAGTTCCCCAGTAATTTTAACAACCCAAAGAGAAGTGGTCCCCAGAGGGACCCGGCCTTGAGCAGTCCTCTGCAGTTGCAGATACTTTGCTGTGGAAACTGTTAGTGAAAGGAAACTGAGAAGCAGGACAGGGAGAAAGCTTCCCTAAGGGAAGCAGAGGCTTAGCGGCTTCTGTGCTGCAGTTGGAGCATTGCTCTGCCTCTTGTGGGTGAACCAGCTGACCATATTGCCTTACAGCTTCTGGTTGCAGAATGTTCCTATAGCAGAGTTAAAGAAGCGAGTCTTTGATCTTCTCTGTGGAGGCAAGAATTTAGCATTAACAGCTTGCAATTAGAGCTCTCGTATTTTCCATCATGAACAGCAGGTTTTGTGTGGATTCTCCAGTGGGTTGGTATCTGCTGGGAGTGTGTGGTGAGTGAAGAGCTTTCTTGTTGCTTTTGACAAACACTGCACTTTCCTTCTTCTCCCCCACCCCCCTTCTTCCCTCTTTCTCCAGGGCTTGAGAAGAAGACCCAGGTCCTGCAGCCAAATGAGAAGACCGTAGTGGCTTACCATGAAGCTGGGCACGCTGTGGTGGGCTGGTTCTTAAAGCATGCTGACCCTTTGCTCAAGGTGCATCTCCCCCAGCCAGTGGAAGCTCTCCTAATATAAACACAAAGCAGGTTGTGGAGCGGGTAAAGCCAGCTGAGCTCCAGTTCTTTTCCCGAAGGGCCAGGTAGCTCAGTGAAGGTCCCCATTTGGTTCAGAAGGCTCAACAGGGTTGTTCTGTCCCAGGTGGTGGTCTCAGTCAGATGAGGTTCCAGCCCCAGAATGAGGTTCCAGGCAAGAGTTCAGGTTCCAGCAAGCCAAGCAAATTTAGGTGAAGTCCGCTTTTTGGTTAAGTAAAAAAACAAGGCAAAGTCCAGCACCTGGAAAGGTAAAGTCCCAAGTAGCACTGGGAGATTCATACAAGCTAGAGATTCATACAAGCAAGCTACATTATTGCTTCAGCTGCAAACCGTCCCGGTCGGAGGCCTGAGCAGGGCTTCAGCACAGTCCAGGTGGCTAGCTATGCCTCTGCTGGGAGCAGCCTCCGTTCCTTAAAGGGGCCTTGCCTGTAGGCTCCAATGGAATAGGAGAGACGGGGGCTTCTGGCAGGAGTCCTCTGACCAAGAGAGTGGCAGTGTGACTTCCTCAGGTGGTAGTGAGATGGGCTGCTGGGCACAGAGGTGCTTCCAGGAGACCAGGGTCAGTTGTGGCTGATGTTGAGGTCACTGCTTCATGGCCTCATCCCGCTAACCTGGAGGGTCTGCCGTCCCCTTGAGCCTCCCTAGTTCCGGCTCCAGGTGCTAATTGCCTCCTGGCAGATCTGAACTGAATGAGGAAACAGGATCTGGGTGTTCCTTGCAGGATAGCACCCCAGGATGCTCCTGTTAAGCTAGGAGCAATCTAATGCAGGATAGGTCCTTGACTTCACTTGCATTGTCGCTGGATCAGGGGCCGAGTCCAGAGGCAAAGGAAGGAAGGATGGTGTAGAAAAATCCCCCTATATGGCAATGCTGATTTGGAGCAGGATAGCAGCAAGGGGGCATACAGGGAAAGGGCTGCCTGTTAGTGTAGGCAATACTGAGCTAGATGGACCCATAGTCTGACTCAGTATAAAGCAACTTATTACAGCTGGGTTGGACTCAAAACAGAGATCTCCCCCCCCCCCCGCCCGAAGTGCCCAGCTGAGTCAGACCCTCCCTTTGCCATTCCCAGCAGGGGCGAATTGCTCTCTACTTCCAGAAATAGTTGTGTGTGTAACAGACTGCTGTACTTGCAGATGACAGCTGATGAGAGCAATTGGCGTTCCTTGTTTTGGAAATCACTCTATGTAATTTAGGTCCCTTCAATACAATTTTTTCCCCCTGCATGTAAATCTTTGCCCTTCAAGGGAACTGCAGCAACCTTTGGGTGATGCAGTAAATGTCTAACTGACTCTGCATGGGTTGTGGGGAGGTGAGTGAGTGTCTTCCGCTCCCTGCTGCTCCACTTTCCTGTTGACTCGAAGCTGGACTGGGCTCTGCCTTGCTGACCTTGGCTCTGCATGTTCCTGGCAGGTCTCCATCATCCCCCGGGGCAAGGGCCTGGGCTATGCACAGTACCTGCCCCAGGAGCAGTTTCTCTACACCCGGGAGCAGCTCTTCGACCGCATGTGCATGATGCTGGGGGGCCGCGTTGCTGAGCAGCTCTTCTTTGGCCGCATCACAACCGGTGCCCAGGATGACCTCCGGAAGGTGACGCAGAGCGCCTATGCCCAGGTAATGCCCCATCAAGACATGCCCTGTGCTGCTGGGTGCCCTGGGTATGAGGACGTAATGAGAGCCCTTTGTCTGATGCAGCAGCTTTGTTAGAGATGCCCTGTTTAGAAGCCAAGGGTAGTTGATAAGTGGAAAGCTCATTCAAAGTGTTGACTTCTTACTTCAGAAACAGAGGTTAGTTCTTTTGCAAAGGCACAGGAACCGCTTACCTGCTCCCCACATCAGTTATACAGGTGTGCAAGGAAGAGCTCTATGCACGTGCACACACACACACACATCCACATGCGACTTAAAAAGAGTCCTGCTGAAGGAGCCAGCGGAGACCCACCTGGTCTAGCATTTTGTTCTTGCAGTGGCCAACCAGATGCCTCTGTGAACTCTGCAAGGAGGACCTGAGTGCAATAGCACTTACTCTACTTATGATTCCTAGCAACAGGTATTCAGAGGAATACTTCCTCCAATAGTCGAAGTGGAACATAGCCATCTTGGCTGGTAGCCGTATTTTTATCCTCCAGGAATCTCTCTAATCCTCTCAAGGGCAGACTTGAGAGTGGAAGGAAAGAATGAGAGGGAAAGAAATGTCGGAGAGTCAGTCTTCTGGTCAGAGCAGGGGGGAGGTTTATCACTTGCTAAATTTGTGCCCTGCCTTTCCCCACCAAATTGTAGGATCCAGGGATAATTGTCTGACTCTGCGTTCACAGCTTTGCATGCACCCAGGCTGGTGCCAGCTGCCTTGTCTGGGCTCTGCTTCACTCTGGACCTTTCTAACGTCTAATTTTGCAGAAAGCAAGCTTCTGTCTCCCAAGACCTGGGAATGTGAAACTCTTGGGAAATTGGGGCAGCTCAAGATGGAGGCCCTGGGGCAAGAGAAATAACCCGGCACCCCATTGTCTCTGCCACTCCCCGCCCCCGCTGCCCCCGGTCCTGCTGCTGGCTCAGGAGTGTTGCTCTCTTTCCAGGTGGTGCAGTTTGGCATGAGTGACAAGCTGGGTCAGGTCTCCTTTGACCTGCCGCGGCAGGGTGATCTGATGCCCGAGAAGCCTTACAGCGAAGCCACCGCTGAGCTGATTGACGAAGAGGTGCGTGCCTTGATCAACACGGCCTATGAGAAGACCCTGGAGCTGCTGACTCAGTGCCGTGGCCACGTGGAGAAGGTACGGAGCCAGGCAGAAGCTCCCTGCTGACTTGTCCTGCACTTCAAATTGGGTCTGCTTGCTGCCCACAGCCCACGTGCCACCCCTATTTCAAAGACGCTGAAATGGGACACATTTGCAGGTTAAATGGAGGCAGCACAGCAGGGACCATTAGAAGCAATGAAGGACATGGAAACTACTCTTGAGGGGAACAGTTTAATTTTGCTGCAGGAAGGAATGCACAGTGGGAGTTGTAGCTTCTCTCCTTAATTTGCATTATGTTTCTTAATGGGCTTCTATAGTGTTGCTTGATCTCCATAGCCATATATTCATTGGGTGATATTCAGCTAAGTTCTGCACAGAATAGACCCATTGGAATTAATGAACATGACTATGTTAGGGCCATTAGTTTTGGTGGGTCTGCTCATGACTAAAACTTAGTTGTCCTAAGACAAATAGCAGAAGTCGCTGATCTGGATCAGGGCTGGCATTAGCACCCAGCCTCCTTGGGCACCTGCAGGGCTCCCAGTGCCCAGCAGGGCTTAACACTGACACGTTGCTCCTCATAAAAAATTCTGCCATGGCACTCCAGGTAGCTGTACCATCTTAATTTCCCACAATGCCTACATCAGGGGCGGTGTTGTTGGTCACATGGCTGGTAGCTCCAGAGGAGTCCAGTGACCTGTTTACTTTTTATTTTGACTCTTGCAGGTAGGAAAGCGTCTCCTAGAGAAGGAAGTCCTGGAGAAGGCAGACATGGTGGAGCTGTTGGGGCCCAGGCCCTTTGCAGAGAAATCCACCTACGAGGAGTTTGTTGAGGGGACCGGGAGCTTGGAAGAAGACACCTCCCTCCCCAAGGGCTTGAAGAACTGGAATCTCGAGCAGGAGGAGGAGAGAGCCCAGGAGAAGGCCTCTTAGGGAAAGCGGGGCCAGCCTGAAAAGAAACGCATGGCACATTGTCCATTGGTGAAGCACCAAGGCCTGTTTCTTTGGCTGGGGGCAGCATTGCCGAGAGACCAGCTGAGCCTCACTTTGCTATGGAATCATGGAACACTGTCAGGCTCCCCTTCCACCAAAGGACCAGCAACAATGTTCAAGGACCACTGTCTGCAGCAAGCAACCTTCTTCAGTTCTCCCCCTCCAACGAAGGACATGAACTGGGATGGTTGCTTGGAGCAGAGAAAAGCAGGTGCCCTCTCCTGAGCTGATCACAAACAGCCTCTGTGCCTCCAGTAAACTCATCGACCATCTGACACACACAGACCCAGCAGTCTGGGAAGGTAAGAGCTTTCCAGGAGACCGCTCTTCTCAAGGGACCAAGGGCTGCCTTATTATGCTCAGTGCCTTCACTCCAGCTTCCCCCCTGCTTTCCCTTCCCTTCCCCTCCCCTGCCAGCCTGCCTTGCAAATGGGCAAGAGTGAACAGCAGAAGGCCATGCAGAAGAATTTCTGTGAATCTTGAGAACCCTGTGGACTTATCTAAGGGTGGAAGTGAATAGGTCTGAATAGGAACATGGTGCTAGTTTAAATGGTGCTACTTGAATCCTTAGCTTCTAGTTCTGTTGGCATAAGGGGCCCCAGAGGATTCTGGGGGCAGGAGCCCCAAGAAAATCCAAAAGGGCCACTCCAGACCATGGCTGTCCTGTGTGCAACATCAGCTGCTTTCCCATTGCCTGCAGAGCAACCTCCTTTACACAGTGCCTGTTATTTCTCACCACCAAATGCCTTCCCTACAGAGGAGGCTTTGTCTTGAGGGCAGCAGTGCAGGAACTCCCTCCTGGTGGTTTAGGCAGTTTATACTTCAGTCTCACCTGAGTCCCTGCAAAGGAGCAGCTCAGGGCACCTTTGGGCCCTTTACTTCCTGCTGCTTTTGCCTTGGAAATGTCACCTATGGTGGGCAACCAGTGGACTTCCATGCAAGACATCTTAGTGGCTTCGGGGCTCTATCTCCTAGATCAGTGTTGGAGCAGTCAAGGCAGGAGGATATGCAGCCCAACACACCCCACCACCACTTCCAGCACTCCTTTCTTGGCACCTTGTGCTCATTTGCCAAAAAGCTTAGAATTTGTACCTGTGAGGGTTTTGATGTGGGTGTGTTGTGCCAACTCTATTGTAGCCGCTGCCTTTGGAACCACTTCATCCAGCCTTCCGCCAGATGCCAAATCAACCTGGCATTTGCCCATGTATTGCCCACTGGGCAGAAGTCATCCAGAACCCCCTGCCCCACGTTGGCAAAGCCTCCCATGTAAAACCTGTGTGTCAGCCTTGCTCTTCCGTCTCCACTCCACCCCCACTGCTAGCTGCTTCTGCTGTTTACTCACTTGAATGCTGGTCATTCCAAAGCATTTGACCGACCGGCTTCTGAAAAAGTGACTCAGCAGAAACAACGCTGACTAGCTCAGCAAAACTGCTGGCTTTACTGAAAGTCATATTTGCTACAATCAAAGACCAAAATAAGTTTGGGCACCACCTTCTTCCAGGAGTCCAGCATAGGAGCCGTCTTCTGCATGATGAGTTGCTTTTTTCTTTCCCTGTCCTTGAGAACCTTTGCAGGGAGTCGCATTTTCACATGAAAGGTGCCCCACATCTACCATATAGGTATAGGTCAGACTTATGTGTCCTTCTTGCCCAGTAATGCTGCATTCCCCAGCCTTTCCCACCAGGGGTCCTCCAGATGTTTCAGAACGGGCTGATGGGAGCTGTAGTAATTGTAATGGTTTTGTCTGTTTTTATAGTCTTTTCTGTTGTTAAAACCTGACCTGGGACCTTAGGGTTGAACCAGCGGGCCACAAATCTTATAAATAAAACAGCTCAGAGCATCTGAAGAGGACCAGGTTGGGGAAGGCCAGCCTGCCCTGACTGTTGCAACTCTCCAGGGCCTTGAGCAGAGGTCATATGGATTGTGGGCACCTCTGAGAGGCCTCTTGGTTTGCACTCACTTCAGTAGGTTTTCCCCTTCTCTCCTCTTCAGCTTTTTGCGCACATCCCATAAATTTAGCCCTGTATAGAAGGAGAGACAGTGTGCTGCTGAAGTGTGTGCAAGCGTAACCTAATTTAAAAATGAAACACTCAAGCCCCCGAAAGACAACCAGGTTTCTAAAGAAGAGGAAAACCTGTATCTTTTGTAAACAAAGGCAGATGTGCAAACTTTGGTAAGCAGATCTGCAGGGAGGGCAACAAGGAGCAATAGATAAAGTACCAAGAACATTACAGATAGCAGTGGTGTGATGTGTCAGTGTGGGCACTACTGAATATATATCTCAGGTAAAATGGGAGGTATATGGAGGCTGAAGGAGGTGTGTAGGATTAGCAGGTTGTGACAAAGCCACTGATGAGGGGGAACAAATCAGGTTGGGCACAAGTCATCCCCAGTTGAGTCTCAGTGTTATCGGTAGGGAGCAAGAAAACACAGTTTGCAAAAAGCAGATTTTGTGGGCTCTGCAGCTGCTGGCTGGAAACTTACAGCACCCCACCCCCACCTCACTTCCATTGTGCTGTGGATTCTGACTTCAGCAGCCTTTCCTTCCATGCAAGGACTAGGGAAGGAATCTATTGGACTTGGGAATGCAAGCGTATTTATTTGATAAACAGCCTGTTTTCTTCTGCATGTGGGTTTGTTTGTTTCCTTGCTTCATAAGAACAAAGCAAAACAACAGAAAAAGCAATGATTTTGCTTTAATGGTTCAGACTACATTGCCAGGACACACCCTGTGATCTATTGCTGGGTCTGTTCCACAGCTTTAGAGGCCACTGCTGTCTGACTCCAGGAGTTGGGGGACAGCAATAAATCATAACTGGGCACATTCAAACTTCAAACCCCAAGTGCAGAAACCTGGATTATACACGTCTGTTGGGTGAATGACAAGACAGTGGTGTTCAGGGCATCATCAAGGTCAGACCTGGGTCTGCACGGTCGATTGGGCAGTTTTCCGGCTCATGGCACCAACAAGTGGGTTGTGTGACAGAGTCAAAGCTACAGCCCAGCCCCAAGAACAGCAAAGGACACGTTGGGTCATCGTTAGGTGATATCCAGCACACTTCTGATTGGCTCCTATAAAAGCTGTAGTTCTGCCTCAGCCAGAGCAACTGAGACTTTGTTTTGCCAGCTCTTACACCTGGCCCAATGAGAGGCCAAGAGCTGGGCAAGAAGTATCTGGAAGTGCCACCTCCTGCCTTCCTGACCCCTGTTCATTGTGTGCCTGCAGAAAAGCTCTGGTTGGTCCTCTGTGCCCAGGTGAATACTGTTGCGTGTGCTGAGCATTGCAGAGGCAGCAAAGGAGCCCCCAGCCAAGCAACTGGCTGGACCTGTTGGCATGAGGAAGGAGGGCGCGAGAGAATGGTATGGGTCATTCTAGCTGCTGCTCCTAGAAAATTTGGTTCTGTGGCTTTAAGAAACCCTGATTGCTGTGAAGGACAGCCTCCAGCTCCAGGGGTGATCTGTCAGGCTTATTGAGGCTGACTTCTCCCACCTGCGCACAATGCAAGGCCACAGAAATTGTGCTTTGCCAAGAGTGAGCAACTCAGAGGTGAGTCTCCAAGCATGAAGGGGCTGGACTTGATGGAAACATGAACTCACCACCTGGAAGAGCTTTGTGGCCTTTGCCTTCAAGTGGCCTTGATGCTGTCACTGTGCCAAGTGACAAAAAAGGAAGCGCGCCAGGGAAGTCTGTCCTGGCCAAGCAGAGCTGTGTGGCCTTGGCTCCCCTGCTCCCCTTGCCTCTGAGCCTCTGTAATTGTGCTGATCTGGTGGTATCCCTGCTGCAGCATCCTGCCTCCACTTTGGCCAACAAAGCTGACTGTTCCTCAGATCATAGCAAGGATGAAACCAGCCTCACATCCTCCAGAAGAGGCTGCTTTTCGGTGAGGTCCCTCTTCTTCCACAAGCCCCAGTTAGATCCAGCTTAAATTGGCACAGAGACTCGGGGTTCCAGGGTTGGCTTCAGGTTCCTGTGTTATAAACAACAAACTGGGTTTCGTGAACTGGAAGGGTGTGGATGCACTTGAGAGCATCCTTGCAAACAGCTGAATTTGGCTGTGGAAGCAAAGGATCAACTTGGGAAGCAGGCAGCTGTTGTTCTCCCTGAGCCCCCTCTCGGCACATGCACACACACATTCCCTGGTGGCTCATATGTCATCTGGGCATCATGATACACCAGCATTTCCACTTCAGCTGGCTGCGAGATCGGCTTGTGCTGCAATCAGCAGATGCTTATCCGTTAAGCCGTGAAACTCTGGACAGGCCTCAGAATCCTCGTCATCTACGCTCTGCGCTCCACAGTGGGGCTTGAAAGTTTATCTCCTCTGGCGTGGCAGGCAAAGTGGAGAGGGCTGAGGGCTGTGCATTTTTGAATTCCCAAAGAGGAGGAAGGAGGGCATCTGCAGCTCCATTTGTCTTGACACAAATCCCTCTTGCCTTAAGATGCCAGCATTTTGCTGCAGAGGATGGAGGCTGCTGCTTGCTACAGACTCATCCCAGGAATGCATGAGAAGATTTTGTCGCCCTCTGATCTGTTTGGCAAGGAAACTGGCTTTAAACTAAGGCCCAGACCACCTCTCTTAGTGGCTGTAAAGAAATGCAGCATTCCCTTCACCCATGGCTACTGTGGTGTCTCAGGCTGTGGAGCCTCTAACCCCCCCCCACTCCCTCCCCCAGAAAGATGCAGTCACCCAGAACAGGGCTGTGCAGTTACTCTGTAGGCTTTGGGGCTTGTGCAGTGCCCCCATCTCTGTTGGAGGTCCGGAGAGTCAGTGTGGTTGATAGATTAGAGGGCTGGGCTGAGCTCCGGCCTGTGGTCCCACCTAACTGAATGGCCTCAGCTGCAAGTCGCCACCTCTCAGCCTCCGGTTCAATGTCACTGACAGACATGTTTCAATAGCAAACCCAGTAAGGACTGCGGCACATTTGCAAAGTGAATGGAGCAACATGATTTGAATGGTGTAGGGCTGGGACAGAGAAGCTGCTGCTCCTGCCCCATCCTGGCTTTCCCATCCTGAGAAGGAGAGGGGGGGAGAGAGGGGATGCAACCCTCTGGGTCTAGCTAACTGGGTGCCAACAGCAGGTGCCCAGTCTGCCAAGTGGCAACACCAAGTGGCTGACCAGCCCTGGTGAGGAAGGTAAGGTAAACTGGGCTCCCAAACTTTCTGAGGCCCAAAAACCTCAATAGGGTACAAGAGGGTGTGTAATCCTTGGGAGGAGCCTGTGCTGAAGGGGACCCCAGAGACTGAACTAACTCCCTTGTCCCTGCTACAAGGGCATTCAGGCACCAGAGTGCCACCACTAGGGAAAACATAAGCTGGGTCCAGCACTTGGCTGAGAGCTTCTGGTTTAATGCACAACAGGGCAAGAAGCAGTCTCAGCAGAGTGCCTCTTTCCACTGGCACAAAGAGGCCTCCCCAGTTCACAAGGGGACGTACCATAGGACGGGCTTAGCTGCTCAATTCAGTCCTGCTCCTTCCTGGCTTCCAAGCAGTTGTTTGTCACCCTCGCCGGCCGTGGAGGGAGCTCTTCCTCCTCATGAGAATGCACAGAGTTGCAGGAGGAGAATCGTGCAGCTGCCCTGAGGCTGAGCCAGGCCAAGCCTGTGGATGCTGTGTGCTAAGAAGACCGAAACCCCAAAGCAGCAGCTGGGAGTTAAGGCCACTGGGAAGAAAATGTGCTTTCGGAAGTGAGGGCTGGTTCCACCCTTTCCCAGCAGGTCCTCCTGGCAGCTGGACTTTTGGCTTCACCACATATCCTGGAAGTGTTGTAGAAATGGTTCTGAGTTTCCCCCAGGTTCCTTTGGTATAACAAGCTTCCTTTCCCTGGCTGAGACGCTGCCTCCCATCACCCCCAGCATTGCTCAAGGCACGTGGCTGAAGAAGGGGAGCTTTTTCTCTATTGCTGTGTGCTTCAAGCCGCTCTCCCTCTCCCGTTTCTACTCGTCCCCAGCAAGGTAGCCTCTTGTTGGTGTGTCCATCGCCACAGGCTTTGTTGAGAAGGTAGCAGCAGAAGGTTCAAAAGTGCCTAAAGGAAACAGGGCCGCAGCCGTCTTCCCTAGACGTGGCATCTGCTGCCTGGTGTTGATGGCAATGCAGAGAAGGTCCTGATGGGCAAATGTAACTCATGGCCGGGGGCTAAGCGAAATGATTTTTACACAACCAGCAAGACTGGCAAATGTCTTGACCTGGGAGGGAGGAAGGGAGGCAGAGGAGGAGGCAGAATGAATGTCTCTTAAGGTCACAAATTGCTTGGAATTTGTGGTTAGTGCAAGAGTGAGTGTTGGCACCTTGGTCTGGCTTCTGGCTCTCGTTATTCTTCTTTCGGCTTCTCCACAGTAAGGAAAGTGTCTGCTTTGCTGGCCTGGAGCTCCGAGTCACTGAGGTGCTTCTTCTCCCGGCCCTGATCACCTTTTGACCTCGTCCAGGATGGGGAGCGCAGGTAGCCGGCCCGGGGGTTAGGGTGGGGGTGGGGGTGCAGACCTATGCCGAGAGAAAGAAAGGCAGGTCGGGACTGACCAGCACACCTGGTTGCTTCCTCACACCGACAGACCTTTCGTTAGGACTGCCGTATGTCCGGAATTTCCCAGACATATCTGGGGATTTTTCCACCCAAAATAGCGTCCAGGCAGAGTTTTCAGAAATTGTTTAGAATGTCTGGGAAAATCCGGGTATATGACAGCCTACACTGGAAGTGTTGGGTTGTTGTTGTTGTTGCAAATTCCCTATTTTAAAAAGCTCAAAACTTTCTTTCTTTTTTGGAGATTTTGCAAAAATCAGGGCTCAGCCACACTTTCGTCTGCCCATATTCTGATTGCATTGTGTACCAACTAATTCCCCCAGGTCTAAGAGCTTCGCCATTGTTCTGTGGCTGTGCCTTGAGAAAAATCCATTGTACCCATTGACTCAATAGCTCGGTAAGCAACATCTCTCTTCGGATTTTCTATGCATCTGAGAAGATCCAGTTCAGTGGGTAAGAACTGATTTTCACAAGGCACAGCTGCAGAACAATGAGAAAACCTCTCGGACCCTGGGGATTTACCGTATTTTTCCATGTATAACACGCCCCCATGTATAAGATGCCCCCTATTTGGGGGGACTCCAAATTAAGAAAATGGAAAATGGCAGCCAGTTGCCAGCAGCCCTTCTCACAGCCACCAATCATCAGCACTATCGCCACTGAGAATCTCCTGCTCGCAGCTGCGACCAATCGCCCAACCCCACTCTGCACTACCCAAGTATAAGACGAGGGAAATTTTAAAGCTAATTTTTAAATTAAAGACCCTCGTCTTATAGACGGAAAAGTACGGTAATCGGGGCACAATGCAATCAAAATACAAGTCAAGTTTGGGCGAGCCCTTAATTTGTGACCCATCTTTCCACATACTGGGTATCAAAGGCAGCTATCTGAAGCAATGTACAATAAAAACAAAACAAATATCCAAAGCAGATAAAACAACAGCAGAGCAGAAGAGAAGCAGATTAAAACAGTAACCAACTTAAAATTCTCAGTGAGAAACACAAAGTCCTCCCGCTCCGGCGAGGGGCAGCTAGTCATGCGCAACGCCAGCTCCCAGCTGTGTCCACATCAAAGGACACATCCAGCTAGTTCCGTGGGGCCTTGATGAACAGCTCACGTGGGTCTCCCTTGCTGTACTTGTGGCCTGTGCAGCCAATACATTTTGCAAGGCCTGCTCAAAATCGAATAAGCTCCCTTTCCAGACGCAGCCTCCCAGTGAAAGAGGGAGGACTTTGAGCCCCGCATTTTCTGTGAAGAAGCAGAACAGAGGTGTGGGATCCACTGGGTGTTTTTGGCAGATCCCCTGAGAGTCTGCTCACCTCATTCTGTGTGATGCATACACATGATGGCCGATAATAACAAATCAAAAAGCCGACCTGCAGCCTGGATTTCCCTCCCTGCCTCTTCTTGTCTGCTGAGAGTGCAGGGAACTCTCCTCATTAATTCCACTCACACTTTCCCACCAAGGAGGCTGATCTGCATTTCCACTCCATCTGTGTCACTGGGATGCAGCTGCTGCCTCTGCAGACACCATCGCAGACACCCTCTTCATACCCCTCTCAGCACAGCTGCTCATCGTGCCATTGCTCTGGGAGGGGCAGGAGAAGAGGGCCTGGAATCATGGGGTGGGGGAGCCCTCCCTCCTCCCTACACACACAGCGCACAAGCCCTCCCTAGAGCAATAGCTTGTGCATCATCCTCAAGCAGATAATGAGGACATCATCACTCTGAGGAGAACCAGCTTGCCCCAGGGAGAAGCTTGATATTTTCCACAATCAAAGAGAACATCCTCTAAGCCAAAGTGTCTCCCTTTCTGAGACACCTGTCAAATGCTATCTGTTTTCTGAGACTCTTGGCACAGCTGGGCTGCTTAATGAGGCGCACACACCCCCCTACCGGCATGCTTGATTAAGCAGATTTCACACTGTCACTCCATGCTTAGGTTCCTTATCATCACAGGTGGGGTTGATTGGCTCAGGTGACCTTTCTGCCGCAGCAGCTCTGCCTGGGGTGACGTGCAAGCCCCACAAGGCAGTTGCCAGGCACTCTTCCCCCCCACCACTGCCCTAGTCTTTGTGCCCTAGATCTTGCCTAGCTGATTAAAAGTATCTTACTCTGTTTGCAATCCTGTTCCCACTTAACTGGGAGTAAGCACCATAGAACTCAGTGGGACTTACCTCTGGCTAGAGATGGATAAGATTACGCTGCAAGAATTGGGCCTCATAGACTCACTCTTGTGCACTGAACATCGGCAGTTTTTTTAAAAGTAATTTTGAGAATTAGATGCATGACAAAAAAGAAATTAGGGCACCTGAGTACAGAAACATACTTTGCGGAGCCGTAAGGCACCATACAGAGTTGCCATTTTGCAACTGAATATGCTTCAGGTTGAAGGCAACAGATCTCAGGGTGTACATCTGATGCTTAGGCCCTTTGTGGCTTCATGTCTGAACTGCTTCTTGTTAAACTTAAAGCCTGGGGAGGGGAACAAGAGATCAGAATTATACTGAAATCAATAAAATCCTACCGAATGGGGTAACAACATTAATCCCGGCCAGCAGGAACTATGGTATAAAAAGGAAAGCATTCTAAGAAGCTGCAGAAACGGCAACTTTCTTTGTGGTTAGAAAATTTTCTAGGATCAAAACTGGAGAGCAGAGTCGCCTCTCCAGATAGGCTTCTCCTAAGTAATCTCACACTTGCAAGTGAGATTACTAGAGGGTGGGGTGGGTGGAAAGGTGTCAGCTGACACCCCCCCCCCCCAGGATAAGGCACTTGCTTAGCTGCTTTGCAAAGCCAATTTATATGACACTGCCTCTGCCCACATGCCTAGCAGGATGAGTGCCACCTTGATCATTTGATCTGTAGCTGTTGGCTCGACCCAGCAGTCTCATCTTGCGCTCTTTTGTCAAGGATGATAGGAGTTGTAGTCCAGCAACATTTCAAGGCCCACAGCTTGCTGATCCCTCTTTTGAATCCCAACATGTTTCTCCCCCAGCCTTTGGAGCTATCTTAGGTCTATGCAGATGTATGCAGTTGGAATTGACTAATTAGTTCCTCCATTTTAAAGCTTGCATAATTAATTGGTTTAAGATTCAATCGAGA
This sequence comes from Podarcis vaucheri, assembly GCF_965113315.1. Classification (NCBI taxonomy): domain Eukaryota; kingdom Metazoa; phylum Chordata; class Lepidosauria; order Squamata; family Lacertidae; genus Podarcis; species Podarcis vaucheri. Next base: position 51,997,682 of record NC_138765.1, on the reverse strand, counting down.
GACCATGCTTACCAGCAGGGGATTCATTGCCTGTATTCTCATCGTCGGAGTCAGCAAAGACCTCCGCCAGCTCCTGGTCAGACATGTCTGTAAGCTCAGTTAGGTCCAGAAGGTCAAAGTGCACCTCGAGGGAGGAGACGCTGCTCAAAGGCTCTGCGGAGACAAGATGTCAGTGAGAACCATGACCGGTTAGGCAGTGTGGGAACAGATGAGAAGGCTCTCTGATAGGGTCAGTTGTCCTGGACTCGGACATGCCCTCCCCACACTGCAGATGGTCTGCAAACTGAGGCCTGAGAGGGAACACTGGCGGGTTAATGGCAGAGGCAAGATTTGAGCCAGGGACTTTCCTGGTTCCGTAGCTCAGCCTTTTAGCCTCTGCACTTTAAATGAATGCAAAGTATGCTTCTTATTTGTGGTCAGCTCCCCGATGGGCCTTTCTGCAGCTCCCAGGAGATGCAGCTGTAAGGGAGTCCAGGGTCTCAGGGGGAGTTGCTGAGCTAGGCTAGGGGCCCAGAAAGCTCTTTGCCTTCTCCTACAGCCAGCAGAGAGCCAACTCCTTCCTTCTAGGTTTTACTTACGCCTGCGCTCCGCAACCTGCAGCAGCCCAGAAGTGGGGATTGGGATCCCTCCTTCTTCCTCAGCAGGGGGGCTGTGGGGCTCTTCCACCAGTCCATGTATGGGTACAATAATGGGGGCCAGCCGCTCTGGCGTTTGGGCCCCTTTAATCAGCTCTGAAACGACAAAGGGTTGCATCTGCTTACAGGAGACATGGTAGGAGAGCAGAGGGAGAATCACTCCCCACAGACCCACCCAGCATCAGCATCCCTTTTCAGTTCAGGTGGATACAGTCAGGCTTGGTGGCCAACAGGTAGGAGAGGCCTGTTTCCCATCCAAGCCCCCCCCCCCAATTGGCATGAAGGAAGCTGGGTGGGACTGCCCTTTGTTTCTGCAGCGAATTCTGGGAACAGACCCCTAAACTGACACCAGCCTGGATGGCTACTGGCCACGGTGGTTCTGCCTCCGCAGTCTGAGGCTGTAATCCCTCTGAAGACCACTTGCACTCAGGTTCTGCTTGAGGGTTTCCCACAGGCACATCACTGGCCACTGTGAGAACAGGATGCTGGACTAGATGGGCCAGTGGCCTGTTCCAGCAGGTTTTTCTAATGCTTCTCTGTTCTTAAACTCCAGCTCCTTATCCAGGCCACTCCTACAACCTATTCATGGCAGATGAGAAACCAAGGAACGATTTCCACCCCCTGCTTCTACCAAAGCTCAGATGTTGGGTCGCCGTTCAGCTGAGCTACAGCATTCCTCTTTTCTTTGGCTCTCCATTTTTGCATTTCTTCACCCTCCTGTACTGAATTCGGCTGCAGGGATTAATCCAGCCTGCCGCGTCAACCCTGTCTAGCTGCAACTTGGCTGTCTCCCGTGTGTGTGTGTGTGTGTGTGTGTGTGTGTGTGTGTTATCCCCTCCTTGCATCTAGCAGAGACTGGCACCATGTCAAAAACGTCTCCCACGGTTCTTCCACTTAAACATCAGCTTAAGATATTTGCTGTTGCTCTTCCTGCAGGTTCCTCCTGCGGCCTCACTCCTTAATAGCTTTCTGTTCGACTCCAAGCCCTTAACCAAGCCTCTGCCAACCAAAGGCCTTCCAGATTCATGGGTGGTAAGTCTGTCAGTGGCTCCTAGCCACGATGGCCATGCTCTGCCTCCACAGTCAGAGGCAACCTGCTTCTGAACAGGAGTTGCTGGGGATCAAAGTGAGGAGAGGGCTCTTGGGCTCAGCTCCTGCTTGAGGGTTCCCCACTGGCATCTGGGTAGCTACCATGAGAAAAGGACACCTGGATTTACATCCATACATATAAAATTTCATATGGAAATCTGTGCCCTCTTTTTTACGTAATTGGATTGCCAGCCTGCAATACCCCTGTGGTCTTTGTCCTCTCATCTTCCCTTCCTATTTCCCTCTTTACATGGCTCCCGTTCAGGCCAAGCCAAGTCAAACAGATGTACTTCTGTGGGCTCATGGTCTTAGAATCATAGAATTGTAGAGTTGGAAGGGACCCGGAGGATCGTCTGAGTCCCACCCCCTGCAATGCAGGAATAGGCAGCTGTCCTATACGAAGGTTACCAGGTTTTTTAAATGAATCCAGGGACACTTATTGTTTGCTATGTACATGTGAATGCTGAGAAAGCTGTAAATCTGGGGACTGTCCCCGGGAAATGGGGACATCTGGTAACCTTATCCTATACCGGGATCGAACCTGCGGTCTTGGCATTATCAGCACCATGCTCTAACCAACTGAGATATCCAGGCTTCAAAGCATCATTGTGCAGCTTTCTTCCAGGGTGGGCACCCCAAACTGAAAAAGGGGGTAAATGAGCAAAGCTGCACAATATGCCAAAAGAGGCTCTTTGCAGCTGTGAGGCTGTTAACAAAGGGGCTGTGTTTGCAAAGGCAGACACCTGATACACCCCTCCCTACCCCTTGTTTCCTTCCTTCTCCTTGCCCTTTCTTCTGTTTGCTCAGCCTTGGATGAAGAGCTCATCCAGGAAAGGGAGAGGGAGCCTTATCTCCCCCTTCCCCAGTACTAAGCACCCCCTGCCTCATAACTCTAAAAGGACTCCTAGAGCTACCCAGAGAGGTGTGGGACAAAACAGGAAGAGCAGCAGCTGGCTTTGCCTGAAGAGCGGCAAAGGAAGAAAGGTTGGCACTTTCTCCCAGGGCAACTTACAGATGGGTACCAAGAACCTGGGGCTCCTGCTAAGGAACCAGCTGCTGCTGGGAGTTGCAATGACAAAAGACTGGTCTGTTTGAGAGCAGGCCGGCAGGCAGACCCAGAACAAAGGCTGGTCTGTCAGGAGGAAGGAAGATGCCACCAGAGCTACTGTCCTGACTGTGAGCCATGGGCTGTGTGTGCTCAGATGTCGCCCCACTGACCCCATACTCCATGGCCATCAGTTTTGTACCCAAGGGGTGGAAGACATGCCAGCAGCCTTGGCTTCTGTATGTGCAGGTAATCTCAGCAATGCAATTGCACAAGAGTCTAGAACAGTCACACAATGAGAGACTCTGAGCCAGCAGCCTTCCCCAACCTGATTCCCTCCAGCTGTTTTGGTGCATGATTCCCATCAGCAGCACTGGCTGGGGATGATGAGAACTGTGGTCCAAAGCAGCTGGAGGGCACCAGGCTGGGGAAGGCTGCTGTAGTAAATCCTATTCTTTGGTGTTCCCTGTAGGTCATAGCTCAGGTTTCCCCAGATGCTCTGATGAGACGTTCACTTTGCCCAGTGTTGGCAGCTAAGTCAGGGGCTTGTTGTGGTACACATGACCCTCCCCAGGTGCCAGGACTTTACATGTGTCCCCCCCCCCCAGAAAGGCTGTGTCTGCACAGTCCACTCATATAAAGGCTTCAGCTAGAGAGACACAGAAAAGCAGAACCTCCGAGCTTGGGAAATCATTCTCCGCCTCGTCCATTGTGCCAAGGCCACACACAGGCACTGCCCCAGCACCATGCCAGCTATCAGGCAACTGGCACCCTACAACAGGGGCACATGAGGTTTGTGCCACAAATGATTGGCAGGCTGGGTCCTACCCGCTCATTAACAGGCAGGATGTTGGTGCTGTTACCCAGAGCATAAATGCAAATCCCCGCTAGCTAAGCATGCATGTTGATGTGCTGGGAAGACCCATGGTCAACGCTGCTCTCGTTTTTCACATCACTCTCCCTCACAAAACTACCCTCCTCCAGCACTTGTGTCCTGAATTTGAGTCCTTCAGCGTACCTTTACATGATTGCAAGTGTGCATGTATGTGTGCACTTCCAGAATTTTGCTGTGGCATCACACTAGAAAAACAAAGTGCTCTTTAATTTCCATGCCTCCTCCTCTCATCCACAGACGTGCAGCAGCAGCGCAATGTGCCCAGCAGGAGGAGGGTGGGGGAGTTAGGCATTGATTCCCAATAGAGATGTACTAGCAGCACTGAATGAAGCAAGGGGCAATATTCCCTAATGGACTGGAGCTAAGGGGAAAGGGAGCCCACAGCCCTTGCTTGCTCCAGGGGCAATGAACCTATTAGCACTGAGCAGAGAGAACAAGAAGTCTCCATTTAGCCAGCTCAAAGCAAGGGCAGTGAAGGGGGGGGGGAATTTCAGTGAGAGCAACATCTTCTTTTCCTGAGCTGCTGACAACATTTGGGGTTTGAGAATGCCTCCCAAACTACGTTGTGAGCAATCAAGCCATGGATCCAAAGCTGCTGCTTCGTCTTCATCTTCTTCTTTGCCAGTTCTGCAGTCAGCATGCTCTGATCTATTTGATTGGGATGATGGGGCCCTGGGGAATACATGGACTAGTGTGGGTAAAAATCTGGTTCTTTTTTAACCTAAGAGTCATGAAGGGGCTTTGGGGGTGCAGCACTACCAGCAGGGGTGATGCTCATTTCAAAGGGGCCCCCAATATCCAAGAGCATCCACTGTCCTTTTCCAACAGTAGAGACAGAACAAACACACTTTTCTCCTAGCCCAAACAGAGCTGTTTACTTAACTGTGTCTGGATTCTGTCCAAACTCTTTGCATTTCATCCAACCCATTCTACAGGTTGCAGAACTCCTTGCTGAGTCAGAATTGCCTGTTTAACCTGCAGCAGCTCGTGGTGATCAGCAGATTCCACCTTACAAACAGCTCCAGTAGGGAATGCTTTTTTCCTCCAGAAAAGAGAAGTACCGGGGCTATGGTTTGTCTTGAAACCCACCCCCATTGGTTTGTTGATTTTGCTGGTTAGTTTTCTGCTTGCATATGTAGTCTGCTTTCGTGGTAAAGTGGCCACCAATGCAACTATTTAAAATCGTCTTAACAACCAATAAAAACCAATCTAAACAAAATTAAGACAGATGTTTAACCAGCTAAGTATTTGGGGATTTGCTGCATCCCAGTAGTAAACAAAATATACTCTGCACATGTTCAGAGGTGCTGAACATGTTCCTCATTCTGCAGCTGAAACCTGGCATGGGAACCATTTTCTGGGCACATCTGGAATTTTGAGGGAGTGCCAATGCCTCTGATCTCTTCTCTCCCTAGAACAGCCCCCATCCCGAGAGACAGAAAGAGTGAAAATGCACACATGTGCACACACGCACACACACGTGTGTTCTGCTTTTCCAAAGGATCTAACTAAAATACGTAATCTGAGCCTTGAAAAACACAGAAGTGAAAGAGGATGTGGGAAAGAGCAACATTCTTCCAACTTCCTCCTTTAGTGCTATAGCTACACACTTTTCAAGGGGGAGAAAGTAGGACCACCCCCCTCACAAATTCATGGGCAATAAGACAGTGAATGGGGGTGGGTAGGCCAAAAGCCTTTGTGGACACCCAAGCAAGACCTCAAGGGTGCCATTGTGCTCATGGGTGCCAAGTTACCAACTCCTGGCTTGTGTATGTGTATTATTATATAGATTAACATGATATTCCAGTCTGGGGGGAAAGGACAACAATTCCCCCCAACTCTTCTTGCTGAGCAGAAGCTGCCAGGATCCTCTTTTCTTTTTTACAGTATTGACTCATCATTAGGCCTTGGTTTCTTTATGAAATATCACTGACATGCTTTTGATTGGCTCAAAACAAACACAGTAGCCCAGACTCAGGAGGTCACTAGTAACAGCCACATCTAAATGTCAGATTTATTTTTCTAAAGGAGGGTGTGCAGTGTTAATAAGGAAATTTTTGGGTCATTCCTGCTGTGGGGGTGGTGGGGCAGGAAAGAAGGGAGATGCTGTGTTAAAGGATATTATTTCTGCTTGCTCCCCAATGGAGCACCATAATTCAAAAATCATTCCTTCATAGTGTGTTTCTATCTCTAACAAAAGAGTCTTAGATAAGGTTTTGTATTCTCATGTGCCTGCTGCTTTTATGATCTCTTCTGCTTCCTCTGAAATGAATGCATATCCTTCCCCATCTACCCCACCAGTCTCCATCTCCCTTCCCTCCCTCTGTTGCCTCTTCTGTGTCAGAAATGTAGGTTGCAGAGCAGGGGCAGGGACAACCTGCGGCTCTCAGGCTCATTGAAAAAACGCTCTGCAAGCCATCAGTTCAGGCCTCTGACAAGAGGGATCTGTTCCTCCCCTGGCAGTCTGCTGGGTGGAGAGGGAGAGGAAGCAAGAAGAGGGGTGTCAGAAAGAGAGAGGAGGGGTGTCAGAAAAAGACGAGGGGGGGGCAGGATGTCAAAAAGACAGAGAGAACAAAGGGTGCCAGAAAGAGACAGTGGTAGGCAGGGGAGGGGGAGAAGGGGCTGCTGGAGACAGAGAGAGGTGGAGAAGAAGGGGTGCCTAAAAGTGAGAGAGAAAATAGGGAGCAGTGGAAAAAATTGATAGCAAGGAGAGAAAGAAAAGGAGATGTCACTGCCCATTTTTGACCTTGGCCCCACCCACTGCTGTTATCTGTTTTGCCAACCAACAGTATATAAACCCTACAGATCACCCTAGGGAAGGAGGCCCTTGCCTTGAGAGAGAGAGAAAAGTTCCTTGCTGCTCCTGCCAATGAATGCCTGGACTCCTCCTGCTCAATATATTCCTCACCTATCTGTGCCAATAGGAGCCTGGTCTGCGCCAGCCCTTGTGTATGTAAAGTGGCCCCCCAGGGCTGGACTCCAGCAGGAGAGGTTCTGCTAACTCCATCTATACTAGAGCCATCCCTGGGTGTCTGATGAAATGCGTCTGGCCAGATCTTGGAATCAGGTTTGAAAATGTGTGCGTGTTTAAATGTTAAAATCATGCCGATGCATTATAAGGCATTAATGTTAAGCATCTGGTTGCCAGATTCAGGAACTGCGTCTTTCTTCTGAGGCTCCTAAATCTGACAACATCCCTAACGGAGAATGTTGAGAGGGAATCCAATTAGGAGAATTTGCTGGTGACTGTTGAGTTGGAAGGACTGGAGCTGTCTGGGGAAATCACCCCAGCTGCTCTGCGCTGGTTGCCCCTTCCCCCTGCACCCCCCTCCCCAATCTACATCCTCCCCACAAAAAGGAGGGAGCCTGCCTACTTCTCTCAACTCCCATCATCTCAGCTCCTCTCCCAGCTGCCTCCTCCAGCATCCTTCCTGCAGCTGAAGGAAGGGGGCTTGGAGGAGTGGGGGGGGGGCGTGTGGAGATTCTCACAACTGCTGCTGACTCATATTATGTGAAAGGCGCTCCAGGTCACCGGGCCTGGACTGATGGAAGCTGCGCGTTTGGTACGGGGAATAAACGACTGGCTGCGGATACTCGAAACAAGAGCTGCCAGGAATCAGGCCAGTCAGAGATGGAAGCCTTTCTATAAATGTGTATGGGGTGGAGTGAGGGGAGGAGGAAGGTAGCAGGGGCCTGAATGAAATTCACGCTTTATCTCTCCAATATTATTCAGCACCCCTTCTCGCCCCCTGCTAGTGGCAAAGAGAGTTGGGGTAAAAGGGCAAGACAGGCATCAATCAGCAGCTCAAGCCCTGGGGAGGGTGCTGATTGAGTTTATTCAGCGAAAAGAGGAAAGAACTCTGCACATGCTCAAGGGCGCTCTTGCGCGAGGCCTATAATGAAAAACAAGCAAAGCGCGGCGAGGTCCTGGGCCAGCTCGCCTCATCCTGAACCCCTGTGAAGCACAAGGGGGCCCTCGTTGCGGGTTCCGATGCTGGCCTGTCTCAGCATCTTCCCAACGGCAGGGCAGCAGCGAGGAGGCGCTTCCCTCCGGCGGCGGAGAACCAGCCTGCCCGCAGGCTTGCCTGGTCAGGGGAAGCTGGTCAGGGCATCGGGCTGCTGGGCTGCCTTTCCTCGCCTGCTGGGCTCCAGATGTGGCACAGGGATGATACCCTCGAGGGGTGCCACAGCTGGGGCAGCTGAGAGACCTTCTGCCTGCTTCTAGGAGGGATAGGGAAGAGATCTTTCTCCAGCTTGGAGCAAAGTGGAGAGGGCGCACACTACTTGCCCTGGGCAAGACCCCTGGAGCTGCTGCCTCCCTCCCGCTCCACGCAAAGCAGCCGGCCAGGCTACTTGCAGCCCCAAGTGCCAAGCAGGCGCCCCGCAAGGCAGCCAGCTCCATCGGTCCCTCCAAGCACGCATCACCCCGGAGCATCTTGCAAAGCGGCAAACGCGACTTCCCCACCGCGCCCAAGGCAGCCACACCCTCCCCGGCCCAGAGGTCCAGACTCCACTCCGGGAGCATTCTGGTCACACCCCACTGCGCGCCCCATCCATCCTCCGCGGACACACTCCGCGGCGCCTCGCCTAAGTTGGGGGCGCGCGGTGGGGATCCCCAATGCGCCCTCCGCCCGAGTCACCACCAACTAAGAGCGATGCCCCCCTAGCCACCGGCCTGGTGATCCCTATGATTCGCGGCCGGGAACTGGTCAGTCCACTTGGGGACCCTTCCTGGCCAGCGCGGGGAGGGAGAGGATGGCGGCCCCGTCCAACTGCCCCCTTGGAGCGTCCGAGGCGCCCTCCTGCCCGTCTGGGCAGCCCCTGCGCAGCAGCGCCCGCTGCAGGCGAGACGGTGCCCCTCACCGCGGCATCGGGGCGGCGGCCCCACTTGCTCCAGCGATCCACCAAGGGAGGGAGCGAGGGCGCCCGCTAGGGCTGCGTCCCCCGTCGCGAGCGGCACACTTACCCGGGGTGGCGGCCCCTCCCGGCCCCTCCATGCGTCCGGGCTGCTGCAGCCGCTGCGTTCGTGCGCTCCTCCGCCTGACGAGCCGTCGCCGCCTCCGTGCGCGCCGCTCTGGTCACTGCACCAGCCGCGCCAGCAGCCCGAGCGCTCATCGCCGGGGAGGAGCAGGAGCGGGCCCGACCGGCCGGTTCGGGCGGGGGGCGAGGCAGGAAGGCAGGCGCAGCAGAGCAGCGGCGGCCGCGGCAGCCCCCCACCTCGGCCGTCGAGGAGCGCCGCTAGGCACTGGCCGAGGGGAGGGGGAGGGGGCGGGGTGCGCAGGAGGCGGCCGCGCCAGCGAGCGAGTGGCCCGCCCGCCGGTCCGCACACCACCGGCTCACCCAGCGGGCTGCTGGGCTGACTTGGGCGTTCGGCTCCCTCCGGAACCTTCCCCGACCGCCTCGCGAAATCGGAGCCCTGGAACGTCGAAAAGGCGAGCGCCCCTGAGCACGTGCAGAGTTCCCGGCGCAATCCGCATCCCGCTGAAGTCAGGGGAAGGGACCTTCTGGGTGGCAGGCTTGCAGCGGGGCCGCGGGACCCAGGGCCAGGGAGGATCAGAGACAGAGGCCTCCTTCAGAGAGGCGGGGAGAGGGCGCTGCGCGGCCTTCACTCCTTTCTTGTGAGGACCCCGGAAGCCACACAGCCCTTAGTCTGACCCAGAACCATAGCCTTGTTTTGACATTCTTATGGGGAAGTCTGTTGCTAAGAAGGAAAAACCTCCAGTTTCAGGGACAGTCTACCAGAGCATTTCAGTTGCTGGGTGGGGCAACAGCAGAGGAGGACTGGGAGTTGTGGGTTTGAGGATGGAACGAGGATGATGCCTGGTGGGCATCAGACTGAGCACTGCAAGAAATTCATAGAGAATAAGGCTATCCAGGACTGCTGATGATGGCCGTGTACAGGATCAGATGCAGCTGATAGGAGTCACAGGTGGGGAGACAGCTCCTGTTGTACTTATGTTCCACTTCTGGGCTTCCCATTGGGGCACCTGGCTGGCCACTGTGAGAACAGGATGTGGGAGTAGATGGGCCTTTGGTCTCATCCAGCAAGGCTCCTATTACGAATTTACTGCACCCCCAATAAATCTTTGGGCTCCCTAGGACAGCACCACTTCTCTGTGTAGACATTAAGAACCGTCTGTCTCCCACCAGGCTCAGTATCCCTGGGGAACCAGCAAGCCCAGATGGAGATTTGCTTTTCTTTTTTTTTCTGGAAGAGCCACAGAGAAGCTTCTTTCTCATCAGTCGCGCTTTGCACCTCCCATGTCCCCAGTGGGGAGTGCAGAGAAGCTGGCATCTCTGCCAGCTGAGCTGCACTAGGCTTTTATTCCAGTCTCTGGCTACAAAACCTCCATTTTCTTTATCCCACCCCACTCTACTCCATCCCACCCCCAAGCAAGAGCTTCTAAAAACAGATCCAGGCGCGAATCCAAGCGGAAAGCCCCAATTAAGCAATGCCAACAGGAGAAACCCCCTGGCTGTTGTCTTCCTGGAACAAGGTATCTGTGCAGGACCGAAGCACAAGGCAGAAGTCTAAACACTGCTCTAGCAGGCTCAGGGTGAAAGCGAATAGTGGGAATCAATGTGCCATAGGCAATGCAGAGCATCCTAAGCTAGGCAACTGGGTCCCAATGTTTCCTGGAATCCAGCCTCTGTCAGAAATCCTTTAGTTCCACCATAGAATAAATACAAATCAAATAACTCAATAAAATAATGGTTGATTAGTTGACCCTTCAGGTGCACTCTGCACACTGTCAGAAGTGCTCTCCACATAGCTGTGTGAAGCAGCAGGCCACCCTTTTTCACTGGTGGGGTCATTTTGCTTGCTTACCCGTTTCCTTCCTTCTCACCACATGAATCTCAAGAAATGTTACTCGCTTAGGGTCAAGACCAGCCTCCCCCAGCTTGGATCCTCTAGATATATTGACCTGCAACTCCTGTCAACTCCAGCCAGCACAGCTGTGCTCCCATCACCCCCAGCATCCTGCAGCTCTGCTGGCTGGAGGTGATGGGAGCTTTAAACCAGGTTTGGAAAGGTTGGCTAATGCAGGAGCTGCATGTTCCTGGCCTCTCTGGGGAGGTCCAAGTGGTCCATCCTGTGTACAGTACACAAATAGCTTCTACCATCAGTACCAGAGGGAACAATGCCATGACAGACGACCCCCCCCCCCGTGGGCTAGGGGTGCACAGGTGTACAGAGCCTCTTAGCCTGTGCAACCAAGCAATTAGGTAGAGGATGGGGCTTCTGGGTAATTAACACAAGGCCCTTGGGGTCAAGGCTAAATGTGAGGCCATTGTTTCACCCTTGGAGTTAAAAAAAACTTCCAGAGCTCAGCAGGCAAAGCTGAGGAGGCCTGTAATTGGACTCCACCTTCCTCTCCTCTCATTGCCTCTGCCTAAATCACTCATCATCCTGTTTCCTGGCTCAGACACTTTCTGCTCCTCCTCCTGATTCCCCCTACCACCAGCTTGGTGATAGCCCCTCCTAATCTCAGATTGCGACTGAGAAACAGGTTACCTAGTGGTTAAAGAAATGTGCTCTGCACATACCCAGAGGCATTTTCCTTGTTCTCAGTGGACATTTTTCTGGGCTGAGCTCCAGCATCCCAGACTCAAATTGATGGTTACTCAAGAGGGTGTGGGGGCATAGGGCAGGGATGAGGAATCTGTGGCCCTCCAAATGTTTCAGTATTCCAGCTCCCATCAGCCCCAGTCACACATAGTCAGTGGATAAAGGCAACGCAGCCAGGAGACAACACTACCAGGAGGTCCCCTAGTTCTAAAGCACAGTTGCAGCAAAATTAGCAATGGGCAAATATTTTCAATAAGCATCTGCAAATGGTCCAGGTAATTCCTTGATCTAAACCTCTAATGTTTTGATACTTGTCCTATTCCTGTCACTGTATTTTGTTGCAATGGACTGTGATTAAAAGCAATAAAAACGACTTGCTTGTTTATACATTTATGCATACTGTGCATCTTCCATGGTGCCTTGTAGGGTTGGACAGGCGGCGAAGGCAGCTTCCCTGCTCCCACAGAGCTCACCACCTGAAACTGCAAGGAAACCCGCAGAGGTGGCGGCGGCGGTGGGCAGCTGCCCTTACTAGACCTCAATGAATTCTTATTGCTATTGTCGTCGTCGTAGCCAATTGAGTCATAAGCCTTCCTTGCTTTGCTCTGCATCACTGGCAAGGTCTGCCTCCACCATTTCCCAGCCCTAGAAGTCCCATAGAGTCCCATAGGGCTTACTACCAAGTCAGAAGAAGGAGCAGTTCAGCTTCCAAAGGCTGCAAGCGAGGATGAGGCTGACAACGGGCAAGCCTCCGTTGCTAGGGCTGGGGCCCGTTGCCAGGGGCGGGCCCGGCGGAGCCGGAACTCTCGCGAGGCCGGGGCGGCGGTTGCTCGGAGACGCGGCGACTCCGAGCCTGGGCAGCAGCCGGAGAGGGGACTCAGTCGCCACCATGGTGAGGCCGGAAGTGGGGCGCGCTTGCAATGAGGGGGCCCCGGGGGGCTCCCCCAAAACCTGGGCGGTGCTGGGGCTCCTGCCCGCCAAGAGGCCCCGACCCTCCACCCCAGAAGCGCGGGGCCTGGACGTGCTCAGCGACAGACCGAACTCTGCACATGCTCAGGGGCACTCATTCCTTCGTCACTCTTCCTTACGCGTGCCAAGAGTAAGCCCAAATATAAGCCTTGAGCCCTGGTAAGCACTGCTCTCACCACCACCACCAACCCCTATTTTACAAGTGTGCCTCTTCAACGCCATGGAGCAATTGCACAGGCAAGTAGGTGCTGGCAGCCAGAACCCATTTGTCCTTTGGAGAGAGGGAGGGATGCGTGGATCCCCTTCCTAGAGAAAACGGCACTTCATCATTGCCCAAATGGGTTATGAGCATGAATTCACAGGCTCCGTCCTTCCTTTGGCTCCCCACTTCATCCATCACACTGAAGATGCTCTCTTCTCCTCTCTTGTCCTCTCCCCCACTACCACGTTTATTCAGGCTCCCAAAAAGAAAGGAGAAAAGAAAGGTGGCAAGAAGAAAGGTGCAAAAAGCCCTGTGGTGGATGCTGTCTCCCCGGAGGGCATGACCAAAGAGCAGGTGAGAAGGGGGTCACTTTGCAGTGGCAACAGAGGGGGTATATTCTTAAAAATGTGTGGATGGGAAATAGAAACTACAATGCAAAGTGGTTTCTTGCCAACAAGAGGGAAGCCAATCAACCTAGAGTTATTTAGGGGACTCCATTTCCTAGCAGCCCCAGGATGAGGGGAGTTGTAGTCCAGCAACACCCTGCAGGCCACTCATGTTTCCCACCCCTGGCTTGTATCACATTAGAGAATGGTCAAGGTGTCTCTCATTTTGGGGTGGAGTGATGTATGGGGTGATTGGCCTACCCTCATTATCTCCGACCTTCCTGGCTAGGAGTAAGACCAAGTGTGAGTCATGCAGTCCCTCAGCTGGCTTGTTGCAGGTACACTCTTTCCATCCCTCTGACACTTCACTACAGCACTGAGGACCAGCATTGGGAGAAGCCACTATTTTGCCAGGGGTCCATGTTGTTCCTTACTACATCCTTCTGCATTCCATAGGGTAGCAAAACTAGGCACCTCTTCAATATAGCTAAGCTCACAGTTCCATTTTACTTTTTGGGTACAGGTATTGTGAGAATATTGCACAGGAACAGCCTTTGCCATCCTGATGCCTTTCAGGTGTTTTGGGCTGCATCTCCCATTAACCCCAGCCAGCAAACCCATCAGTGTAGCTGATGGTAGATGACAACCAGCACATTTGGAAGGTACCAGGTTGGCAAAGACTGCCCTAAACATTCTAAGCTGATTTAGCCACTTCCAGAGAGCAACAGACTCATGCAGCCAAGCCTCTCTCTAACCAGATAATTCATTCACCTATTTATCATGCATTCTGAAATGAAACAGTTGCACCCTTTCTGAAATTAGCCATGCTTCCCATGCCAGTTCACAGGAAAACCTTGGCTTGAAAAGAAAAAGTAAAAGCTTTGGAATTCACTGTCAGAAAAGGCACAATGCCAGTAGTGGCGATGGTGGGCTCCCAGTCCTTCCTCTCGGCTCCAGCCCGACTGTTGGCTGACCCTCTTCTTGGCTTTGCAGCTGGAGGAACACATGGGCCGCATCCGGGAGGAGCTGGACCGTGAGCGGGAAGAACGCAACTACTTCCAGCTGGAGCGAGACAAGATCCACACTTTCTGGGAGATCACTCGGCGGCAGCTGGATGAGAAGAAGGCTGAACTACGAAACAAGGACCGTGAGATGGAGGAAGCCGAAGAGCGTCACCAGGTGGAGATCAAGGTAAGAGCCTGTGGACTTCACAGATCACAGAATTGTAGAGCTGGAAGGAATCCCAAGGGTTATATAGTTCAACCCCCTGCAGTGCAGGAATCACAGCTAGCATCCCTAACAGGTGAGTGATAAAAACATGAGCTGCTTTGTATGGAGTATGTATTTAAGTAAAATAAAACATTTCCCATTGGTACTAACCCAACAACCTTTTACTAGGGACCTTTTGCCTGTGAAACATGCGCTCTGCAACCCATGGTGCCTCCACTTGTGGTTGAGCAGCTAGATATTGGCTTGGGCAGCCCCGCAATGTTGTGGATGGAAAGTGGGGAAATGGCTACGGCATTGGAAGGGTCTGTTCTTTTGGCATAAAGACATAGAGGCTCACATGCTCCTGAATCTTCTTCACTTCCTGATACTTGATGAACTTGGAGCCACAGCACTGCAGACAGAGTTGGTCACCAGCTTGGTTGGTCTGGCACCCCTGGCTGGGGCACCTCAACTGACTTCCATCCCCTTCCCCTGAGTAGCCACAAGTACCTCTCATTTACTCAGGCCTCTGCAAAAGAGAGTACCTTGGTCGATGAGGACCAACGCTTGCCTCATCTTCCTTTTGTCTCAGGTTTACAAGCAGAAGGTGAAGCACCTGCTGTACGAGCACCAGAACAACATCACAGAGCTAAAGGCAGAGAGCACAGTGTCTATGAAGCTGGCCCAGAAGGATCACCGGTCCCAGGAGATGGAACTGCGTAAGGACATGCGCACCTTGAAGGTGGAGCTGAAGGAGCAGGAGCTGTCCAACGAGATGGTGGTGAAGAACCTTCGGCTGGTATGTCTAAAGTGATGCCGGACTTGGCTGCTGGGCTGGGCTCAGGCCAACTTCTGCTGAGTGCATGGTGTGAGGGTGGGAAGGGAGGGGTGGTGGTTCTTAAACCTCAGTTGTTCCTCCAGAGCAAACCAGCCTTAGCTTTGCTTCTGAGCTAGGGAGGAGTATACGCAACATCTGTCACTAACCAGTTTTATCATCTTGGCAGAAACAACAAGAAGACATAACACGATTGCGCAATGACTTTGAGAGGCAGGTGAAAGGTCAGTTCTGGGGCTCGCCACCAAAAGCTGAAGGGTTTGGGTTCAGAAGGGAAGGCTATCTTTGTGCCCAAGGAAGGATCAGTGGGCCACAGTGTCACTTCATCCCTTGGGCGCCCTTTCTCTCACATGCAGTGACAAGGGAGCTGCTTCCTTATGGCACAGTCTCACTCTTCTGGAAGGTATATGTGTGTGACTTTGTAGCAATGGTGTGTAAAGCCCATCTCATGAGTCCGCTCTATGTTGTGTGTAATTGAGGCTAAGTAGCAGCTTGATAGAGAGCACAGATTTGTGTAGGACCTGTCTTGCATACCAGCTCCTGTCTGTTTTGCAGTCATTCCGAGGGCAGGGCCTGAGACTTACTTGAAATGCCACATGCATTATAAGGTGGAACTTGACAGCAGTTCTAAGCTCCTCATCAAATTAAATGTGTCAAAATAGCTAGGCACAGAAGTGCCATTTGCTAGGCCTTCTATGTATTCCATCTCTGCTGGGAGCTTTGTAGAATACCAGGCTCCATGGGCCCATCCTTTGCTCAGAGTTGTTTGTATATAGTCTGAGCACCTCCAGTGCCTTTGGGTGACAACATTTTCCAGTCAGCCTAGAGTCTTGCTTCACCCTCTTGTTGGAGCTGGAGAACACTTTGCCCCATCTCCTCTTCCACACAGCATAGAGGAACAGCCCACAGATAGAGGCATGCATAGCCTTGTCACTTTTTTGCCTAGTAGAGCACTCAGTCTGCCCTGGGTGCTGCTTCCCCAGAGATCGAGGCCAAGTATGAGAAGAAGATGCGGGTCCTACGCGACGAGCTAGACTTGCGCAGGAAAACTGAAATCCATGAGATTGAGGAGAGGAAGAATGGACAGATCAACACACTGATGAAGAATCACGAGAAGGCTTTCAGCGACATCAAGAACTACTACAACGATGTCACTCTTAATAACCTGGCACTTATCAACACCCTCAAGGTAAAAGACATGCACCACATGACACCATCCCTAAATCAGCCTGTTGCCAGATTCAGGTAGTGGAAGGTCTAAGTGGATGGTGTTCATTGGGCTTTCTATGTTTTTTGTTTTGTTTTTTTTTTGTTCTGCTTTGGCTGATTTCTGTACTGCCATTGCTTTAGAGCCACTACATGTTGCATTTGTTTGCTTTGCCATTGTGGATACCTTGAGTCCTGGAGCTCCTCTCTTGTGCATCTCACTATGGACCAACCCCTGTTGTAGTTGAAGGTCATGTGTTTCCCATTTGGGGAAACGAACCATTCTGGTTTGGGGGGAAAGTCTGTTTCTATATTTTATATGTCAACTGCGACCTTGTTTGTTTAGAAAATTGTTCCATTCACTTCAGTGGGCCAGTCAAATGAGTCAGGGTGCATCCTTGGTTATCCTCAGGTGATTCAGAGCTGTTGTTTCTCTTTGCCTTGGTGGTGGTGGGTCCCATGGGAGGTTTGAGGAAGCATGTTCCAGACAGGTGGTCAGGACTGGTGGGATGGGGCTGGCTGCCTGTTTTTGAGGACCTGAGAGGCACACAGCCTCCTTTCTCTGTGTGTGTCTTGGAGTACAGGAGCAGATGGAGGAGATGAAGAAGAAGGAGGATCATCTGGAGAAGGAGATGGCTGAAGTGCTGCTGCAGAACAAAAAGCTGGTGGAGCCACTGCAACGAGCCCGTGAAGAGGTGGCAGAGCTGCAGAAGAAACTGGCGCACTATGAAAAGGACAAGGCCATGTTGCATGTGAGTCCCAGGGCTCTGCATTCACCTTTGCTTCCTGAGTGTCCTGGCCAATGAACTCTGGGTTACTTAGTATGACTGACTCTCTGCTAGTTTGGTGTGAACACCACTAGGCTATTTCTGCACCAGCCCACTTTCATGCCACAGATTTTTATTTCCACTTTTGATCGCAGTTTGCATTGTCTCTATTCTCATGTGCCCTTTATTTCCAGAGTTAGGCCCCACCCTTTCTGTGATGTCCTTCAGTGCTAACAGTGGTCATTTAGAGTCTAGACAAATGCTACTGCACCTTCCATTCTAGTTGTTGTCCAGCACTTTGCTTTTTATTTTTATCAGTGTTTCAAGATGAGAGTTTCGTGATTTTACATGCAGCCACCTACTCACAACCAAAGATGTCTTTTTAGGTTTTGTTCCCTTCTGATGCTGCACACTCCACCAAAGTTGTTGGTGTGTCTGAATGCACAACAGTTTTGCCATAATCAAAAGTAGACTCAACTGCATTCAAAATACAACTGCAGAGCAATTGAGTTACTATGTGAAGAGGAAGGCAGGGGGCCATAAGGATCATGAAACATGCTGGAAGTTGGGGGCAAGAGACCCCTGAGCTGATATTTCCAGGATGAGAGACTTGAATGATGCCCAGTCCCTGTGGAGCAGATAGAGGAACATAGTACTTTCCCATTCTTACAGTTTCTCCTTTGCACTGTCTGGTTTGGAGGTCAAAACCCATCAGTCCCTTCTGTGCCCTAGGAACTCTGTGCAGCTGCTTTAACTTCCTTCTCTTCCCTTTCCAGCACACACATGCCCGTTTGAAAGTCACCGAGAAGGAATTAAAGGATCTCCAGTGGGAACATGAGGTGCTGCAGCAAAGGTTCATCAGGGTAGGGATCAAGAATCACTGCTGTGCTGTGGCTTAACTTAGAGTTGGGAGAGGGTTGGATTTGATGGATGGGTTGTGGGACAAGATGAAAAAGATGGGCCCATTTTCTGTAGATATCCGGTAGAGAGGTCTATATAGCCACCCACCCACCCACCACCCATTGGGCCTTGAGAATTCTGTGGTTCTGGTTGTTTCTTGATGAGACCTTTAGAGCAGATGGACAAGTCTGAGCCAAAACTGCCTGCAATAGGCATTCCCTGTCATCTCCAAATTAGCTGGGTAAATTTTTGCGGTTCTTTTGGATTGCTTGAGCAGCTGGACTTTGTGTTTGTCTGAACAGCAGCATGTCTACTGCTGGTCTGGTCTGGTCATCAGTATGACTTAAAGAAGTGGGGACTATGATACTGGAGAGGGGCAGCTCACATCATAGAATCATAGAATCATAGAATCATAGAATCATAGAGTTGGAAGAGACCACAAGGGTCATCGAGTCCAACCCCCTGCCAAGCAGGAAACACAATCAGAGCACTCCTGACATATGGTTGTCAAGCCTCTGCTTAAAGACCTCCAAAGAAGGAGACTCCACCACACTCCTTGGCAGCAAATTCCACTGTCGAACAGCTCTTACTGTCAAGAAGTTCTTCCTAATATTTAGGTGGAATCTTCTTTCCTCGGGGGGGGGGGGATGGAAGGGAGGGGTTCTCTTCAGTATAACTCATTAAGACATGGGGACAGGTTTGCGTGCCATTCAGCATTGATCTGAGACCTCATTAGCTGCCTTTGAAAACTGGCTGCAGTGGTCCTATCTTAATGAGGGGGTCTCTTACTAACAAGAATTGGGTCAGGCTGCCTCCCATCCCTCCTCCCCCCACAGATCCTTGCAAAGTGCATTGGGAGAGAAAGGAGGCCTTTCTGTCCCCAAAGGCATCATTCTCTTGCTCTCCTGAGGCTGCTTAAAGCCCATGGCCTAGTCTGCCATGCCTTGCTGGGTGGTCTGTTTCTGTCCCTGAAATGGGGGGAAGAGGTTGCTGCAGATTCCTCAGTTCTCTGGCTCCTGAGGAGGAGGCAAGCAAGCGTGCTAGGGGCTTCTGTGGAGCTGCCCTCTATGACTGCTGCAAGGCCGGGGGTTGAAAACAGGGGCATGACTCTTCCTGATAAAGGTCAGCATATGGGAGCACAGCAAGGCAGTGGGTGGGCATTTGCATGACATGCACGCACGCACACACACACACACACACACACACACGCACATGCACACATACATGCACATATAGCACAATGCAAGAGGATGGTTTTAACTGATAAAAACCTAATCACCACCAGCCCTGTCTTGCAGCTCCCACTGCCTTCCCTAATAGCCTGAGGGGCTGCCTCAGAGCTCTGCATTGCTCCTCCCTCTGTGACTCACTAAAGTCCCAACTTTTGGAATCATTGCAACATATTTTAATCTGTGTTGGTTTGTGACAGAGGGGGTGGGCAACTGTTGTCATTGGGTAGCTGGCTTTTTATTTTTGGAAGAAGACGCATGAATGTTAGGACTATAGACAGTTGGAAGAAGAACGCATGAATGTTAGGACTATAGACAGTTGCCTAAATACACAGCCAGACCCTTGGTCGATGCACTGACTGGCAGTGGCTCTCAAGGCTTCACCTTTCCAAGCCCTCCCTGGAGATGTGCGGGATGCAACTTTGGACATTCTGTATGCCAAGCATGTGCTCCACCACTGATCTCCAGGCCTTTCCCGTGTGCTCACAGTGGACAAGCAAAACACACCAAAACCCAAAGCGCCTTATTAACAGACAGAATACCTGGTTTAGGGGCTTCATGGAGCACCCAGTCTGTGCCAAGGCTCAGAGCAGTGCTTTCTTTGACTCTGGGGTTGATGGTTGTCTGCACAGGTGCAGGACGAGCGAGATGACCTGTACCAGAAATTTACCAAAGCCATTAATGAGGTGCAGCAGAAAACTGGCTTTAAGAACTTGTTGCTGGAGCGGAAGCTTCTCGGCCTCTCCAACATCCTGG
The DNA here is from genome assembly GCF_965113315.1 of Podarcis vaucheri. Classification (NCBI taxonomy): domain Eukaryota; kingdom Metazoa; phylum Chordata; class Lepidosauria; order Squamata; family Lacertidae; genus Podarcis; species Podarcis vaucheri. The sequence goes on along the minus strand of NC_138765.1, from coordinate 51,977,989 downwards.
AGAAGAAGGAGGTGCAGCTCAACGAGGTCCTGGCTGCCACCAACCTTGATCCCGGTGCTCTCAGTGTGGTCACCCGCAAGCTGGAGGTACTGTGCTTCTAATCACCATGGGGATTATAGAGATAGTTTATAGATATTTTTCTAATACCCTTCAGTTAAACAAACAGCTCCCAAGCCAGATGAGAACAATTGGTCAGATTCCTTCTTGCTGCTGTTTCAGATGGGGTTTGTCCCTGGGTTTCATATTACCAAGATGGATTAGGCAAGATCTAGGTAAAACCTTGCAATGCACAGGAGAAAGGTGCACTGGCTAAAAGGGAGCTGCCAGGGGCTCAAGGTGTGGGCAAGTGCAGGGAGCCATCCTATAATAAGAGACTCTGCCCAACCTGACAAGGGGAAGTTAGTTTTTCTCTGAGCACTCCCCCTCATTCAGGGGCAATTAATGAATGTGGCCTGCGCAGTATTTCAGAGGAGCTGCCCTTAGTTGTGCACAAGAGGCCCACCAGCATGAAAAGCCTTTGCCTCAGCCCTCCAAACAATCAGAGCATGTACAGTAGTACCTCAGGTTACAAACGCTTTGGGTTACAAACGCTTTGGGTTACAAACTCCGCTAACCTGGAAGTAGTACCTCGGGTTGAGAACTTTGCTCCAGGATGAGAACGGAAATCGCACGCCAGCGGCACAGCGGCAGCAGGAGGCCACATTAGCGAAAGCGCGTCTCAGGTTAAGAATGGTTTTGGGTTAAGAACGGACCTCTGGAACGAACTAAGTTCATAACCCAAGGTACCACTGTACCAACATTTCCATTTGCCAAGCAGGTTCTGAATGCACATGCACACAACTGGCCTCCAGTTGCCTCGGGTTGGCTAGAAGTTGCTAGGAGGTGTTTGTTTCCAGCAGCAGCTATAGAAGTCAGTCACATGGGCAGTACTGTGGGCAAAAGGGACCCTCGCAGCAGTGACTGAACCAGTGGTGGGGTGAATTGCTCTACTGGGGAATGCTTTCCCTTCCTATCTGACCTGAGCCTCTTTGGTGCTTTCTTGGGACATAGAATGCACAAGCAGTCAGCAAGTGTCTGTTGTGCTTCTGGCTGTGAGAATACACTCGGCATGAGGGTGCTGTGCCTGGGGAAATGTGCAGGAGCCAGACTGAAAGGGGAAGTTCCAGTGGTCAGAGACTTCAGTTTCTTTTTCCTCTGGCTGGTGGAGTTGGAAGAGATTCTGCATGCAAATCTGCTGAACCTATGTGCCATTTATTCTGGTCCCAGAATCCGTTCAGTACACAGAGCACACGTGCCCCTTTGCAGCATGAGAACTGTGGGAACTGAAGCGGCAATGTGCCCTCGTTGCCAGGGCGGTGTTTCCTGCTCTGCTGCTCAGTCTCCAACGGAGATGGAAAGGGAGAGAGAAAATGAGCTCCTGGCTGCCTTCTCGGTTCCTTGCCTCCCTCCTTCTCTCCCTGCAGCCACTTGGGACTGTCAGAACCTTCTAGCCACACAAGCGTGGCTTGGGGATCACTTGCCACACAGCTTTCTCTCAACTCGTTCCACTCCATGGGGCTTCCCTGGTTGCTGATTTCCTAGCTGCCCGCTTTCTTTGCTAAGGTTGGGTTCTCTCTAACAGCGCCTTGGTACACAGCAAGGCTATCTGCACTTTCAAAGCATTCCCCTGGCACGCCAAGTTGTTTCTGGGGAGCAGGGGCTGCCCATCATGCTGCCAGGGCCCCTCCCCTCTGTGTTCCCAGCCCCAAGAGTCAAGGGAGGCTCTCCACCATAGGGACCTCTGTGGCCTCCTCACTCTTCAGGCTTCCTGTCCTGTCCAGTCTCTGAAATGCCTGATGGGATGGAAACAGAGTTATCTCCCGTGACTTGGCCAGCCTGGGAAGGGGGTTTAGTTAGCAGCTTCCACATTCCAAGCACGGCTGGCGCCAGTAACTGGAGATTCTTCCCAGAGGCAGCTGCTCCTTCCACCAGGCCTCCCACATTCCTACCTTCAGCTGCTGCTTGCGCAGGAGGCACATCCACAGGGGATTCCCTGGGTATTGTAGCACCAGTTCCTGTGCCAAATAGGGGAAAAAATGGCTTGGTGGCAGAAATGCCAGCCCACAGCTCTCATCTCCCATTACCGGCGGGCAACGCAGATGAGCCTTAATTTGAGTCACAAAGAGGAAATTGTGCAAGGAGGCAAGAGGCGCATTAGCTCCTGTTTGTAGATGGAGTGCTCCACTGTGATTGCTATGCCAAGTGTGGGATGCAGCACTGTATACAAAATTCAGCACCCATGAGAATCTCGGGTTTTACCTGATTTTGTAATAGCAGGTTTCTAAACCTCATGGCCGTAGAGAGGCTTGGAAATACATTGGCACTGCCTAATGAAATCACGGAAGCCAACAACCGACAGATTAGGACTTTCAGCATGCAGCATTTGCAGAAAGGAAAGAGCCAAGCACGAGACTGTGCTGCAGAAGGGCACCTAACTTTGCATAGGCCTGTCATGGCCCATTAAGAAAGGCCAAAAGCTCTGGCTGAGCCTTGACTAGTCCCCTTGTGGGCCAGTTCACTTGCCTGATGTGTTAATGCCCAAACAACCTTCTTTCACAGGATGTGCTGGATTCGAAAAACAATGCCATCAAGGATCTGCAGTACGAGCTAGCCAGAGTGTGCAAGGTAAGAGCTCCAGCTGAGGAGAACCCTATAATTGTACTTGAATGTCTGTTGGGGCAAAATGTAGAGAGCAGGTCTCTTTAGACACAACCCAGGAAGGAAATATATTTTCGCTAGCAGTTGGCTTTTACTTATGCCTTGTTTGAAAGCCATTTATGCTAGCAGGAATTCACTATCCTGTGGCAGTGAGTTCCATAGGTTAATGCCAAGAAATGTGAATAAGTACTTCCCCTGTCTTTTCTAATGCCCACTGCCTACCCATCTCAGTGAACGGCTGATGGGTTTGACAAATGTTGTACTAGCCATCGCTTCATCTGACCTACCAAGTTGCATTGTATTCACCTTCAGCCCCATTTTTCTAAATTAACAAATTTGTTCTAAGCATTTGTTCCTTGAGATGGTCTAGCCTGCTACCATTTTAGTTGGCCTTTTTCTGCTCTCTTGCATCCTTTTGGAGAAATACGGATGCAGCCGCCACTGCCATGGGTGCATTACCAGAGCATAGACAAGAGAAGTTGCCTTAGGTGGCTGTGCTATGGTATGTGATGTTTGATCCCTCTCCTCAACTTGCAATTGCCTCCCATTGCAGGCCCACAATGACTTGTTGCGGACGTACGAGGCCAAGCTCACAGCCTTTGGGATCCCTTTGGACAATTTGGGCTTCAAGCCCCTGGAGACCTCCGTGATCGGCCACACGCTGGGCCAGGGCCCTGCTGGGTTTGTCTCAACCCCCACGTAGCACAGCCTGACATCATACTTTGGAATGCCTTCAGCCTAAGCCTTGTGTGCAAGCAAGCCACTGTCCCGCTCCTGCTGTGGCCGTAGAGGAGAGGGAGGGAGGGAGAGAGCAGCCCCCTGGAATGAGATTGTGTCTGCTCCAGCCCTCATTTGTATTAAAGAGGCCCTGTGGTGGGCTATTCAGTCTTCAGTCTCTGCAAAGCCTCCCTTTTTCTTTCCCACCCACGTCAAGGCAGAGCTTGGGGACTTGAAAAGCACCCTCCTCTTGATTAATGAGCCCCTGAACTACTTAATCCCACCTTATCTAGAGCCTCCAAAGTCCTCCACACCAATGTTGTGTCCACTCAGGCACCTCTGAAGAGCCTGGTTCCTGGATCCAGGCTAAAGGACTACCTAGTCCAGCATCCTGTTCCTCACAGTGGCCAAGCAGATGCCTCTGGGAAGCCCACAATCAGGACATGAGTGCAGCAGCCCTCTCCCCACTCATGTTCCCCAGCAACTGAGGGAGCCCTACCTAATCAGTAGAGCACATGTGTGTCAAGGACCCAGACCCAATTCATGGCATCTCCAATTTAAAACAAGAGGCTTACAAGTATCAGTCTTTAGATTAATCTCACATTTACTACCAGGCAGCTGCTCATGGCTAAGCCCCCAGCCTGAGGCTCGGGCCAGAGGTGGCCGTGGATGCAACCACAGCTCTCCATCCGCTGGACTGCATCATCTCTCTCAGAACAGGCACCCCGGTTTGCTGAAGCAGCCCCTCCTGCTGGCCGGTCTCCCACTAGCTTCCCCTGTAGGTGGTGTAGGAATAGGGGCTGAGCAGCAAGGGGATGTGCACTTTTTCTTCCTCTGTGATGGTGAAGACAATCTAAAGAGAGAGACACAAGAGGATGCGTAAAGACAAGGGAGGGGGGAATAGCAGGAGGTTGGTAGTGCTCTTTGGTTTGAGATCCTTTCTTCGCTGCACTGGGCCTAGCCCATGAGAAGACATTTGTCAAGGGCCCAAATGCCTGGTCCGGAGCACCCCTAGTGCCCAGTCCTCACACACTTCTGGCTTTGTGCTCTTTCAGGGATGTCCCATGCACAACATCTAGCTCTCCTACCAAACACCTGGGCCTATTCCTGCAGGTTTCTGAGGGACTTCACAGCGCGCAGCCTTCATAATGTGAAGTTTATGCTGATTTCTCCCATTTTCCAATGTTGTGCTTCTCCTGCCAGGAATTACATCCCTCAAAGGGCAGTGAGTGGTGGTCCCTGCCATCATCAGTCCTCCCTATGTTGGAAGGAGCCTTCCCCCCCCCTTCCAGGTGTGAGTTTCATCTGGGAACCAAACTTACTTCCACATAAGGGTAGAAGCTGCTGTATCCTTGTTGCTCCCAGTACTCCCTCGTCTCAAAGCGCAGCTTATAGGTGCCAGGTTTCAGCTCCCTGGGCATCGGGCTGTTTCTGTCCAAGCGCCCATCAGGGTTTGTCTTGCTGGAACAGAATAAATGAGGCTGAAACTGCAACGGCCCCAGCCCTACCGAGGGAGGGAGATTGTCTCGCTTCATCCCCTCCTACCTCCTCATGAGCTCTGCCCACGGACGTTGGGGGTCCTCCAGCTTAGAGAAGTGCATGGCCAGGCCTTGGGCAGGGAGGCCGGTGAGCACGTTCAGTGCGTGGACAGTCAGGAAAGCGTGGTGGACCTCATCGGAACTAGCCACCTGGGATTCAGAATGGAGAGCCGGGTGGAGCAAAAGCCTCTGCATGAGTTCCTCCCCCTCCCAGTTTCCTAGATCCATCGATTCCCAAATGAAGATGTCCTTGCCACCCTCAGCAGCAGGCCCTTATTTTCCAAGCTCTTTCTTGCTGCCCTCAGCAGTTTTTCCTGTTTTTTCTCCCAGGTGCTGTGTGCACCGGAGCTTTCTGTGAGGTGTTGTGGTTGTGGGGAGAGAGGGAGGACCCCACCCCACCCACTTCTCACCCATCCACCAGCTGTGTGTTCAAATACAAACTCTGCTGGCTCCTGGGTGAGAGGTTTTGTTTGGAGGGGGGGTTAAAGACAAGATGCCCTCGGCAGACCCTGCTTGCTTGCTTGCTTGCTGCTGTCCACATTGCCCATTCATTTGCCCAAATTGTAGCCCTGCAGCTTGACATAGTGCCTGCCACTGTTTGTACAGAGAGGGCAGGTGAGCAAGTAATGAAGGTGCAGAGGAGGGTCAGGGGCAGTGAAGGTCAGCCATGGTCCCCACTGGCTGTGTCAGGATGGGCCTGGACAGGTGCCTTACAACACCAGCCTCTGGACAGAAGCCCTGCCTGACAAGTGCATTCCTCTGCTCTTCAGCATGGCAGAGCAGTACTCCTGGGTTTCAAACAGAGGTCCTTCCTAGCCCTATCTGGAGATGTTGGGGATGAACCTAAGAACACTGAGTTATGACCCCTCTCCACCCAGAAGGTGGGACTGAACAGTGGCAGCTCTCCTTCCTGCCCCATGTATTATTTCACTGCCTTCTTAAACATTTGATCCCTGGCCACAGAGTTCCTTTACTTTCTGGCCCATGCCAGGAAACTCCCCAAGACAATCAAGAGTGTGGCATTCAAGCTTCTTGTTTTTCTTGAGCTGCCAGAAATATACATTCCCACCCCCTTGCCAAGTTTCCCAATGAAACACCAAAGCAGGAAGGCTTTCCCTTCTCTTGGGATCTCTCACCACCTGGGGTCTCCCTCCTCCGTCCCTCTGTGGTAGTTGGTTTCTCTCATCCATTCTGGGGCATTTCTGATGCAGCCCCTTCTGACTCCACTTCCTTCTTGCCTTCCACTGGCAGGCTGCCTGCCTGTCATGACTCAGCAGAAAGTCTTAACCCTTTTGGTGCCACGAGGGCAGGCTCAACCGGGTGCCCCCTGAAAACATGAGAAAGGGGCCCAATTCATTTTAGGGTGAGGGGGGAGGGTTCCATCTCCATCTCTACTCAGCCTAATCTGTAAAATATGCATTTGAAGTTCTTGGGACTTCTCACTGGAGTAAAATGCAGCAAGCATTTTGTGGGAGAATAGGCAATACTGTCATGCCTCAGCAAGAGCAAAAATGAAGATATAGGAGCAGTCACATGGTTACCCGGGAGTATTTGTGAGTTCCCAGTCCTTACTTGGATCACTGCTGTTGCTGTAGTGCTAAGACCTTCTCCTAAGCAGTCTGTAGCCTGCAGGATCAGAGTGTATTGGGGGGTTACCTGTAAACAAATAATTCCATTAGCATTTGGGCAAAGGGGATCAAAGCACCACATGGCAAAGCAGTGTTGTATAAGATCCTGAGAGCCCCACTGGCCAAGTAACTTGAGGAAACTTTAAACTCACTAGGGTACTTCCAGATACAGCAAACTGAAATGGGACACAGCTGTTATGCTAGACCAGGCACAGGCAAACTCGGCCCTCCAGATGTTTTGGGACTACAGTTCCCATCATCCCTGACCACCGGTCCTGAAAGCTAGGGATCATGGGAGTTGTAGACCAAAAACATCTGGAGGGCCAAGTTTGCCTATTCCTGTGGTAGACCACCCTTATTATTAGGAAAACGTGAAAAGAAAATGCTTAATTCTTGCAAACCATACCATTAAAGCACATGACTTCCCCCAAAGGATTTGGGCAAATGTAGTTTGCCCCTCACAGAGCTACAATTCCCAGCACCCTTGACAAACTGCAGTTCCTAGGATTCTTTGGAGGAAGCCATGTGCTTTAAATGTGTACAGCTTATGTCCACTTCATCTTCTGTAGGGCAGCCCTCCAGATATTGGAAGGTGGCAGTCATGCTGTTCATCTGCTCCAGACTCAAAGCCTTCCCTCTTCTCTTTCAGAAATCCCTTGCAAGCCCCTCCCCATCCTGCTTGGTCCCCCCCCCCCAGCTAGCCTCTAATCCACCAGTGCCTTATGGCCCAGTGTTTCCACTAGGAGTAAAGCACAGCAGCAGAGCCAAGGGTTGCCTCAAAGGGGAAATTTAGCATCATTAATCATGCCCTCTCCCTACACAGCCAGGACCCAGCCACTTACCGTTCTGTCAAGTCCTGGTTTGTTCAAGCTGATGACCCCTGTTTTATTATCAATGGCAAACATTTGGCTCTGTGGCTTTGTGGGGGTCTGGATAGCGAGGGAGTAGGTGATTACCCCATTGTAGGAATTCACAGCGTCATCCATGTCAGTGGCTGATACTTGTGTCACAAAGGTACCTGGGTGCGTGTGCCACAAAAGTCCAAAGTTCAGCTTCTGAAGTGCATCACACACATACCCGCAACATAGCCAGATCATCCCAGCTTGGAGGTCAAATTGACTCTGCCCCAGACAGCTCCAAAATTACCTCTTAGCCTCTGAAAACTGTGCAGCAGCTGGGTGCGATCTGCACTGCCTTTATGCCAGTCTGCAAGTTATGGTGGGCTCAGTAGTGACTGCCCAGGCCATACAGGTAGAAAGAAGCACAGTTAGGGGCCTGGGTTTTGCACACAATATTATACCCCCTCCCTCTGTGGGTTCTCCTTCCATAAAGAATGGGCAAAGGATATGGGCATTCAGAGGCAAATACAGTGGTGCCTCGCAAGATGAAAAGAATCCGTTCTGTGATTCTCTTCGTCTAGCGGTTTTTTCGTCTTGCGAAGCAAGCCCATTGACGGATTAGCGGATTAGCGCTATTAGTGGCTTTTAGCGGCTTTTAGCGGCTTATCTGCTGATCGGATCAGCTGATAAGCGGCTTAGCGGCTTAGAAAAAGGGGGAAGGAAAAAAACCAGCAGGAACTCGCAAGACATTGTCGTCTTGCGAAGCAAGCCCATAGGAAATTCGTCTTGCGAAGCACCTCCAAAACGGAAAACTCTTTCGTCTAGCGAGTTTTCCGTCTTGCGATGCATTCGTCTTGCGGGGCACTACTGTATTCGGGGTTTCCATACAGTCAGTTTGTTCATGCATGTGCAACCAGACAGACAGACACGTACCTGGCGGGGCTCCTTCTGCTACGGAGCCATGGAAGATGCTCTGGGTAAAACGGGGCTTGTTGTCATTCTGATCAAGCACCTTGATGACGATCTCTGTGCGGTTCCCCACAGGCTGCCCAGTTGCACTTACAGCGTGAAGAAAGAGCTGCAGAGCAAGCAGGGTAGCAATTGAGACACTCCCCAAATCTGCCTCTCACCCTCCCAGACACCTTCCCACAAGAGTGTAGAGCTGCCCTTCTCTTCACACCGAGAGCACCCAGGAATTTACATTAGGGGCTAAAAAGTACAGTATTTAGATACTGTATGCTGAGAATTCAAAAATGAAACTAAGCTGAACTTTCTCCTCCTTCCCATAAATAATGGTTGCTAATACTATTGCTTCCCAGGGATTCCCCAAAAGCTGACATAAAGCAGCAGCAAACATGTGATTTCCACTCTTTCCCTGCCCCATAACACGCAGCAGCCTTCCTCAACCTGGTGCTCTCCAGCAGTTTTGAACTACGAGTCCCATCAGCTCCAGCCAGCACAGCTATATGATGCTTGGGCTGATGGCAGCAGTAGTCCAAAGGATCTGGAAGGGACCAGGTTGGCAAAGGCAGTTTTAAGAGGTGCTGGGAGGTTCCAGGGTGGCAGAAGCTAGCACAAAGGGACTTACAATGTATTTGTCTTTGGTCTCTCTGTCCAATGGCATGGTCACCATCAGCCAGCCTGTCTCTCTTTCAAGGATGAAGATGCCTTGAGGAGGTCTGTCTGCACCAGTCCCAGTGACACTGTAGAAAGTCAGGCCATCTTTACCTACCTGGTAGCAAATGAACATGTCAAAACTGAGAAGGTCTGTTTTCTTGTTGCCTCCCTCTATGCCTCCCTCAGAGGTAGAAGACAGAGAGGGATTCTGAGCAGGTTCATAGGAGGAAAAGAAGTCCTCCAAGCATAGTGGTTCTGAGCTGTTCAAGGCACATGAAGAGAAAGACGCAGTTGCTCTCTGTCTATACCTGCAGCAGACGCTTGGGGTAGGGACCGATGCCATTCTCCATGACCAATATTGGAGGCAGAAGTTGCAAATCCCTTTTCTGCCTCTTCAGATCAAGTCTGGATTCTGGAAAGGTCAGCACTTCTGCCCAAGCAAATAGGAATGAGACCTGCAAGGGGGAAAGAGAGTTGCATTATTTTTTTTAAAAAACCCCTCATTCAGAGCCCAATCCCATGGCATCTTCTATGTGAAGACAAGTTTGGCACTCCTTAAGATTTGTAGGGATCTCGGGACAGGACAGTGCTGGACCTCAGAAATCCATCCTGGAACATGTGAAGGAAGACACGTCCTGGAATCTGGACACACCTCTATGTCAAGAGTATCTTCCTTTTATCTTAAATGTCAGTATTGGGTTTGCATTATTGTTATTTACCTGAAGTCCTTTCACTTCATCTATGGACCTGCCACAGGTAGCAACCAGTCTGTTTTGCAGCCTCTATTGAGCAGTAGTCAAGGGTAGAGCTGATAAAGGGGAGATGGGCCAAGAGGCCTTGCCACGGCTCCCACACCCATGGCCAACATCTTGTTGACCCCTTGGGCTAGCCTTACTTGTGTTATCTGATCCCTCTCCAAGGCTAGATGCTTTGCAGCCCATGGAAGATTCAAGGTCCCTGTTTACAGTTTAAAGGTTGGTGCTCCCTGGTGGTTGTTTTTAAAGGAAATGCATGTTTGCTGATTCAACATTAGTTTGGAACATTGGCAACTGCTCTTATCTTCTCGAAACCTATTTGCTTTGAACAACTATGCTGCCAGCAGAGTACAGTGTAGAGAGACACAAGCCCAATATTATGAAACCTTCCTCAGCCCAGTACATTCCCATGCTCACTCGGTGGTCACATCTCCCCCACACTCTGTTCATGCTCCTCTTCATCTTTATCCCCACACCCCAGCTCTTCCACAAGGCCATGGCAACACAGCTGGGGGACGGCACCTGTACTTTGCATGCAGGAATTCCCAGATTCAAACCCAGCCGCTGCCATCCTTCAGGATTTCTGGTTTCAGCAGCACAGCAAAATCACTGCCTGGAGCCTTGGGGAATTGCTACTAATAAACACTAGTTGGACGAAGAGCCTGGCCTGGTGTGATCAAGTGGGTTCATGTGTTGGTACCTCTTCTGCACCTACAAAACACTTAACCCAGCCCCTCCACCATTAATGCCAAGAAGATCCTTCTACAACACCAAAGATACTTGCCCCGCTTCGCTTGCTCTTTGGAGGACAATCCTACCTGAGAGTGAAGAACCAGGAAGAGCAGGAGGCTGACCCTAAAGAAGCACATTGTCCTGCTTCAGCTCTTGCTCCTTGCCTTCTGCAAAACTCTGGCAAAGGGATGGCAACCCAGGTAACTTAAGCTAGAGCAAAGTCTGCCTGGCAAGTCCCTTTGGGGGAAGGGTTAAGGGCAAATTGGCAAGCCTGGGGTATTTTGACACACCACATGGAAGCAGGCCACAGTTGATTCAGCATGTGGGACCAAGTGAAGGGCGTGTGCTTGTGCCCTAGGAACATCTCTTGCAGGTGGCACTGCCCTCCATTGTGCAAGTCTCATTTATTCTGGCAGGGTAAGGGTTCATTTGGGAGCAGGTATTCTCAGGACTCAAGCCTCTGAAGCTCTTTCGAATATCAGAGCTCAGTTTTATGGCCTTTTGCCCTTTGTTTTGATTCAGAGCAGAAATTTGCAATAAAACATGGAGCGGAGGAGGGTGTTGTTATGAAAACAGAGGAAGCCATTTTCCTTGTGCAGAAACAGAGGAGGGTCTGTCCAGTCCCCCTTTCACAGTAGCAGGAGAGTGCCATGCCTAGTCGTGACCTCATGGCAGACATAGCTTCCTCAGAAGGCAAACCAGGTGCCCCACAGGTTGAGGGCCTTGAGGAGCAGGCAGAGGCTCCTGGAACAAGTGATGAGAAGGGCCCCTGGTGAGATACCTGCTTAAGAACCCTTGGAGCCGTCAGAAGAGGTGAAAGCGCCCCCCGCCCCGCCCCAGTCCTCAAGAGCACCGGTGCCAAAAGCTTTTGGTCCAGATTGAAGAGCAACGATACAGCTTGCCTTTATAGAACCAGAGCCCCCAGTCTACTTGTGAATGTGAAAGCCTCGATGCTCCTTCACTGCCAGCATTTGTGGTTAGAGAGTGGTTTAGGACAGTGTTTCCCAACCGGTGTTCCGCGGCACACTAGTGTGCCGCGAGACGTTGCCTGCTGTGCCGTGGGAGGGAGGCGGGCGAGTCGGGCGGCAAGAGGCTAGGAAGCAAATGGATTGCGAAGTCTGCCAGGTTCAGATTCGGGTCTCGGCTGTTTCCGGCAAGTGCAGATTCGGGTCTCGGCTGTTTTCGGCAAGTGCAGATTCCGGACTCGGCTGTTTCCGCCGGCCCAACTCGCCGATCCCGCGCCGTACGTAAGAATTCTCGAGGAAAGGCGCAGGCGCATTCCTCGGAGAGAGCGGCCGTTGGCGTCCAAGATGGCGGCTGTGCTGGCTGAGGGGAGCGCGGGCGGCGCCGAGTCCGAGGCAGCGGCTGTTCCGCCCATGGCGGGGCTGGAGATGGTCCAGCAGGGAGCCGAAGCCCGGGTCTACCGGGGCCTCTTCCTAGGCCGGCCAACTGTGGCGAAGCACCGCTTCCCGAAACGTTACCGGCACCCGCTGTTGGAGGAGCGCCTGAGCCGCAGGCGGACGGCGCAGGAGGCCCGCTCGCTGCTTCGCTGCCGGCGGGCAGGTGGGCGCGCCTCGAGACTGGACTGCGCGGGGCAGGGGCGCGGGCTGGGATTCCATCTCCTTTAAATTGCATGGCCGGCCCACCTCTTTGCAAGGAGTGCGGTTGGGAATTGCAAGCAAAGCAGCCACGCAGCTCGATTCCAGTCGTTAGTGACCGAAACTAATCCCCCCCCCCCCCGCTATAGGCAAGGAAGCTGAAGACTGGTTATGGAAGGCGGTGGGCCACAGGTGTTCTGGTTTGCGAACATTTTTCAGAAGCCAAACGTGCTCCATTTTGCGTGCCATGCTTCTGTTTTGCGGTCTGTCTGCTTTTGCTGTTTATTTTGCATTTTTGTCTTTCTGACTTTTTTGTTTTGTTTTTGTGACTGATTGATTGACTGATTGTGTGACTGCAGTACATTGTTTATTGCTTTCATTTTATGGATCAATGGTCTTTATCGATATTAAAATTCATGTTAAATTGCTGTTTTAGGGGTTGTTTTTAAATGTCTGGAATGGATTAATCCATTTTGCATTACTTTCAGCCAAACAGGCCCAGGTTGCGCACTGAATAAAGTATTTTATAATTTTTCATATTTCTGTTTACTTACTATTTCATAATAAAGTAATTATAAAATACTATCTTTGTGTTTATTTGATTCCTATTAAAGAGAGTTACTTTATATATAGTCAATATAGGCACAGAGTTAATTTTTTAAACATTTTCTAATGGTGGCGTGCCTCGAGATTTTTTTCATGAAACAAGTGTGCCTTTGCCCAAAAAAGGTTGGGAAACACTGGTTTAGGAGGCCAGAGTATATAAGACCCCTCTCCTGCCCTTTGAGCCTTTCAGTTGCCAGAAATAACACAGATCTCTGGCTCCTTGTTCCTGGCTTTGGTGCCCCCCCCCCCCGAACTCCCTGTGGACCATTTCCTGACTTTGCTTCTACATCACATGTTGGACCTAGACAGATTCTGTCTGCTGGACCTATGGAACTCTGCCCTCTTGGCTAAGTGTCTTGGTAAAGGCTTTTTACCCTCCTGTGACCGAGATCCTAGCCCTGGAGGAAGGTGCTCTCCTGGAACATGAGAAAGTGCTGCAAGAGGCAGACACTCACACATGAGCACCACTGTACTATATCGAAAGACTAACCAGGATCTGGTCCTCATTTGTCTTGACGTTGTCTTTAAATCCCCATAGCAGAGATTTCTCCATGAAGTTGTTAACAGCAAGCTGATGTGCAGATAGCAGCAGCAGAGGTTTTCCACATCAGTGCACAAAGAACGGCTGCCCACCATTCAACTTCTGAACGAGGTTTGTTGCTTTATATTATAAACTGGTTTCAAGCTAACATGGTTGGCAGAAGCGCTGCACTTGGCCACCACAAGAGGGCACTGTGAGTATACAGAAAGGTTTCAGCCTCTACTTATTCACCCACTTTGACCACCAGAGTGGTATTTAAGTAAAAGACCCCAGACTGAGTGATCTGGTGGAAGCACTTCTCCAGGCCAATGCAAAACAGGTAAGGTATTATTATTATTCCTGTCATCTTTATTTTAAATAGTAATGGAATAAAGAAGAAGAATTGAAAGAAAGGCAGGGTGTAAGTGTAATAAAGATTAAATTGTTGTTATTATTTATTGGTCCTACAATTTTCTCTGCATTTTTATGAAGATTTTAGAAGGAGCAGTCCTTTCTCTTATGCTTATAAATTAAGAGGCACGAAAGGAAAGAGGAAGTAGAAGAACAAGCAAAATTCCAAATCATTTACTTCGGTTTTGCTGGCCAAGTGGCCATAGGATTTGTCAGAAGCCCCCCAAGGCCAGTGGAACTTGAGATACGCCACTGACGAAATATGCCAAGCAATGTCTGCCAATGAAGACGTGCCGTTAGCAAAAAATAAGCTGGTACTTACACTCAAGATCCAACATCACTCAGGAATTCAAATGGGGCATAAAGCGACACCAGGACCAGACGGCTTTGGTAGCGCTTTTGATAAAGCTTTTCAGGAGACTTTAATGCCTTCTTTAATTTTGCTGTTAAATGGCGTTTTGAGGAGTGGTATCCTTCCAAAGTGCTTGGTCCACATCAGAAATAATTGTTATACCAAAACCAGGAAGAGATGCTGTGCCTGTCATCACCTTTCATTAGGCCTCTGTCCACACAAAACGACATGAATTAAAACCCTATTCACATTCATAGGAGAGCAAATTGAGGTTGCCTCTTGTTCCCCCATTCTCCCCCCCCCCTTTCTCTGTAACCATTAGCAATTGCACTACATCTAAGCCCACGTATGAAGGGTTACTGGGGATTTATTAAGCGTCTGTGCTGGTTATATGGTATGCATGTAATCTAATTAATGGAAAGCTTTATCAATGCTTAAATTAGAATTAGATAAATTTGAGGGGGGGGAATAGGGAGTCTTGGAGCTAATCCTAAGAAGTTACTAATAATGTGTTACGATATGTGGGAACAAATTACGGTAAGCTTAAGCAACAGAAACCCATTCCACACTGTAGGATAAATTTCAGATATATGAGGTAAAAAATAATCCCATATACTGTAAATTGAATAAATTATGTTCCATAAATTATACCTTTCAAAAAAATGTGGGTACATCCTTTTATTGGACTTCTTTGTTCCTGGAGGTTTCTTCACGCTGACCAGAGAGGAAATCCAGGCGGGGCATCAAATTTGGAAAAAGAGGAGGAAGGAGGAGAGAGAGAGAGGAAGGAAGGGAAGGAGAGGGAAGGATAACTCTGTTCAGTTGAACATCTTCTCCTGTGACTCCTTTGTTGAGTCACAGATGAAGCAGGTTGAATAGGGGATGATTCCCAGGAACATTTAATTATTATTTTTTGTAATTTTCAGTTATATACATTTCAATAGTTTTACAGGCATTTTAACATTTTAACATTTCAAAACTTGACTTCCTCCTCTTTCTATGGTTCCTTAAATTTCTGTTTATTATTTCCTGCATATTCTGATTCTTTTATTCATCTGCTTGAATTATTTACTCTTATGAAGCTGCAGGTCATTACAATAATCCTGCCAATGTCCTTATTTGTATGCAATTTATTTGTACATATTCAGTAAACCATTTCCATTCTTTTATAAAAAGTTTGTTGTCTTGATTTCTTATTTTTCCAGTAAGTTTTGCCATTTCTGCATAGCCCATGAGTTTTTGTATCCAGTCGTCTTTCATTGAGACTTCTTCTTTCCATTTTTGGGCTAATAACATTCTTGCCACTGTAGTCGCATACATAAATAAATTTCTATACTGTTTAGGTAGTTCGACCCCTATAATTCCCAGAAGGAAAGCTTCTGTTTTTATTTTATTTTTACAAATGTTATTTTAAACATCTTTTCCAATTCATTATATATCATTTCCCAGCAAGCTTTAACCAGGACCACCACATATGATAGAAAGTACCTTCTTTCTCTTTGCATTTCCAACACTTATTTGATTTTGATTTATACATTTTTGCCAGTTTACTCAGTGTTAGATACTTTCTATATAACATTTTCATATAGTTTTCTCTGAAACCATAGCATGCTGTAAATTTTATATGCGTGTTCCACAATTGTTCCCATGCTTCCATATCTATATTATAACCAATATCTATTGCCCAATGTATCATTGAAGATTTTACTTGCTCATCCTTTGTTTCCCAGTCCAATAATAACTTATACATTTTAGACAGCACTTTAACATTACATTCCAACAGATCTCTCTCCATTTGTGATATCTGTTCCCCAAACCCTTGTTTCTTATCTTTCTACTCTTCCTAGGAACATTAAACAAGAAAAGACAAAGTATGTCAAAGAGTTTTTCTCTCAGTCTGCTCTTCCTCAGAAGGTCTGCTGGGCCTTGGAGTCTCCTGCGATAACCTAGTATCTCTATGTGTGAGTGGGGGGGGGGGTGTTGGTTTTTGTTTTATGGATCAAATTCCAATGGCAAAGCATATTAATTGTATTTCCCCTCCTTACAACAACAACAGTATTTATTTAATTAATTCGATTTCTTGACCGTCCTTTACCACAAGGCTCCAGGTTGCCTCGCAACAATAAAACATACAATTACAAAACAAACAGAACAGTTCCCTACATAAAACAATGCACATTTAAAAAACAACATCACAATTCCGTGTTTAAAAATAGTTCCAGTAGAGATGCAGACTGGGATAAACATCCCCACTTAAAAGGTTTATACTACCTTAACCTCCCTAGAGAAATAGGTGAGATATAAATACAATAAGTTTTTGGTGTTTTGGTGTGTTTTTTTAATTAAACCCCCCCCCACACACACACGTACTGTCCTTTGGAGCCCAATTGCTCTCCAAGATGGGAAGCAGATGGCTTGGCTGCGCAAAGACTTGCCACAGACCTCACTCCTTCAGAACATATCACAGAGGCTGAAAATGCACTGGTGATAAAAGAAGGAGATGGGGCAGTGAGTGACCCCACCAGCTATTCACCATGCATGATACCAGGTGGGGCGAAGAGGGTTTGGCTTTGCACAAATGAAATTGCAGTTCCAGGTCTGCCTGATCCATTTACCTGCTAATGCCATTATGTGGAAGCAGTTCGTTCCCTTATTTAGCCCTCAGCGACTTAGGCTCCAGTATCTGAAGCACAGTCACCTTATATTTGCACCCTCTTGGACATTAAGTTTGGCAGGGGGGGGGGGTCTTGGTAGTTCCACCACCCGCCCAGTTCTCTATGGCAGCCCCAAAGCTGTGGAAATCCCTCCCCACCTGGCACCACCTTTATGCAGCTTTCCTCCTGTACTGAAGATGCAGCTCACTGGCCAAGCTACCGGTTGAGGATACAAGTTTTAGGACCCACCTTAGCTCTTGAGCGCAGTTGCCTTAACTTATTTTAAGTTGTTCTAACCCTCCTGGAAAGGGACATGGGTGGCGCTGTGGGTTAAACCACAGAGCCTAGGACTTGCCGATTAGAAGGTCGGCGGTTCGAATCCCCGCGATGGGGTGAGCTCCCGTTGCTCGGTCCCTGCTCCTGCCAACCTAGCAGTTCAAACGCATGTCAAGTGCAAGTAGATAAATAGGTACCGCTCCGGTGGGAAGGTAAACGGCGTTTCCATGTGCTGCTCTGGTTTGCCAGAAGCGGCTTAGTCATGCTGGCCACATGACCAGCTGTACGCCAGCTCCCTCGGCCAGTAAAGCAAGATGAGTGCTGCAATCCCAGAGTCGGCCACGACTGGACCGAATGGTCAGGGGTCCCTTTACCTTTACCTTTACCTTTAACCCTCCTGGAATATCATGGTGAAGACTGGGTAAGAATATCGTCATCATCATCATCATCAAAGATAGCTCAGTCAGTAAAGCATGAGACTCTTAATCTCAGGGTTGTGGGTTCAAGCCCCACATTGGGCAAAGGGTTCCTGCATTGGAGGGGGTTGGACTAGATGACCCTCAGGAACCCTTCCAACTCAACAATTCTATGATTTCTATAATTTTTGGCTTTAAGTGCAAGCTGCCTCAGTCACTATACAGAGCAAGGCTGGGGGAGAGAGCAGGGAGAATGGGAAGCTTCAGAGTATCTTCTCCAAGTTATTGGACATAACTAAAACATCTCACAGTGCTGGTGAAGGGTTGGTAATAAGAAAATAAAAAATTTTAATACTACTACTGCAAATGATAATAACCAGGCACGTCCAAGGGTAAGGACCTCATTGCTATTTCCAGGGTGAATTGACAGTCAAAAACAATTGCATATTAAAGGAATTTTTAAAAGCAACAATAACTATACAGTTTAAAATAACAGCATCAGTTCAGATCGAGGACAGATAACCACTGGGATAAGGATTTTTGAAAGGTTGGTTGAAAGAGGGATGTCTGTAGCAAGGACTGGCCCAAGGTCACATGGTAAGCTTCATGGCCAAGTGGAGATTTGAACCCTGGTCTCCCAAGTCTTAATCCAATGCTCTAACCACTACACCACACTGGCTCCCACCTTCATGTTGAGACTGCAGTTCAACCCTGTCATCAAAGCAGCCTTTCCCTCCAGATGTTTTGGACTACAACTTCCACCAGCCCCTGCCAATGCAGCTGTTCCCGTTAGCATCATGTGGCCATACTGACTGGGGCTGATGGGAGTTGTAGTCCAAAGCAGCTGAAGGACACCTAGTTGGCGACGGCTGCATGGAGGCCTTGCAGTGGCCCAGTGGGGGTTGGGAGGAAAGGGACCTGGAAACCTCCCAGCTTATCCTGCCAGCCATGCATGGATGAGCCGGAACGAACAGCCGACTAGTGGGCTGTGAGCAAAAGGAGATCAAGGCTGCGTTTGCAAATGCCAAAGGGATGGAATCACTCATGAACCAACGGACAGGCCCTGGTGGGGGAAGGGAGGGATTGCATACAAAACAACCGAAACCGCTCCCTCTGGCCTGCTGAGGGGAGAAAGAAGCACCTTCTGTTTGCATTCCGGCCCCTCGTCCAGCCTGCTTTCATGGACAAGGAAATGCAGATCAGAAGGTGTGGGAGAGGAAGTCGGATGCTTTCTCTGGAAATGTAGTTGGCAGGTGGCAACCTGTTGAAAGCTGAGCTCCATCAGGATATTGTGCCACAGAGAGGCCTCAGGTGTCACCTCTGTGCCCAAATAAGGAAAGCTCAGCCTGCCATGAAAAGGCACTCTCCTGGTTCTCCTGTCAGGATCTCCTTAGAGACCTTTAAAGCAGGCATTGGGAACCTCTCTTAGCCTGAGGGCTGCATGCCCTTGTGGGGAACTTTCCAAGGGCCACATGCTAGGGGTGGGTGGGGCCTGAGGCAAAAGTGGGCAGTGCAATGAGTTTCATGCACAAAGCTAGTTTCTACACACACTCTCTTCAGCCCATTCCTGCCCACTTGGAGGGTGTAATCTCCCAGGCTAAACATAAGGCAACTGAAGCAATGTGAACATTATAGGAGCAACAGCCTTGCTCTTTGCACAGCCCTGAGAGTCACTTACCTTCCTATCCATCTTGATGAACTGTTCTGTGTAACTTTAAAGCTTGCACAGTCCTACAGGAACAAAAAATAAATCCATATGCCATATTAACTGGCATTCAGAAGCACTCAGGAACTAATGGGAGATAGAATCCTTTTAACTGTGCTAGCTGCCCCCCTTTATTGAAGCAAGAACAAATAATTCAATAACATATAAGAAAAAAGAAAGGTAACAGAACTGAATAAAAATTAAATACACAGAGAAAGAGACACCACCAAATTTGGGTTGTTTTGTTCACATCCTCTGGGAAAAATAATTCTCTTTACTTGTGTTGGGGTGGTGGTAGTAACAATTTTTTTTAAAGGCTCACGATATTCACCTCAAGGCCTTATGATATTCTCACTTAAAAGTGAAACATTACTACTAATTCCAAATAGTAGCATATTTCACAGGGGGCATTTGAACACTGTTATCATTATTAATATAAGCAGTATATTTTTGCCACATGCTTGAAAATGAATCTTTTTTTGCTTGTCCTCTAGTATCACTTAATTTTTGAGTTAATTTTTCAGCAATAGATATGTAGAAGATTTGACTTGCTGACCTTTAAAGCCCAAAACGGCCTCAGTCCAGTATTCCTGAAGGAGCGTCTCCACCCCCATAGTTCTGCCTGGACACTGAGATCCAGGGCCTTCTGGCGGTTCCCTCACTGCGAGAAGCCAAGTTACAGGGAACCAGGCAGAGGGCCTTCTCGGTAGTGGCACCCGCCCTGTGGAACGCCCTCCCACCAGATGTCAAAGAGAAAAACAACTACCAGACTTTTAGAAGACATCTGAAGGCAGCCCTGTTTAGGGAAGCTTTTAATGTTTGACGGACTATTGAGTGGCTGGGGAAACCCAGCCAGATGGGCAGAGCATAAATAATAAATTTATTTATTTATTTATTATTATTATTATTATTATTATTATTATTATTATTATTATTAACTATACCCCAGGGTGCCATTGCCAGCTGTTGGTGCTGTGGCTTGGTGGTTAGAGAGATGCCCTGTTTAGCTTGCAGTGGCTCCCAGGAACATCCTCTCTTTTGCCTCCTCTAATACAATCTGATGTTGGCCAGACATGGAAAATGTTAGAGTAGGAGGATAATCCATAGTCCCAAGGGGTCTTGAACTTGCCAGACCCAAGTGCTAGACGCAGGTTGTTACTGGAAGCTGGTTCTGTCAAATGGGTGTCTCTGGCTTCCCTCATAGCCTGCCCTGAATGAACCTCTCTTTCCCTGCTGGATTCTCCTTCCCCCAGTGGGTCTTGAACCCTTCCTCCAGGAATGGCTGTATCTCTTCTTCTCCTAATGGGGCTGTGTGTCCTGGTGGCTTCATCTCCTTTCCCTCCAAGTGTTGAGATTTTTTTTTTAAGTGTGTGAGAACAAGGGAAGGGCCATGGCTTAGTAGCACAGCAGCTGCTTTCCATTCCCACCATCTCTAGGAAGGGCTTGGGAGAGATTTCTCTCTGAAATCCTGGAGAGGAGTAGATGGTGCTAAACTAGCTGGGCTCACAGTTAAATATTTGTTTATGTTTATTGATATCCAACCTCTTCCACCCATGCTGGGTGTTCTGAGCAGCATACAAATACAGTAAAACACTAAAATCTTAACCATTCCTGCTGCGGCCTTGGTCATTGCTGACTGTGCCACAGGATGGTTTAGCTATCATTCATGCTTTGTTGTCTATGTGGTTTGCCTCACACCTGGCTGAGTATATTATATGGAGGCCATAGTCTTGGCGTAGTGGTGGCGTCACCCGCTCTCTCCCTGGTGTGATTTATTTAAATGGTTCTGTCATTCTAGAACAGATTCCTGATTCCTGATTCCAAAGACAATCCCCTGGATGCTTCTAGGAAGCAGATAAGTGAGGCAGAAAGCAATGGGCCATTCCCTGACCTCACCCCAGTTGCTTGCCACCCTAGCAACCAATATTCAGAGGCAGACTACCTTTGCACATGGAGGTTTTCATGTAGTGATTGTGGCCAACAACAGTCACAGCCAGGCAGTTCTTCCTTCATGAATTTGTCTGATCCAGGGCTTGGGGAGACTGTGGGCTTTCTCCAGATGTAGATGGACTACAACTTCCAGCAGCCCAGGTCATTGATTGCACTGGGAGGCTGATGGGAGTTGGAAGTCCAAGAGCACCCAAAGGGCCACAATGTTCCTCATCCCTCATATGATTCTTGTAAAGGCCTTGAGCCTGCTAAGAGCCCATTTTCATGGCCCAAACTGGACACAAAGTCCTTCAGCCTTTTGCCAACTATTGATTCCATAACACACTTACCTGCATATATTATAGCTGTGGTTTCATATTACCCAAGTACCTGTTTTTAGCCTATTCATTGGAAAACTGATTAAAGAGCATTAATATTTTAAGAAGAAATACAAGTGACCTTTAAATAATGTTTTTGGCATTCTGGTTTTTTAAATTAAAAAAAAGTCTGTGGATCTTCTGATTTGATTAGGGTTTTGTGTCTTTGTTATTAATATCATCATCACTGATTTATTAATCATGTTCTAAATCCCCACCTCAAGGTAATTTACACATAAGATAATTAAAAGTGAGTTAAAACCACACAAAAACCAAAAATAAATTTAAAACTAGTCTAAAACCTTAGCAAGTGGGCACTCATCTCTAGCTGGGAAAGCCTGACAAGTGAAGGAAGCTATGCCTCTGAGCATGGCAAGAGGGCCTTTTCTGACTGTTGTGAAGCTGTCCACAGGTACCTTCAAACAGGAATGAGAACTCAGGGTCCTAGCTTAAATCTTTATGGAAGCTCAAATCCCAGCGCCTCTCTGCTGGAGACGCTTTCCAGCATCTTCTGGAATATTTCGCTGTCTCCCAAATTGCACAAAGTCCTTCCAGGATCTTCTACCACTTGGGCAATGATGGTCCCTGGACTGGGGGCTCCTCCACTGGTGCTCTACATCCAGGCCCTTGAAAATCTTAGCTCCCACAACCTTGGAGAGCTCGTGCCTTGGAGTCCGGGGCTCCTAGCGGGAGAAGCCTTGAGGAAGGGATGGCCAGGATCGAGCCCCATGGATTGTTGCAACAACGGGGGACGGGGGGGGGACGGGACTCAAAGGCGTGGGACTCAAAAGTGGGAGCGAGAAACCTTTTTGAGGATATCACTGTAAAAGTTTTATTTCCTTCTTTGGGTACTTTTTATTTTGACAAATGCAGCCTCCAGCTGAACCCTCGTTAAAAATGCAGAGAGCTAAAATCGCGTTTAGCGCTGTAGGGAGGTGAAAGCAATTTGGAAGCGGGTGCTGAATCAAGAGGGAGGCTCCCCCTGCCAGAAAAGCGCCCCCCGCGTAACCGAAACACAGCCGTCGACACCAAGTTTCAGGTGTGTGTGGGGGGGAGAGAGGTCCGCCCCCTCCCCTTGCAGCGATGGAGCCGGTCTCGCCCCCTGCCCGCCTTTGCAAGACCCGGGCGAGCGGGGAGGGGCCGGGGCGGTGGCAGCGGGAGCCCCGCCCGCGGAGCCTCACCTGGCGCGGCGGCTTTAAAGGCGCCGGGCAGGCCGGGCGGAGCCCCGCAGTGGTAGTAGCAGGCGAAGCAGGCGGGCGACGCGAGGGGGCCTCCTTCAGCCCAGGCAGCTCCAGGCGACGCAACGCGGGACGCGCCCGGAGCTCCGGCGAGGTTTCCCTTTGCCGACGGCGGCGCTTTCGCTTCTCGTCGCGGCGATGGGGCTCCCGCGGAGCTGCCTGCGGGCCCTCTTGTTTCTCCTCGAGGTGAGTACCTAACTAAGCGGGTCCCCGAAGGACGGTGTCGGTAAACAGCGGATCCCGGGGAAGGAGAGCGGAGGGGCGCATCAGTGCCCTGGGCGAGATGTTGTTCCTCGAGGGGAGGGGGGCACAGGGGCACGTTTCCCTTTCCCGCTTCTCTGAGGCTTCAGGTGCCTGACTGTCCCTCCGTTTGCCCCTCTCAGGTGGAGACTCTGCTAGCGGACCCGACGCAACCTTGCTCCGCTGGCTTCACCTCCAAAGTCTTCACCATCGAGGTGCCGGACGGAGACCTGCCCCGGGGACACGTTTTGGGCCAAGGTGAGAAGGCGGCGGCGGCGCGCGCGGGGAGAGGGGGATACCGTCTGATGACTTTTCCGGACCTGGAAGAGGACTGGGGGCTTTGCGTGCTGGGCCAGGGGAGGCGATTGCACGATTTCGAGTATTTGTCTGAAGTGAGCCCCTCTCCGTGGCGTCTGGGCGCGCTCTCGTCTTTTTGTGGCTGTACCTTCTTCTGCTCTTCCTCGGGCTTTGTTGCCCGCCGAGGTCTCCTGGCTGATCCTTTCCCTGTGTTGGTGTTTATTTCGATTTCCCGTAGTATAGTTTATAGGGTGGGGTGGGGCGGGGGTGAGATCCATCTCGGCAGAGCGCCTCGAGGGCTCCGGTTTGAAGATTGCGACAGGGCAGGAGAGGCGCCTTTGACGGCTGCGACGGGTTCCTCCTGCAGCCCCGGGCGCCGCTTTTCTAATCCACGGGATTAGTCTTTTTTCCGACTCTTGCAAACTGGACTGCGGGCTGACCACTGCCTCTCCCACCCCGCCGTTTCTGAGAGCTACGAGTGGGGTTGGCAAGCGCCACTCGCCCGTGGCCTCTGGCCCTTGAGATGGCCGCGCTCCGCCTGGCGCGGCAGTACTGTTGGAGGTGTCCTGGAATGGGGGGGGGTTGCTTCCTTCCTGCTTACTCCTGGTGAGATGCTTTGTCCCCAGCCATTCTGCATGATAATCCTGGACTGATGGCCCATGATGGGCACCTGGTTGGGCGGGGGGGGGCGGGGTAGAGCTTATTCTGACGCAGCCATGTGCTCTCCCCTCCCCCTCCAGGTGCTTGTGAAGCTGTGCTGTCGGAGGGGGTCGGTGATGAGTTGGTTTTCCAGAAGGTGTGGCTTGGAAATGACCAACTCAATGGAATGGAATTCCTGGCAAGGCAATAAAGGAACTTCAGTTGTTGTGGGTTGATTCCCATAACTCTTGAGATCCTTATTACCTAGCCCATCTTCTGATAACCCCCCTCCCCTTGTCTTACCTTTTTGCCATTCAGATCCCAGCATAACCATGAATTGGTTGTTTTGGCATTAGCATATTCTCTCTCATTTGCCCAACTTTCTCTCTCTAGTCCATCGTTTTCTTCCTTCTGTGCTTAAGGCCCCCAAAGGTTGCTCATGAAATGCGCTCCCCCTTCCAGTTAACCTCAAAACAGTTGGAGGTGCTTTGGTGGAAGTTGGCCAAAGGGTTTGCAATTCTGAAATCTGAGGCAGAAATCCCCAACGTTGTTTGTATGCAGCAAAAACAATAATTACATTAATTTTTTAAAAAATCAATTGTTTATTTTCCCAGGGATTCCCCTCCCCAATACATTATGAAAACTTGTATTCTCATACACCACAACTTATACATCTATAGAACACATTATTACGTGATCCACAAATTAGTATAAATCTTTGGAACTGTTATTTGGTTTTCTGAAGAATTTGTAAATGAAACGAAGCTCCATCATTCTACAGTTAAATTGTTTTACTGTTTTACTGTTTCCATAGGCACCACCAAATCCATTGCCTGAATAAGCTTCAGCCAAGTTTTGCCTCTTGGTATAAGCTTACAGTGGGACAAGGTGGATTTTGCTTCTATAGGGACTGAGGCTTATCATTACTCTTCATACTTATTGCTATTGTTAATAAGTTACTGATATTGTAATTATCCTGTCTTCCTCCAAATAAGTTGTCCTGGCCACTTGCCCCCCATTTTATCCTCTCAACACCTCTGGGAGGTTGATTGAAAGAGTGAAAAGTCCAAGCTCACCTAATGAGCTTGGCAGCTGAATGGGGATTTGAACCCAGGATTCCCCAGTCATCACTGCACCATTCCTGCTTCTCTGGCAGCTTTCCCAGAGGAGGTTGTTGTGCCCTCAAGGCTGATCTCCCTGAGCCCCACTTGAATTCCTGTAACAAGGAGCAGATGGGCCTTTGCAGCCTTTGGGCCAACAGAACTGGGCTTGGCTGATGTCCCACATTACGGCTTCCTCTGTTCCACCCACTGATGGATGAGAATGTTGTGTTCTTTCCTGAAGGTGGGTGCTACCTAAATTTTGTGATAGACCCCCCCCCCAGGCACCTGCTGCATGATGCCATTGAAGTTCTCTCCATCCTCCTCCATCTTTCTTGAGGTCTGCTGCTCCAGATGATGTTGATAGGGGGGCGGGGGGGGGGAGGCAGGCTGGCCTAGCTGTTCGGCATGGCATCCTAATTGCCAGCAAATGTGTGTCTAGTTGTTTTGTGAAACAGGGACATTGTGCATGGAACAGAGGCTGGTCTGTCTCCTTTTCTCGGTCACCCCTGCCAGGAGCAGGAATCCGTTTAACTCTCTCTGTGCCAGTGACTTAACTCTCCCAGAGACCGAAACTGCCCCTTCTGCTGCAAGCAACCAGCTCTCCCTGCCTCCGCCTCCCCAAACAGAATTCCTTCCACCTGCCTTGGGGTTGGGAATGAAAGGCAGTGGCATGAGCGGTGAAAGAGTACTGGCACACTGGAGCTGGCCGTCCTCTCTCAGCAAGACCTTCCAGTGTTCGAAAGTGACCTGTTCACCCAGCCGTGGCCTAATCCAACCTGCAAACAGTTTGCTGGCTGGCACCCAAAGCCAATTAAAAGGCCTTGCAATACAAATGTTTGTGTCCTTTAGGTCAGAACCTGGGCTCCCTGCATAGTTTGGTGGGAGGCTCTGTAGCCCCAGTTTCGAGTTCACAAAACTTTCATCTGATTCCCCCTCTGTATGGTGGGGAATTCTCGATTTGCCAGATTACCGGTATGTGCCAGCTCAGTGCTAGAGCACAACGAGGAAATCCTGGCTGACTTAATCTCTCTAGATTGGCCTCTGTTTCTCTGCTACCCCAGGGAGATGGTCCAAGTTGTATAGCATTATGATTTCATTGTTTGTTGCTCATGGTAGGCTCTGGAACTTGGAGGAGGAAGAAGTTTACAGCTCCTGAAAGTGTCTGTTACTCTCCAGAGTGCAACTTCCAGTCATATAGGGCAGGAATGCCTCCTTATCCATGCCTAAGGTGTAACTTAAAGCCAGGGCTTGGCTATGATGCATATAAAGTAATTAGAGCTTTTGTTCATGTGCAGAGTACATTTTAATTTCAACTAAATAATTGCAGCATGTATATTTGAGACTCAGTAGCAAGACTTCCTGGCCGGTCAGTGTAGCTGCTGTGCAATCTGTATGTTTCTGCTACAGATTCCTCTTTATGCTTTTGCACTCTAAAGACTTCTTTTGTATATTGGTGATGGTGATGATATCTTACCTGCTCCTTCACTGTAGGCTCCCAGGGTGGGTTATAGCAATTCAGTATTCAGTAAAGAGTTTTAAACAAACTACCAAGTTGGTCCTGGAATGTGTGTGTATGATGTCAAGGGCTAGGGTAAACCCCCTGCTTGGCAGGGGGTTGGACTCGATGGCCCTTGTGGCCTCTTCCAACTCTATGATTCTATGATACCTGACGGAAACTCATCAGAACACTTTGGCAGTTGCGAGTGGATTAGCTGAAATTACTGCAGCATCTCTCCGCCCCCCCTCCCCCCAGTTTTATCAAAGCTGTTATGACGATTTGCCTTATGTTGCAAACCTTTCTTCGAAGGTGGCTCTGTTCAGCCTTGTCCTCCATAGGGCCAGCCTTGGTGGGTTCCTGGCTGTATTCCCTGCCCCTTCCAGAATTTGCCTGGTGTTTACTGAGTTGCTGAAGGAGGGTTTAATCTGCTGTAGCTGCAGCTCTCCTCACCTCTTTGCACAGCTTGACCTCCATAATGGAGGGGCCTTGAGATAAGAGCACAGAGGGAGAGAGGGGGGAGCGAATTCCATGCATGCTGGAGAAAGGGGGAGGTCATGGTGGGGGGCAGGGCTGCACTGTAAGCTTGTTCCCCTGTTACCTGCTGTGAAGTGGGCCGAAAACTGCTTGCCCATGTGGGCACAGAAGGAGCCCCTGTGCCATATTTTTTCTCCCTTTGGGCTCAGCAGCAGCACCAAGGGCTTCCTGTGCCTCTGTCCCTCAGAGGCAGAACAAGCTTCTGCCCTACTGCCCAGCTCCTTGGAGGGCTGCAGTTGGAGCCCCAGTCCAGAGTGAAATATAAGAGGTTAATTGCTAACTCCTTCGTTCTTGTTGAGGTGTGTCTGGCCGGGGATTAACTGCTCCAGTGACTGCACTGACTCAAAGGCTGAGTTACGGCTTCAGGGGCAGGTTGCAGGATGTGATGGGGCCCTGCCTGCCTCTTCAGCCCCTGCTGTGCGCTCTTAAGAGGCCCCAGCAGACCTTTTGGTTCCAGCCCTGCATGCGCGCGTGACCATTAGGAGCTGCCTTGCTTGTGGAAGGAGGCATGGCAACCCACTTGCTCTTCTCTGCTGCTGCCAAAGCCTCTTGGGGAAGGGAAGAAGGAAGCTATTTCCAGTAATGGCATACGGAGGGGTCTCTGCTAATGGCTTTGGGGCGCGTCAGATTCCACTAAGTGATGAGAGCTCAGAGATGGACTGAGATGGCTTTGACCTCCAAACCTTTCCATGCCTGATGTGCACAGAGTCGGAAGAGTCTGTTCTTTCCCAGCAGAAATGCCGGTGCTTGTTCCAGAGAGGTCGCGGCTAAGCAGGCGCATCTCTGCAGCCACAAATCTCCAAGCTGGGAGGAGGAACTGCAGTGGGAATTACCCACTGGTATTCCACACTAGTCCTGCTCTGAGTGGACCCTTTGAAGTTAGTGGATGCAAGCAACTTAGGCAGGCTCATTGATTTCAGTTGGTCTCCTCTGAGTAGGACTTAGTTGCATGCAGCTCATAGTTCTGAATGTCACTGTTGGCAATGGGTCTTTGTTCTGCATTTTAGGACCAGTACAGGGTGATTTTGATGCTTCTAAAACAGGAATCTCGAGGTACTTTTAAAAGATAAGCAAATTTGTTATGGCATACAATTTTTTTGGTGTGTGCAAATTTATTAATGGAGACAAAAGAAAAAGTGGAAGGGGGGTTAAGGGGGGAACAACAGCAAACAAAAAAGGTGGCTTATGTTGACAATATAAGAACCATCATACATACATCCATCTATCTTTACACGTATAGCTCAGTACATCTCATCCAAATGTCCAGTTTGCTGACTCAAATTCAGTTGCTGTTTATAAAAAGTGCAAGGGCCTGGAGGCCTTCAGACTGTTGAGTAATAGATGGTATTTGTGTTTCCAGGCTTGTTATGGCATAGGTTTGCATGGAGGAAAGTCTGCTTGACCAGATGCATGGATGTGCTGTCACACACATTTTGCATCTGATTTATTGAATTCTGATCCTCAAGCACTTCTGCCATAACTGACCAAGGTGCCACAACACTACTTGTTTTTGCTGCAGCTGCTACCTTTCTGGAACTTGGTACTTCTGTTCATAGGTTTCACACGCAGTTGCTGATGGCATCATCACATGGCTCTGTGGGTTCTCTGTGTTTTGTGCAGTGTTGCCTCCGGGGCTGGCCCCAAAACAGTTTGCTGCCTGAGTCAAAGGACAAGATGGTTCCTCCTCTCATTCCAGGTGCCAGAACCAACCAGATGGACACTTGAATCTTACTTCAGCAAGAGCAATGGAGGCATGTTCTCAACTGAGCTGCTCAGAGTGGCTGGGGCAACCATGTCAGATGGGTGGCATATAAATAATAAATTATTATATGACTGCAGTTGAAGACAGGAGGCTAGCCGAGACAATGTGGTGCCAACCTCATAGAGCACACAGCTCTGCCTGCTCTGCACCCCTCAGCATTTACCTCCTGAGATGACTGTTTCCCTTTGCCTAACAGTAGGGCCAGTCCTGGCTGTTGCCATCAGTGGTTTGAAAGCTCTCTTGGAATATTAATGACTTTCTCTAGTTCAATAAAGAAAGGAATTGTTTCATTTAGGGTCTCATTTCAGTTGTGGCTTTAGATACTCTCACTGATGGGGCATGACTCATGAGCCCTTCTGCTCTTCAGAGCCTCACGGTTGTTAATGGTGTCTGCTAATTACTGCAGGCTTTTCACTGTCTCCCAACAGGGCTTGTCAACAAGTCAGATAAGCATAGTTGCAAAAAGTCACTTGTATAATACTATCACTAATTGTCATCAGGGATTCTCTTGATCTCAGAGTCATTCTAGAGCTGTTCAAGCCACTCTTGTACCCTCCAGATGTTTTGGGGGCTGCAGTTTCCCTCATTCCCAGCCAGCATGCCTGTGTCCTAGTTCTAAGGAGCCGGAAAGGACCGGGTTGGAGAAGGCTGTTGTAGTTTCTCTAGTAGTTTCCCTGCAGCACAACAAAGTGTGTGGCACCTTGAAGACTTAGCAGGCTTATTGTGACATCAGTTTCTATGGGTCAGGACCCACTTCTTTAGATTGTCTCAGCCTTTATACAACCAACCAATCACTGCATGCTGCAGATACCTTTTGCAGATACCATCTTCTTAGGAAGTCCATTCCACAGAATGTAGGAATTGGGCTTTTAGTGTTGTGGCACCTGCCCTCTGGAATCCTTTCCCCTTGAATAATAGACTGGCAAAGTCCCTGTTGTCTCTTCTGCACCTACTGAAGATTTTCCTCTTCTGGCAAGAATTGTAAGTTGAGATCTTTTCTGAGCACCTTTGGGAAGAAGCTTGAGATATAAATTTAATTAATAAAGAAGAATAAATAAGGTCAAATCTGGTGCAGTTGGTGCTTTCTTTGTTGGCTCTGCCTGTATACAGAGGGTAAGAGGTTCATAAGCTCCCACGGGCCAACTTCATCAGAAGTGTGACTCAAGTGGAGCTGACATTTCCTCCTTCAACTAGGCATTTTATTCTGTACATATGCAATCTGTGCTATTCCTTTCCTGGGATGTGGTGAAGCATGGGCTAGGCATTCTAGCCTGTAGCCGCAAAGTCCCTTGGGACTCCTTTAAAGGAATCACTTTTGTTCCACAACCCATCTCCTGCTTGGCATTTTGTTTTGTTTCCTTATACAGTCATACCTTGGTTTTTGAACAGAATCCATTCCGGAAGTGCATTCAACTTTCAAAAACGTTTGAAAACCAAGGTGCGGCTTCGGATTGGCTGCAGGAGCTTCCTGCACTCAATTGGAAGCCGTGTCGGGTGTTCAGCTTTCAAAAAACGTTCGCAAACCGGAACACTTACTTCTGGGTTTGCGGTGTTCAGGAGCCAAAATATTCGAGTCACAAGGCGTTCAAGAACCAAGGTACGACTGTGTTTATATCCTGCTTGCCTTTCCTCGTGAAACTGAAAGCTGTATCCGCAGGCTTCGCAGCCAGGCTCTGCTTAGCTTCAGCAAGGCGGTGGCCTCTGTGGTCAAGAACCTGCCTTGCACGTGGAAGGTCTCTGGCTCAGCCCCCAGCAGCAACTCCAGGTAGAATTGTGATAAACTCCTGCCTGAAATGGTGGATAGTTGCTGCCAGTTGGTGTAGACCAGGCACCCCCAACCTTTGGCCCTCCAGATGTTTTGGACTACAATTCCCATCATCCCTGACCACTGGTCATTTTAGCTAGGGATCATGGGAGTTGTAGGCCAAAACATCTGGAGGGCCACATGTTGGGGGTGCCTGGTGTAGACAATCCTGAGCTAGATGGACTGTTAATTTGACATCATGTAAGGCAGCTGCATGTAAGGGACGCGGGTGGCGCTGTGGGTAAAACCACAGTGCCTAGGACTTGCCGATCGTATGGTCGGCGGTTCGAATCCCCGCGGCGGGGTGAGCTCCCGTCTTTCGGTCCCAGCTCCAGCCCACCTAGCAGTTCGAAAGCACCCTAAAAGTGCAAGCAAATAGGTACCGCTTTATAGGGGGAAGGTAAACGGCGTTCCGTGTGCTGCGCTGGTGCAGGCTCCCCAGAGCAGCGATGTCACACTGGCCACGTGACCCGGAAGTGTCTGCGGACAGCGCTGGCTCCCGGCCTCTAGAGTGAGATGAGCGCACAACCCTAGAGTCTGTCAAGACTGGCCTGTACGGGCAGGGGTACCTTTACCTTACCTTAAGGCAGCTGCTACCTATGTTCCTCTGCAGCTTCAGCCCATACCTTGGGACAGCATGAGAGGGAAACCAGCCTGCCCCTCTCCTTTGATAGTCTTCATCCAGGTTCCATAATACAGGAGTAGGCAGAAGCTGGATCTATTAGTAGATCTCTGGGGTCACTTGCCGTACATTGGCAAAGTGCTCTTGCTTCTTCCAACAGCAGCAACTAAAAGCCTCTTTCTAAATTAGGCTGTCTTGGGGGAGCGGGTGGAAATGAGGAGGGAAGACAGGAGTTGGTTTTTGTGTGGAAAAAGCTTGAGACTCAGTTAAGGGACTGAAAACACATTCCTGGGCTTGAGCATATGCACTCAGAAAAAGTGCCCTTTACACTTAAATCTGTTTGCCTACCGGACTGGTCCCCCCAGAAGGGGGAACCTGCTGTGGTTCTGGAGATGTTGTCGAGCTTCTGTCAGCTCCAGCCAGCATGACCAATGGTCAGGGCTGATGAGAGATGGGGTCCAACAATATCTGGAGAAAGGGCACAATGTCCCCATCTCTGGACTATTTGACTTCAGTTGGTGGATCTTGGGTGTCTAGTTTAAACAATGAGAAAGGAACAAGAGAAGGGTCTAATGTAGCCTTCGTCAACCTGGTGCCCTCCAGATGGTTTGGACTACAGCTCCCATCAGCCCCAACGAGCACTGATGGGAGTCATGGTCCACAGCATTTGGGGGGGTACCAGGCTGCCAAAGGCTGGTCTAGAGTGGGCAGTGAAGTTTATCCTTGACAGGGCATAGAGGAACTTCTCTGCAACAAGTTCAAATACTTATCCCTTCCTATGACTGACTCATAAGCCACATGATTGAAAGCAGGGGCTATAAAGAGGCAGTGAAACTAGTTTGGGCTTTTATGGAAAGTCTCAGGAAGTGCATCATGCATCTAATACTGCCACACAATTTCCTGGTGGGAAGGGCTTGTTTTCCCAGAATCCAGAGCCAAGGCCCTGGCTGCTGCTGCTGCAGCAGTCGATTTAGGGTGTGTTGCGGATGCCTGCACTGATGACACCAGAATTAATGTGTTCGGAGGCTTTGCTAGTTGGCTGGAAACAAGAATATGGGGAGAGGCAGACTAATGTTTGAGGTGGGTACACTGCCTCACCTTGTCCCCATCAACATTTGAAGCAAAGTGGGAGACATAGTAGTGGCATCCTGGTGGGATGGGGATTTTGACTTGTTGTTTATGGGGTTCTACTATTTCCCAAAACCTATGTTGTGTTTGTTTGGATCTGACCTCCTCGGAATTCAAAATGCTTCAATATTCTTGTCTTAAGTACAGGATGCAAAGCCCTTTTTAGCCAGGGAGCCAAATTCCCTTCTGGGCAACCTTCAGAGGGCCAAATGCCAGAGGTGGGCAGGGCCAGTGGTAAATGCTGGCAAGAGTAATTAATGAAAATTTCACAGTGGGCTGGTTTTTGTTTTTGTTTTTTTATAAAATTTTTATTAGTTTTACAAAAGTTTTTATAACAAACAAACATAAAAGAAAAACAGACAAACAAACAAATATAATTTCAAAATGTCCTTTCATAGACTTCTTTCCTCGGACTTCCCCATACCTCCCCTTTCTGCATCCTCATGTCCAAATTTTATAGCAACTTATAAATGTTTTTTCCCATCCTAATTCATCATAGTCCTTTCTTAATCTGATCTTATATTACTGCAACCCTTTCTCTCTGTAAAATCTCGACATTCTAAGCTTCATCAAGTTTATAATAGTTCTTAAGATAAATCTTAAATTTCTTCCAATCTTCTTCCGCAGTCTCCTTTCCCTGGTCACGAATTCTGCTTGTCATTTCCGCCAATGTCATATAGTCAATCACTTTCATCTGCCATTCTTCCAAGGTGGGTAAATCTTGTGTCTTCCAATACTTTGCGATCAGTATTCTTGCTGCTGTTGTTGCATACATGAAAAAGGTTCTATCCTTTTTTGGCACCAATTGGCCGACAATGCCCAAGAGAAAGGCCTCTGGTTTCTTAAGGAAGGTATATTTAAATACCTTTTTCATTTCATTATATATCATCTCCCAGAAAGCCTTAATCTTCGGGCATGTCCACCAAAGATGATAAAAAGTACCTTCAGTTTCCTTACATTTCCAACATTTGTTATCAGGCAAATGGTAAATTTTTGCCAGCTTGACTGGGGTCATGTACCACCTATAGACCATTTTCATAACATTTTCCTTTAAAGCACTACATGCCGTAAATTTAATACCAGTGTTCCACAACCTTTCCCAGTCAGCAGACATAATATTATGACCAATATCCTGTGCCCACTTAATCATAACTGATTTAACTGTTTCGTCTTGTGTATTCCATTTCAACAGCAAGTTATACATTCTTGACAAATTCTTAGTATTGGGTTCTAACAATTCTGTCTCAAGTTTTGATTTTTCCACCTGGAAGCCAATTTTCCTGTCTTGTTTGAAAACCTCCATTATTTGATAATAGTGGAGCCAATCTTGTACTTTGGGTTTTAGTTTTTCATGGCTCTTTAATTTCAGTTTCTCTCCATCCTGTTCTAAGATCTCACAATACTTTGGCCATCCGGCCTCCATATTAACTTTCTTGTGGGCCTTAGCCTCTAAGGGTGACAACCATCTAGGGGTTTTGTTTTCCAACAGATCTTTATATCTCATCCAAACATTAAACAACGCTTTCCTTACAATATGGTTTTTAAAGGCACTATGCACTTTGATTTTGTCATACCATAGATATGCATGCCAGCCAAATGCATTATTGAAACCTTCTAAGTCCAAGATATCTGTATTCTCGAGGAGCATCCACTCTTTCAGCCAGCAGAATGCTGCTGCTTCATAGTACAATTTTAAGTCCGGCAGGGCAAATCCCCCTCTTTCTTTTGCATCTGTTAATATTTTATATTTTATTCTGGGCTTTTTGCCCTGCCAGACAAATTTCGCAATATCTTTCTGCCACCTCTTGAAACAGTCCATCTTGTCAATAATCTGCAAAGTTTGAAATAAAAATAACATTCTAGGCAATACATTCATCTTAATCACTGCAATTCGGCCTAACATTGACAATCTCAAATTTGACCATATTTCTAGATCTTTTTTAATTTCTGACCAGCATTTTTCATAATTGTCCTTATACAGATTCAAGTTTTTAGATGTTAAATTAACCCCTAGATATTTCACCTTCTTAACCACCGTCAGACCTGTCTCTTCTTGAAACTTATTCTTTTCCATATCTGTTAGGTTTTTCCCTAAGACTTTAGTTTTTTGTTTATTCAATTTAAATCCGGCTACCTGCCCAAATTGTTGGATTATCTCCAACACTCTTTTTGTACTAGTGTTTGGCTCCTGCAAAGTCAATACAAGGTCATCTGCGAACGCTCTTAACTTATAGTGTTTAGTTCCGACCTGAACACCTTTAACTTGCTGGTCATCTCTAATCATGTTCAGCAACACCTCCAGGACCGAAATAAAAAGCAATGGGGAAATTGGGCACCCCTATCGTGTTCCTTTTTCTATCTTAAGTTCCTCAGTTATTACATTATTTACAATCAGCTTAGCTTTTTGTTCGGAATATATTGCACCCATACCATTCTCAAATCCTTGTCCTACCCCCATCCCATGAAGATTCTTTTTCATAAAACTCCACGAAATATTGTCAAAGGCTTTCTCCGCATCCACAAATATCAAAACCGCTTTAGTATTTATATTCACCTCTAACTTTTCCAAAATGTCTATTATATTCCTAACATTGTCTGAGAGGTGTCTTTTTGGGAGAAAGCCTGCTTGGTCTCTGTGAATCTTCTCCATCAGTACTCTTTTAAATCTTTTTGCTAAAATGTCTGCAAAAATTTTGTAATCCACATTCAATAACGAAATTGGGCGGTAGTTCTTCAGTTGAGTCTTTTCAGTCTCTGTCTTTGGTATGAGTGAGATATATGCTTCTTTCCACGATTCGGGTGCCTTTTTTCCCTCTAAGATCTCGTTACAAACTTCCTTTAACGGTTGTATTAGCCATTCCTTTAAAGATTTGTAATATCTGGAAGTCAGTCCGTCTGGCCCTGGGGATTTGCCCAATTGCATATCCTGAATGGCACCCTCTATCTCTTGTTCTGTTATTCTCTGGTTTAGCTCCACCTTGCTATGATGAGAGATTTTTTGTAATCCATATTTATTAAGGAATTTATCTATGTCCTCTTCATTTTGTAATCCTTGGGAATAGAGTTTTTTAAAATAACTCACAAAGCAATTTCTTATCTCGTTGGGTTTAGATATATTTTTTCCATCCACTTCTAGACTTGTGACTGTATTTAATTTCTGTCTTTTCTTAAGTTGCCATGCCAGAAGTTTACCACATTTGTCTGCCGACTCAAATGTCTTTTGTTTCATTTGCTTTATTTTCCATTCTATCTCTTGGTTCATCAATTCCATATATTGTGTTTGATACAACTTAATCTCCCTCAAAATCTCCTGGGACTTTGGTTTTGATCTTAATTTTTTCTCTCCTTCTTTTATCTTTTCCAAAATTTTTTCCTTTTTCTCATTCTGTTTTCTCTTCTTTATTGAGTTTTGTTGAATCAAAAATCCTCGCATCACAGCTTTACTTGCGTCCCAGATCACTCTTTTTTCCACATCGCCCTTTAGGTTGATTTC
The DNA here is from genome assembly GCF_965113315.1 of Podarcis vaucheri. Classification (NCBI taxonomy): domain Eukaryota; kingdom Metazoa; phylum Chordata; class Lepidosauria; order Squamata; family Lacertidae; genus Podarcis; species Podarcis vaucheri. The sequence continues at coordinate 51,942,264 of NC_138765.1, read as the reverse complement.
AAAATAGTCCTTTAGAGTTTTTTGGGCCTTCATGTGGATCTCTCTATCTCGAAATAGGGTGTCATTCATTCTCCATCTAAACTGACCAGTTGTTGTAGATTTCATTTCCATCTTCACGGCGTTATGGTCGGAACAGGTTTTTGGGCAGATTTCTACCTTCTTAATCTTCGGAGCCATTCCACTAGTGACCCAGATTTGGTCAATTCTGGTCCAGGTCATCTTTGCATGGGAGAAAAAGGTTCCCTCTCTTTCAAGAGGGTTCCTTGTTCTCCAAATGTCTATTAGGTCCATATTTTCAGTCATTTCGAAGAAAGTCTTAGGGAGTCTCCCTTCTTTAGTAAGAGTCAGTCTTTGTGTCTTGTCCATGTTTGTAGAAACTACACCATTCATATCTCCCATAATTATCATATTGTATTCCAAATAATCCGTCAAAGTTTCATGGAGTTTTTTGAAAAATTCTGCTTTACCTTCATTTGGCGCATAGATCCCAATTATCAAAAATTTTTCTCCTTGTACCTGGATCTCCACCGCTAAATATCTTCCTTGTTCATCTTTAAACATCATTTTTGGAGCCCACTTCTCTTTTACATAAATCACAACTCCTCTTTTTTTAACTTTGTCCGACGAAATAAATTCTTGTCCCAATTTTTTATTCATAAGCAGTCTCCTGTGTGCTCTGGTTATATGGGTTTCCTGTAAACAAATCAAGTCCAGTTGTTCTCTGTTCAAAATATGGAATATTTGTCGTCTCTTCAAAGGGCTGTTCATCCCATTACAATTCCAACTAAGGAATTGCAGGGCCATCTTGTTATTTTTCTGGTATTCCTCCAACTGCTCCCTGTTGTTGTTCCTCCTCTGTTGGTGGTGGAAGGTTCTGTCCAAACGAAAGGTTCAGGATGTCTATTACACTCCTTTGCTCAGCAATTGGGTCTACAGTTCCTTTCTGTAAGTCTTCCTGATTTCTTTGCAGGAACCTGTCTTTATCCTGTATCGTCTTTATTTTCACCTTCTTCCCTCTATAGTCAAAAGACAGTCCCTGTGGAAATTCCCACCTGAAGAGAATGGTGTTCTTCTTCAACAGGTAGACCAAATCCTTATAAGAAGCTCTCAAGTCCAAAATATGTTTAGGAATGTCTTTAAAGATCTGTATCGGTGAGTTCCCAATTTGTAAGGCCTTTTCAAAGTGCAGTCTTAGAATTTTGTCTCTTTCCTCCTTCGATCTCAAGGTAATCAGACAGTCTCTCGGCGCCTTTCTGTTCTGTCTTCTACCCAGTCTGAATGCTGTTGTGATTTTAAATTCGTCTTCCTCTAGGTCTTCCCAGGAATCAGCAAACTCTTTCGTTAAAAAGTCCGTAAGATTGTCTCCTTCGTCCTCTGGAATTGATCGTAATTTCAAATTCCTTTCTTTTCTTTGTAGTTCCCACAATGCCAGAGTTGCGTCGTGGTCATAGACCTTCCTGGCAATCGGTTCTAATTTTTCCTGGGTCTCTCCAGCAATAGTTCTGGCTTCCTCCGCAATTTGTCGTGTGGCAGAATTTTCTTGCGTAAGCCTGTTTATAGATTCTGTATTCAGGTCAAGTCTTGTTGTTAAATCTGTCAATTTCTGTGAATTCTCTGTCAGTTTCTTGGTATTTTCTGCCGTCTGCTTTGTTAGATTCTCCAGAGACTGGTTTATCTTAAGAAGGGCTTGCGACACTGCATCCATGGAGACTGCTGTACCTTTTTCTTGTCCTGTTGTTACTGTAGGAGTTATGCCTGAGATCGAGCCTCTTTTCTTGTGTTGCTGTAGCTGTTGTTGATATTGCCTTGTCTTGGCTCTCGTGCTTATCTCGTCTGCTGGGCCACTCATATCCCAAGGTCGTTTCCCACGAGAGCCTTCTCCTAAAGAAAAATTCCACTGTCCCAAAGCGTAGCAACTTTTAATTTACCCTCTAGAGGGAGCAAATCAAAATGTCCACAAACAAAGGCAAGGAGTATTTGAAAAGCAAATTTATCGGGAGGCTTCTATATGTATATTGCAACACTTTCCCATTAGATAAAGTCCCAGCCTTCCCTGATATATTGTGTCCACAAAGTCCCAAAACTTTGTATCAAATAAGCAATGAGACTTCCACTTTGTTACTTTCACAAGAGTCTAAAGTCAGTTCAGTGTTCCTTTGTTCTAATAGCAGTTTGTGCCAGGTTGAAGGCTGCAGAGAGTTCCCTTTCCTTTAAGTTGGTCATGCAGCTTATAAAGTCACTTATTCCTCCCCTCTGCCCTGCAAGCTAGAGGGGATAGTCAAAGTCCAAATGTCGGATTCAAGCAGTTAAAAACAATTTCCCATACGGATGCAGCTCAATAACTTTCGTTGCTTTAGTTGTCATGCAGTCGGGGGAAGGCAGACTTCCTTAATTTTCGCCTTTCCCGTTTTCAGCCTAATTTCAGGTAGTTTTGGCACGAATAGAGGTTCAATCTTACTCACGGGTCTTTTTTGTCCAGATTGTTCAGGAAGGGAATCGGCGCTCTCCACTAATGGCTACGCGGCTTCACCCTGCGGGCTGGGTAGCGATTCTCAGCACCGCGCTCCCCGTTGTCGTTCCGGAGCCTTTAAAAAGGCTCTTTCTGCGGTAAAGGGGGGCGCTTCGGGTGCCCACCGAATCTCCTTGTTCACAGGCTCCGTTCCTGTGATTTTAGGGGTCCCCCGCTTGCCGTAGCGGGTCAGACCCGAACTCGCAGAGCCGTCCTCTCTCCGGAGCTCGGAGAGGGAGCAGCCATTAGCGCTGGCGCCGAACCGGAAGTCCCTCCACAGTGGGCTGGTTTTTGCACACGCTCCTCTATCCTGTGTCCCAAGGCATTCACGGTCAGAGTTTTGCCAGCCAGGCAAAAATATTCAAGGAGGGTACAAAGCAGGAGCAGTGACCTGAGGACAGTTCTGAGGGCCAGACAGAGGCCTGGGGGGCCACATTGGCCTGAGGTTCTCCACCCCTGCACCAAGACGTTGGAATACAGTTTGGCCAGGTGTGTGCGTGTACATGCAGTTGTACACACTAGAGCCTGCCTAATATCTATCCAATTTCTATTTCTTACATCTGGTGCAAAGTATATGTTGTTCTCCTGTTGGCTGGACAATCAGGCTTCTCAACTTGTCTATACTGATGCAAATGCTGCTGCTATCACTTCCTGACCATTATTTTTTTGGGGGGTCTCCATCTTATGAGCTGCAACTGAAATATGAGGCTAGGACTGGGAGCAAAGTGGACGCTTTGTTGTTTGCATTGGGAAAATCCAGATAATTTGATGATGACAAGCGGCCCGCTTTGTGACTGGGTGTGGGTTCAGTCCTGTGCAAGAGGGGAGCCCCGGCATATTTTGTTTAAGCCGCGGTGGGCTTCTGCTTCCAAGGCCAGTCAGTGGGATCTGTTCTGGCACGCACAGAGGGCTTGGCTGCTTGCTACATCAGCAGAGCAGAGTGCTCTAATCAGTCTGGACTAAGCCTGGATTTCTCCTGCTGCTGCTCCTGTTGCTCTGGCCGGTGCTGCTCAAACACCCCCTTGCTCTGCAGGGGCTGTGCAAGCAATTCAAGGTTCTCGAGTGCCAATCCATTAAAGGGCAAACAAGACCCCTCCCATCCATTTGCAAGACGCTCTCTTGAATGCAGTTGAGATCTTTCAGTGCTTCCCTTCCTGGGCAATGGCTTATCAGCAGCACATTCCAGCTCTCCTCCTCCAAACTCTTGCCCCCTCAATTAGGAAACTTGTTTGCACATGTGCCGAGACAGGTCAAAGTTTGGCTGGCCCTGATAAGGGTTGCTGATGCTCAGGGGGGATCTAAATAACTTGGACTGTGAGCTGCAGATGGCCTGGAGGATCAGTCGGGGCCAAAATACCTCTCCTCTAGGGGTAAGATTTAATTCTTAATGTTATTGAGTGGAGCTTTTTCCTGCTAGGCTAGGATCCAGGCTGACGCAGTCTCTTTTCCTTCTCCCTCCCTCCCTCCCTCCCCAACCCCCCAGTCCAGTTTGCAGACTGCCAGGGATGGAAGCTGGCCTCGTACACAACAGAGCATGCCAACTTCCGGGTGCTGCCCAATGGGACGGTCCTGGTGCAGCGCCAAACGTGGCTCCATGGGCAGGAGACGACCTTCGCTGTGCATGCCTGGGATTCCACGGGGACCAGATCCTCCTCTGCCTTGGTGACTGTGCTGGTGCGGAACAAAGGCCCTCCTTCTCCAAAGGTAGTGTGCAAAGCAGCTGGCAGGGGCCTCGGGGGAGTGCAGGTGGCAGGCACCATGGCAACCTTTGTCCTTTGAGAATGGCTGCTGTGGTGGAAACTATGCTAATAGGGCAAGGCTGTACCTCTGCAGGTGGAATGCACCTCTCTGAGGAGGGGCTCCGTTTGCCACAAGGAGGGAAACTCTTCCTGCTACAGAAATAACTCTGGATTTCCCCACAGCCTTCATTTGCTCTGGCTTCTAGTTCTGTTGCTCTTGGGAGCTGCTTCTTTGGTGTTTTCAAAACTGGCTCCTTTTCTGGGTTTTTGCAGAGAATTTCGATGGGTACTTGCTCTCCAGAGGAGGACATTTGGCTTTCCATGGAGGGTTAGAATTGTACACTGGTAACTCAGGTTACATACGCTTCAGGTTACAGACTCCGCTAACCCAGAAATAGTGCTTCAGGTTAAGAACTTTGCTTCAGGATGAGAACAGAAATTGTGCTCCGATGGCATGGCAGCAGCAGGAGGCCCCATTAGCTAAAGTGTTGCTTCAGGTTAAGAACAAGTACGGACCTCTGGAATGAATTAAGTACTTAACCTGAGGTATCACTGTATATAGAATTCCCTATTCTGAAGCTGCCGGTAGGCTTAGCTGGGCCAGCTGCTACTGGTGGGGGCTGCTGTCAGCTGTTCTCAAAGCAATTGACAGCGACCTCCCCACACTGCTGGCCTTGCAGCCTGCAGTGCTAACGGACCTGCCACCTGCCTTCTTTCCTTGTTGATAGTTGGATAGGATATGGGTGCAGTCAAGGCACCAGAATAGCCCCTCTTACTCTGCTCTGTTGTTTTTGCTCAGCCTTCCCCAACCTGTGGGCTCCCAGCTGCTGGAGCTGATGGCAGTCCACCCACACCTGGAGAGCAGCACCTTGTTTGGGAAGGCAGCTGCTGTTGCAGAGGTCTCTAAAACTCTTGGTCCCTTCTTCCAGGAGGAGTTTGAGCCTGCCAGCCAAGCCGAAGTGCTGTATTTCTCCCCGGCGAAGCCTGGCCTGAAGAGGCAGAAGAGGGACTGGGTTATCCCTCCCATATCCGTTCCTGAAAATGAAAGGGGCCCGTTCCCTAAGAACCTTGTTCAGGTATGGCAGATTCCTGTGGGGGTGTCTGTGGGCCTTGCCCCAGAGGTAACAAGGGCATGTGGATTCATTCCCAGCGTATCTGTGCTTAATGCCCTTTTATAATATGTTGCCTGAGGCTGCAGGTGGCTGAGCTTTTCGGATAGCGAAGGGTGCTCAGTCTTCCCGAACCAGCAGCCCTTTTCAGAAAGTGAGCATCCAGTGTTTTGTGCAGCATCTCCTATCTATCTGCCTCAGATCAAATCCAACCGGGACAAAGAAACCAAGATCTTCTACAGCATCACTGGTCAGGGTGCAGATAGCCCTCCTGAAGGAGTCTTCATCATTGAGAAAGAGACAGGCTGGATGAAAGTGACTCAGCCGCTGGACAGGGAGAAGATTGACAAGTACCATGTAAGGGAACTCTTTGAACTAGCACCCAGGAGACCAGGGTTCAAGTCCCCTTTCGGATTTGAAGCACACTGAGTGACCTCGGGGCAGTCACTGCCTCTCACCCTAAACTACCACACAGGGTTGTTGTGGGGTCTAAGTGAGATGGGGGGGAGCAGGGAGGGAAGAACCATATATGCCACCTTGAGCTCCTTGGAGGAAAAAGTGGGATATAAATGTAATAAATAAATAAACCAGGCCCCCCCCGCTGGTTTTAAGTCTGTCTGCAGGCGTTTAGGCTGGAGGGATGTTCCTCCCATCAGATTAGAAGCAGAGGAAGGAAACTTCCAGTCCACAGAAGTGCTTTAAATGTGGCTCTCCGTCTCCCTGCAGCTTTTATCCCATGCTGTGTCTGAGAACGGCAAGCCTGTGGAAGAGCCCATGGATATCGTCGTCAAAGTCACAGACCAAAATGACAACAGGCCTGAGTTTACCCAGGAGGTCTTCAGAGGGACTGTCTTGGAAGGGGTGACACCTGGTAAGGAGGGGGAGGAGTTGGAAGAAGGAGCAAGTGGCATCATGCGGGTGGGGGGGAGGGGGCACCTCTGGGCTGGTTATGCACACGCCAGGCTGCATCTGTAATGGGATTGTTTGTAGGTATTTTATCGCTTGTGCATTTGCCACCCTGATCTCCTTTGGGATGAAGGGCACGGGAGATAAGTTTAAATAAGAAACAGTAGGATTTTGCTTGTGGTTGCTTTAACTTAAGCTCCCCTGGCATGGCTTATCTGGCTTCTCCTATTTGCTATCTGGCTGCAACAGTGGGTGGACTTCCCCATCCTTTTAAAATTAAAAATAAAGCAAAGTCTGGCACCACCACACACACAAATGTCTCTTCTAACTGGGAACTATAACAATGCTTATTTCAATAAAGAAGAAAAAGTCCCCCTCTTGATAGATAAATCCAACATCCACTTTGCAAATTTGTTAATTCTGTTGGCTTATTCATTTTGGCAGCTGATTATATTTCCAAAACTAAGCCTTGATTATACAGTGGACGGGTTTGACCATTTTCATTGGATGCTTATGGCTGAAGTGGAGATTTACATATACTTTGGTGGTTGATTATGTAAGTGTGTGGTGGTGTCAGATTTGATAAGAGGCATCCTCATTCTACTTACCCAACTTGTTTCCATCCAGAAATTGTTGGACCACAGCTTGCATCACTCCTAACCATTGATCAAGCCTGCTGTGGCTAATGGGAGTTATAGTCCACCCACATCTGGAGGCAATCAAATAAGAGAAAACTGCCCTAAGGTGTTCAAAACGCCACCTGCTCTTTTGTTTTCTAAAATATAAGCAAGCCTTGCCATGTGCTTCTGAATCTCTCAATCCAGCACAGTAGCAGATTAGATGAGAGCCAGTGTGGTGTAGTGGGTGGTTAAGAGCGGTAGTCTCGTAATCTGGGTTACCAGGTTCGCGTCTCCGCTCCTCCACATGCAGCTGCTGGGTGACCTTGGGCCAGTCACACTCTCTCAGCCCCACTCACCTCACAGAGTGTTTGTTGTGGGGGAGGAAGGGAAAGGAGAATGTTAGCCACTTTGAGACTCCTGAAGGGGATTGAAAGGCGGGATATCAAATCCAAACTCTTCTTCTTCTTCTTCTTCTTCTTCTTCTTCTTCTTCTTCTTCTTCTTAAATTGGTTATTGAAAACTAATTTCTTACTCCAGCCAGTGACACTGTCCAGACCAAGAAGCCCTTGAAACAAAATATCCTGTACAGGAGAAAAGGGACACTACAATTGGCTCAAACCCTTTTATAAGCTTTTAGCATTTTGGGAGTTGTAATCCAAAATGCCTAGAGGGCACCAGGTTGGTGAACGATGGTGCAAGCTATGGGAGGGCTATAGCAGCTGGAACAGAGCACCTGTGTTGCAGGTACAAGGAACCCCAGTTTAAAGCGGAAACAGTCATAGGCTCGATAGACAGATTTTGCTTGTCTTTAAGGCTGCTGCTTCATATGCTGGGCATTACATTCACTCTCTCCTTCCCCACCCCATCCCCTTCTTCTTTCTCTTCGCCCCCCTCCTCTGCCATCCCCTTTGGACCAAACCAGGCACCTCCGTGATGCAGGTCACCGCTACTGATGCAGACGATGGCATAACACAACTCAACGGTGTCATTGCCTACTCCATTTTGAGCCAGGTTCCCGAGGTGCCCCACAAGCAGATGTTCGCCATCAACAAGGCAACAGGGGCCATCAGTGTGATTGCCAGTGGCCTGGACCGAGAGGTAAAAGGCCAGCACGGGGGGCGGGGAGCCATATAACTGGTGGAGTGGGTAATGGGCCTTGGCTGCCTGGGGGAAAAGGCAGCATCGCAGTAAGTACAGTGACTAGCTAAACTCTGGGATCTGCTGCCATAAGAGGTAGCGGTGGCCAACAATTTGGAATGGACAAATTCCTGGAGGGCTGTGTTCTTGTGATACTGCAGTATTTCTTGTGATTCCCGGCAACTGGTTTTTGAAGTGGGGACAGTGCTGTTTTGCTCATGTCCTCCCAGTGGGCTTCCCAGAAGAGGCATCTGATTGGCCAATGTAGGGACAGGATGCTGGAGTAGATGGACCTTTCCACTTTAGGGCTGTCTTTCTGTTCTGAAGTAAGTACCGCTGGAGCAGAGAAGAGTTTTAGCTCTAACCCTCTTCTCAAACCTCAGGAGTCCTTCGTCTTTGGAGAGCTGCAGGATCCTGGACATGAATTCATCTTCAGATGACTTGTAGGCCTAGTGGGGCCCAGGGAGGTCTGCTTTGCTATTCCCAGATTAGACACAAATCCAGGCAGGAGGTGTGGTTTCAAGGCTCTAGACCTGGTTTGCGTGTGTGAGAACGTCTGCAGTGGGTGGCGTACTTTTTCCACAGGCTACAGAATGAAGGAAGAGATGCTTTTACTCAAATGGAGTCTTTGTCAATCCGTCACTAATACCAACCACAATACTTGCCTCTTCCAGAGAGTGAGCGAATACACACTGACCCTGCAAGCAGCAGACTTGGACGGCGATGGGTTAACTGGCACCGCAGTGGCCGTGATAGAAGTTGCAGATGTAAACGACAACGCACCAGAGTTCAAGGAGCCAACGGTAGCAATCCGGCATTCTTTGGAGCAACTACTGGGGAGGGGCTTGGGGGGAGATGCACATGACATTGGGGTGTCTCAAGGGGTCAGACAGTGCAGCAGCTCCTCTAAATGCTTAGGGGTTTTTTAACTGTTGTGTAGACAACTGCTGCTTATAGCAACCCCTATTGTTTTAGATCTTCCTGGTTGCAAAACGGCCTTTGGCTTATGTGGGTCAGAAATTTCATCCCAAAGCTCCCACAGGATAGGCGCATCCCTGGCTGCACAAATAATTCCAGCAGACTGAGGACTGCTGCTGGCAAGGCCACTAGGAATTTGCATACTAAGCTGAAGGGGTTGGGGACTAGTGGGTGGCTGGGTTGTGTAGTGCATGCATGATGGGGCTGTGCCTTGCAAGCAGAGAGGAGCATTTCCCTATCCGTGCAGCTAACTGGGTGGTTCCACCTCTCCTAGTACTCTGCAGAAGTTCCAGAGAACGAAGCAGGGCTGGAGGTCGTGAGGCTGGCTGTGACTGACAAGGATGCGGTCGGCTCCCCAGCATGGCTTGCAGAGTACAACATTGTGCAAGGCAATGAGGGGAATTCCTTCACCATCTCCACTGATCCAGAGACCAATGAAGGCATCTTGAAAACGGCTAAAGTAGGTGCTGGAATGTGTGTGCTTGTACACCTATTTTATTTAGCAATTTTTTTGTGCTTCCTAATCAACAAAGTATCAATTTAAGCGGTTGGCAAAGAGTTGAACAAAATATTTATGGGTAGGCTGGGGGAATAAAAGCAGGCTTTAAAAACAGTACACATAAAATCAGAATATAGATAAAATCAACATTAAAAATATATACATAATAAAACAGCATGCCTGGATAAGCTTCCCTTATGTGGAAAAGGTTTTAACAGGTGTCAGAAACAGTCCAATTGAGGTGCCTGTTGGATATCAATGGGCAGGGAGTTCCAGAGAACAAATGCTGCCACTCTAAAAGATGAATGCCTTGTAAATGTGGAATAAATTTTTGTGACACTTATAAAGCTGCCATTTCCCATGCTAGCACAAAAGAGAAAGCAGTCACTAGAGTAGGGCTAGCATTAACAACAACAACAACCCACTTTCTAGTTGGAAAACAGCAGTTTCATGATGGAGAGCTAGTATATATTTATTTGCATTTTCTTAATTTTGGGGGAATGGCTTTTGGGGCTATGGGACTAATAATAAAATGCTCAGGTGGACATAAAGATGGATCTGGGAATTGAAGAACCACCTCCTGATTCATTGCAAGTCTTCCGTAGATCTGTGCATTTAATCAAACATGAGGACTTAGGAATCTGTTAGGATGCTGAAGGAGCAATAGCAGCAATGCTGTAGCCCAGCTGTGCAAAACATCTGGCGGTTGGCAAAGACTGCTGTTGCCTACAGCTGCTTTCTTTGCAGTAAGGTAGTTTGCCCAGTCCAAGAGACACAAAGGGAGAGGGAAGCAAATGCCCTTGACTCTAGTTCACAACAGTGGTTGCTGCAGTTGCCCTCCCTGGTTTTGCCTCTCCTCCTGCTTCAGCCCCAGCAAATGCCACTTCCACATATCTGGACTTTTCCTTGTTTTTAGGGCTTGGACTTTGAAGCAAAGAAACAGTACCTGCTGCAGGTAGCTGTCACCAACCAGGCCCCTTTTGTGGTGAAGCTCCCAACCTCCACAGCTACTGTGATAATCAACGTGAAGGATGTGAATGAGGCCCCAGTCTTTGCGCCTCCCATCCACAAGGCAGAGGTTTCAGAGGACATCCCAATAGGGCAGAAAGTCACAGCATACACGGCACAGGACCCAGATAAGATGCAATCCCAGAAAATCAAGTAAGCATTTCTGTTGCTGGTTGGCCAGGAGTTGAGCCTAGTGGGGTGAATAGTGTTAATAGGCAGGCAGCATAGGCTTAATGGCTTGATGAGAGGTGGGTGGAGATCAATGGGGCTGATCGCCGATAGCAAAAGCCACATCAGGCTGGGCTTTGTTGCTTCTAAACATTTCCATCTTCCAAGAATGGGATGTCCATCAATGCTCAGTGGCTCCATCTGAATAAATGGAACCCTGGGTGCTTGAAAGGGAGGGCAGGAAATGCAGGGAAGGTAAAGTGATACCTCTTAATGGACCAGCTCAGGTTGGTGTTGAGAAATGTGCAAGTGCCGCAGAATGTAAGGAGAAGTCAGTCTTGAGTTTCAGAGCAGACATGCAGGCTCCCTGCATCAATAGCAGCTGGTCAAACGAGGCTGGATTGTATCTGCTTTTGAGTTCAATGCAGCAAGCATATTGTGCTGAAGTCAAAGGCATGATGTTGGCCTGATCCTGGGAAAAGATTGAAAGCAGGGTAAATTGCATCTTGAAAGATGTATGTCTCGAGGGGTAGGGATTGTTTACCTTTCTTGCTGGGGGTGGGGCAGAAAGCAGCGCTTCCAAAATGCAAGTACGCTGCCCCACAACCCTTTTCTATGTGGCTCACTTGTGATGCATTGTTCTCAAAAAACAAGGGAGGTATATATTTTAGGTGGTTAAGATCCCAGAAAAACTGGGAGATCAGGGAGGAGGAGAAACTTGAGCCAGCCTCTCTGGCATGCTAAGCAGTTTTTAAGGAAGAAGAGCAATGAAGCAATGTCTCCACCTGAATCCCGAAACAGGACCCATGCTAACATTGCTGTAGCAAAAAGTGTGTGCGAATTAATTAGCCCCAAAGCTGAAATTCTCAGGGGCTTTCTTGCTGGAATGCCTTATAAGACACATTCCTCCTTTTGTGGTCTCTTGTGATTTAAACGTGTTCTCTCCTGCCAGGTACTCCATGGGGAATGACCCGGCTGACTGGCTGGCCATCCACCCGGAAAACGGCATCATCACAGCCAAGAGCAGCCTGGACCGGGAGTCCCACTTTGTCAAGAACGACACCTACATGGCCATTGTGCTGGCGGAGGATGATGGTAAGCTCTGTGTGGTAGGAGGGACGAGTCCCCTGCCCTGGGTCACCATCTCTTGTGGGGGAAGGGAATCAAAGGACTCTTTGTTGGCCTGTGCATCAGCCGCCTGGGAGCTTCCCATGTGAGGGGCACGTGGCTGTGGAGCTGCAGCCTCCTCACAGCCTGTCACGAGAAACCACATCCCAGACCTTGGCTGTTTATCTGTTTAGGAAGTGGAGACAAGGGCCGAGGCGGGTGCAACCCAGGCCTTCTGAAGAAACAAATCAGGAGTCCCGAACAGCCTCCTGCTGGCTAACTAGGATGGGAGTGAGATGCAGCCATAGGCCACAGTGGATGGCAATGGGGAAGAGGCGGAAAATGTTCATCCACATATTACCCGGGACACCTCTTGCCCCTTCCCCACCCCACTTTCTGCTTCTCTTGAGAAGAACAGTGTTGCAAGGACTCACTTGGGGATGATACGCACAGCACCACAGCCACAACTCTTACTATGCAAAAGTCTCAAATTCTGTGCTTAAAAAACAAAGTAGGCTAATAAGCCACATTGTGCAGATTAATGCTGAATTAAGCATGCTCTTCTCAACATTGCATGCATTTTGAACAGGGTTTAATGCTCTTCAAAAGCCAAAGCAAATGGAATATATAAGCTGTGGCAGTTTGATCAATCTTAAATAAAAAGCCTATTTGACTTGACATACTTAAGCATGTTTTACTTCAAGAAATCATACACAACACAGATCCTCAGAATAAATTACATTAATGCAGATAGTTGGCACAAGCCTGAATGTTTTGCACATGTCCTCATTCTGTGCGTTCTGAACTTGCTGTTTGTAATTGGTAAGATTCTGGACTCCTTTACGCTTGGTTCTGTTTTGTTTTTGCAAAGAGCAACTCTTGGGAGCAGGAAGCCATGAGAGAGGGTCTGTAGCTATACAGGACCCAGAAGCTCCATCATTTGCATGCTGGAGTGTAAGGGGACACTGCCAGCCTTTATTAAGGCCTATCTATGACCATATCCATTAGAAAAGTTCTGAAACCTGTGGACATAATTTGAATGCTGGGCTCCTGGCATTCTCTGCAGAATTGTGTCTGGGAAGGTGTGGCAAGTGAGTCTGGGCCAGACTATAGCCCTGCCTCTTCCTCATTCATCTCTGTTTCTAAAGCCACCTTCTTTCCATCCTGCTCCAAACAGGAACCCCTCCAGCAACCGGGACAGGCACCCTCCTGTTGACCCTGCTAGATGTGAATGACAATGGCCCCGAACCCGACCGGCGGGAGATAATCGTCTGCAACAGCAAGCCAGTGCCCCAAATGTTGCGCATCCTGGACAAGGACCTTCCCCCCAACACCTCCCCGTTCCGTGCAGAGCTTCTCCACAACTCGGAAGAAAATTGGGCTGTCGAGATGGACAGCAAAGGTGGGGTGAGCAGTGGGGAGGAAACGGGGTGCCCTTCCAGAATAGCTGTCCATGGTCTGTGCTGGAACAGGAATCTTCTCTCCTTTGGCAGCAATGACTCCCTCTTCTTAGTTCTCCCTTCTCTCCTCCCCACTTTCCCCACAAGGTCTTAGCCAGCCAGAGATGGTTATTCCCTGTTCCCTTTGGGACTTAGGAATATCCCAGGGAAGCAGTTGCCCTGGTTGGGGTGAGCTCCCCTGTCTGCACATGCTAGGAAATCCTTTTAGACAGTCTACTTGGGTAAGGTCCTACACTGTGTATGGCCGTCATTCCTTTTCAGCAGGTGCAGCTGAAGAGAATTCATTAGCTGAGTGTTAACGGAATGCTTCTTTCGGTAGCCATAATCCATTCCCAATGAGCCGACTCTGTTCCTGTTTCATTGTGCTTATGCTCTGGTTGTTCCTTTTGCAGGAGAAACTGCAACCCTGACACTGTTGCAGCCCTTGAAGCAAGAGACATACAAAGTTTACCTCCAACTCTTTGACAACCAAAACATGGAGCGGCTGACGGTCCTCACAGCAACTGTCTGTGATTGTGAGGGGCATACAGAAGGGTGCCCCGGTCCTCAGGGGACTGGCATTGAGGCTCCCATCATCTTAGCCATCCTGGGAGCCATTTTGGCTGTGCTGAGTAAGTGTGCAGGTCACTGTCCTTCTGTCTCTGTGGGCAGAGTGGGGGAGTGAAAGCATGGAGGGCAACTCCTTATACCAGAAGTTTTCAACCTTTCTGAGTCCATGGCTCCCTTGACCATTTTTTCTGAGGCACCCCTATGGGGCTTAGGAGCCCAGTTATGTCACCCCTTGCCTGCCAAGCTGGCAGCATATCGCCCTTTTTCGAACATGCTCCCTTGTGGAGTGTTCCCTCAGCCTCCTCTCCTCGGGAGTCCTCCGGGCAGCTGCTGATATCTGAGCTGATCCCTTGCCCCATAAAGAGAGGTGCCTTCTTACACTGCCCCACAGGGGCCTGGGAAGCACCGCCTGGCTAGCCCCAGAGGCACAATTCGCCTGTGGAGCCTTTGGGAGGCAGAGACACCTGCTTCCAGTAGAGTCTCAGTTCACCCTTCCAAATCCTGGTGCCCTCTCTTTTGGACTCGACTCCCATCAGCTCCAGCTTCATATAGCCATGCTGACTGGGACTGATGGGAGTTGTAGTCCAAAACACCAGGAGGGGGCACCAGACAGGGAAAGGTTTGCTCCTCTGACATGAGTGCAGAAGCATCTGCTAAGATGCTGTACTGATTCTCTGTTTCTCTCCCAGTTATCCTGCTGCTGCTGCTCCTCTTTGTGCGAAGGAGGAAAGTGGTGAAGGAGCCTTTGCTGCTCCCAGAAGAAGATACCCGGGACAACATTTTCTACTATGGTGAAGAGGGAGGTGGCGAGGAAGACCAGGTGGGTGCCCCTTCGGCTCTATCCAATTAAAAGGGACATGAGGCAATTGAGGAAGTGTCTTCTGTAAAGGATGTGCTGTGTTGCGAATGTCTGATGGGACTATAGTATCCTCAATATGTGCAATGCCCCCAAAAGACTCTCCTCCCCGAGATAAGCACGGTCTTTTGCTGAAAAACATGTTCAACCCTGTACAGCTGCCCATCCTCTACAGCCCACAATGGGTCAGGTGGTGTTGTGACCTAGTCTTCATCCTCTCCAAGTGTCTTCCCCATTTTGTTCCAGTACCTCCAGTTGCCTACCATCAACATCTAAATGGCAAGGAAGGAGAGGCAGCTTCCTTGCCCTGTTGTATTCTGCAGTTTTCAAGCTGCAGAGCCTCTGCCTCATCTTTTCTCTCTCTTCTTCTCCCCCTTCCTCCGAAAGGACTATGACCTCAGCCAGCTCCACAGGGGCCTGGATGCTCGTCCAGAAGTCGTCCTCAGGAATGACGTCCTGCCCACCCTTCTGCCAGCTCCACAGTACCGCCCGCGCCCTGCAAACCCAGATGAAATTGGCAACTTCATCCATGAGGTAAGGTTGGAGGAGGAGGGTGCTGAAAGGGAACACTGGTCGGCAATCTGCTGCACATTCCAATGTTGTTGGACTCCAGCTCCCAGCACCCAGCCAGTATGGCCAGTGGTCAAGGATGGCGAGTTGTAGGGAGAGCCACAGGTTTGGCACCCCTGTTGCACAAGGCAAGCAAATGGCTAAAGCTTGAGTGTGCATGTCTGGGGAAACCCAGCCAGATGGGCGGGGTATAAATAATAAAATTATTTATTTATTTATTTATTTATTTATTTATTTATTTATTTATTATTAGTTTGTCTTTTCATATGTTCTTCAACCCCTTAAATTGTTTCTAGAAGTCTGTCCTTTCAGTTTGGTACCATCGAAATTGACAGGCAGCAGCTTTTTCCGGTTTCCCAGCTGTGCTGCTGGAGACTCTGCAATCCACAGATGACCAAGACTGATTTTACATACTGATTTTACACCCCACATCTCTCACATGAATGTTTGTTCATTCAGAAATAACTATCCATTCTACCAGATTGCAATGTTTATTTCTTAAGAGAACTGCAGTTTGAGAAAAAGTTTTCCTGCACAGTTGGTTCTTATCTCTGGTGTAAAATGTGAAATTCCTCTTGACCCTCAGAGATATAACTGGCTGTTCTATACAGCTGAGACTATTATTATTAAGGATCACATTCCATGAGGCATCCCAAAGTTATTTAGAATATACTGAAAACATGTATAAAACTATGACATCTATAAAGGCAGCATCTCCCCTTTCTCCCTCAGAACCTGAAGGCGGCAGACACGGACCCCACGGCGCCCCCCTATGACTCCCTGCTGGTGTTTGATTATGAGGGCAGTGGCTCTGAGGCCGGCTCCCTCAGTTCCCTCAACTCCTCCAGCTCTGACCGGGACCAGGATTACGATTACTTGAATGACTGGGGCAGCCGCTTCAAGAAGCTGGCAGACATGTATGGCGGGGGCATCGACGACTAAGAGCCATGGGTGGACTTTTGCAGCCCAGAGACTGGGTGGTCGTGGCTGGCTCTCACCCCTGCCGTTGGGGATCTCTGCAAGAACCACATGCTCCTCTTTCCCAGCAAAGCCTCCTTTGCATTGCACCGGCTCCTGTCCGAATGCCAAACACACTGCATCTCCTCCTTGGGTCCCTGGTGGCAACACCTGAAGCCCTGAGAAGGACCCAGCAGCTTCCTGGCAGAGTGTCTGGCTTCCTCTGAACTCACAGGCTGCCTTCATGAATGTGCCTGCGAAGGCTTTCTAGCCAGATGAGCGATGCTGTATGTTACCTGCCTCTGAGTGCCTCTTGATGAAAGCGCCATCCCTAGTCAAGGAACCTGTCAGCATTCAGGGGGGTCTGCATTCTATACCCTGGTTCCAAGAGTGTGTCAGAAGATGCCCAGTTCTCGCTGCTGGAGCTGATGTGTGTTCCACCCATATTCATTTGGTGCCCCCATACGAGATGGATGGACTGTGGGATGGGGCAGGTGTGGTGCATGGGGATGTAGTAGCTGTGTGTGTGCTGTAGTGGAGCAGCCCTGCCCAGACTCCTGCGATCAGCTGGGGCACCTGCTCCCCATTGGCTCAGCCCCCAAAGTGCCAGCAGTCCTCTTAGAAACTCTTGGCTGCTTTTTTTTTTTTTTTTTAAAAAAATAAGCATCTCCTAAGTGCTCCTAGGTCAGTTCTTTCCTACTTTTAGGTACGAAATAGACTTGGTGTTAAGCTAAAGGGTTGGACAATCAGGGTGTAAAGTTTTAATAAAGGATTTTCTTTTTTAAAGATGGGTGTTTTCTCTGAGCCTGCCTGGGGTGTGTGATGGGAAAGCATCAAGAGTTGCTCAGGGATGTCACGGGGCACCAGAGCCTACCCTGAACTGAAAAGTAAAATGTATCCAGGGGGAAAACAAACCCACCAGCCTATGTCTGTCCAGATGTTTTGGTCTACAACTCCCATCAGCCCCAGCTATGATGAGCTGACCCTCTAATCAGTTTTTCCCACCCACCTCTCTCATCCTTACTTTCTCTGCACACAACTGCATTCTTCTCATGTAAAAACACGCTGATTTCCGGACCGTCCGTGGGCCGGATTTAAAAGGCGATTGGTCTGGATCCAGCCCCCAGGCCTTAGTTTGCCTACCCATGTTCTATAGCCTTCTTGTGTTCTCTTCCCAGACCATCCCTGACTGGATCTTCACAAACTCTCAGCTTTGCTTCCCCTGCCTTGTCCCTCGGGCTCCCTAGGAGGGCTGCCTCTTTTAACAGTTGCAACTGTGTTTTTGTCCTTGTCAAACCTCTCCTGAGGGAGCTGGCAGGAAAGGGCTGCCAGGGTTGCACAGCTGCTCCGGGGAGGAGGCACTGCACAGGGCTGGGGGGTGCAGGTGTCTTCCTTGGCACTGGTGCAGCTGCATACACCGCCCTGCCTCATTGAAACCCTGTGGGAGACCCATGCTGAGCACTATCCCCCCTCCCCAGGGGCAACCATCTGCCTCCAGCACATTCCTGGACTACAGTCTCCTCCGGAAGCTCAGCTATCTGCTGAAACCTGAGTCCCTCTTTGAAGGGTGGGGGAGTAGCTAGGCTGAAAAGACCTTGCCCACCCACTCCTTTTACTTTGCCCCTTCTCAAGTATTACTTGCTTCAGGGCCCCTTGGCTTGCTGTCAGTCCCCATACTCACCCAACAGGTTTTTCTTACTCCAAACACCTCCCCTCCCCACATCCTTTCCCTTTTAAGTTACTGCAAGCCTGAGGGCAGAGCCCAAATACCAGGGAATGCTGCTGTTGCTGCTAGATTGACAAGCAGAGAAGGGGGTGCCAAGAGAGGGAAGGTGGATACATGGGTGCAGTTAGCTGATTGTGGCCCTGGGCAAACACAACCTCTTTTCTAATACAGTGGTACCTCGGGTTACAGACACTTCAGGTTAGACTCTTCAGGTTACAGACTCCGCTAACCCAGAAATATTACCTCGGGTTAAGAACTTTGCTTCAGGATGAGAACAGAAATCATGTGGTGGTGGCAGTGGGAGGCCCCATTAGCTAAAGTGGTACCTCAGGTTAAGAACAAACCTCCAGAATGAATTAAGTTCTTAACCCGAGGTACCACTGTAGTGAATGTTCTCACGTTTCCAGGGGTACCAATTTTTATTTTTATTTTTATTTCATTTTAAAAAGCCTTAGGGAGCAGCTAAAAGCAACCCCTCCATGAGCACTGACTAGTGTGGCTGCTTAGTAGCCATGGAGTGCAGAGTCAGCCACAAAGTTCACTGGGTGTCCTTGGGCCCAGTCACTCTCACTTAGCTCTCTCACATGGTTGTTATGAGGATGAAATGTTGAGGGGGGTTGGGGAAAACCCAATGTGCTACTTTGAGCTCATTGGTGGGATATAAATGACATACGGTAATTTAAAATATATCTAATTAACTTCAGTTTTTACACCCCCAGTCCTCACCATCTTGTAGTGGAGTGCTTTCAAGACAAATGTGTCAGGAAGTGAGATGGATAACTTTTATTAGAATCGCATCAAGCAGCGGTATATCCAGTGCTTTTTTTCGGGGGGGGTGCAGGGGTACGCATATTCCTAAACATTTTGTGAATCTTAGTATTTTTTTCCATTTACTGTGTTTATTCTTTCTGATTTAAACTATAAAATGGTGGTTTTCTTGAGTCAAAATGAGAGTACCCCTAAACTTTTTTTTTTAAGCACTGGGTATATCTATCTATTTACACAAACCTGATAGGCAAACAATGATGGGAACATGTCCTAAGATAAAGTGCCATTTTCTCTGTAAGATGGCAGGATCCTCAAGGACGTGTTTTGAGGAGAGCTGCCTTCAGGCACTAGGCCTTTTGGAAGGCCAGCTCTGTGAAGTGCCGCCACTGGCACAGCACATCTTTGCTAAATGAGAGCACAAAGTCGAAAGTCCTTTAGTGAAACAGTAGGTATGCATTTCAGTAATACCTAGGTATATATGTATTTTGGTTTTCTAGCTTGGTCAAAATTATTATTTCATAACAGGTAGATAGTTAAGAGCTTCAGCGGCGGGTGCCTGGCCCCCCTCCAGAATTTGGCACCCGGGTGCCCCGCACCCCTTGCACCCCTGGGTAAAGATGGCCCTGTCTACAAATGTGACATGAAGGCTGGCAACATTCACCCAGATGTATGGGAATCCCTTGCAGATGACAGCAGTGCCTGGAGACAGTCAGGTTGTGTATCCACAGCAGTAACCAAAGGAGAAATGACCACTGGGAGGAGTGCAGCAAGAAGGAATGCCATGATGCAGCTGTAACAGTGAAACCTTCATCTGCAGGTGGGGAACAACTAACTGTGACCTTCTAGATATTGTTGGACTGCTATCTCCCAGCAGCCTGCCTGGCCAGTGGTCAGGGATGATGGGAGCTGGAGTCCAGCAGCATCTGGAGGGCACCAGATGTTCCTTGTCCTTGACCTACACTATCAACACACACCAAAGTTTAGTGACCATACTGAGGTAACGAGCAAAGAGGTGAAGAAAGGAGGTTCCCGGGCAGAGCAGCCTACAGACCAGGGGTCCTTGGTTTAACAAGTTTGCTAAATAAATTAAGGATCTTATGGCAATGGGCAAAGTAATCCTATGATCCAGGAGGCAAGAACAACAGAATACAGTGGTACCTTGGTTTGCAACTGCTTTGGATTACAACCGTTTTGGGTTACAACCACATCAAACCTGGAAGTATGTGTCCCTTTTTTTGGATTACAACCCATTATTTATTACAAAGAATTTTTTTGGGGGGGAGGCCCCATTGGCGAAAGCACACCTTGGGTTACAACCTGTTTTGGTTTACAACCGGACCTCCGGAACGGATTATGGTTGTAAACCAAGGCACCACGATATACAAAAATATCAGAACAACAATTTTTTTCCATATTGTGAAGCCTCAAGTTTTCCAATGCTTCCAAGGAAACACTGGATTTTTCTTTTCTTTTAAATTTTTTTAAAATCAGAAGTGCCTAAAAATCAGCATATTTGACTATTTTATATCTACATATTTCTCAGTTCCTTCTCAGTGCAGTTCCTTCTCAGTGAGTGACAACAGACAGGTGGCTCTTTAGACACACAACATACTGTCAGTTTCTTGGGTGTATAGGGCCCAGACATCTCAGTTGGCTCTTACTTTCCTTCCAAGTCTACATTCCTGGTTCTGCCTGCACTGGTTCAAAAGGAACTGTTCCCTGAAGAAAGTGTTCTGCTTGTCTAATTTGTACAGTATGTCAAGGCAATGTTTGTGGAGCGACTCTACCTTCTTTGAAAGCCTTTCTCCTTACTGTAATTTAAATTTCTTAATACATGCTATATAAAAAACATGACCTAAATTACTTATTTCAGGAAAAATATGTCCACAATAAAACTGCCATCCTAAACATATCTCACCCTTTTGGACATGTACTTTGTGCTTTCTGTCCCTCGCCCTGCAATTTTTTTCCTGGTGCTGTCACTGCTGCTGCTGAGCCCAATAGGGGAGAAGAAAAACACAATAAAATAGAAACATAATGAAAACAACAAACACATTGTAAATCTCCAAATCCTAAAGCCACTCAGCTGGCTTAACTCCCAGTATCGCAAGTGGGCTCTCATCCAGAAGACATTCTGTCACCATCAATCTGTGTCTATAGGATGGAGGAAAATAGAGCTCTTGGGTGCTTTCAAAACCATTCAGTTTTGTGGGTGGGGGAACAGCGGCCAATCTGAGTCAGCAAAGGAGAACCTAACCGTGCTTAAGTTTATTTCTTCTTTCTTTCTTTGGTGATCACTCATAGCTGAGTAAGATTGTCTTCCATAAACACGGTTTTAACAATGAGTGACTGTGGAGGCCAATTCTGGATCCACATGTCCTTCCACAGTGGGGACATTGGTTTCCAGGCGGGAGTTGATCACGGTGTGGATTTGCCAAGCGTGCCTTCCTCTTAGCACGTTTCTCCCTCGCGTCCTGAGTTTGAGTGTCTTCAAAGCCCATGACACCTTTGGTAAAGGCGGTTCTCCAACTGGAGCGCTCACAGGCCAGTGTTTCCCAGCTGTCAGTGTTTATACTACATGTTTTTAGATTTGCCTTGAGACAGTCTTTAAACCTCTTTTGTTGACCACCAGCATTACGCTTTCCATTTTTAAGTTTGGAATAGAGTAGTTACTTTGGAAGATGATCATCAGGCATCTGCACAACATGACCAGTCCAACGAAGTTGATGTTGAAGAATAATTGCTTCAGCACTGGAGATCTTTGCTTCTTCCAGTACACTGATATTAGTTCTCCTGTCTTCCCAAGTGATGTGTAAAATTTTTCGGAGACACTGTTGATGGAATCTTTCGAGGAGTTGGAGATGGCATTTATACCATAAGTGGTCCATGTTTCAGAAGCATATAGTAAGGTTGGTAGTACAATAGCTTTGTAAAAAAACATTTTTGTTTCCCTGCGAATGTCCTGGTCCTGAAACACTCTGTATTTCAATCAGGAGAAAGCTGCACTCGCAGAGCTCAGGAGACGCTGGATTTCAGCATCAGTGTTGGCCCTTGTGGAAAGATAGAAGAAGTATGCTTAAGTATGCAATCCTAAACACTTCCTGGAAAGAAAACCCCCTGAAGATAAAAACTTCCTGGAGAGAAGACGCAGCACAGCTTGCTTCTGAATGGATGTGCTTAGGATTTCTTGAAGCAGAAATGGCTGGGAGTTCCAGTGCCACCTGATCAGAAGCTCTGCCTCCTAAGCCCCCTCCCCCCCCCCACAAAAGTCCTGGCTACGCCCCTGGGAAGCTGGCACCTGTGTGGAGACACCTGGTTGTGCCTCCTCAGAATTTTGTGCCTGGGACCACTACTCCATCCCCCCTCCCCCAGCCACACCACTGGATTATCACACAATATCCCACAAAAGTCTTCTCTTCTGGTGATTGGTTCTGTTCTTCTCTTTCTAAAGTGTGACTTTCCCTCCCTCCAACTTGAAATACTGAAGTTGTATCAGATTCTGGCTGATGAGTGATATTGTGACAGACTGATTGTAGTGTGGGCTAGACTAGCAGTTCCCAAACATTTTTTCTCATGAACCACTTGTAAAATTGCTGATGGTCTTGATGAAATGCTTAATGACTTTTATGGGGGGTCAGACCATATCACGCCCTGATTACAGTTCTCAAAAATAAGCAAGCAAGATGCTAAAGCAGTCCTGTGAGGTAGATTAGGCTGAGACACAATGACTGAGGGAAGGCTGAAAGGATTTCAGATGTGCATGTCCACTGTGAAACAATCCCATTAAGTTCAATGGATTTTACTCCTAGGTAGGTGGATATAGAATTGAAGGCTAAATACTTGAACTGAAAATTTCTCCTTTGTTTCCTTTTTCCTGCATTTTATACTGTAACCCCTTTAGGGCAAGGACCTGTCTTGTGAAACACTATATGACTCTACTCAGAAGTAATACCCACTGAGTTCAGTGAGACTTACTCCCCTGTAAGTGGGTATAGGATTTTAATTTTCTTCCAAACGCTATACAAAAATTAAAATAAATGACACAGCATGATGCAGTCATAACTTAAGCACTTTAAAAAGCCACAGCTTTTTAGCATTATGTGCTGAAACCAATTAAACTTCAAAACAGAAGGGGCTAACCTGTGACCCTCCAGATGTTGTTGAAATGTTGTTGTTTCGTCGTGTCCGACTCTTCGTGACTCCATGGACCAGAGCACGCCAGGCACTCCTGTCTTCCACTGTCAAACTCATACTGGTAGCTTCGAGAACACTGTCCAACCATCTCGTCCTCTGTCGTCCCCTTCTCCTTGTGCCCTCCATCTTTACCAACATCGGGGTCTTTTCCAGCGAGTCTTCTCTTCTCATGAGGTGGCCAAAGTATTGGAGCCTCAGCTTCAGGATCTGTCCTTCCAGTGAGCACTCAGGGCTGATTTCCTTAAGAATGGATAGGTTTGATCTTCTTGCAGTCCATGGGACTCTCCTCCAGCACCATAATTCAAAAGCATCAATTCTTCTGCAATCAGCCTTCTTTATGGTCCAGCTCTTACTTCCATACATCACTACTGGGAAAACCATAGCTTTAACTATACGGACCTTTGTTGGCAAGGTGATGTCTCTGCTTTTTAAGATGCTGTCAAGGTTTGTCATTGCTTTTCTCCCATCATTGCTTTTATCCCAGTTGTTGAAATACAGCTCCCATAATTCCTGATCATTGGCCATATTGGCTGCAACTCAAGGGGGTAAATTCCAAGAAACAGCCGTCTCTGGAAGCTCAGCAGAAGAGGGAATTGGCTAAATCTAGTAGTCCCTTTGGGGGAGTGGGTGGGGCAGCAGATTAGCTAGGACAGGGGTCTGCAACCCGTGGCTCCGGAGCCGCATGTGGCTCTTTTACACCTTTGCCGCAGCTCCGGGGCGGATACTAGCGAGGGGAGGAGGCGCATTGTGCACCCCGACACTCCCCACTGTGGCGGGCGCTGTACTGGCTGTGACGTCGCATGGGGGCGGTGCGTGCATTAGTCACGCACCGTCCCGACGTCACCTTCCCGCCCGCTGTCAGATCGCGGCTCCGGAGATATATTTGTTTTAAATGTCGCAATGGTTTTGCGGCTCCCAGGTTTTTTTTTCTTCGGAAACGGGTCCAAGTGGCTCTTTTTGTCTTAAAGGTTGCAGACCCCTGAGCTAGGATGAAAAGACCTTGCCCACCCCTCCCATTTTGCTTTGCCTCTTCTCCAGCCTTGCTTGCTTCAGGGCACATGGGCCTGCTGCCAATCCCCAGTCCCTATTCTCACCTGGCAGGTTCTTCCTTCTTCAATGAATTCCCTCCCCCCTCCTTTCTCTTCTAATCTGTTTATGGGTGACTGCCAGGCCGAGGGCAGAGCCAAATGACAGGGGATGCTGCTGGGCTGACAAGCAAAAATGGGTGGACAGGCAGTTAGCTATTGGTGGCCCTGGGCAAATGCAACCCTCCAAGGAGGTGACTCTTTTCTAATAGTGAACTCCAAAACAGGAAGGTAATATCAACATGCATGGGGTGTTGGCCAGGAGTCTCAGGTTTGCAGAAGTATCAGTAAAAATAAAAAATAGTAGCACCGAATGAGGCTCCTTAGCGGTCATAGAATGTATAATCAGCTGGGATAAGAGGAATGGTGGGCTCAAACCCTGAACTCAGAGCACTCCTTCTGGGAAGGAGGTTGCACTGCAGAGACTGCCTTTCTCCCTTAGGCTCTGGATTTCAACCTGCCAGATCAATTTGGTTAGGGAAGAACCTTATGGGGCCCTTTGGGCTTACCCTCCATGGTTCTCCTCGCTGTACAATATTTATTTGTTATTGCATTTATATCCCACCTTTCCTGCAAGGATGTCAAGGTGGCACAGATGTGCCTAATACCACTTAGTTTACTTGTGCAGCTGGGCTGTCCTTGAGGCAGACTTTGTCTGTGGCAGCAAAAGGGTTTATCCAATCAGCCTGGCATAGTCTGGAGCCCCCACAGAGATGAGGAAGTCCCACCCCTTACAACACAGCCTTGGAGACTTGTACCCAAGGCTATTGTAGCTTTTGTGGATCCCTCTCCTCAGCAGGTGGCAGCATAGGGCAAGTGCTGTGTGCAGGTGTATTTGAAGCCTCACCTGTCCCAGTCATGCTAATATTCAGAAAACGTGTAACCCAAAAGCAATTTTAGGAATGTTAAAATCTGTCCAGCTAAAGCCCAACTCCATTGGGCTTTTCCTTCAACTGTCATCAGCCGTGGCCATTCTGTCAGGAGTGGGACAAAGATGGGATGAGACAGTAGTGCCTCTCCCTCATTACAAGAACTTTTTAACAAAGAAAGAATGCTTGTGTTTTCTTTCTTCCTCCTCCAGTCCTTTTTTCCTTTTGTATCATGTCTCTTAGATCATAATGCTTAGCACAGGAATTGTCTTCTCACTGAAATTAGTTAAACCACCTTTTTTTTTGCAGGAGGAGAATGAAGAGTAGGATAAAAATGTTTTAAGTAAATAACGAAGCCTGATCTTGAAAGGATCCATAATTCCTAGCTATAATTTATTTCCTTGATAAAAAGGTATCATGCTTCTTTCCAAAGACACTCAGATTTTCTCTGGGGCAAAGAGAGTTCTATAGGCTGAAAGCATCCACCAGAAATGCTTTTCCCAAGGACATACTTATTGGGACGATTACAAACAGTGTGGTCTGTACCTGTCATAGCAATGGATTGAAGAGAAGGTCAGAGCTTAGTGGTAGAGCTGCTGCTTTGCATGCAGAAACCCCCAAGTTCAATCTCCAGGTAGAGCTCAGAAAGTCCCCTGCTTGATTTCTTGGAGGGTTGTTGCCAGTCACTGCAGACAATACTGAGCTAGACTATGTTTAAATATGCAATGCTTAACACACTTCCTAGAAAGTAAACCATTGGGACTGGTGAAGCAGAAGGTAGGGAACCCAAAACAGGGGCAGCCTTTGGTAATTGTTGGCAATATGGCACCCTGAGGGAGCCCCAAATTTGGTGCCCCCAAATGTATCTTCTCAACTATGGATCTTTTCAATTTTGTGCTCCCTTGGCTCAGCGCCCTGTGCAGCGAAGCCACCCACACTGCCCTAAATCTGATGCTGCCCAACATCAAGTGCATCTGGAGCCCATGACAGGCAGGGCTAATAACTCACTTAATTTTGGCCGCCTCCTCTCTTCCTGAATTCTGAAAGGGCAGGACTGAGGTGGAGGCGGCAACTGGCCGTGGGTGCCACCCCCTGGACCAGTTTGCAAGTGAGAAAGGCAGGCAGATAGACGGGGGTGGCTGAGGATAGAATGAGGTCGGTGGGGCAGTGCCCCATTTGCCCTGTCCTTGGCAATAGGGGCCCAGGCTGAGCCCTGTTACAAATGTAGCCCTGCTGTCTAGTCTCAGACGTGGCGAGCGCCCCACAGAGCCTCCTCGAGAGAAAATCGCTCTCACCACCCTTTTCTCCCCAGCGTAGCTGAAAGAGGGGGAAGCAACCGGTATGAGGGGCTTCCGGATGGGAAACATGGGAGCAGGAGGCTGAAGTTCAATGCGGCACAGCACATCCAGCTAGGTTTGGGGTGCTACCCAGATACTAGAAGCACGGGTGCTTAATTCGGATTAGTGCCGCTACCCCGGGAGACCCACTCCGAGCGATTCCACGAGGAGTACAGCATCAGGACGTGCTAGTGCCGAAGAGAGGCGCCAGTGAGCCCGCCCGCGCCTTTCAAGGGGTTCGGGCAGAAAGGCACCACAGCCCCCCCCCGCCTCCCCGCCCCCTTCAGGCTGGCTCTACACGTGAAGCCTGGCAGAGGGGCTTTCCCCATTCAGGAGGAAAAGGCAAGACTGCCTGTAAGCAGAAAGCTAGTCTCGCAGTTGCAGAGGAAGGGTTCTCGCTACGCCGCTACTTTTCTCCTTGCAAGGAGCAGAGAAACACTCTGGCACGTCCCTCTCCTCCTCCCCCGCTTCGGGTTCAATGGGGGCTCTGGCTTGGCCTGAGGAAAAGAGTGACGCTGGCGTGGAGCCCCGCCCCTCTTCACGCATGGGGCGGAGCCTCGTTTTAGGGCGGGGCATCGCACCTGCCTGAGCCGAGTGCGCGCCGAGGGCCAGAAACTACCTAGCGCTCGACGCTTGCGCTTGCACGATGGCAATGCTGCCGCCACTGCCGGGACGCCCGTCGGGGCTTTGCTTATTCCTGCTGCTCTTACAGGTAAGAGGGGCCTCACGGGGCGCTGCTCGGCGAGAGGGTACGTCCAGCCTCCCCGCTGCCGCTGAAGCCCACCCTGCTCTCAGAGAGGGAGCCTTTCTCCTTTCTTCAAACTATTTCTGTTAAAACTTTTGGGTTAAGTGTAGTGTACAGATATATGTATAGATAGCAAATAATAATAATAATAATAATAATAATAATAATAATAATAATAATAATAATAATACTGTAGTAAACGGGCGACGGGCGGGGAAGTTTTGTGGAGAGAACATAAGCTTGCAGTGTTGCATCCCACAGTTTGAAATAAAGGTCACAGTTTCAAACATCGTCCTTCTCTGAAGCTGTGGTACAATAAATATATTATATGTTATCCCAAAATAACTTTCCAGAAGGAAGTAGGAGTCAGTGGTGGGCTGCAGTCATGTTCCTTTTGGACCACATGAATTATAAAACAATCCACTTTCTTCTGAAAACTATATTTTTGGTTGTGGAAGGTTTATTTGACTTAGTTGTCAATCAAGACAATGGTCCAGATTTGTCTCCTTTCAGGTTACAGTTCGCTTGTTTCCAGTTTCTTGCTACCACTGTATGTGCCAGAAAGGTTCATATGATTTGAAGAGAAACCAGAAAGTGAAAGACATTATTTGAAACCTATTGTGATTTCTTCCTTAGCGAAAATGTATAAAAGAGCCATTAAGGGGGCTGGTGCTAAAGTTTGTCCTGTATTTAATGTAATTTCACAAAAACCTTTTGTCCAGAACCCCTTTATTAAAGGGTTATGTCCACCACATATGTTAGAATGTACCTGGATCCCCCCCTTGCAGCACGATAGATTAGTTATCAAGGTGTGAGGAATCGGTGCCACCTTTGTGCCAGTTTAAATGAATGCTCTTTTACTTTCATTGGAGAGAAATGAAAGGATCTTTCCCCATGTAATTGTTCATGAACTTGCCTGTCATTGTTCTTGTATCATAAGAGACCCTTTGACCATCATTGGTGCCCCTAAAAACATTCCCCCTGCCCCAACCAAGATAGATACTAAAGAGTTATGTGAGTAGCCTTGGTTAGAAAGTTTGAAAGAGACATGGGCAAAATGCTTAACTATCGCAGGTGGAAGGATTTGGGGGCTCTCTCCGACTCACCACGAAAAAAGTTCTATCAGGCAGGCTTAAAAGTGGCTGCTTTCCTTGAAGCTCCAGGGAGGTGGTTTTTGCTGCCTCTTGATTCACTCTTATTTTTCCTGCATGCTAGGCTGGAAGGTGGCTTTGTGAGGAGACGGCAGACCCGTGTCAACCAGGCTTCAGTCAACAGACTTACACTTTCAATGTGCCCAGGTCTAACTTGGAAAGATATCGTGTGTTGGGGAAGGGTAAGAGATATTTCTTAATACTCCCTCTCTCCTTAAGATTTCCATTTGTGGGTGGGGCATTCTGCCTTTACTTGTCCATAATCACAGAATAACCTTGTCAAATTTGCTGCGTAGCCCAGTCTCTTTCTTTAAAACACAGTAATGTATTTAGGGGGCTGGATTCATCATTCTGCTAAGTATGCTAAAGAGCAGAGCCCAAGCCCCCTGCTGTGATGTCACTGTCTGGGAGTTTCCAGGGACAAGAAAGTGCCCTGTTTCCTTAATGTTATTGCAGCTCATTCTTCTGGCGAAGGATGACTCACAACCGATAAGTGTGAACAATCCTGTGAGAAAAAACAGGCTGTAGCAGCCATAAGGTAAATACAAATAATAACAGAAATTACATGCCCTGGGCTTTGGCTCACTTGTAGATTCACTGGATGATTACTTCCTCCTTCTGTAAGGGGAAACTGATTGACTGCTGGGCAAGGTATTCTTTCTTCTGTAAAATGGGTATAACAACTTGCCTTTCAAGGTGATAGGGATAATGAAAAGGCTATTCTGCAAAGCACAAAAAGTGCAAGTTTATGAATGATAAATGGAAGAAAGTTGGTGAATCTAGACTCTCAGCTCAGCTGCATATGAATATGTGTCCAGCTGGGAGCGCAGATTGCCACCTAAGAAGCTCTGAAGCTCTCATATTTGGGGCAAGTTAGTGGTACCAGGTTTTTGCCCCTTAATCTGAAGCACTGCTGTTGTCTGCTTGTGACTGGACTGGAGGAGACTGCTCTTCAGTCCTTTGGTATAAACCTAAGTAGTTTATAGAGACAGGAAGAGACATTTTGAGCCACCAAAGTGTTAACAAGAAGTTCAGGTAGCTTCAAACCTGCCCTTTCCCCCTCCAGCGATTCAAGGTGGAGCCTGATGGTAGAGAGACGCTGACTTGTTCCAACCCGCAGCTGCTGGGTGTGTTGCTTGTGTTTGTTCATCTGAACTTTGACTATCGCTCTTGACTGGTTACCTGGCAGCCCAATCAGGGGCTTCCTGCTTTTCTGCTTATCGTAGTTTCGTTAGCATGACGAGGCGGGCTGCGGGCCATGTCAATAATCCTTTGTGAATCATTTACCTTGTTTCACATGGAATCGACTTGGAGTCTTATTTTCCGTTCTGCTATGAAAAAGATTGGCTCTTGACCGTTGACCTTGGCTGGTGATCATGAAATAATCCTGAATTTGAGCTGGCTTTGCAGGTCGCTATCCTATGTCCTGACCTCTTCTTCTCCATGTCCTCTTACCCTGGTTGAATGCAAAGCCAGGCCCCTGAAATAATAATCACCATCATGCTTATGCAGCTTTTATTATTGGCATTTCATCAAATAAAGCTTAAGACAGCCAAACTTTTAAGTAACAGATCTTACTAGTAATGTCAAGACTTTTAAAAAAGAGGCTTTTGAAAGTCTTGCCCTTCCCCATGTTCTTTCTTGCCAGTTACTAAAATCCATTCTTATCAACACTATTAGTGAATGTGGGGACAGTGGATCAAAGTGTTCACAGACGTTGTGCAACGCAGGTTTTTGGCTGCCCTGTGCTGTCTGGGGTTGATGGGAGTTGTAGTCCAAAACATCTAGACTTGGGAAGGCCATTCTTTGCTCCTGTGAAAGGGAAGGGGCTCCCTTTTTCAGTGGTGATTAACTGATTTTAAAGGGACAGATTTAAGCCTCAGGTAAGCAAGCTAAACTTGACTCAGTTTCTTGGCAAGAATGTGGTACACACCCAATGCAGTTGATCTTAACTGCAAAGTGGAGTTAGCACACTTGTCTCAAAATGCAGACAAAGTGGGAGGGAGAGGCATACTAATTTTCGTTCTTAGTGCTAAGTTGGATAAGGCAGAGGGGGAAGCAGAGAAAGTTGTATAAATGCACATATTGCTCATCATCACAATGAAGCTAATGACATGAGCTTAGAAAATATTTTATTGGCTTCCAACAAACCAGAGACTCGGGCATTCTGAAACATTTTTCCAGAATCGGAAACCTTTTCGTGGTTAACTGTGAAAGTGTAAAGGCTGTTAAAAGGCACAAGATTCCTGAAGGAAACCAACAATTGGCATAGCTGATGGCAGAACACTGGACGTTTAGCAGCCAGGCATGTAAATAACAACTGCCCACTTCCTGCTAGAATGGTGTATCTTTTTTGTTTATAGGCATTTTTGTTCATTAACATGGTCTTTAGCGCATCTTAGTGCAGGGTGCAAGAGTTGCTGTACTGATCCTGGAACCGAGAGCAGTCAGCGCTCAGTAGAAAAGCACCTGCTTGCAAGTGGAAAGTACCAGTTTCAATCGCAGGCACTGCCAACTTGTAGTGCTAGGAAAAACCTTGGGAAACCACTGCCAGTCAGAGTTGGCAGGACCAGGCAATCCTTAAAAGTGAGTGAGTGCGTGCCATACTATGGTGCTACTTAGTGGAGGATTCTACAAGCTTTTGAATTGCACAGAACTCTTCATCAGGACATAGAAGGATATCACTGCTTATTTGGATGTACTTGATTGCCCTTTACCTTCTCCCCCCACACCCCACCCAGTTAAGGAGGACAGTGGGTGTCCTACCGATGATGACACAATGCCTCTGCGTGTGAATATGCATGCAGTACTTCCTGCTTGTTTTTGTATTGCAAAATTAGAGGGAAGCTGAGTCAGGTTGTCGTGTGCGTGTGTGTGTGTGTAAATTGCACTTGTGCCTCCCACAATTGAACTGCTTATCACAGGCTTTTGGGGGTTGTTGCCAGTGAGTCAGTGCTGGTGATTTCCTGCTATGGTAACAAATGTGAGAGTTGCTTGGCGTTGTGGTGAAAGGACTGGGCTGCAACCAAGGAAGTAATCTGGTTGAACCTCAGCTTTGCTCAGTGGCGTAGCGTGGGTTGTCAGCACCCAGGGCAAGGCAAGTAATTTGCGCCCCCTAACCCGTGGATTTGCGCCCCCTAACCCTAACCCCCAGATGTTGCGCCCGGTGCGGCCGGCCCCCCTGCATCCCCCACGCTACGCCACTGGCTTTGCTACAAACTCACTAGGCTGCCTTGGGCAGTATGCATCTGTATACCAGTGGCTAGAAACTGTTGGATGGGAGAGTGCGCTTGTGCTCAGTCTCTGTCACCCTATCTGCAATATTGGGGGAGTTAATAATACTGATCTACCTTATAGAGTGGCTGTATAGTGCCTGCAAAGCACTTTGTGCACTTGAAAGAACTATACAAAGTGTTTACAGGTAACTCACAGCTCAAGAACATTTAACTGGTGCACATTCAGCACATTTGTGTTTGGCAAATTAAAATGAATAAATAAACAGGGGTCTCAAAAGCGGGCAGGCATCTGGGGGGGGGGGAGACTTTGACAATCCCATCTACCATTGAACTCAATGTGTTTTGACTATACATGAGTTTTGGTTTTAGGTGCTTTCCCCAAAATGTAACCCCATCATAAGTTGATAGTCAACTGCATATAAAAAGTTGAGAGTCACCTGCATGAGATACTGTGATGCTGACCTGAGCCAAATGGTACCACTTTAGAGGTTTTTAAGGCTCCCACTTTGATGAAAGGGCACATGACAATGAAACAGTTACATTTAGGAAAACACTCCAAACTCTCCCTGGAATCTAGGAAGCTCCATGGAAGTGAAGTTGCATTTTTTGCCAGATGGCGCCTGAAAGATCTGTCTAGGTATTTGTGGGTGAATTAGAGCCTTATTGCTCACCGCCTTGGCCTTGGCCAACTCCTGATAAGGCTGCCCAAGATAAAGGTCCACTGCTGAACCCATTTGAAAGGCTGTCCAGTTGAAGTTAGGGATGTAGGAAGCTGGAAGCTTCAGATCATTCACCTATCTAGTTCAGTATTGTCTATGCTGACTGGCAGCAATGGCTGTCCAGGTTTCCAGGCAGGGAACCTCCCCAGTCCTCACTGGAGGTGATTCTTCCAGGCATTGAACTCAAGACCTTTTTATATGCAGAGCAGATGCTCAGCCACAGCCCTTCCTCAACAGTGAGCATCCAGACAACAGGCATGCAGGGCACCCAGGGAACAGCCTTTTCTTTTTTAAAAAAAGTTTTTTTATTTATACAACAAGAAAAACAAACAAACAAAAAACACAAATACAAAATTATACACAAATTACAAAAATAACCATAGACACATGATATTCTTAGCAAACAATAAAACATCTATTGGTCTTAACACTAAAGACCCAACCTCCTGTCTATTCCATACTTCAAATTCATATTACTTATTGCCAATACACTTTTTTTCATAATTAAACTTATTCTCATTAAATCTAATTTCTTATATCTACCTTACAACTATTACTGAAGTTCCTCGAATGCTGCAACAGAATTTAAAATTCTTTAAATCTGAAATTTAAAGAATTTCAGATATTCTTTAAAAACGTCCCATTTAGAAACACATTCCTGTTTTGATTTATTCTTTATTTTTTCTGATAAACCATCTAATTCAGCATATTCTGTCAGCTTTTGGATCCAATCTTGAATAGAGGGGATTTCATTACTCTTCCATTTTGCTGCGATCAAAACTCTTGCCGCCGCTGTCGCATATAAAAACATACCCTTCCTCTTTTGTGGAATATCCAAATCTGTTATTCCCAGGAGGTAGGCCTCTGGTTTTTTATTGAAAGAGATCTTTAGCATTTTTTGCAGTTCTGCATGTATACTCTCCCAGAATACCTGTATTTTCCTACATATCCACCACATATGGAAGAAAGGGGGAACAGCCTTTTCAATTGTGTATTGCTATCTAAATTATAGTTAGGAATTTTAAAAATGTGCATCTCTGCATATAAATCAGTGTATGCAAATGATATTTAAATATATGTTTTGTTTTCCAATTGTAATTGGCAACCTGGTGCCTTTCACATGTTTTGGATTACAGCTTCCACCAGTCCCAGCCAGCACATTGGCCGCGGCTATTGGAAGCTGTATTTCAAAGCATGTGAAAAAGTATGAGGCTGGGTTCTAAGTTTGTCCTCCAACAAAAGTTGTAAGACAACAGTAGCTAAAGGTGTATTGCTCCTTGTAGGAGACCTTTTGGTAAGAGGGGACTGGATTTTTCTCCTCCAGACATCTTTGTATTTGCTGGTTGGTGGAAATAAATATGGACAGTGTCCCTTTGTTCTTGTCTGGGACAAAACACTCAGTGCCTCCCCTGCAGCAGCTGCTGCTCTGTGCAGTGGGCTGCACTGTTTCCACCAGGGTGGAGATACAAAACAGGTAAGCCAGTATTTGAGCAGGCATGTGGAAGCTTTGAGATGTACATGGGCAATTGCCTGATGAAGTCTGTGTGACTTAAAAGCTTGCATAATTCTGCATCACCTTGAGCTTTTCCCGAAGAGCTATGATCTTTTTTGGGGTGGTGGATGTGGTATCCACAATATTCTCTCTCCTTTCACTGAGTAGGTGAAAGCAAGCAAACTCTAATCTATTCGGGATCTGGTGCACACACTGGCTGGGCACAGGGTTTCAAATTAAGTAGCACTTAAGCCCCAGAGGGGTGCACCTGGGCAGCCCTTTAGCTGAGCTCTTTCAGATGTGGCAGCCAAGACAGGGGTTGATGATAGGGTGAGATCCCCCAGCCCTGCTAATCCTCAGAGGTGCTGCACTTCAAAGGCCCTTGATTGGAGCAAAGGGCTATCCGCAGGCCTAACAAACTGGCCTGTAATTAGGCAATAATCTCTCTATCTCTCTGGTGTGCATTTTTTCAGCAGGTGTGTGTCTCTGTCTGTGTAGCCATTCCTTGTTTCTGTCACCCAGCTGGAGCTAAACTCAGCTTCAGGGCTGTAACACTGGCTGATTTAAAGAGCCCTGTTCACACACACACACAGAGAGAGAGAGAGAGAGAGAGAGAGAGAGAGAGAGAGAGTTAGTTTGTATTTTGCGGAACTTATCTGACTGGGTTGGAAACTTATCCCCTTTTTTTTAATCAAGGGATTGATCGACTACAGCTGACCCTGTTTGTTTTGCACTAAAGTGTGCTCCCCCAGGAAGTAGTAGAAGGTGGCAGTAACTCCCCAAAACTCGAGTAGGATTCTGGGGCTGAAAAATTCACCTGGCCAGCCAGATTGCCTGCCCTGGTGCAAGTTTCAGCCCTGCTCAAATGACAAACTCCCCCCACCAGCAGCTTCAGATTAAAACTGTGTCTTAGATTCAGAGGAGAGGAAATGCATTCCTGGTCCTTTCTGCAGGAACAAAATAGTCCTGGAGTGTAAAAGTGAAACCTGTCCAGTGAGCTTCCTCGAATCCCCTGAGAGGTTCTGGCCCTCCCTTTTGCTTTGTTCCCTTGTTGATTTTGATCTGGAATGACATGTGCCAAAAAAAAAAAAAAAAAGGATTCATGTGACTTTGGAGAGAGTCACTGATTTCCCAGGCTAGAGAACGTCAGATTCCAAGCCCCCGATGGCTCACTTCTACCCACTGAATTTCTGTCTGTGTGCAAACATATGACAGCCACCTGAATCAGTTTTCAGGTGAAACACTTGTTCTGTGAGTTTCAGAGTCATGGCGAAACTCCAGGGTGATGTCACTGCTCAAACACAGAGCCTGTGTCTCGATGCAAGAGGAGAGTGGGGCAACCATGTCTGGTCGCACAGTCTGTCTGTCCTTCTTCCTTCATCGACCATTTCAGATGACGGAGTCCGCATTTTTGCCATTGAGTATAGAATTTAACCACAAAGATATGCATGGTTCAAATGCAGCAGCTGATGCTACAAGTTGGCGTCCCAACAGATGCCAGGTGAGATCTTATTGGATCCACTTTGGTTATATTAAGTGCTTGAGCTCCAGAGATGGGCAGAACTCCAACTTATAAGGAAGCTATCTTTGTTCTAAACCAGTATCTGGTGGCAGTAACGGACTGGATAAGGGTGAATAAGTTGATATTTAAGACAGAGGTACTCCTGGTCAGTTGGAAGATCGATCAGGGAGTAGGGCTTCAGCTCCCCTTGTGGACTCAGCATTGCAATTTGGGTGCATTCCTGTATTCTGCCCTGAACCTGTTATCCAGCTTTCAGCAGTTGCCAGGAGTGCATTTGCACAATTATGGCTCATGCACCAACTATGTCTGTTTCTTGAGATGCCAGATCTGGCCACAGTGATGCTTCAACTGGTCCAGAAGCTTCAACTGGTCCAGAATGCTGCAGTCAGTCTGCTGACTGGGGCTGGATACAGGAAGCATGTTTTCCCCTGGGCACAATTCAAGATGCTGGTTATGACATATAAAGCCCTCTATAGCTTGGGCCTGGGTTACTTGAAAGATCACTTCTCCTTTTCTGCACCTGCCTGGGTGCCAAGTTCCTCAGATGAGCACCTTCTCTGGGTCCCATCAACATCGGAAACATGGTTAGTGGTGACATGAGAGAGTCTTTTCTGTAGCTGCTCCGATATAGTGGAATTCCCTCCCAAGAGAGGATAGAGTTGCTCCCTTGTTATCTTTCTACCAGCAGCTTAAAGGTAAAGGGACCTCTGACCATTAAGTCCAGTTGCGGACGATTCTGGGGTTGCGGCTCTCATCTCGCTTTACTGACCGAGGGAGCCGGCGTTTGTCCGCAGACAGCTTCCGGGTCATGTGGCCAGCATGACTAAGCCGCTTCTGGTGAACCAGAGCAGCGCACGGAAACACCATGTACCTTCCCGCTGGAGCGGTACCTATGTATCTAATTGCACTTGACATGCTTTCGAACTGCTAGGTTGGCAGGAGCTGGGACCTAGCAACAAGAGCTCACCCTGTCGCAGGGATTCGAACCGCCAACCTTCTGATCGTCAAGCCCTAGGCTCAGTGGTTTAGACCACAAGCGCTTAGGACCTTCCTATTCAGACAGGCCTATAGAAACTAGGTGCAGGTGATGTTGACCACTGTGCTGCTATCGGAATGATTGGTATTTTAGTGCTGGTTCTAAATATGCTTTATTGTATTTTAATGATTGTTTTTAGCTAGATTTTATTACTTTGACTCGTTTTTATTACTTTGTACAAAGACATTTTTAATATGTTGTAAACCACCTTGAATCCCAGTTTGGGAGAAAGGTGAGATAGAAATGCGTTGGATAAATGAATAAATAATATTGGAAGCTGTTAATTCTGTGCATAGGGAAGTGGAGTCTTGTTTTGGTCCTGTTGTCTTCTGGGCTGGGGGACATGGGGAGATGACTCTCCTCAGGGAGTGGGATTCTCCAGGGTGGTGCTACCCGTATTTGGTGCTGTGTGAAAGAATTCTTGGTTCCTCAGACATTTACAGTCAGGAGCCACAGCTAATGCTTTCGGGTGTGGGTGTTCTTTGAAGCTGATAACAAGCCACAACCAGGGGCATGGGTCTGCTTTCTTGCTGCCTATTATTTGCTGGGGCTTTCTCTTTCCATACCAGAGGAATTAAAACTCGGTGAATGCCTCATTCTCTTTTCCTGAGCAGAGCAGCAGAAGGCCCAAGAAGCAAGTTTGTTTTTTCAAAGAAGAGTGAGTCATTTTAGCCCTCAATGAACCGAAGATAAGGTCTTTATTTCATGCGTGGGGTAGAGGTATGGGAACTTTGGCCCTGATAATGTATGCCATGGCTGCTCCCTTTTCTCTCTGCCCCCCCACCCCGCCAAAATATCCACACCGAGTCTCCAGACTTTGTTTTGAGAAAATGGACTGAGATTCAAGGTCAAGCCAGCTGTTCTTGCAAATCCATCATTCACAGCAGAGAAATTCAGTCTGGAAGATGCTGAGAGAAGGGGGAGCAGTGGGGCACACACCCCCATCTTGCCAAGGGTCATAATGGAGTAGCCTCCCTTGGATGTTGTGGGGCAGCTGCTTGAGGCATAAACATCCTGAGGTGCCCAGTCCTAATTAGACCTGTGGGTTGTGCTGCTATTGTGGTGTCCACTTCAGTGTCTATAGGGAAACAGGGGCGCTCTCCTTCCATTAAGCACTTAAGGGGTTCCGTCCTAAATGGATGCTGGTGTCATGAAGATACCATAGGCTTCTTTTTCTTTCTTCAGTGTAATTATTTCCAAATTGCTCCCTTTTGAGGAGGAAATAATGCTGTCGTGTTTTGATGCCCAGATGCTTTTCTTTCACAACTTTTGCCTTTCTGGATTTCAGAATTATGAAATTCAGAGTAGACCTATTTAAATTAAGGAACCTAAGTTAGTCATGTCCATTAATTTGAACGGGTCAACTCAGAATAGAACTAACATTGGAAACAGCCAGACATATTTTGCAAGAAAGATGTATATATCCATAAAAATATTCTAATTTAATTTTTTTTTAAAAAAAACTTTTAGGTAGTGATTTCATATTGTGCCTTGAACCTGGCAATGCTGCCAGGCAGGGATTGAACTTGGAATTTCCCAGCTGCAACGCTCCCACTGAGCTATGACAACTCCCCTACTTTCTTCTTTTCTCTGCCTGGATGTTCCAAGAAACATGGGGACAGATTCTGTGTTGGGATTCTGGTGTTGCTTTTAACGCCCTCTAGCAAATGCAGACTATACGTAGTGCGTCCTTGGAGCCACTGGGTGGGGAGGGTGACAGCTGCTGATTCAGGGCCTGCCGGATCCTGCCTAGGCATGGCTCAGTAGGAATGTGCTCTGCTTCAGAAGTAGGGCAGCTGGAGGAACCGGCTTAGCGCTGCTCTCTTCCTCTGAGCAAAGTGGAGTCCATTCAAAGCTGATGCTGAATATGCCATCCATCACATATGTCGTCTATCATCATTGCCTAGCACCCAGGCTTAGCTTTGGAGCCATGTCTGCGTGCAAAGGGAGGGTTCTTGGTCCTGAGTGCCTCCAGGGGCAGCAATCTTTTTCCAACCGGGAAGCTGCTGGGGTGCTGCCAGCGCTGGGAAAGGAGTGTTCAGGTGTCCCTCAAAACAGCCACGCCTTTGTAATAGAAATGCATTTTGTAGAAAAAAGAAAGGAAAGGTGCCAGCAAGGAGAAGCTTCCCAGAGGCAGAGGGAAAGAACACAAAGACACATGCATGCACACACACAAGCCACATGACTGAGATTCCCCCTGGAAAAATCTACAACTGGCACAATCCACTTTGTCCTTCCCACAAGCCTCCATTCCTTTAATAGGAACTGGGGCAGAACAGCTCTCTCCAGGGTGCCCAAAGTATCTTTGTAATACATGTGATCTAGAAAAGGGTTAACATGGTGAAGGAAGATGTTCTTTCGGAAGCTGACTCCAAGAAGAAAGGAAATAACCATCATCACCCCCAGCAGCAGCACCCCCAAATAGGCCTGGCTGTGGGCCCAGGGAAGTTTTCAATGGTTATTGAGTTTCTTATATTTTGTTGGGAGCTGCCCAGAGTGGCTAGGGAAACCCAGAGAGATTGGTGGTATATAAATAATAAGATGATGATGATGATGCACCTGCTTTGCATAGCAACGGATGTTCCCAAGTCCAGTTTGCAACTTCACAGGTAGCAGAACTTTCTCTGTCTGGGGTGGGGGATAACAGCTGTGCTGGCTGGGGCTGATGGAAGATGTAGTCCAAAACATCTGGAGGGTACCGAAGTTTTTGGGAAAGTTGCCCTTGAGTGTCTTGGTGCCGGAGGCAAAAAAATCCCAGATGCTACCCATCACCTCCCTCCACCAGTAAAACCAGGGTACCAACTAATTCTGCTGGTTACAATCAAGATTTGGGATGTCATGGCTGTAGCAAAGTGAAGGGAGCTTGAGCTGCAAGTGGAGCCTTGCTGGCAGCCCATTGCAGCTCTTGCTTGCATACCTTTGTAGGGTACTATGCCTGCATCTGCGGGGCCCTCTGCAGCCTCTTTGCTTAGCCCACAGTCAAACGTGGCACAAGCTTCCTGCTTGCCAGTTGTGACTGCGGTAGACTTTGTCCACAGGTCAGCTCCTGGTAGTACTCTGCATGCTAAACTCTGATCGCTTCCTCCTTTCATGGATGTGGGCAGAGGTGGTTTTAGTCCACAGCTTCTGGATCTGTGGAACTTGAGTGGTTCTTTGGGAGATGGGAGAGCAGGTGAGCCCTGCCAGCCTCACCTGCAAGGGCTGCCCAGCTAATAAAGAGAGTCATGGTGCTGAACTGGCAACAGCTCCTTGTAATGGCTCTTGCAGCTTTGCAGGGTGGTCATTGCTACTTTCTAGTTAATGAGTGGATATTTGTTTTTCATCCTTAATCGTGCATATTTAATGCTGGGAACAACTTCAGATTCTTGCAATGGGAAATTTTATTTTACGTCAAGCTGTTAATGCTGTGGTTTCTCAACCTTCTTCCTCCATTTGCTTTCATTTCCTTAAAGCAGCTTTGGTCAACCTGGTGCCCTCCGGATGTTTTGGACTGCAGCTGTCCTCAGCCCCTGCTAGTGTGTAGTAAAAAAGCATCTATGGAATCCTATGTTGGCTAAAGTTGCCAGGTACCCTTCATAGGTTGTTGGACTACAACTCCTATCAGGTCCAGCATCCTACAGCTGTTCTAGCTGGGCTGCTTTAAGGAGGCACTGGTGTTTAGGGCATATGGCCTCTGCAGCTGAAAAACCCCAACTCCTTTTTGGGGCATGCAGAGGGTGCAGCTGTTCTAGGTTATTGCACAACATCCCGCAATAGTTTTCACTTCTGGTGGGTGGTTCTGTTTTTCTGTTCCAAAAGTGTAGCTTCCCTGCCTCCCTCTTGAAAGATTGCAGATTGAGTCAGTTTGTGTCTTGTGTACATGTGTAAATCAGAACAGCCAGCTGTGTGAGCTTCCTCCCTGTTGTCCAATGTTTGTTTCTTCATCTTCATCTTCTTCTTAAAATTGATATACCAACTTTCATGTGAAGATCTCAGTGCAGTTCACAAGAAGCAGTGCACCTACCATTAAGTGCATGATATTGCTGCTTTTAGTACTGTCTCTAGGCCAACAGCGGGAGATGTTTTTCAGCTCAAGGGCCACTTTCCCCTCTGAAAAACTTTCCAGGGACCACATGCCCATTGGTGGGTGGGGCCAAGGGCAAAAGTAGGTGGAGAAACAAATACACAGATGGCTGCTTCCTACATCACTCCCCCACCCCCAGACAAGCAAGAGGCATTGCCAAGAGTTCAAGGACATATTCCAGCCAGGGAAAGACACTTAAGGGGAGCTCTGTGAAGTGTAAAAACATGCAATTGTAGAGTTGAAAAAGACCTGATTCAAAAATACATACACCCCTCACACACAAAAACAATTCTCACTACAGCCAACCAAAGACAATCAACCACACCCTAAGCCACCCCCAGCCTCTCTCACCACCAAGGAAATACAACAAGTGAATAGTAAGAGAGCCCATACAAGTAAGACTGACACAACTCCCTCTACACTAAGTAGAATAATAGAAGCATAACCACCCTACTCCACTCACCATTCCCCACTCCCCATTTTTCTTTCTTCTTCCTAATTGTTTGAACCAATTCATGAACCAAGAACTTATACATTGACCACTAATAATGAAATGTATGTTGTAGATATTTTTCCACATTATGCTATTTTTGTGATATGCAAATGACATGAGAAAACTTGGTATACTCAACTTGTTTGTATAACATTCTTGTTTATAAAACCCAATTAAAAAAAAAGAGTTGGAAAAGACCCAAAGGGTCATCTAGGCCAACTCCCTGCAATGCCGAGAACCAAGGCCAGTGGGGTGTGTGGCTTGGGGAAAGCGGTTTGGAAGAGAAGGATTTGACCCTGAAAGGTCACCATGAAAGACCTACCCAGCAGTGAGCTTTTGCAGGACTGCCCAGCCTCTGGTTTGGAGGAGGGCCCAGAGCCTGCAGTGGCTCCTGGGGTTTGGCCAGGCCTTTTTCTGGATTCTGACTATGGCCAGTATTCTTCTGCCTGGCCCTTCCCACCACCTTCTGCATTAGTGCATCCCTCTGCAGTTTTGGCCTCTGCTATTACCGTTGTCCATGTTCATATTAGTGAGAGATGCCACTGCAGCTGTCCAACTCCAGCAATCGAACACCAGTGACTTTCTTGGCATTTACCGAATGGGGTTCAGCATCCATCTCAATGAATCCTTTACATCTTCATGGCAGATAACCTAATGTTGTAGTAGCATACCTAGTAGCCCAGCCTCTATATCTCACAGCAGTATGCCTTTGAATGCCAGATATTGTGAGCAAGCCCTCTGCTTCATTCCTTGCATTATCTTCTGGCAGCATCTGCTTGGATTATGGGTTGCTGGGACAGCTGCAAAGGAATCCCTACCTGCTTCTCCTGTTCTGACCAGACGGAGGAGAGCAAGCAGCTGTGGGGTGGGAGGTTATTTCTGGAGCTTGTGCACCTTCAAGGGCTGAAAATGATACAGTACTGGAGAAACACTGAAGGCCCTACAGTTGCCCTGCTCTGCTTACAGGAAAGTCTCTGAAAACAACTTGTGTGGAAATCACTTCTCGGCCCTGCCTATAGAAGAAAAGCTGCTTCCCAAGCCCATTAGTGACCTGGGACCCATGAGGCTGCTCTGGCATTTGTGCTGGATAATTGACTCACTGTCTTGGGTCATGTTCTGCTCCCTTGATCTGCAGAGCTTTGCCTACCTCTCAGGAGTCTGAGTATGCTTAATTAACCCTGTGCCTTGCACTTTACCCTTCTTTTTCTCCTCTTCTCTGTGCTACGATGCTAGCAAACTAAATATTTGTGGGGCTTACTACTGAGCAAACATCCATAGGTTTGTACTGTACTGTTGTTCCCCTGTCTTGTCTATGCATGTAAGGCCGGAGTACCAAAAAAACCCACTTTCTGTTCTGATGCTGCCCTGTATATACTGGTCGAGCGGGGGACTGCTGTGTAGCAACAAAGAGCAAGGGCTGAAATGCCTTCCAAAGGAATTGCTTGATTTACTTTAAGGTATTTACATAGTGCCCCTCCCAAAGCTGTTTACATAGAAATAGTGAAACAATCAGTATCGGTTAATGTTATAAAATAAAATGCCCAAGAAAAGCTCCAAGGACGTTGCTCTCTTGCAGGCTGGATGTGTATTTTTTCCAGGCTGGGTGTTGTTGGGGGATTTGTTTGTGGTCACTAACAGAAGGGAAAAGAAATCAAAGCCTGAAGGCCTGATAATCCTCATCTTGTGGGCATTGCACCCTTGCAGAATCTTAGTACAGTGGTACCTCTGGTTACATACTTAATTTGTTCCAGAGGTCCGTTCTTAACCCGAAACTGTTCTTAACCTGAAGCAGCACTTTAGCTAATGGGGCCTGCTGCTGCCGCGCCGCCGCCGCCATGCGATTTCTGTTCTCATCCTGAAGCAAAGTTCTTAACCTGAGGTACTATTTCTGGGTTAGCGGACTCTGTAACCTGAAGCGTCTGTAACCTGAAGCATATGTAACACGATGTACCACTGTAGTCAAGTTAAGACCAGGAGACCAGGAGAGCTGAGGGAGAGAAACAAAACTCCTACAAGCCTTGCATGGGCTTCAATAACTTTTGCTTCTATCGTCTGCAACATTTGCGTTAACGCTAAGTAAGCAGAAAGGGGTAGCCCCAAACTGTGTCTTTCCCTACCTGCCACACAACCAAGCCCTTCAGCCGTTAGCCTGTTTCTCACCATTCTCCCAAAGTGAACCATTTCCAAACTGGAGCAGCTGAAACACTTACTAGCTGCGTGCACAGTTGATGAGTCCGCACCCTGGGAGTGGCGACAGATTGTGGAAACTTACCTTGTTTGTGTTGGAAAAGGTGCTTCCTCTGCCCATATGTTTGGAGCGTGAGCGCCCCCTGGCTGCAGCATCTTTGGGAAAGCTTGTTTTGGTAAAAGCCCACCTGCCAGTCCATCCTCTTGCTCCCTAATTGCTGAATCTCTGACGCCCCTCCCCAATCTTTCTCTCTCCTCCCTTTCATGCAGTAAACTTTGAGGGATGCTCAGAAAGGACACACCGACCCTTCGCTTCGGACGACACTCGTTTCAGGGTGCGCTCGGATGGCGTCGTGGTGGTGAAAAGGCCTGTGCAACTCCACGTTCACGAGTGGCACTTCTTCATCCATGCCTGGGACGGGGCTGGCAAGAAACACTCTGCTAAGGTGACGCTGCGAAGTCATGGCCATGGATCCCACAAGCAGCATCCTCACGCGGTATGGAGCCTTCTGTTCAGAGCTTCCTTCCTTTGCCAGCCTCCCTTGCCCTCTTTGTTTGTCAGGGAGCCTTCCAGAGGTACCAACCAAGGCTTCCATGATGAAATGCCCTGCTTTGTTCATTCCTTGCTGAGCTAGAGGTGCGTTTATTTTTATTTTGCAGGAGCCCTATTCCCTTGGTCATGGAGAGGTGCTGACCTTCCCAGTATCCGGCCCAGGCCTGAGGAGGCAGAAGAGAGACTGGGTCATCCCACCCATTGTTTGCTCTGAGAACGAGAGAGGTCCTTTCCCCAAGCAACTGGTGCAGGTAAGTTGAGGTGGCAATATCTCCTGGGGTCCCTGCAGGGGCCTGCTTCCCTTTAAGTTACTTTCCTTGATGCCCAAGTTGGTAATGTCGTAGGGTCACTGGGGGTTGAACTAGATGGGCCCAGAAGCAGAACATGAGTGCTCCAACATTACCCCCACTTGTGATTCCATGCAGAGGCATACTAACTCTTGACTGTGGAAGGGGAACATAATCATTGTGGCTAGTAGCTCTTGGTACCCTTATCCTACATCAATAGGTTGACTCTTCTAAAGCCATCCATGTTAGTGGCCATCACTACATCTTGTGGGCTGTGCATCATTGGAGGCTGTCTGCTGGGCTCATGAGCTGCAGGTGCATCTCCTCTGTTGGTGGGCAGCAATATGACATGCGTCAGGGAAAGGGATATGGCATGTTTCAACCAGCCTTGACCACCTAATGCTCAATACCTGTCATCGTCTTGATTATTTTCTCCACCAGATCCAATCTAATAAGAATAAAGAGACGACAGTCTTCTACAGCATCACTGGGCAGGGGGCTGACACGCCTCCTGTTGGAGTCTTCACCATTGAGAGGGAATCTGGCTGGCTGAAGGTGACCCGCCCACTGGACAGAGAAGATATGGACAGATACGTGGTGAGTCCCTGTGCACTGTTCAAGATCAAGTTTCAGGTTCTTCTTTCAGGGGTTGGAGCTGGCTGTTGGCAGCATCCAGTGCTTGGGTGCTGCTCCTCTTGTGGGTGGGAGGAATGGGAGAAGACATAGGT
Source organism: Podarcis vaucheri (assembly GCF_965113315.1). Classification (NCBI taxonomy): domain Eukaryota; kingdom Metazoa; phylum Chordata; class Lepidosauria; order Squamata; family Lacertidae; genus Podarcis; species Podarcis vaucheri. The sequence continues at coordinate 51,897,901 of NC_138765.1, read as the reverse complement.
GAGACAGAAGTCTCCCTTGGGTGCCCTCTAGAGGTTTGTCGGCAGCTGTCAAGCTGTTTGGTGTTGCATTAGGGCTGGCTTCTCCCAGCCTGACCCCTTCCAGATTGTTTGTATTACAACTTCCATCACCTCCAATGAGCATTTGGAGGCTGCCAAGTTAGTGAAAGCTGCATTGTAGATTAGAGACATATGAAGCTGCCTTATACGGATCAAACTATTAGCACATCTATTTATTTCAATCTTATACCACTTATAATTTACCACTTATACCACATATAATTTATACCACTTAATTGCGGTCATATCTAAGCAGTATACAGGAGACCCAGTATAATAAGATTAAAAATTAGTTTGAAGCATGAAATCTGAGTTCAGTTAAAAAGCCTGCTGGAATAAAAAGTTTCCATCTACTTCAGTGGGGGTGGGGTGGGGCCTTTCTGACTTCAACTGGAAGGCCCCATAGTTCTTAACATGAGGCTTCTGGTGGAGACAACCTGTGCAACTAGCAGTGGCTCCCCTGAGTGAGCAGGGATATAAAGGATCAGCTCAGTCTTACCTGCCCTAACTGGTAGCAGGGTCTTGTGGGGATTGAACCTGGGTCCTTTGGCATGCAAAGCAATGGCCCTTCCACAAGCCCCCCCCCCCTACCTGCCTGTTTTCACTCCCCTACCAGAGAACTTTCAGTGTGAGAATATGATGTCCATTTGGCAAATGAGAGAGCATGTCCTGACTCGAATGAGGTGTCTTGGCTTTCTCAAGTTTCTTTGTAGTGAAATTTCCTCTTGAAATATTGGGTGGATATCTCTAAAGCCTCGTGAAACCTGTAAGGTTTTAGGGGTTAAAAGCTGGGCATCCTGTTTCTTGAGTCTTGCTATTTTTTGGAGTGAAGCTGTTAAGGTGCAAAGGAGGAGGCGGCTGTGACAGGGGGACTGGCAGACGCCCTTTGCTGCTGTCCCTATCATATGACTTTTGCTGAGAACAGTAATAAACTTTCTATGTCTGTGGTTCCTTCCTTTACAAATAGAAAAAGAGCACTTTTTTCTATTTTTGTGTCCATACTAGTGAATTAATGGCCCTTTGTTGCTTCTCCTCTGCAGCTTTTCTCTCATGCTGTGTCTGTGAATGGGCAGCCTGTGGAGGACCCCATGGAGATCATCATCAAGGTCAGCGACCAGAATGACAACAAGCCCATTTTCACCCAGAGCGTCTTTGAAGGATCTGTAGCGGAAGGAGCCAAGCCAGGTAGGTGTGCTTGTATAATTGCATATATGTGAGTAAAGGCCATCGGTGGCTGGTGGAAGGCAGTGAGCCCAATTGTAGGTAGGGTTGCAGTCAATGAGAGGCAGAGCCAATGAATTCTAGCTTTGTCCCCCTGCCCTGCTGAGTTCTACAAGGGCAACACTGAGGCTAAAGGAGAAGGAAGATGGCAGCCAGTTGCACCTCACCCTCCAGAATGGATGCATTTAACAAGGAGGGCAGAGTGGTTGGGCTAGCTGAGGACAGACAGACATTTGTGGGCCAGTGCCCCATTTGTCCTCATGGACCAGCCTCTGTGGGAAGTTGCTGCAAATCCTCTCATTCCTGACCATTGACCGTGCTGGCCATTTTCCCATGACAGGAAATGGAGTCCAACTCTGCCTGGGGTCCATGGCTTCCCCAACCCTGATTTATGTGCATGGCACTACTTCACTGCCCCCCTCTAGTTTATTGTCTACAAAGCCCACTCAGGCCAAGCTGTGCTTCCACCTCCCTACGGAGATTATGCACCAGGTAATGGAGCCCACAGATCCCGTCAGCTGTCATGCAGACTGGCATGAGGCTGGTATGTATTGTGCTTAGGTGCTCTGTGGCTTAGGAACCTAGCTCAGGGTTGCTGACAGCACAGAAAGTATGCTGAAACCTTGGAAAGGCACTGTCAGCCCTGCCTGGAGATGCTGGGGATGAGATGCTCACTCCTGAACTCTGGAGTGAGTTGAATTCACTTGGAGACTGGCACATCTTTAATAGCTGTCTGGGACAGAATCTGTTCTGCCTTCCTAACTAGCATCAAGGCAGGTCCGCTTCTGCTTCTCAAATGCCTTTTTATGCATTCCCAGGTACCGCAGTGATGCAAGTGTCTGCCACGGACAAAGATGATGCTGTGAATACCTACAATGGGGTCATCACCTACTTCATAATCAGCCAGGAGCCCAAGCAGCCCTACAGTCAGATGTTCACTATCAACAATGAAACAGGGTGGATCAGTGTGATCACAACAGGCCTTGACCGAGAGGTGAATGTCCTGGCTGCGAGCGGGCAGGCGGGGGCGGGCAATGTTTGAGGGTGTCAATCACTATCAAGTACACCTGTAGCACTTTCCAAGTCTGCACACTTGCAATGAATCACTTGCACTTAAACCCTTTTGGAAGCAGTGATTAGTATGCACCTGATCAAATGCTGATTTGAAGCCACCTCTTCACTTATTATGTTGTATGAGTTTAACTGTTGTAATGATAAGAAGTGGCTAATCTAGGCTAATCTTTTCACACGCAAGCCCCCCTTCCACATCGAGAATTCTCTCTCTGTAATGTTAACATAACTTGGTTATTTGGTTTGCTTTCAGGAATACCCCCAGTACACGCTGGTCATCGAAGCTAGAGACATGTTAGGAGAAGGCTTAAGTACTACAGGGAAAGCAGTGATTACTGTCACGGACACGAACGACAACCAGCCAATATTTGACCCACTCACGGTAATGTTGAGGCTTCTCCTACACCTTCCTTGACCAGTCTGACATCGTGTCCTACCCTGCCAAAATCCTCTGTCCCTGCATCCCAAACTCCCGCCTTCTCCAGAAAAGGAGGGGGAGGCCCTGGGGAAGTTCCAGAATAGCAACATCATAGCATCCCACTGAGCTGGGCCTCTGCACCCCAGCAAGGCAAAGCCACACTCCTCCTTCAACATCCTCCTTCTGTCTTCTAGTACGTTTCAACTGTGCCAGAGAACAAGGTGGGATTCCAGGTTGCCAGGCTTTTGGTGAAAGACGCAGATCAGCCAGGGACCGGAGCATGGAAAGCCAAGTACACCATTGTGAAAGGGAACGAGGAAGGTAACTTTGAAGTGGCTACCGATCCCCAAACCAATGATGGTCTCCTGACAACCATTAAGGTAAGCCAAAGTCCCTCCTTGAGCTGCAGTCCTCTTAAGCTTCCTGCCTCATAAGCTGCTGGGACTTCATGCTTTGCCTTGGTGTTTAGGTGGATGTTACTGACACCCCCTGATTGCATCATCATCATCATCATCATCTCTCTCTCTCTCTCTCTCTCTCTCTCTCTCTTGCCTCCTTTCCAGGGTCTGGACTTTGAGGCAAAGGATCTCTTCACCCTTCTGGTTACTGTGGTGAATGAAGTTCCCTTCTCAGTGACTCTCCCAACATCCACGGCCACAATCACTGTCAACGTAAGGGATGAGAATGAAGCCCCCATCTTTAACCCCCCTGAAAAGTCTGTGACGAAGTCTGAAGACCTCCCTGTTGGGCAGCTGGTGACTACCTACACCGCTCAGGACCCCGACACAAATCAAAAGCAGACGGTCAGGTACAGGAAAGGTTTGAATGCTTTGCAAGGGTGCTAGGTGAGCAGGTTAGCAAGGGAGCGAGTCTCAGGGCAGAGCTGAAGGGTCAGGAGCAGAGCTCATTCCGCTGTCAGATAGCTAAAGGGGACAGGAAAGACCAAGGAAGTGTGTGCAAGAGGGAGAAGCCAAGGGAGAAGCTCATAGGTAGTTCAGAATGCAGCTGCAAGGTTGCTCAGATCAGGTCTTGGAAACATCATCTTGCCAGTCCTTAAACAGTCTACTCAAATACAGCTGCAACACGTGGCTAATAAGTAAGGTAAATATATTATTAGTAGTAGTTAGAATATAATCCAAAATTTACAAATCATAAACATCATTACATAATGTTTGTATAAGTCCATAAACAAGAAATAGTCAATGTAATGAATTGCTGTCAGGGAATACCACGAGGCAGGTAGAATGCCTTTCAATAGATAATGTCCAACAGTATTGTAGTGGTGGGTGCTCCAACGTGTAGAATTCAGTAATGAACAGCAAACAAGCAGAACAGTGTTTCTGGATTAAGTCAACTGTTTCGAAGATGAATCTTCATTAGCAAATAATTTCTAATAAATTATCTATTCAGGTAAATGTGATACTTATAGACCAGTGCTCACTAACCAGTGTAGCCAACTGTTGGCTACACTGGTTAGTGAGCACTGGTCTATAAGTATCATTACATTGAGTCTTTCTTGTTTATGGACTTATGCATACATTATATAATGATGTTTATGATTTGTAAATTTTGGATTATACTCTGACTACTAGTAATAATACATTTACCATACTTATTAGCCACGTGTTATGGCTGTATTAGAGCAGATTCTGTATTGCAACATAGGGGTTTTGTTTTAGTCCTTAAACAGTTGCAGAGGCATTTCATCTGTTTTTCTGGGTGTAATTCAAAGCACTGGTGTTTGATTTTTAAGGCCATTTATGGCTTAGGGCCCAGGATACTGGAAGGAACTGTGACCTTCGCACCATCCTGCCCATACAATAAGGCAACAATGAAGGCTTTTTAAAAAAAGTTCTAGACCTGAATGTTTTTAGTGCAGGTTTTTTGTGGTGTTTTAATAATAACTTTTAATTTGATTTAAAAAACAACCACCACCACCCAAAATTTTGTTTAATTCCGGGCAAGGTATAACTTTGTTAATAAAAAGCAATAATAGCTAAATGACACTCCACACCACTTAGCAGCCCAAATTAAGTGTCCCATTGGACGGCACGTACCTAGGAGAGATGGCAAGCTCTTATTGAGGTTTCTGTGAGTGTATTCTTGTAGGCTTGGCTTCCTTCCCCCTCCGTATTTGGCCCATTAGGTACACTCAGCTGAATGAGCGCTTATTATCTATATCTGTTGTAATAGCCAAGATGTGTTAGAGAAAGGTGGGCAGCATTTTTCAGGGGGCAGGGGGGACATGCTGAAAGTGGTCAGGGCCAGAGCCCAATGGGTGGGGCCTCTCTTTTCCATTTTCCTCTCTTTTTCTGCCATCTCCTCTCTCCCTGCCCAGAGCTCTCAGCTTAGTATCTCTGCAAAGCTTTTCACCCTCTCACTCAACCCTTCCATTGCTCAATTCGTTTCCCCTTTCTGGCCATTTCCCCCCCCCCCCCACTTTTGGGCTTCACCACCAGCAAGTAATGAGGCCACAGGTGACTCTTGCAGGTTGCCCATCCCTGACTTACAGGGATGAACCTTCAGTTGTTTTGACTGGCAAAATGTCAGAGCTGCTGTCACTCACCCTCATTTCTCTTGCAGTTATTCTGTTGGGAGCGACCCAGCAGGGTGGCTGAAGATTAACCCTGAAAATGGCATCATAGAGACGAAAGCCCCGCTGGACAGGGAGTCTAAATTTGTGGTAGACAACACCTACACGGCTCTCATCTTGGCGAGTGACAATGGTAACTGGGACACATTTTTAGCCCTTTTCCTTGGGGTCAGGTCTCCTCCAAGTCCCAGGCAGGAGCAGGCTCTTGCTACAGTGACTGTGATGGATAGTTGTGCTAAATGTTGGAATCTGAGGAGTTTAACTGTCATATCCCAAGATCCAAGGAGTGCCCATCTTGTCCTTTTGATGCCAGTTCCTCCTGAGATTTCTGCATCTCACAATTTCGCATTTATCTTTGAAAAACGTGTACATTGCTGTGTCTAAGCTTTCAAAGATTGAGGGGAAACCATACTGTGCCACAACAATGAAAACTTCTAAAACATAGAGCAGGTTAATAACCTATCCATTTCAGTTTCTTATTTCTTCACGGTTGCACCATTTTGTATTTGTTTAAAAACACACACACACACACACACACACACACACACACACACACACACAATTTCTTCTGGTATATTTTGTTGCATTTTCCCCTTAACTGAACTTTTGTAATCAACTTTCCTTAATATTTGTAGCTTCTTTGCAAACAAAAAGTCCTACTATACTGCATTTTTGCACATTATTTTTACTAACTGAAATATGTTTGCTTCTCTTTAGGGATGCCTTCACTCACAGGCACAGGAACTCTTCTCCTGTACCTGGAGGATGTGAATGACAATGGGCCAGTGCCAGACCCACGATCCTTTGACATCTGCAACCGGAGCCCTGAACGCAAGGAATTGAGCATTGTGGACAAGGATCTTCCTCCAAACACTCAACCCTTCAAAGCAATGCTGCTCTTGGGCTCAAGCGCCAACTGGACGGTCGAAGTAAATGGAGGTAAGCTAGTGGGAGGGGTGGTGTTTGCACTCTGCGGACCGGTATGCATGTGTGGTGGGAAATTGCTTGACTGCCTAGCCTTGAGCTGTCCAGGGACATCTTGTTCTGCTCTACCTAAGAGGCCTCATTCACGAACAGCAACTGAGGTGGCAAAGCTGTGCCACCGCTTGTGTTACTTTAAACTGCAGAACAGGATTTGTGTGACTTTCCCATGCATAGAAAACTAGTAAGGCAAGTAGAAGGCTTTAGTAGAATCCTCCTTCTTGGTATCTAGTTTTCTATATGTATCTAGTATTCTTTGTTTTTACCTTAAGCCACCTTGAGTGCCATCAGGGGAAAAGGCAGTGCATAAATAAATATATAATTATTATAATAATACATGCAGGGAAACTATAATATCAGGAAGGAGGTTTCTAATCAAGCCTTCCACCTGACTTACTCCCATGGGGTGAGTGGGGTGTTGAAAGCGGTACTGTCCAAAGTTCAAGTTTCCCACCTTAACTGCAGCTCTGTGAGAATGAGACAAAAATTAGACAATGTGCATTTGTCAAATCTGCACGTGCTTTAACCAGATAATCTACTGCTGTCCCTTTCCAGAATCATTTTAATATTCAAGTTGGTTCATGATTAGGATAGAAAAAGGCTGTGCAGAGTCTGTTTTCCTTGCTTTGCAAAGCCCTAACCCTGAGCCTGCTTTTTCTCTCCTTATGTTACCCCATAGATAAACTGGTCCTCGAATTGACCAAGCAGCTGGAGCCAGGTGAATACAGCATTGCCCTTGAGCTACAGGACGCCGGGGAAGTGTCCCAGACAACAACAGTCAAAGCCCAAGTGTGTGACTGTGAGGGGGCAGCCAAGAATTGCGAGAAGAGGGCATATATCGCAGGCGGGATGGGGATTCCAGCCATTCTGGGCATCCTTGGTGGCATCCTTGGCTTCCTGAGTGAGTATTTCCTGCCAGGCCTCATTGTGCCCTTGAAGGTACAGGGGGACGGGAACGTGATCCAGCCCCCTTCTCATGTATTCTGTCCATTTTATGCCTGACATCAACACACCTCTCTTTATATATTTGTTGAGACTTCTTCAGTTCTATAAAGCAACTGACAACTGTAGTAAATAATAATAGATGGAGTCTGCAACTTCAGTAGACCATGCACACAGATGCAGTTGCAGAGATAAATTTGTTTTGTCTCTGACACTTGTGCGGAATGGCAGTGGCAGGGAGGAGAAATGCAAGGCATTGAAGCTGATCGGTGGAAGTTATCCCAGGTCCTCTTTTCCCCAGCAACTCAGATTTCGCCAGACATTCTGGCCTATCCATTTTCCAAAGCAATACAAAAAAACAGTATGATCATTTTGTAGAAATAGATAAATGCTGAATGCTGGTTCCAGTAAGACTAACTTTGCACTAGTAGTATCTAGAGCCCTAGCTAAATGCAATGGATGAAGAAAAGCAATACCTAGAAATCTGGTTCCAAAATGTGATGGGAAGATAGATGTTTTAATATCAAGAGCTTCCAGTGGAAAACGGTAGAGCTGGCCAATGTGAAGTGCTGAGGAGTGGGAGAGAAGAGGACCTAAAGGACACGCTCCTTTGCCAGCTATTGAAACTTTGGGGTGTGTTTGAGGTATCTGCAGATAACACTTCCTCTTGTTTGGGGTGTGTTTGAGGTATCTGCAGATAACACTTCCTCTTGTGCATCCATTAATTTAAACAAGTCTACCTTGAGTAAAACCATACTGCTGTGCTGCAGAGCTGATCTGCTTGCAAGCTGCCGAAAGGGGCAGATAAATGGCTTGCAGTTCTGGGTGAGCACTGCTGTAGGAAAAGGTATGCCTGAAGCTGAGACAAATACACCTGTCTGCCCGTTCTGTAGTTGTGGAAGTGCAGAATAGATCCTGCTCTGTTTTAGAGCTCCCTGAATCAGCCGAGCAGACAGTCCAGGCTGGCATTCACAGTTGCTTCTCCAACTTTATTTTCTTCCAGTCCTCCTGCTCCTGCTGCTGCTGTTTGTGAGGAGGAGGACGGCAGTGAAGGAGCCTTTGCTTCCACCAGAGGATGACACACGAGACAACGTCTACTATTATGACGAAGAGGGTGGTGGAGAGGAGGATCAGGTGAGCTGCTGAGTCTTAGCCCAAGAGGGATGGGGCTACTTCTGTGGGTTGCCCACAAAAGCCATCACTGCCCTGCTTTGCAAGTCGTCATGCCACCTCTTTCCTCCCCTGCACATTTTTGTTCTTTTGTGAACGTCACATCTTGCCACCTGACTTGTAGAGTAAGATAGTCCTGAGGTCACATTGCAAGCTGGCCACATCTCTTGAGCCTTTGCTTAGATCAGGGATAGGAAGCTTTTTTCAGTCTGAGGACCACATTCCCTTCTGGAAGCCACATGCCAGTGAAGGATGGAGCAAGAAATAAAAGTGGGTGGAGCAATGGGTGGGGCTCTTCTGTACAGTAGACTATAAGACAAGTGGCTTCACACAAACACACACACGTGTGCGCACACGCTCTCCCCCTCTGTTCATCCAGGCATATGATACATTATCATAGAACAAAGAAGGGCACATTCCCGCCAGGCTAAAACACTCTAAAAGGTTGCAAAGCACAAAGCAGGGCTAGCAAGAGGTATGTCCTGGGGTGGGGGGTGGGGGAGCAAAGGAGGGACCACATTCAGCCCCAGGCCTAAGTTCCCCATGCCTGGCTTAGATCAAGCAAATCCCAGAAATTTACCTCATAATCTTCTTTGGCCTGACCAGCCATATATTTTAAAAAATTAAAATGTAAGAATGGATTAAGAAATGTATTGATGTCCCAAGGGAGTAAACAGCATGTGTTTATATACATTCATTTCTACACTGGAAGATGCATTCTGCCCATCTCTCACCATCCTCCTGATCCTTGTTAGCTAAAGATGTTATGTCCTGCAAAAGGCCTTAAGCGATGAGTGGAAATGGTAGCATCTATACCCTGGATCATCTTACCTCTTGCATCTATTTTCTGAATGTGTCTCTCTACTCTTCCTAGGACTATGACATGAGCCAGCTGCACCGTGGCCTGGATTCCCGCCCTGAAATTACCCGCAATGATGTTGTTCCGACTCTCATGCCGGCTCCGCAATACCGCCCACGGCCTGCCAACCCTGATGAGATTGGCAATTTCATTGACGAGGTGAGTGAAACTGGCAGCTGAGCCACACAAAAGAGTCCCATAACATTTGCTGTCACTGTTAGCAATATGTTTGGATATTCCTCATAAATTGATGACGATGATACACTTCTGCAGTGGTACTGAAGTGTAAAGGGTTTAGCTTTGATTGACCAGTTAACTGAAGTTTGGGCATCTGATAGACAAACAAAATTGGATTTTGTTATTGATGAGTTTAAGTCTGTTTAGGAAAGAAAAAGGAATTCTTTTATAGAACATTTCTCAAGTCACTACAATTCTTTTTGGAACAAATTGATCACTGTATCTATTTGCATGACTGATAATTCAATGGAGATCTGTCCCAATGAATGACAAATCTTCAGTTTTGGTTATATGTATGTTATATTTTCCAGTCATTTTGATTTATGTTTTCATTTTTATATGACTATGAAAAAATACAATAAAAATGTGGTGGTGGTGGGAGGAAGAGCATGCTTAATAAGGGGGAAGAAAATTACCCCATATCTGCCCAGTGGCTGGTCATACAGTGTTCTCCAAAGTCATGTCTCTAGATGTGGCCTTGGGGTCAGAGGTCATGATTTTCTCCAGAGAGCTGGTATCTCATTGCTCTAAAGCAGAGGGCCACTATTGCCACAATCAACTTGCTCTAATGTGGAACAAACTGAACACATCTTCCTTTCCCTTCCTACAGAACTTGAAGGCAGCAGATACAGACCCCACGGCACCCCCATACGACTCTCTGCTTGTGTTTGACTACGAGGGCAGCGGCTCTGAAGCAGCCTCCCTCAGTTCTCTGAATTCCTCCAATGGTGACAGAGACCAAGATTATGACTATCTGAATGACTGGGGCAACCGTTTCAAGAAGCTGGCTGACATGTATGGAGGGGGCGAGGAAGAAGACTAGATGTCACTGGGATTAAGTAGGGTTTAGCTCTGTGTGGAAAGACAGAAATGAAATCGACTTATCGTCAACTTTTCCCAGCAGCTGACCATTGGTCCAATTTGCTGCTCTTTCTTGCAAGTCGCCAAAATGCTGCATAAAACTTGCCTTACTCCCAATATTAGCCCCTCTTGGGGTGCATTCAGATGACCACATTTTCTTCATGATTCCACCCTTGTTCACCAAAGATTATGATTTCCATAGAGGCAAGAGCATACATTATATGGAAAGGCTGTTTTTTTTTTTATCACTATCAGAGCCTCTGAGGCAATTTGCCAAACATACTTGATTTATTAATACAGTAATAATAGAATACTGTTTTCTAATGCATAGGCTAAAGTTTAAGGAATATTTTAGGGATGATTTAGCAGTTTTGTGAAATGCAGCTCAAGTTATGTGGTCTGAAATTGTTAACTCTTTGGGAACCCTTAGTACTAATGCACTTTAGGTGTTTCTAGCACTGTCATTCCAAAGCACTAACCAAAGATTTATTCCCAGGGCTGCTGAGTGTATCCAGCAGTTCTGTACAAGTGTAACACAAATGTGAAATTTGGAACTCGGGGAAGAACCTTCAGCCTCTGGAGAATCTTGGCTTTTTTTCAGAGAGCAATTGGCTGCAAAGATGGATGGTGTCTGATTAGCATAGTGGAAGCTGAGGCAGGTTTTCTAGCATATGGGGAATGAAGCAGGCTTTTGGTACAAATCTTTTTGCCCTTCCCTAAAAACAGCAGGAACAGAATATGCTGTAGAGCAGAGGGGTGAGGAATCTCTGGTCTGTGGGCCAAACTTGGCCTGCCAGGGATTTGAATTTTTCCTGCAAGGTTGGGATCTGGCCCATGGATCAGAAAGTTTCCCTACCCCCAATATACAGGGTTTATCTGTAGATATGTGTGGTGCACACTGCATAATTCATTTTTCCTTGGTGCAGGATTTTGGTAGTTTATAGGAGTGCTGTTTTTAGTGCACAGTTAAAGCAGCTGTGATTATTCCAAATGCTTACAGTGTAATCCTATATGTGTCAATTCTTAGATAATCCCCTTTGAGTTCATTGACTTACACCCAGGCAAATGTGTGTAGGATTGCAATCCTAGACAGTAGCAAGATTTAAGAGAGAGCAGATGACAAGAAATCCCAGAGGAGGAAGACCAATATTAGGGGTCCCTGATTCAGCTGATACCAAGTGCCTTTGCCCTGCAGCCTTAGCACTGACCTCTTGACCATTCTCTTGGTGACCTTTTGGACCTCCCATAATATTGCAGACATATGCTCATGCTATCTCTAACCATGTTTAAAACCTAAGTTTCAGTCCTTTATGCCATGGATTGTATCTTTTTGTGTACTGTTGTTCATATATGTCCCTTTCTGTGTGTATAAAATGCAGTTGAATAAGATGTACATTTTCTTTTTATGCATTTCTCAGCCAAGAAATCCATTTTTAATTTTAGGTGGACATTCTGGTGAAGGTGCCAGTTTTTTCCCCTACCAAGTGTTTTTCAGAGTTAACTGCTTTATATGATTACTGTACAATTGATAGGGTGGTTGTTGTTTTTTAAAGTGGCTTTCTCTGGTTGTAGGTCTGTATATTTGGCTTACCTTTTCAAATATGTAATGTTTAGAAGACAGGTGGAGGGGAACATGCCTTAAAAGCCATTATTTATACCTTTATTTTATGTGATTACTTTTTAATAAGATTTTAATAAAAACGTATTTTTAAAAAATGGTCTTTTTGTTTGTTGCTGGATTTCTCTACATCATTTTCTCAAATTGGTCAACCTCTTAAACTTGCAATATTTTCCTGACTCAGAATAAATGTATTAGAATGTATCAGCCATATTCCTTATTTATTTAAACAATTTATGAGCTGCTTTTCAGTAGTTTCCAGGACTCCTTACAAAAACAAGATCAGAAAACTTAAATAATAATAATAACGCTGTTGGATCAGACCAGAGACCCTCTAGTTCCGGTATTGTGGTAGGTGAACTGTGTACTGGGATTTGTAGTCAAAGGCATAACAAGGATTCCTGAGGAACATAAAAAGAGTGAAGTTAGCTTTAATTTCAGTTTTGAGTGAGTTACTGAAATAAAAAAAGCTGCAGCATTTGTTTTCACTGTTTTGGATCTCTTACAATATAACACTAGTCTAGCATCCTATTCTCACATTGGATGACTAGATGCAGCAGCACTTTCCCCACTTCCTATGCCCAACAGTGGAAGAAGAACATAGCCCGTATTGTTAGTAGACACTGAGAGCGTTATCCTCTGTGAATTTGTTTAACCCTCTTCTTTTAAAGCCATCCAGTTTGGTGGCCATCGCTACATCTCATAGGAACAAATCCCATAGTTTAATTACATGTTGTGTTCAGTACTTCTGGTCCATCCTCAATATTCCATTGTTCAGTTTCACTGGCTAGCCCCAGTGTCTAGTATTCTGACTGGGATAAAACTTTTTTTATCCACTTTCTCCATACCATGCATAACTCTACACACCTTTATAATAAGAATGTATCCTTTTCTTCTAAACTAGAAAGCCCCGATATAGTATAACAATAAGACGATTGGTGCTGAAAGGATAATAGTAGTGGCACCAGGCAAGTTTCCCTGGGAATGGAATATAACAGGTGGCCTCCCCCATTGGAGAAGATTGCTCTGTCAGATCCAGCAAAGTACTAAACTATATTTGAGTATCCCTTGCTCAGTCTTCCTATTGTGCCCAAAATAATAAATGCAAGAGAGGACCTACCTGTTCCAAGCCAAGGCTGAATTTAAAGTGTGTGTAATTTGCAAGAGCCTTGTGCTGGAAACAATCATTCCAAGCTGAGGATTGGTTTGCTAGCTAAAATAAATAAATGAACCTGTTACATGTTACATGCTGAGCCCATGCCAAGGGGATGTAGGACTATTTATGGCTTTAAAATACTGTGAAATTAAGGAGTAAAGATGCAGGAGAGCCAGAAAGTCCCTAGTTCAAATCTTTCCCCTTTGCCATGAACTCAGCAGAGGTGGAACAGCAAATGTTCCTGCCCCGGGTTAAGGTGCTTAACACCCAAGGTTGGCCAAGTTATTTTGGTACCTCAGAAAGAGAAGCCCATAAAGCTCTCTTATCAGCGGTTCTCAACCTGTGGGTCCCCAGATGGGAGTTAGACTACAACTCCCATCATCCCTGAACTCTGGCCTTGCTATCTAGGGGTGATGGGAGTCATAGTTCAACAACATCTGGGGACCCACAGGTTGAGAAAGGCTGCATATGAAATATATTAATAAGCCACCTAATTATAGTGCTGGTCCCGCTCAGCCTCTGCCTTCCTATTTGTAATAGGGTATTGGATGGGGAAAGGATAATAATACTGGCCTACCCTGAAGGGTTGGTGTAAGGGCTATAACTAGGTAATGCATGTGAATCACTTTGAACACTTCAGAATACTATACTGTACATAGTTTAGGTGCGTGCACGCTGAAGGCACAGAAGAACGTGAAAGACGCTGAGCAAATACATCTACACCATACATTTAAACCACACGACGTCTTCCAAAGAATCTGGTGAACTGTAGTTCGCCCCCTTACAGAGCTACAATTCACAGCATCCTTACAACTCCCATAATTCTTTGGGGGAAGCCCTAATACAGCGCGGGTGTTACCTGAGCCTGTTCAGCGCCTGCCAGAGATATCCGGGACTCACTTCCTTTGAAATAAAAAACCGCGCTGATGTTGATCCCAAACCCAGAAGCTGCTAAGAGAGCACCTGAAGTTCAGAGGAGAAGCACCCTCATCTATCGCACCTTCCCATAATGGCAGCCTGCTTCAGGGCGAGGACCTTCCCAAGAAGGCCGCTCCTTATACTCGCTCGCGTACCTCCAGACCTTCCCAAGATGGCGAAATGTGACGTCCGACCTTCCTAAAATGACAGCACTGTCTCGGCTTATCCGACCTTCCTAAGATGGCGGGCAGAAGCGCAGCGTGAAGCAGCCGCGATGGCCGGGAGCGAGGCTGTGCTGAGGCGGGTGATTGAGGCGCTGGAGCTGCTACTGGGGACAGCCAAAGCTGCCGGTGAGAAGAGGGTGCGGGCTTTGGAGGCAAGGGCTCCTGCACCTTTGCGGTTCAAGGGAGGCTGCAGGCGGCCTGGTCGTTCCCGCAGCTGAACAGCCTCATTGGAGACGGTATACTGGGGCGGGTGTGACGCGGCGGTTCCTCCCTCCGAGAAAGCCCGTCTCTCCAGGGAATGCCCTCTGGCCAATTTTAGGGGGTCGTGTGCCGCGTATGGCTATTTTATTTTATTTATTTTTATACCTTTGTATCCCAAGAGCTCAAAGCGATATACTGTACAAAGTTATCACCCGCCCTTCCCCGCCCCTTGCTGGAAACCCGCTGCCAAACGGTACTGGTCGCGATGGGCTCAGTGTAAGGTAGCTTCTTCCTTGTTTAAATCAGCCCTTCATCCAGAACCATGAGGACTGGAAGCTTGCTTCGTTTTTAGGGGAACGGCCACAGTAGTAGCTGCTCAGTAGCAGAGCACATGTGTCATGTGCAGAAGGTGTCCCAGGTTTGATCCCTGACAACATCTGCAGGTAGGGTGGAGAACGACAGCCCACTTGAATCCCTGGAGAGTTACTCTGCCAGTCAGAACAACTAACAAGGGCTTGTCACAACTTAAAAGAATAACAAAATGTCAGAGTAGAGGGAATCCTGGGCTAGCTGAACTAATGGTCTTACTCTGGCACCTTCCTACAGGAACCCATGAAATGGTAAAAAGTGGGGCGGTTCAAAAAGCAGCGGGGTGTGTGTGTGTGGACATTTCTGAATGGCCTGGCTGCTTCAGAAGCCAGAGCAAGACAACTCAAGGTTCTCAGAAAAACAAAGGCTGCAGCCCTAGCCTCACTTAGAATATGCCCCATGTCCTTTGACTCACTTCTGAGTAGACATGGTTAAGATTATGCTGTAACCCAGAAGGGAGAGGAGAAACTTTGGGATGGGAAAAATATAAGAGTTCTGTTAGATCTGATCAGAAATGCAGGAACAAGCAGGGCTTGCAGACAAAAGCTCATTCCTGCTCCCCAGCAGCTGTTGTGATGGGTTACCCTAATTTAATCTGCGAAGCATTGGAGGCTGCAGAGCAGCTTCCTATTTTATTGACCATGTTGTAAGTCTTCCATTCTGCTTCCAGAAGCAAATGGTGGCCTGCATGCTTTGTCTTTTCACTACATCCTGTCTTGGCCTGGCAACAACGCTGCAACGTAGGCCAGGCATTATTCGGCTGATTTAAGAAAGGAACGAACACTTTGATAGGCTCTTTAATCTGGCAAAGAGTCTGAATATACCTATATAATAAGATGCAGCTCCAAACCAAATGTGTTCAGCAACATTATTGTCTGACATTAAAAAAAAAAAACATTCCAACAAAATCAGAAATAAAATTGGACTATTTCTGGCACAAAGAGCAGCATGCTCCTTTAAAACTTCTCATCACATAGAGCAAAATATCCCATTGTTATGGACTTATTAGAGATACCTAGTCTGCATACAGAACCATAATTTCCAGCATTTCTTGGGGGAGGGGGTTGTATTTCAAACCCGTTTTAGAGTGGTGTAGATATATTTGCTGCATGTGATCAACTGTCTGTCTTTCTTTTCAGGGGCAGATTCAGGCCCTCTGCAGTCAACGAAGCATGTCGATTTGCTGGAATCTTTGCGCTTCAATGTATCCATTTTGGAAGAGAAGTTTGCCCAGGACCCAAAATGGGATGAACTGCAGAGGTTGAGAACTGAGGTCTCTAAGCAGGCTCAGTGCCTGGCGTCCAGCTCGGATGTGCCTTGGAATTTTACTTGCCATGTCTTGCTCCTTCTGCTGTGTCTCAAGCAGTGCATGGTCCTCTTAGCAACAACTTACTGTCCACCTCAGCCAAACCCCAAGACAGCTGAAGCTGCACCTCCTCTGAGTCCCGACACTCTCAGCATTGCCCAGGAGAAAACTGTGCAGGTGGCCTTACAGTTCATTGTGACCTTGGGCATTTGCCCATATCTCTTGCCTGGCGTTGGGCTTCCCCTGAGAAGCAGGACAGAATTCAGTGCCCTGGTTCAAGAAGTGGCCTCATCCAGATGCATTTCCCGTGCCACACGCCGGCTTTTTGTAACCTGCACTGTCCTAATGGAGGTTGCTGATCACACGTCCCTGAGCAGACTCATTCTCACACGTCACTTGGGGGATCTCCTGGCGGGGCTGTGCCAGCTCGGATTCTGTCCAGCAAGAAGGAAGGATGAAGAAGAAGCCAAGCCCTCAGAGAAGCAGATGGTAAGTTGTCAGCTTGGATTCAGGGTTGGGAACCTTCTGTGGCCTTCTGCTGCTGTTGGACTCCAACTTCCATCAGCCCCTGGTGTGATGGGAAATGCATGTAGTTCAGTCTTCCCCATCCTGGTGTCCTCTAGATGTTGTGGGACTCCATCGGCCCTCCCTGGCATGACCAGTAGTCAGAGATGATGAGAGTTGGAATCCAGCAATGTTTGAAGGGCCACAGGTCGCACATCTGTGGCATAAAGAGTATACTTTGTTTAGCACCAGTTGCCAACTCTGAATAGTCAGGATGGGCATCTCAACATTTTTATAGAGCATCACTTAAATATGCACATCTCTTGATGAAAGGTGTTTTTGATAACTTTCCAAATTTTGATAACTTTCCTAATCTGTCTTCTCCTTAGAAAATTTAAGAGTGAGTGTCTTACATTGTTGGAGAAATTTAAAAGGGGTTCCTGGATTGGAGATGTTCCTCCCAGAAACCCAAAACCCAAAAGAAAAGGATGCAGGCCTTTATAGCAATACAAGTAGGAACAGCCTTTAAAAACAAGGAGGCTGTGAAGAACCACATCCTAAGCAATGTTTTTATACACTTCCAGATTTTACACATGATTTCTATTCACCAATCAAAGGATCGCAGCAGTCTTAATAGTTGCAACACAATGTCACCATTCTGAACCAATGAAAATAATTTGGCTCTTCAGATCAGCCCTCATTATAATATCATGTGATTTCTTTATTGAGACTTTAACTAATTGTCCTATTCATTCAGTGTCTCCCAATATGCTATTTGATCCATCTATAAAACAATTCAAGGTTAATCACAATTGCCATGCCTAGCTGATTCTCTATTCATGCATACAGTGGCCACCATAGATTCTAACAGTTTATTCTTTTCAGTGTTCTGTAACGGACATTCGCTACATGCAGTACGTAAAAGCAGCTAGTTCTGTACTGTAAAAGCAGGCAAGCATCGGCCTTTTCAGTTTAGCTAGGCCATAAGCTCAAAAGAAAATGGAATCATCAAAATGATACAGTATGAAATTATTATTTTCTTCATCCTTATGATCCCGCTGGAACCTTCTGTGCAACTCAAACACTGGACTGGTGCAAGTGATGGTGTCTGGGTTTGAGGGATGCAACCCATGAAGCAGTAGCGGTTCAGCAAACACTCAGTGTTTACATCACTTGCAGCAGCATGGGACATTGGAATGACATCATGTAACACTTTGCTCAGGTTGGACATGGGCCTGGTAAGACTATGTGCAAACTTGTCCGCATCAGCAAGTTCTCTCTCTGCACTGAGATAATGTTGACACAACAGAACACTGCAAATGACAACATCAAGTTTGTGCCAAACAGACAACAAGGTGCAAACAAGATTGCATCAGTGCAGTAACCCTTTTCAGGTACCCAAAGCACCCGCCTGCTAGCCTGAGAGCCAAACTAGATTCTACTCACGGAGTACGAACAGTCTGTTGATTGGTTTTAAGTTACCCGAAGGGCTATTTTTGAGAGAAAAGTAGCTAAATATGGTGATTTGGTGTAAAACTGGAGAAAGGAAGAGGGTTAAGCAGGCCTCCCACATCTCTTAACTCAGACTGCTGTCCTTTTGCAGCTGCCTTTCAGAAAATAAGAACAATAGCAAGCTGTGGGGAGGTTGATCTTATGTCTTCTGTGCAGTGTCTGCTTAGGAATGCAGACCTTTGTGGAAGATTTCAGCATATTGCCGACCACCCAGTAGAGGGAGTCAAAGCCATACTGTACAATTAATTTTACAGCTGCTGCTGTTTTATGCAAACTTTTTTTTAGGGCCTTACAGAAGAGGAGCGAAGCAGCTGCAGGGAGGCATTGCAAGGCCTTTTGAACAGAGTTTACCAGCCACTGGTGGTTCGAGAACTGCTCCTGCTGCAAGGTGGACCCAAACAGGTACTGCAGGTGGACCCTGCTTCCTGGGGAGTCTAAGTGTGCTCACTGGTGTGGCTCTGCAACCCATTACTTGTCCTCTTCTTCCCTCCTGACCATTCCAGGGCTCTGGTTCCAGTGGACGCAGCAGTGAGCATGGTCTGGCACCAGCCCCAGCCTGGCTCCGGCGTCTCTGTGGGCAGCTGCTCTCTGAGAGGCTGATAAGACCGGGTGGTGTTCAGGCTGTGGTCCGTGGCATCCTGGAGGGTGCAGGAGGTGAGTGAGATGATAACATAAGAAAAGCTATGAGTAAGCATGGAGAACGGGGCACAGTAGAACTGTATAAGATTATGCCTGGCATGGGAGAAGATGGATGGAAAATAGGTTTTACTTCCCCTCCCATAGTACTAGAACCCAGTGAAGCTGAATGCTGGGAAGATTCCTGTGGCATGGGGATGGCCACAAACTTGGATTGTTTTAAAAGAGGATTAGACAAATTAATGGGGATTAAGGCTATCAGTGGTCACTAGCCAAGGTGGCTTTGTTCCAACTCCCCAGTCGGAGGCAGTGGGCCTCTGAATGCCAGTTGCTGGGAATCGCAAGTGAGGAGAGTTGCCGTGGCACTCGGGTCCTGCTTGTGGGCTTCCCACCGAGGCATCTGGTTGGACACTGTGAGAAAAGGATGCTGAAGAGATGGGTACCCTTTGTTTGTGGACCGAAGGTGCATGTAGTCCAGCCTCCTGCTTCCCAGAGGGGCCTGTTAGAGGCCCTCAGGAAGCTCACCAGCAGGGATAGGAAGGCAACAGATGTCCCCGTTTTTTAACAGTGAGCAATCACAGGTAGACTGTCTCTGGGCCTGGAGGTTTCCTGTTGGCATCCTGTTCTCCATGAACTTATCTGATCTCCTTTGAATGCCATTTTAGCCAGTGGCCCCTATATCCTGCAACGGTAAACTGCCACAAATCCCGCTAATTCTGTTATCCAGTGTGAGATAACAGTGAGCAATCAGAGGTAGATTGTCTCTGAGCCTGGAGGTTTCCTATTGGCATCCTGTCCTCCATGAACCTATCTGATCTCCTTTGAATGCTATTTTAGCCAATGGCCCCTATATGCCACAAATCCCGCTAATTCTGTTATCCAGTGTGAGAAAGCATATTGAGACCTGGGAGTTCTGTGACTCTTTTCTTCAAAGGTTATTTAAGTGTGTTTGAGGAATTTTGCCTCTCACTGTTTCAGTTCAGTTTGTTTTGGATGACAAGAGGCATAAAAGACACTCTTTCAAATGGGTCATCCTTGGTTACTGCAGGTGTATGCTGGTTTTTAATGATTTACAGAATTCTCCATCAGCTTTTCTGCTTGACAGAGGTCTGTGAAACTTGAAAGCTTGCGGAGTCATAGATCTACCAAAGTTAGTCCAATAAAAGCTGTCATTTTACTGGCTTTGTGCCAGCTGCTTATTGAGGAACATTTGGGATCACCTCATTTCCTCTTTACAAACTTAGCATTTTGCTAATGCAAAATGAAAATTACCTTTTGCAAATTATCCTTATTTGCATAGAAAAACTTCCCAGAATTTTTTTTCCTGAAAAACCCTACTTTGCACGCAAAAGGTCCCAGGTTCAACCCCCAGTTAGGGCTGGGAAAGAGGCCCCTGTCTGAAACCCCAGAGAGCTCCTGCTGGTCAATTGCAACAATAGTGGCTAGCTGGACCAATAGTGTGACTTTGTATAAGGTATCTTCCTATATACAGGCACCCTAGGGATTAGAGCAGGTCATCAGAGCAGCATTACAATTCAGAATGAGCATCAACTGTATTCATAGTATCCTAGAGCCTAACAAAGTGTCTCTCTTGCCTTTGTGCCTTCCAGCTGGGGCTACAGGAAGCAGCAGTGCCGAAGCAGCAGCAGCTGACTGGCGGAAGTGTGACGCTGTGGCCAGGATCCTCTCCACTTGTCCTCAGCAGTCTCTGTCCCTGGAGGATTATTGCCGACAGGTGTGCCCACAGGTATGTCCTCCCTCCACCTTCCCCTCCACTATTCTATCTATATTCTGTGGTGGCCTGTAGTGCAGGGCCTTCCAATAGGGGCATCATTCCTGCAGGGGCTGGTTGTGGTAGTGGTGGCATCCATCTGTCTTGAGAGACAGTAAAATGCACCTCTGGGGTGAACTCAAACCACTGGAGAATCACATCACCTGCTGTGGCTGCAGAGACTGGTAACTATTACGTTATTTTGCTGTGTTTGCAGCACTGAAGTGACCTCTCCAGAGTGTAAGCCTGGGCAGTGTGTATGGAGGTCCTGGGCTGCCCAGATGACGAGGACACCCCCCCCCCTTGGCCTTGCCAACGTGATCCAAAGGAAACCAGAGCGGTCTATTTGTCACCTACTTGACTGCAGGAGTTGCTGGAAGGAGGTGTATAAGATGCCATCCAACTGTCATAGGGACTTCAGTGGATTTGTGTAGGGTTTACTCCTTAGCCTTTTCTTCTCCCGGAGATGTACCACAAGGCAGTGGGTATGGATTTTTCCTCGGGGTTTACTCCCAAAGCCTTTCTCATGAATGAGTATATCCACAATGCAGTGGAGGTTTAGGATCAGAGTTTTCCTTCTCCTAGATGGGCTACCTTCCCAGGTTGATGAGCTCCACCTGCCCTTCATTTCCCTCTACAGCATGTACAGTAACTGTGGTGGTAACAATGGTAATAGCAATTGTAGTAGTAACATACTACATTTACTACATTTATTACCAAGCCTACGCCAGCAGGTCCCAGGGTAGGTTACAACAGTTTAAAATTCAGAATTAAAAACAGTTAAAACAGAGGACAGTTGCAGGAATAGGGCAAGTCCTGAAAACACACATCTCAGCTGTTAAAGGCCAGGCTGAAGAGACCTAATACCAAGCTCTCATCATTTATAGGCCTATTACTAAAAAAAGGCATACTTGCATTTGCTTTTTATTGGCCTATTAACAATGAGAAGCACATGCACGGTTTTAGAAACACTGTTTAATGAAGGATCAGCGGCCGAGGAATAAACAGCACTGGAGAGCAATGCAAATGCAGCCCCCAGCAGTGGCTAAAGAGCAGTCTGTGTGCCATTTCTCTCCCAGGTTCTGCAGCTGTTCCTCATTCAGGATAAGCTGACAGCCCATCAGTTCCAGCGAGTTGCCACCACAACTGTCCTCTCCATGGCAAGACAACACCCCCAGCAAGCAGAGAAGCACCTGCTGCGTCCCATACTGGAGCCCCTCCTGCGCTGCTCAGATGATGTGACAGGTAACCGCTTCCTTCTTCTTGACCACCTGGACCAGACTAAGGAATCTGGCGGCCCCTGTGAGAGGGGCAGGTCGCCTTCTTTGTACCTGTCCTGCATCATCGGTTCAGGCTGTGAAAATTGTTTCTTATTTTGTTCAATGACTTCATTACTTGGAATCATTTGCTCTGTGATTCTTGGATATCTCATTTCCTCAGTGACAGAAGCCTGGCGGGCTCTCTCCTAGCAGCCCGTTACAAACTGGGCAGAGCTCCAAGTAACTCATTCTGTACTTTATGGACCATTCTGTTTAATTCAATTACCATTATTGTGTTGCATTAAATAAAGCAGTCCATAAAAGTGTGATGCATTGAGCACCCTACCATGATTACAGGGGTGGGTTGCCCTTTTAGGGCTGCAATGACCCATGGCCAGTCCTCCAGGGGGAGAATGATGAAAGTGGTCATGGTGAGATCTGCCTTTCAAAAGACTTTTATTTATTTTTATTTATTGACTTTATATACCGCCCTATTCTCGGGGGTCCCATCAGCTATTCTGTACTATGTTTTTTGTTTTTTTTAAAAAATCCTCCATCATTAATGAACCTTTTGGCATTATTATAGTGAGCGATCCATGGGAGCAGTCAGTCTAAAAAAAACCCTTAATAAAACAAACAAACAACTGATATATTTGAAGGCTCCCACCCCACAAAAATGCTTTTGAGGAGTTGGACACAGCCTGCAGTGTCAACCTCCCCTGTTTTGATGGGTTTTGATGATCTTATTATTCTCTGTTTCGTTCAGAAGTACCGCTGAAAGAGCTGCTGGCAGGGACTGTGTTGGTGAAAGAGGAGGAGCTCAGTGAATGTGTGGAAAGTGTGCTTAAGGTACATCAGTTAACCTCGCTTACTGTATGTCTTGCTAAAACTGAATATTGCAAGCAGGGAAAGCGACCCTTTCAAGAAGTTCTCTTTTCAACTGGACCACCAGAACAGATGGTTCTTCAGCTTCCCAACCCTTCCCTGGGGAAACAAAATTTGTGTCTAAGCAGTTTAAAGAACATAGCTGGGTGCCCCCAGTGAGAGACAACTGATGGGTCATATGCCACAATGCCCCTGTGACCTCCTTCCAAAAGCAATGCATGGACTCCTTGCACAGAGGTGGTCCAGCTGCCTGTTGCCTCCCTTGGATGCTGCTGCAAGTTCAGTGCTTGCACAAGAAGCTGAGCTGAGTAGAAGACTTGCATCCTTGCCGTGTCCTTCCTTGCTCTGCCTCTGATGTGGGACTATATATAAAGGCAGCTGATTCATTGACATCCCAGTCAGGTGCTTCAAACACCTTATAGCAGCCTTTGCCAACCTGGAGCCCACCAGAAGGTTTGGACTGCAGCTGTGTTGGCTGGGGCTGATAGGAGTTGTAGTCCAAGCCATCTGGAGGACATCAGGGCAGGGAAGGCTGAATGCCACTAATGTGCTCAGGGAGTTACAGGAAGTGCTTGCACCCAGTGGCTAAAGTCCTGGAGACAAAGGAAAAGAAGCATCAGCTGCAGCTGGAGACCTTAAAGGAGTAGATTATCTTCCTTGAGCTGCCCTTGTGAATATTTCCAAAACCAAAACCGATGCGGTTATGTTAGCTTCCTAGCTGTTGAGAGCACCCACACCTCCAAGTCCTGAACAGTGATGGTGACCTGCTGCCCCATAGCAATCTTGCTTCCCTTCTTCCCCATATCTCATCTCCCATCTCCTAGGACTTGCTCCATGCTGTGCCCTGTACAGACTGGTCTGCCAGATGCAGGCCTCTTGTTTCACCTATGCTTTTTACCTGGTCAGTTTATAAGTGCATTTACTTTAGAACTGTTGGCAATTAACTTCAGTTATGCTTCTGCATCACAGTTTCCATGCTTAGGATCACAGTGTATGTGCGTGCGTGTGCATTCAGCTTTGCCCTTCATGCTCTGCTCGGCTAGGAGTAATTCCCCTTCTCATATGGTGGTGCTAGCCCAGCACTTTGGAAGCATAATATTTTGCTCGTTTTTCCAATTCATTGCCAAGCAATATAATAACTGGCAAGCCTGCATCAGAATCTGCAATTTCTGCATGGGACAATCAGCAGTCTAAAGTAGATGGATAGGGATCTGACCGAGTGGCTTGCCAAGCAAGCAGAAATCACTGAAACGAATAGTGGCTGTACTGCCTCGTGGCTCTGCACATTCCAGCCTGGGCAGGGGAAATCAGCAGCGATCACTGGGGGAAGGCAACTGGAGCCCCTTTGCCTTCTCAGTGTCCAGTGGGTCCAGTGCCTGTCTGCCTGTCTTTTAAAGCTGATGCTGCAGGGCGAGGGTCTCCCCACCAAGCTCCTGATTTCCAACTCTTGGAGAGGGGCTTAGAAATCCCTCAGTCTTGATGAAACGGATAGATGCAGTCAGTGGTAGACCTTGGTGGCCTCTTGCCTTCAATTGGACATTATTGCTGAGGTTCCCCAAAAGCTCAGTGCCCAGTGCGACTGAACCAGTTGCGTTCCCCTAGATCCGCTTTGGATGAAGTTTGTCCTTTTTGAGAGGAACAGCATGGCCTTTCAGCTGTATCCAGGTTAGCCGGTTGTGGACACAACAGGTAAAGCAATCTTTCTCTTTCTCTGGAGGTCAGCTTGCTTTTCCTTGGTCAGATTCCAACATTTTGGGCAGCACAATCCCATGCGTCAGGCAGCCAAGCCACAAGCCAGCAGTGCTGAAATCTTTGGCAGACACCTTGGCAGTCTGAGCTCTTAAATACTGTGATTGCTCGACAGCGTCTTGGGCAGTAATGATCTGTTATAATGAGCCGGCAGGCAGGAACGGGTCCCAGAGGCCGCGCGGTGGCCGCTGTTCCTTCTGCAAATGCCTGGGAGCACAGGGTGGGTCCATTGCTAATGGCAGAGTGCTAGAGCTCTGACAGAGGGGAGATTAAGATGGCAGATTGGAGCTTGAAGGTGTTTCTGGGGCTTTGCCTCCCAAGTGTCATCTGATGCCAGAGTGGGAAACTCATCTCAGGCCTTTAGCAGGAAAGCAGCAAGTACAAATAATGCTCGTTGAGGATGAGTGGCTCCATGGGGGATTAGCTCAGGTGGAAATAATAGGCCATATTTTATAAAGGAAATCTCTTTCTCACAGAGGTGCTTTTGTGTGTCCGTGCTAGGACCAGGGATACCATGAAAGTCTAAGACAATGTGACTAACCAGTAGCCCTCTAGATGTTGTAGGACTCCCAGTTCCCAGCAGCCAGCATGGCTAGTGGTCAGGGTGATGGCAGCCACAGATGTTCCCAGCCTTTCCTTCAGGCCATGGTAGTTCTAAAAAGAGTCAGAGCAGTCTGACACCTTTACCCAAGACTGTGGCAAATGCAATCGTACCTTGGATCCCAAACGCCCTGGAACTCAAATGTTTTGGCTCCTGAATGCCGCAAACCCGGAAGGGATTGTTCCAGTTTACGAACATTTTTTGGGAACCTGAATGTCCAACGGGGCTTCCTGCAGCCAATCAGAAGCTGCGATTTGGTTTTTGAACGTTTTGGAAGTTGAACGGACTTCCGGAATGGTTTCCATTTGACTTCCAAGGTACGGCTCTAGATAAACACATCAGAATTCTGAGCAAAGAAATGAGCTTTCAGTTATGGAAATCTGCATAGGTCGTCACTTGTCCAGGTTTATCACACCTCTGCTAGTTCTCATTGCCCATGCACTTCCAAGCCCATTTCTGTATCTATAACCTTTATGTTCATTTCTCAAGGGTTATTGCAGAGAGCAGTGCCTCTCAAGGTGATGGCAATTCTTGTGCCCAGCCCTGTTCTGTGTTTCTGTGAGTCATAGTCCACAGGCAAGGCAGGCATGTGCTTCCTGTCTCTCTCCATCCACTCATCCCATGGTGCTTCCTCTCTCGTCTCAGGTGTACGTGGTTGGCAATGAACCCACAGCTTTCCTATTGGACTCCTTGCAGCCTGTGCTAGGAACCATCTTCTCCCTCTGGTGTTTTACGAAGCAGAACGTGTCTTTCTTACGGTAAGGGGTGTGGCCCAGAGAAAGGGCTCTGCAGTCAAAGACCATCCGATTTCAAAAAAATTCCTCCCACTGCATCTTGAGAGAAACATCCCTCTTATGGGGGCAGTTTCAAGGACATGAAAGACAGGCAGATGACTCTCACTTACTGCTGCTGCTGTGACTTCGTCACTTATAAAGTAGCACTATATGCGTTGGCAGCTAAGAAGATCAGGAGAAAAGAACTAGATAAAATAGTGGTCAATTGCAAAATTGATTAGGACATTTACGGTAAGCTGGCACATTCTACCTGAGAACCCCTTGATAGTCTATTGTATGCAACAATATAATTCTTAGGAGACGTGATCGTGGTTTATTGTATCTGCAGTGCCTGATGTTTTTATGGTTTTTATGGTTATTGTTGCTTTTCTTTTTGTTTCCTTTGTGAATGATGCCATGGCCTTTGGCTAGTGCAATAAAGTTGTTGTTGATGATGATGATGATACAGTACTGCTGCTGCTGCTTTGTGTGTGTATGTGTGGCTTGCTTTCTATTCACAGACAATGAAGCAGTGTTTTGTGCTGCACAGCAGTACCTGGAGACCAGACTTCCTGCTCTAAGGAGTTGATGCTGGCACAAGCTGGGGATGCAGTTAGGCAGATCATATCTGAGGGAGTTGGATGCTGCTTCTCATGAGAGAGAGGCATCTTCAGGACTTGCCTAGGAAATGGGATTTAAATGTTGGCAGATGCAGCTCGGAACATGCATGATGAGCCCAGCACTTCTTAATAGTGCAAGGGCAAATTCTTAGGGAGCTCTTGCAAGGGGTACAGCAGTGGTGGAGAACCTCCTCCTGCCCAAGGGTTGTGTTCCCTTTGGGGAATCTTCCACAGGCCAGTGGTGGGCATGACCAAAGGCAAAAGTGTGTGGAGCAATGAATGTAAGTTTTACTTTTGTACAGTAGGATTGTTTCTGCACATACTTGCACAATCTTCTCTAGCCTCTGTCTTGGCATGCAGGAGGCATTATCAGAATTTAAAGACACATTCCAGCAAGGCAAAAACATGCCTGGCCTATGTGAAATGACCAGTGAGAGGTGGCCTAGGGAGAGTATTGAGGGTCAGATACATAGGCCTGGAGAGCTGCATTCAACCCCCAGGCCTGAGGATCCCTTCTCCTGGGATAAATGGGCCTCGTGTTAAGAAAAGGTATGGACTAGATGCAGCAGTTTAGAGCAGTGAGGGAAGACTCCTCTGGTCTACCCCATTCTAGCAATGGAGAAGTCCACTGCCTGATTCGGAGCCTCTAGGACACTTCCAGGTTCACCTGCCCTTTCTCTTCAACCCTGCCAGGTTCAGATTGGCACATGCTTGTTCTCCCTTGGACTGCTTGGCAGTCACTCATTGCAACATTTCCCTCCTTGTAGCACTCCATGCCAAGAGATCCTGTTATGGTTCTTGGAGAAATGCAAGAGGCAAACCGCACTATCCATCCTGGAAGGACTTGCAAGGCTTGGAGGAGCCACCCACCTGCTCCATCCGCTCTGCCAGTTTCAGGCAGGCAGTGAAGGGGGCGCTGTAGTCACCATCAAAGAGACTATCAGGTGAGAAACTGCATGTGGCTTTCCAGTCCTGTGTGGCTGCAGGCTGATGTTGTGGCTGAGCTTCTTCTGGGGTGGACTTCTCAAAGCAGAGGAGATGGAGCCTTGTGGCTGTCTGATTTCCAGGGTTGCCTGTCCTGTGTCTTCTCTGGAAGTGGACACAGCAAGCTCCACCACCGCAAAATACCTTTCTGGAAATGTGAATCTTTCAGGTAAGGTGTCTGTGAAGCCTCCGGCTCATTAGCACAGGTGGCATGCTGGGGGAAGAGGGCCACAGCTTTTCTTGAGGCTGGGCAGACGTGTGTCACCTGCATTCATGTATAAGTGGTTGCAGACTGTGAAGTGGAGTGAGTGCTTCTGTCTGGCTCTTTGAGCAAGTAACAGGACGTATGGAGGTGTTGCTTCACTTACGTGTCCTTAAGAGCAGTTGTGTGTACAGTATGCGCATGCCAATTTGCAGAAGGGTCGCAAAGGGATAGGGCTAACAGTGGCTATGTTCTCCCTCTGCTTTTAAAGACAGTCTGCTTCTGAATTACCAGTTGCTGGGAATCACAAGTGGCACAAGTGCTGTTGTGCTCAGGTCCTGCTTTTGGGCTTCCCACTGAGGCATTTGGTTGGCCCTGTAAGAACCAGGTACTGGACCAGATGGCCCCCTTTGGCCTGATTCAGTAGCTAAGCTCTTCTGATGATCTATTTCTGTGTGAATGAGTGCTGATATAATGATGAAGGGATGAAACAGTGTGAAGCCCCAAGCACTGGGGAGTGATGTGCTGGAAGGAAATGGAAGACTCATCAAAGTGGAAAGAGAAGGGAATCTGGAGCTCTTGTGGGCCTTATCTTGGACTTCCAAAGTTCTCCTTGCCAGAGGTTCATGTAACTGAAACTGAAAACCACAAAGTGGTCAGCTACAGGGGCTGCGGGGAGGGCTGGCTCTGAGGAGTAAGCAAATGAACAGTAGCGGAAGCTCAAATTCAAACTCAAGAACCCCCAATGACTGTTGCATGCACAGATGGTAAACACTCCCAGTATGCTAATGGCAGGCTACAGGTACGGTTGCCATATTTTGAAGAGCAAAAAAGAGGACACATTTGCCGACTTCTACTTTTAACTATGGATCACTATGATGACACTACCCATGGAAAAGAGGGTGTGCCCTGGAAAAAGAGGACATAGGGCAACCCTAACAGGAGAGAAGAGGAACTCTGTTTTTGGAGTCTAGTTTGTTAGCCTATGCCATGCTGCTACTCTCAGTGCAGCAGTTCTACTCAGGTAGGTGGGGGGAGACATTTACTGCCAGATCTCTATTGCTGCTCTGTGCTGAGAACAGAATGTCAAAGTTGCTCCCTTACCTCACCCCAGCATATGTGACTGAGCTGAAGGGGCCCACTCTGGCTCCCACAGCACCTGAATCAAACCCTTGAGAATCAGAGGGCGAAGGTGCCTCCCAAGTGTGCAGTGCAAGCTCCCCCCTTTCCCCTTCTTGTTCAACCAATTTCAATGTCAGATTTCCCCACTCACAAGCCCATGTATGGGCGCTGTGTTTTATAACCTTGGATTATTTTTGTTTTGTCTTTTTGCAACCATTCCTGTGTTACCTGGTGGTTTCCTGTCTCGCTGAAGGTGCTAATTAACTTCATAATGTTATGGTGGTGGTGTTTTCACCAATTACTGGTGTAATGAATGGTAACTTCACTTTGCACATAATTGTCACAGACTGGACTTTTTATATTTCTTAGCCATTTGGTGTCCAGTTCACATTTGTCCTCCCCACTCTTGACACTCCTACCTGCCAACTGAAGATAGCTATTCATACATCTCCAGTCCATGAACACTTGTGCCTTATTTGCTAGCCTTTTAAAGTGCCGCAAGCCTCTGCTGATTTAGTGTGTTGCCAAAGAGTTGCCTCTGCCTTCTCTTGAATGTTGGGCTTGCAGTGTGAGTTGACTTGCAGAGTTGAGCCTCCACTCTTGCTTTCCACGAGTTTGCCATTCATGTGTGTAAAATACTTCACCTAAATCACCTCATTGTGATCCTAACAGCAGCCGGGTAAAGCAGGCTAGTGTGATTATCCCCTGTTGCAGATGTGGGACTGAGACAGAGAGAGAAAGAGAGTGGTGTATGGCAGAGGCAAGATTCAGATGAGGAATTTCCTTATCTCTTAGCCTAGCCTTCCCTAACCTGGTGCCCTCCAGATGTTTTGGACTGTAACTCTCATCAGCCCCAACATCATATGGCCATATTGGCTGAGCTGAGGCTGATGGGAGCTATAGTCTAATACATCTGGAAGGCCAAGGCTGGTGAAGTTTTTCTTAGCCATTCTGCCCTGCTTTATTTTTCAAAACATGAGTGGTATCCTTCCATTTTAAAAACTCCCAGGGTGGCCAATACCATCAAAAACAAAATACACCTGGCAGCAAAACCCAATGTTCGTATATTTAGCCCCACAAACTTATCCGAGGAAACTTGGGCCTCTTGTGCTAGTCAAAGCACAAAACCTAATCCTGTTAACCAAGGTAGCGGGGAGTGGGGGGAGTGGAAAACCTCTCCCAGTAAGTAGCTCACATTGCATGCTGTTAGAGCATTGCTGCAGAGCATTGCTGTCAACAGGCCTGTGATCTTCCTGCACACAGTGAGGGAGAGCAGGCATGCTTTTGGGTGGCTACCCTCTCAAATCAATTTTCTAGGCAGACTGCTTTGCAGTGTGAAACATTACCCCAGGATATGGTGCCCTCCACATGTTGTTGGACTGCAACTCCTGCCATGGCCGTCCTGGCTGGGGCTGATGGAAGTTGTAGTCCAAAACATCAGGAGGACACCAGGTTGGGGAAGGCTGCTGTAGAGCTGTTCAAGTGCTTCGTAAGATTGTTGATTATCAACACAGCTGCCTGCTCTTGGTGGCTCAAAAGATCCTCCCTCTGTTAAGGAGTTGGGCTGAGGTCACTTGCAGAAGGATGGAAGAGGAATGTAAGATGCTCAGAGTTGCTGCCAGGAGAGTTGTGACTCCCCTTTGTGAAACTTTTGCCTCTTGTTTCACAGCGATGAAGACGAGGCTCTCTACCAGAAGGTGTCCTCTGAGCAATGGCAGCTGGAGCAGCTTGTGGAGCTGCTCTCTCGCTGCCAGAGCAGTGGCTTAGCCGGAGACTTCTTCCTCTGTTGCCTAAAGGTAGGGGGCCTTCTGGCATCAGGGCTGCTTCATCTTGGCAGTTGCTTCTGGCTGTTTAATAATGTATTTGCAGGAGGTGCAGGAGTCTTTCTTCCAGGTTAAAAAATATATCAGGTAACCACAGGTGATGGGAAAGATCCTTCTCTGCTTGAAAATAGGGACATGGGAAGCTTCCTTATACTCAGACTACTGGTTCATCTATCTCAGTAGTGGCTACACCCTGGGATGCCTTAAATGATGGTCAAGGGTGCTGCAGGCAACAGTGGCCTCTGTACCTCTTTCCTTCCCTCTCTCCTCTGATGTCCTCTCACATCTCTGGCTCCCAAAGGCTTGCACAGCTGTTTGTTGCAGCAACCCTGCCTATAGGCTCCCCAGGCGAATAATGCCTCTGGGGCTGGCCAGGGGGTGCTTCCCAGGCCCCTGTGGGGTAATGTGAGGAAGCACCGCTCTTTGGGGCACGGAGGACTGCTCAGAGACCAAGGGTGGCAGCCCAGAGGACTCCCAAGGAGAAGGGAGAAAAGAGGAGGTTGAGGGAACACTCCACAAAGGAGGGTGTTTGAAAAGTGGTGATGGGCTGCCGGTTCTGCAGGCAAGAGGTGACATAACTGGGCTCCTGAGCCCACAGGGGTGCGACAGAAAGAATGTAGTTGGTCAAGGGAGCCGTGGACCCAAAAAGGTTGAAAACATGTGGGCTACACTAATGGACAGCAGTTCTCCAGGGTTTCAAGCAGGAAGTTTCTCCCAGTCCTACCTGGAGATGTCAGGGACTGAGCCTGGAACCTTCTGCATGCAAAGGAGATGCTCCACCACTGAGCTACCATCAGCCCATCTGTGGTTTTAAGGGACACCCCCCACCCTTAGGCAGGCAACATTGGAGAAGAAACTAAGAAGTTTGCAAAAAAGAAAACAACCCTTTTAACAAAGTGGGTTCCTCAACTCCTCCTCAAGTCTCTATTCAACTAATGCAGAGGGATTGTTCTCCCTCTGCAACATCAACCCTTCAAAGATACTTTCAGGGATGCAAGTGGCAAAATGATGCAACTAGACAATCAGGCATCAGCTCTGTGAGAGGCAGTCTTTGGTGAGTGATGAGTCAGTGATGGAGATGCAAAGCATGTGAAGTTTGGCCTGTTTGTTGAAAGTTGTGAACTTCCTTTATTGTGCAGTTCTTTTGAAATGCAAAAAAGCAAGGAATGGCTTTAGTGTTTTGTGTGGGGCATATAGTTGGGAAGAAAGATGCTGGAGCCCCTTTTGAGTGAAAGCAGCTAATTAAAGTATGTGCATACTCCTGACAGTGAAGTTTTGCTGGTACAAATATTGCAGTGTTACAGATGGATGCTAATGGCAGGGTTTTTTGTGTCTGCCTCCTGCACAGAGGACGATGTCTGCAAAAGATGCCAGCAGTGTCAATGTGGGAAAGGGTTAACTGCTGTTCCTTCTGGGGCTGTTTTGACAACAGGAGAATCTTTGAAGTGTAATTGTGGGTTTCACAGCTGCAAATAATCCCTGGGGGAGGGGGCTTCCTGTTTGTGGGTGGGTGTCCATCCAGCCCTCCTCTACTTGTTCTCTGTGTTTACTATTCAACAATATTTACTTAATAATAAGCAATGTGCTGGTCAAAGTGCACTGACATGCCAAAGCAATATATATGTGCCTTTTCCTATGTGCATTCCTCTGATTAAACGCTTGGGATTTTTTTCTTCTTCCATTCTGCCCCCTCCCTCTGACAGGAGCTGACACGCATGGCTGAGCAGGGGGCTTCCAAAATGGAGTCTGCCCCGCTCTCCTCCTGCAACAGCCCTCTGGACCTGGAACAGTGCTGCAGCCCTGGCCTTGAGCAGCAAGAGAAGCAGCTGCAGGTGCTGCAGCTGGTTGGCATGATGTGCGAGAGGATCTCGGATGCGCTGTTCACAGATATCTCACAGGTTCGTTGAGGCCATGGTCTCCCGAGCTGCAATAGGACAAGAAGTCTGTGATTGGGAGGGGAGTTTGCCACATCACCCATTGGTTTTGACTTTAGGGCCAGCAAAGGTTTTTTAGAGGCCCCAGACTGAGTGATTCTTGGGAGCAGCCTGGGTGGTCACAGCGGAAGCAGACTCCCCTCCTCCTTCCTTAGGTGCCACACCAGTTTCACTAGGCTAGGTGGCCAGCAGAAAGGGGTGGGGGAAGGGCTGTGTTAATTTCAAGCCTCAGAAAGCTGAGGAGGTTGCTCAAAATGCCTGGCTGTCAGATTTGGCAGTGGCAGGTGGGGTGGGGGAGAACAAAACTGTCAAGTGAGAGAATCTGCTTTGGGTGCAAAGTTTTCTTCTGAGACCTAGAAAGAACAAAAGTATCCAATAGTTTCCCACAAAAACAGACTTCTTGAGTGCACAAAACCTAATCTTCCTCCCTCCCTTTGTTTTTTTACTTGGATAATTAGGCAGTTTGTTGAAAAGACAAGCATATCAAGGAAACCCAAAGGAGTTTTTTCCCCCCAGGAAGCGGCTGGTTAATGGATTTAGTTACTAAACTCCCCACCGCCACCTCCCTCTTTGCCCTCCAGATACACCTGGTACCAGACACACCTGGCAGGGAGAATTTGCTTGGCCCCGGGTTTAAAATTGCCTGTTCTGAGATCAGAAAAAGAGATGGGTGCAATGCCCAAAGGGAACCAATACTAACAGTAATTTGCCATGCTGCCGCCCTAGGAAAGAAAGGGGAGATCTCTTGGCTCCCTGAGGGTTTTGTTTTATTTAGGGTAGAGAAATTCAAGGGGATCTTGACTTCCCTGCCATAGAGCTGCCTAGGTTCATGTTCAGAGGTGCATACAATGATGGACAACCATGGCCCTCGCACCCTGCTTGAAGGCTTCTCAGAAGCATCTGGGTAGCTGCTGGGAAGGGACATAGTTCAATGGAAGAAGAACCTGGTTTTGATCCCCAATGTTTCCAGATAGGGATGAGAATGTACCCAGTTTGGTATCCTGGAGAACCCCTGGCAGTCAGTGTAGACAGTCCTGGGCTAAATGGACCATTGGTCTGACTTGGCATAAAGCAGCTTCCTAGATTATTGATCCAGCAGCACCAACCAGCATGGCCAATGGTCACAGATGATGGGGGAGGGGGGTTGTAGTCCAACAACATTTGGAGGGTCACAAGTTCCCCATCCCTGACAATAAGCCCTTGTGAGTTGCATTCTGCTACATGGCTGCTTGCATGTCTAGAGAGTCCTACATTGCTGCACTTTAAACCCACTCTATGGGGTTCCAAGTCGTTACTACACATGGTTTCAAAACCCACAGATGGGCAATACAGTGGTGCCTCGCAAGACAAAAAGAATCCGTTCTGTGATTCTCTTCGTCTAGCGGTTCTTTCGTCTTGCGAAGTAAGCCCATTGACGGATTAGCGCTATTAGCGGCTTTTAGCGGCTTATCTGCTGATTGGATCAGCTGTTAAGCGGCTTAGCGGCTTAGAAAAAGGGGGGGGGAAACCAGCAGGAACTCGCAAGACATTGTCGTCTTGCAAAGCAAGCCCATAGGAAATTCGTTTTGCGAAGCACCTCCAAAACGGAAAACTCTTTCGTCTAGCGAGTTTTCCATCTTGCGAGGCATTCGTCTTGTGGGGCACCACTGTACCTTTATTAAGATAGACCCAAACTGCTGGTACTGTTTCCATAGTCAAGGGGCAAATCCAGGCTGATTTCAGCAGAAGGAGAATTTCTGGTCCTTGGCAAGGATCGGAGCTGTTGACGTTGCAGTTCCTTGCAGAAACCCAGTGGCCTGTGAAGTGGCCTGAGGTTGTCAGTGATGGAGTGTAGCTGAAATGCCCCAGAATCCTCTGAGTAATAACTTCAGGATAAGAGTCCTTAATTTTGATTGTATAAACAAGCTTCTGGTTACACTCTGGAGAGTTTGTTGAGATAGATGTACAGTGTGTCTTTGAGGTCTTGGCAATCTTTCAGCCAAATGACATGATAATCTCCCTTTGCTTCTCTCTCTCTAGGTTGTGGAATTCGTGGCAACAACTCTGCAGCGGGCCTGTGCAAGTCTCACTTGCAGCTCGGGGGGTAGTACTGTGGAAGCCCAGACACTGAGTATGGCTATGGGACTGGTGGCTGCCATACTAGGAGGGGCAGTGCAGGTGAGACCGTGGGACACGGTCAGGGGGGATCAGGGCTGGTTTGCTCTTGTGCCCCTGCTCTCATCCCTGTGACAGAGAGAGACCATCGTATGTGTAGCCACAGCGAGGAGTCAGACACGCTTAGGGCACATGATGTGGCCATCCTGCAGCTTTCTTCATTGAGAGAGGCAACAGTGCTGGCTAGAGCCTAATGTGGGAATAGATTACAGCTCACATAGCAGATTCCCACCCAGTACCCAGCCTTTCAAGGCAGTTTGAGAAACAACTGGCTCCACCTGAGAACAGTGAGCCTGATGCAGTACTTCTCCCGTGTCAGGTGCTTTGTACCTTTGGGGCAAGCACTCTCTTTCCATGAGGAAGGGGCAGAATGCAGGAAGTTCTGCTCCTGGATGTGACCTTGGCAGGGTGGGAGGAGAAGAGCACTTCTGGTTAGGGTGAGATGGCTAGAGCTGTCACTGAGCAACGCTATCAAATTCTCCTGCGAGCATCTGAACTGCCAACAAGTCAGCTGTCTTGAGGGAAGGGAGAACCATGTTCCAGGAGCTGCCCTGTCCTCTTGGCCTGGGCATTGTCACAAACTTTATTCCTGCGTGTGATCACAGAGGAGAGAGAGTGTTTCAGGGAAGGATTTGCTCTTTATCAGGGTAAGGTACCTAAGAACTGCCAGTGCCATCAGCTGTCACTTCAAGGATTGTAATAACTTGTGCTTGGAAATCAAATCAAAACTTTATTAGCAAAGCCAACAGGCCACAGCTGTACAAAAGTTAAAAATGAGAATAGGGATAAAAGGAAGAAAAGAACAGACAAAAGGAGGTCCGTCGGGTGAACAGGTCTGTCACTCAGATGGTGGCCCTCAATTTCACAGCTCTCTCGATGTACCTCGCGACCTTCTCTGTTATCTGACTGTTCGTATCAGATAATAGAAAATGCAGTGTAATGTCTGTTGAACGGCCGGGGTTGGAGAGAATGAGTGGAGTAATAATCTCATTCCTTAGGTCTTTGTAAAGAGGGCAAGAAAAAAGGACGTGGGACACTGTTTCCGTGTTACCATCTCCACATGGGCAGAGTCGTTTTTCAAATGGGGTCTTTTGGTAACGACCTTCGAGTACAGCAGAGGGAAGAACATCCCATCTAGCCAATGTAAAGGCACGTCTGTATTTTGGGATGGTTAGTTTAGACAAATATGAGGCTGGAGAGTCAAAATGAGAAGGGGGAAAGTAGGTATACCATGGGCACAGTTTCTTTAAGATAGTCAGGTTGTTTTGTCGTTCGATGTCTTTCAGGCGCTGGCCTATTAGACTCTTTGCTTTGATGAGGCCCATTGATAGTAGGGACTGTGAGTGCAGACCGCATGTAAGGAGTTTTTTATGCACAGTTTTAAACCACTTGCTTTCGTGAGGGTCTTGCATTACTAACGGCAGTAGACCAGGA
Source organism: Podarcis vaucheri (assembly GCF_965113315.1). Lineage (NCBI taxonomy): Eukaryota > Metazoa > Chordata > Lepidosauria > Squamata > Lacertidae > Podarcis > Podarcis vaucheri. The sequence goes on along the minus strand of NC_138765.1, from coordinate 51,861,736 downwards.
GGATTCAGATTAAGACGAAGCCAATAATTAAATGTTCTCTGCCAGGTCCGAGTTTCCACAGATGGAAGGCAGGCCTCGAGTCGCAATGCTGCGTTTGGAACACAGGGGGGGACACCGAGTATTTGCCTTAGAAATTTGGACTGGACAGTTTCAAGACTGGAGCAATGGGTCCCCGTCCAGATTTGCGCCCCGTACAATAACTGCGCCAGAGGTTTTGCTTGATAAACTTCAAGGGCTGCTGGGATGTATCTGCCCCCCTTCGTATAGAAGAAGCGGGACAGCATCTTGATGCTTTGAGCAGCTTTTTCTTTGGCACATTTTTGGTGGACATCCCAGGACCCGGTCGACTGGAAAACGATACCCAGATATTTGAAGGCTTTGACTTGTTCAATTGTCTGGTTATCCATCCTCCAGCTGTACTGTCTGTGTTTCCTTGCAAAAACCATGATTTTGGTTTTCTGATAGTTTATTGCAAGTTGCTCTCTTCTACAGTATGCTGAGAATTCATCTATGAGCCTATTTAAACCTATTCTTGTTCGGGATAGGAGTATCGCATCGTCAGCGTACAAAAGCACTGATATTGCTTTGTCAGCCAGTTTGGGGGCGTGGAAGTCCGGAGATGACAAACAGTTAACCATATCATTGATGTAGATGTTGAATAGAACTGGAGCCAGGATACAGCCTTGCTTGACCCCCTTACTGACAGGAACTGGTCCTATAAGATGGCCATTTAACGAAGTTCTTACATGCAGCACTGTGTCTTTGTATAAACAGCTGATCAGAAATAATAGTCTTTTGTCTATGCTAGAGGTGCTCAATTTGTCCCAGAGTCTTACACGTGGAATTGAATCGAAAGCAGCCTTTAGATCAATAAAGGCTGCATATAACACCCCACGGGATTTTTTGGCATATTTGTCAATTAAATAGGCTAGGGTGAAGCAATGGTCTATGGTGGATCTGCCTTGCCTGAAACCCGCTTGCTCTTCCGCTAGAATAGCTTCAGTTTCCAGCCAGCTAGTTAGCTTGGTATAAAGATGTTTGGCATATAGTTTGCTGAGTATAGGCAGAAGGCTGATTGGTCTATAACTCGCCGGATCTGTCATGGGACCTTTTTTGTAGATTGGGATAATTATTGCCTCAGTCCAACCATCTGGGAGTAAACCCGTTGAGTCGATCCAAGAAAATAAAGACGCCAGCAGGGGGGCCCACCAGCCAATGTTGGACTTCAGAAGTTCGGCAGGGATGTAATCATTCCCTGGGGCCTTGTTGTTCTTTAATTGTACGATTAAGTTCTCAACTTCCTTCGGAGTTACTGCTGGCCAATGAGGTAGGTCCTCCAGTTGAATGCATAGTTTGCAATGTTGGGCTTCCTGGTCATAGAACAAAGATTGAAAATGGCGCAACCACTCCATTGGTTCCACTGTACAGATGGAATTAGTGCGCTCCTGGTCCAGTAGACCAGATATGGTTCGCCAAAAGCAAGTAGTATCTTTCTCGTGCGATGCCTTAACCAACCTGTGCCATGCGGCTCTTTCAGCTTCCAGTTTCTTTCTCCTTAATAATTGTTTATACGACCGTCTCAGATAAATATAAGCATTAAGTAGGAGAGCAGTCCCTGATTTCCTGTATCTCCGGTAGGCTGTTCTCATTTGTCTCCTTGATTGCCTGCACTCCAGGTCAAACCAGCTAGCTCCGTCCTTTGCCCTCTTTGTAGCGGAGCTATGTATCACTGTTGTTAAATGGGGTTTCAATCTTTCCAAGAGTAATTTAAAGCGTTCCATAATCGCAGCTGCTGAATTTCCTGATACAATAGCGGAGCGAATAAGCTTTAACTCCACTGACTGAAGAAGGAGGGTTAGGTTTTCATTCAATATTGGGGACCATTTGAGTCTTTTGGGGGCTGGTATATCCAAATTTACAGAAGGTATATATTGTGGCTCGGCAATAGAATAGTCAAAAGGCCCGCCTGCAAGCTCTAAAATTAGAGGTAGGTGATCACTCAGAGTATTATGGCCCACTTGAAACTTCCTTATAAAGCTGTGAGCAAATCTTGAGATTAAGATATAGTCTATAACACTTCCCCCAGCCTTGGAGAAATGGGTATATTCCCCGGGGCGGTCCCCCTCTATATTGCCGTTTAATATCAGCAGTTCCCTCCGTCTAGCAGCCTGCACTAAGCAGAGACCTGGGAAATTACTTCTACTATCTTTGGACAGACGTGTCGCGCCAATATCCGTCTGTTCTTCAGTGTCCAAAAATTGGTTGAAATGAGTGTGTAGACTGTTGTCATCTGTTCCTATACGAGCGTTGAAATCTCCACACACAATGGTCAGGGCAGACGGGTAAATAGATTCGAGTGGCTCTAAAAACGCCTCTAGCTCAGCCCATGTAGCCTTAACAACGGGTTTTTTTTGGCCTGGGGGGATATAGACATTGACCAGCAAGAGAATAGTTCTCTTGAAGCTAAGTAGGGCGGCTGTTGCTAAAGAGTTGCAGCTGGGTAGGGCTGTTAGGGAGTGCGCTAGCTCCGTGGAAATGAAGCAAGCCAGGCCGCCACTAGATCTGCCGCCCTTTAGAGATGGAGAGGCAGGCAGGTAGTGGCAGTTATACCCATTAAGAAATATAGGGTCATTCTGCCATGTCTCCTGAAAGAAGATGATGTCAAATTGCTTAAGGTAACACAAAAATTGTTGATTATTTTTCTTGGCGTGCCAGCCCGCGATATTCCAGGACAGCACTTTTAGGCCCCGGGCCCTTCGGGGGGCTGGATCTATGTCACCACCATGTCCAGCAATTCTTTGGTGTCTAAAAAAAACACACCCGTTGGTTCTTTTCGAGGCTGGCTGCTTGGAGAGAGTGTAGTGATCCTCTTTTCTTGGTGATTTGGGGCTAGATTTTGGAGTTGGGGGGGAAGCTAATTCATTCGGAGACAATTTAAGATAGCTGTGCCAGGAGCTTTGAGGTTTCACACCTTGCTTTGGTCTTACTTTATTGTACATCACAGGGGGCTCTGATTGTAATTCCACGTCCACACATTTAAAGGTGCCTCCCACTGTCTTCTTATCCACCAGACATTTGGGAGATATAGGCTGCACATAAGGGTCCTTCATTGTCTCACCTTGATCATCCTTTTTTTCTAGTCTGCTTCGAAGTAAATCAAATCTTTTCAGGATCTCAGTTTGAGCTGGAGAATGCAGTGACCAGAATCGCTTTATCAGCGAGAGTTCTTCCTCCCAAACGGAGTCCTCACTGTCCCACGTGGGAGGCTCGACGCCAGTTGGGTGTGAGGCTTCCTTTTTTTCATTTGGTGCTGTTTGGTGGGGATGATCCTGCTGGAACTTATGCTTTCTATTTCGATGGTTTTGGTGGTTGGTTTTTTCCCTTTTGTGAACTTCCACTCCTATGCTCTTGGGCCCTATCAGAGGGGTTGCAGGTGCTCTATTTTCAAATATTCTTAACAGAACTATTCTTTCTTTTTTGAATAGGTTTTTAGCTCTAAAAATGAAACTGGCCAGATTATGATCTAAAAAAGTAATCAGTGCTCGTACCGAGCAATCATCTTGATGTAGATACTCTATAGCGGCTATGTCAGTTGCTTTTACTACCCCCGGTAAAATGCCACTTATAATAGACAAAAAGTGGTCTGTACGGTCCAACCCTGCGTAAAATCTAGGCGGTTTAGGGTAATTAGCAAAGACAAGCTTTTGTGGGATTAGGACTAAACTCCATTCTCTTTTGGGACACAACATCTGTCGAACTTGAGAGGAGTGGTTCCCCTCGATAGTTTGGGTCGCCTGCTCACCTCTGTCTACTGATTCTGTGCTGGCCATGAGAGGACTCTGGGGCGATATGACTGCAGATGGATCAGTTCCTTTGTCCCAGCTCGGTGTTGATTCTTCAGAACTTGATTTAGATTCTTTTATGGGAGTATCTACTTTACGTGTCTCTTTGATGGCACTCGACTTGGATTTGTTTTTTCCACTTGTAGAAAGGGATGGAAGAAGGTTAAAGAGCTTCTGCCAATATTTTTTACAGGTACGGTGAGTTGTCTTAAGCCGCCTTAGGTTTTTCATGTTTTTGCTTTTCTTCCTCTTAGGCTCAGCTTTTTTCCTCCGGGGTTTACTGGGGAGTGGTGGATCCGGGCTGGCTAGGGGATTTGTATTCTGGTCTGAAGCGCTCACATGTTGTTTGAAATTATCCACTAGGGTCAGGAGCAGCCCGTTTGTTATCGCTAGAAATTTTTTAACGTTAAGGAGATCCTTAGAGATCTGGTATATCTGCTCCTGAAGATGATCACCCCACATTTCTGTTCCACAGTCATTGGCTTTCACCCAGTGGGATGAAAGATTACCTCCAAGTTCCAGCGGTGACAAATGAGGATTGGCATCGGATGTGTTGGCTGTGTTAGCCTTTGTAGCATTCTCTGCTATGGCAAGTTCTTGAGCCAGATTTGTTGGATGGTTTGTCCACTTGTTGTTTGTTTGCAAGTCCTTTAACTGTGTTGACCAATCCAGCACTGTAAGTGGCAAAGGCATAGCTACATCTAGGATACTCTCATTCAGAGTTCTCTTGCTCGAGTCTTTTTGGGGAAAGTAGCTGGTAATTTTACTTTGTCTCCTTCGTCGTTCCATCGGCCTCTGTGGTGAATTAGGCAGAATTCCTTGGTCCTTGTAATTTTTCCTGGTGAGGACCATAGTGGGTATATGGGTATATATGGATATATAGTAGGGGGGTGCTTGCTTACCGGCGGCTTATCTTTTGTTCTAAGCTGGAGTAAACAGTAGCAGAGGTGCCGATTTATGGAAGTTTATGGAAGTTGCCTCCTGAACCTCTCCAACCTCTCCAACCTGTTTAGTTCTCCAGCTATTTACATCGGGACTTGTGAGGTATCAATCATTTGAAATGTTAGAAAATATTACTGGTCTTAACTTGTGCTTGAGCTTATTTTTCCCTCCTCCCTCCTCTTCATTTTTCCTCATGTGCCATGTCTTTTTCGATTGTGAACCAGAAGGCAAGGACCATCTCAGAACTTATATTTTTAGGTTGCTCTGAGAACCATTTTGGCTAAAAGGCTGGGAATAAAGGCTGTAAGTGCCAGTTGGCTTCTGTCAGCCTACAAAGAGGCTGTAGGCAGGAGCCCCACCAAAAAAACAGGCTGCTTTGAGCTGACGTTATTCAACTCCATTTGGTTCTTTGATTGGCTAGGGGTAGATGGACGGTACTTTGGTTTCTGACCAGAGTTGAAAACAAGTTGAGCAAGGGGTAGAACCTCAATTTTGTTCATTTATTTTGAAGCATTTTTATCCCAAGCTTTAGAAAAAAACACTCTTCCATAACAGCATACAAATGTCAGTGAATGTAAAAGGCACTACAGAAAAGGAAAAAGGATTGGGAGGGAGGAGGAGGGAAAACAAAACTCAGGTACTAGTTCTTAGTTACAGAGTTCTTACAACCAGCTGCAATGGAAAGAGCCTAAAGATGGCTTGTCTTCTTAGCTGAGCCAGTGGAGCCAGGCCCTGGGTCCCTCTGTCATAGCCTGATGAAATGGTTGTTGCTAGATGACAGTGGAAGTTTTAAAAGTCACTGCCTGGTGGGTCTGGTCCTAGACATAAATTTATTCTTTCCTCTCCCATAGCCTGTGTTTTTACTTGCACCACCTCTTGCTGAAGTCGGATGTGGTTTCCAGAAAACCCTTGAGTGATGAAGATGATCTTATTTACATAATTTTCCTCCACTCTGGTTAACACGCAAGGCAAATTGCAGAAATCTACCTACTATTATAATAATGCCACATTAAAAAGCTGCTTAAAAATAAGTTGTTGGGGAGGGGCAGATGGTTCTTGGTGTGGTAACAATGCTGGGTGCAGCAGTGGGTTGTCCAGATTTCAAGTGGACAGTTTCCAGCATATGTACTGTGAATTCTGCCCATCCCGGCTCGCTCTTCAGCTACTTTGCAATCCACCACCTGAGATGTACCCCAAGGCCCTTAGCACGAGTCCCAGAAAGTGGCTCCTTTCCCACCCCATCCGCTCTTTGCACCTGTAGGCTTGGGGCATGATCTTATCTCCCCTGCCAGATTCTTCATATACGCCCATAACGGTAACCACAGCAAAGGCTTCCTTCCTACAGTTCCTTCCCCTGACACAACCTCCCTTCAGCCCTGGGGAAAGTTCTCAGGAGAAGCCCTGATTCTGTCTGTCTTTGTGGCCGGACTAACATGCTTGATGATCTCTCTGCAGCTGAAACCGGCCGACTTTGCTTCCCTGAAGGGGCTGGTGCCCCTGCTGGAGGATCTCTCCCACATTCATCCAGAGCCTGTCATCCAGGAGCTTGCTGCCGACTTGCGTATCTCCATCTGCACCCATGGAGCTTTTTCCACGGAGACAGTCAGCTCTGCTGCACAAAGTACCCTGGGCAAGAGTGATGCAGGAGTGGCACTCAAACCAAGAGCTCTCGTAAGACAAGGCCTCACCAAAAGGCCCCCTAGAGAGACCTCCAAGCCCGAGGCGGCTCTGCCACAGGACCACATGGAGAGCAGCTCAGGCACAGACCCCATTTCCAATCCGCCAAAAGGGCCTCTGGCTGGGGAATCTGTTGCAGAGCCAGGCTGTGGATCTCAGGACCTGCAAGAACTTCTCTTATCAGTTTATGACCCAGACATTCCAGCACGAGCAGCTGCCTTGCGTAGTCTTTCCCGCTTGATAGAGCAGAGGGACTCAGAAGCCCTGAAGATTCAAGAGAAGCTGCTGAAGGTAGACACTCAGAGTACACTGTGTCAACCCTCTGAGAATACCCACGAGGCTGCAGTGTGCGCGCGCCTTCATTGCTTTCATACTCCCTTTAGTGATGGCCTGTCTAACTAAGGGTGTTTCTGCATGGAAGAACTCACTTTGAAACCCTGGCATAGGCAAGGCTATTGCTGGTGGTTTAAGTAAACCTGACCTTTGCCAATCTGCTGCGTGCCAGATGTTTTGGACTACAGTTCCCATCAGCCCTAGCAAGCTCAGCTGTTCTGGCTGGGTCTGATGGGAGTTGTGGTCCAAATCTAGAGGGCACTGGGTTGGCAAAAGCTATTGTAACCACTTGTAGATACCTGCAGGCCTTTTTTCGCAGGGGGAGGGTAATGTGGAAGTTAGATTTTTAAGTCACTAGCATTTGCAACAGATAGTAATCTTCAATGCCCTGAAAAGTAAGGGAGACCCTTCTCCTTTTTGGTGGGGTGTGACCCTCTCTTTTCTTCCTTTGGTACATCATGCCAGGGGTACTTCTAGTTTGAGTTAACACAGGCTGGTATGGCTGGGCATCATCCACATGCTGGCTGAGACACCACTCTGGTTGAGGAAGCCAGTTCTAACCATGGGTATCTGACCCTTCCCTCTGTCAAAACAGTCAAATCCATGATGGGTTCCAAAAACCTCCAGGATTCCTTCTTCCCTGCCTAGATGTCAACTGCCAGTTAAGCTGACATAGGAAGCCACCTTATACAAGGCAGACCCTTGGTCCATCTCACAGTTTTAGGCTGGAGTCTCTCCCAGCAATACTTGGAGATGCCACTGGGGATTCAACCTGGGGACACCTTCTGCAAAGCAGATGCTATGCCACTGACTCTTTTCAGTTAGCAAAAACTCTGGATTTTTTGGTTTGTGTGTGACATGAGGGATGTAGGAGATACTGTCTTCTGTTGGGAAGGCATCAGCACTGAGGCTGTGAAAACTATCCTACTTGAATGCAAGTTGGGTGATTCTTGGACTTTATCCTTCCAGGTTTTTTTGGAAAATTTGGAGCATGAGGATTCCTTTGTTTATCTTTCTGCTATCCAAGGTAAGCAGGCAGAATCTGGCTGTTTGTGTTCTGCTGAGAATGAAAATAGAAGCTTTTTGCTGTCTAGCCAGACTAATTATGTAGCGGCCAACACCAAGCTCCTTGTCTGTGGAAAGTTCTGCAGCTTGGACATGAATTAAAAAAAATGGCAGATCGCCTGGCTGGATCAAGCCAAAAGCCCCTCTAGTTTAGGGGCACTAAGATTTCCCACCCTCACTCCTAGGAATGGGAGGTGTTTGAGAGGTTGCTTCTGACCAGCTTCCACTTTTGATTTTTGTGTGTTGAGATGTGGAGTTTCACAACACTACTCAATTTACTGGAAGAAGAGGAGTGAGGGGCAGCCATTAATAAAATCAAGAAGCCCCACAACCTGATTCCCTCCAGTTTTAGCCCCGTCCACTGGGTTACGTTTTTAAAAATCAGCTAAAGTTGCTGACATAAAAGAAAAGTGTGTATCCTCACACCCCAGACTCTCTAGTAATTCAAATGCTGCTTCACGGCTCAGTGGCTCTGCTGAGCAAATGCTGTTTTCCTTATCCCAGGTGAAGGAGGCATTTGTTCTCCAGAAGTGGCTGGGAGACAGTTAAGTGTTTCTCTGGAAAGGTACTAAGCATGACGATGCTGGGCATGTGAGCACAGTAGAGCATCAGCTGACAGCAGGTACATAGTCTTATGCTGAGTCAGTCCATTGGGTCACCTAGCCAAGGATTGCCTCTACAGTGACTGGCAGCAGCCCTCCAGGGGTTCAGGCAGGGACAGTGGCGTAGCGTGGGGGGTGCCAGGGGTGCCGGCCGCACCGGGCGCAACATCTGGGGGGGCGCGCTCACTGCCTCCGGAGTCGCCGAAGAGCCTCGGGCGCAGGCTGTAGCGGAGCCGCATGTCTCGCGGAACCGACGAGCTGTGCACGCGTCCGGGCTGAAGGCGCCCGACAGGCAGCGGCTCTCAGCACTCGCCGCGGAGGACACGCCAGGCAGCCCCTCCTCACAGCCCCGCCTCCGCCGGTGCTGCTGCAGCTGCTGGGCCGTTGCATTTTCTTCGCCTCTCTGCCCCCCTCCTCCGGGCAAGCAGCGTCGTTTGGGCGGCAGCGCCAGCGGCAACTCGCAGGTTAGGGGTTAGGGGGGGCGCAAATTACTTGCGTTGCCCCAGGTGCTGACAACTCACGCTACGCCGCTGGGCAGGGAGTTGTTCCTTTCCAGCCCCACCTGGGAATGTGGGGATTGAACCTGGAACCTTGCAGATGCAAAGCAAGTGCCCTACCACAGAGCCACAGCTCTTCCCTGAATTATTCTTGGTCATCTGAAAACTAGAATTGGCCTGGTCTCATTGCCAGTTATACTGGTCTGTGCAATTTGCTTGGACATCGTCCTTCCAAGCAACTCTCACTTCCTCTCCTGTCCATTGGCAGCATCTCTGATCTCCTCCTTTTGGGAGAAGCTACCACTAATTCCTTGAACAAAGCAATCTCTCACTGGCTTCCTTCTGAAGAATAGCAAGGTGATCTGGTATAAGCCAGGCAGATATGCTATGCAAATATTGAGCTGGCAGCCAGTGTCCCTGGCTGTCTTCTTAGGAAACGAGCACTGTGGCATCCTGTGTTCAACAGAATTGTGTTCCCTTTGTACAGTGTGTCCTGGAGGAGTCGTTCCAAGGTAGCCCCCATACTTGTGTGTTGGCAGTGGTAGCAGGGCGCTGGATGAATGCTATGTATGTCTCCGGGTCCATAATTATATTGGAGGGGAATTTCCAGCCGGTGGCAGAGGACAGATGGACTCCAGGAGACATAGGTGTAAAAACCCAAACAAAAACGAAAGCTTTATTACTAAGCAAATAAACACAAACTCTGGTGGATGTTATTCCTGCAGGCAAGCAACAAAACTCAGCTTTTTCCTTTATAGCAACGGTCACCTGCAGCCAATTAATCCCAGAAACATCTTAAAGGTATACACACATGTTTCTGTGCCGAACGTCCTCTAACACCCCCTCTCGTTCAAACAGAAACAGAAACAAATAGTATTTTAAACAGAACAGAACATATTTACATATCACACACAGCAACTCCCAACTTTGCTACCAGTCGTGTATGTTTTTCAAAGGTTAACGCTTTTGTGAATACATCCGCCACATTTTGTGCACTTTCACAATACTTCAGCATTATCTGGTTCTGTTTTACATTTTCAGCTACATTTTGATATTTAATTTCCAAATGCTTTGATTTGTTTCTAAACTGGTCAGATCCAGACAAGGTTATTACGGCTTGATTATCTTCCATAACTTGAATAGGATAATTACACTGTACGTTTATATCCTTGAGGATCTGAACATAAAATTTAACTTCATTACATAATTCCGACAATGCACACTATTCGGCCTCAGTTGATGATGTGGCCACTATACTTTGTTTTTTGGATTTCCAACCTATTAAAGAATCTCCAAATTGAAAAACCATTCCAGAAATTTATTTTTTATCAGGCAGGTTGGCCCAATCGCTGTCAACGTAACACTGCAATTTTGTAGAACCTGAAGATGGTAATCTTAAACAATAATCAAGTGTTTGCTTTAGATACCGAAAAATGCGTTTTAAACCTTTCCAGGCATTTTCTGTAGGACAGCTTACTAGTCTGCTTAGTATTCCAACTGCATGACTCAAATCTGGTCTGCTCCACAATGAAATGTATAATAAACTTCCAATTATTGAATGGTACATTTCAGGATTTACAGGTTCTGTGCATTCTCCTTCATTTTTGAAAAAACCTATTTCCATTGGGGTTTTTACTCCCTTGCAGTTTTGCATATTGTTTCTTTCAAGTAACTCCATTATTTTGTCTTTTTGACTCAACCAAAAACTTCCATCGTTTGTTCTTTGAATTTCTAAACCGAGATAATTTTTTACTGGCCCCAAATCTCTTACTTTAAATACCTTTTTTAGTTGTTCTGCAAATTTTTCCACTTGCTTGTCACCTTTTGTAGAGTGAAGCAAATCATCAACATAACACAAACACAATTCTTGTTTATCACCCTTTCCTTTAGTGTACAAGCAGTTATCAGCTAAGCTTCTTTTAAAACCAAGATTTTTTAAAGCATTATCAAGACACTCGTTCCAATTTCTAGCTGACTGTTTGAGCCCATAAATTGCTTTGTTCAGTCTATATACAGAATTCTGTTCTCCTGCCTCAAAACTTGGCGCTTGATTCATAAAAATCTCTTCTTGCAGATTTGCGTTAAGATAAGCTGTTTCAATATCAAAATGGTTTACCTTAAACCCACGTTGTGCTGCAAGAGCTAGCAATAAACGTACACTTTCACTCCTTGCAGTAGGAGAAAAAGTTTCATCAAAGCTTTCACCTTTTCTTTGAGTAAAGCCTTGTGCTACCAGTCTGGCTTTGTACTTAACATCACCATCTGCCAAGTGTTTTATTTTATACACCCATCTACAGCCCACTGCCTTTTTTCCTTCTGGCAATGGCTCAATGGTAAAGACATTGTGTTCTGCTAAAGATTTCATTTCTGCTTTCATTGCATTTTTCCACCTTACTATTTCCTGGTGTGGTAACTTTAAAACTTCCTCATAATCACGAGGTTCCTTTTTCACATCAACAGTTTTAACTTTTTGTATAATAAACCTTTCTGGAGGTACCCCCTTCTTGCTTCTTTGTGACCTTCTAACTTGAACACTTTCCCCCTCTGAACTACCTTCCCCTTCTGATTCATCCTGCTCAGGAGAAATTGGTTCAGCTTTAGGAGATTGTGTACTGGGATCCTCATCCCCTGAATCCTCATCACTGTCACTTTCAGAACTTTCTTTAATTTGTGGCTTTTCTTCCTCAGATTTCACAAATTTATCTGTATCATCAGAAGATAACACAACTTCTGAATTTCCATGTAAACGAACCCAACCATCTTGCTCACAAAACTCTGCATGTCTTGATATTACAACTCTGCCACGCCCTAGTGCAAAACGATACCCCTTTGACCAAGTTTGGTAGCCAACAAACCTAAGTTTCTTTGCCTTGGGCTCTCCTTTCCTTCTCTGTCCTTTTGGGATGTGGACCCAAGCCCAGCAACCAAAAGTTTTAACATGGTCCAAAAAGGGTTTTTTTCCATAAAGCAAAAAATGAGGGGTGTTGTTAATGGTAGAATGAAACAGTCTGTTCTGTATGTAGTTAGCACACAGAATTCCTTCCCCCCAATACTTCCTGGATAGGCCAGAATCACATAGCATTGAATCTAGCATTGTTTGTAAAGATCTTATCTTGCGTTCTGCAACTGAATTTTCTTCAGGCGAAAAAGGACACGATTTACGGTGACTAATACCACGCTTTTTCAACCAAACTTGGAGGGCTTCAGACATGAACTCGCCTCCACGGTCACTTTGCAACTGGGTAATTTTGTAGGGAAACTGCCTTTCTATATAGTTGACCCAATTCTTAATCAGTTGACCAGTTTCGCTTTTATATTTTAACAGATATACCCAAGTATATCGACTATAATCATCCACAAGAATCAAAAAAAACTTTGCTCCTCCTTCAGACTCTGCAAATGGCCCACAAAGGTCTGAATGTACTAAAGCAAATGGCCTCTTGCTTATTCTAGTACTTTCAGGATAAGACCCTCGCTTACTTTTAGACTCCTTGCAGGTATTGCAGTCTAGAAAAACTGAACATTTTTTCATTTTAATTCCCTTGCTTAATTCTGGCATTTTCGCAATACTGCGGAAATTGGCATGCCCCAAACGACGATGCCACAGATGCTGACACTCATCATGCAAGGCTCTATTATAGGCTTTAACATATGCCCCAGACTCACTTACTAGCTGGTCTTTCAAAACAAACAAACCATTTTGTAGCGACGCTGTAACCACTTTTCCAGCTTTCTCTATTCTACAGCCTGAACCAGAAAAGGTTACTTTAAATCCCTGCTTAACAAGACTTGTAACTGAAAGCAAATTATTTTCTAAACTTGGTACACATAAAACATTGGTAAACTTGGTACTTAAACAGTTGATATTCACACTACCCTTTCCAGCTGACTCATGCACTGTTCCATCAGCTAGTACTACATTTACAGATTTACAAGGCTGCTTCTGCTTTTCTACAAGGGTTTGTGCAGACTTGACAAAAATGTTTGTCGCTGCTGAGTCTAAAATCCAGTCTTGTCCAACGTCGTGACTGGTGCCTCGAACTGCTGCAGAAACATACTGGATTCGATTGTTCCTGTCTCCTCGCTTCCCAGCAAACGCAGGCCGCCTTTGTCTTGTATTTTCTCCCACAGACACAGTGCACTGTCGTACTAAATGCTTAGTTGACCCACAATGATAGCATCTTCTAACTGTGAACGCTGCTTCCTCTCTGCGGTCTACAACCTCTTTAGGATGCCGCTCCTCATCAGTTGCATATCTTTTACTGGACTGCCTCCCATTTCTGGAGTTACGGTGAGGGGTTGTGGCCTTCCTCTCATGGCGTCTTTCCTCCTCATCAAGCAAACGGCCAGTTAAGAAATGCATTGTTAATTGGCTTTCTGGGATTGCTTCCAGAGTCATCACTAAATTGTCCCATGACTCAGGAAGTGAAGACAGCACAATATAAACTTTTCTCTGTTCAGAAAAATGTTCCCCAAGTTCATTTAACTGTGAAAACAAATCACGCATTCTTTGAAGGTGTGTTGAAACACATTCACCCTCACTTAGTCTGGCTCGGTACAGAGCTCTCATTAGAGTAATTTTGCTGCCAGCAGTGTCTCTAATATGTATCGCTCTCAGTGCTTGCCAAATCTCACTTGCTGTTTCAAGGTCTCGCACATGAGATAACTGAGACTTCTCTAAACTCAAAATTAAATTGGCATAGGCTTTGTCCTCCAGCCTTTGGTCTGCTTCATCTACTTCTTCATCCTCCTCTTTTACAGGAGGGTTAACAACAACAGTCCAACATTGTTCTTTCTTTAAAAACGCCTGCATCTGTAAACTCCATGACATATAATTGGACTCTCCCAGTTTCTCTACTGGAAAATAGGAAGCTCCCCCTTGAGTTCCAGCTCCAAGTCCAGCCATGGCACCACCCAGCTTTCAGCTTTCAGCTTTCCACTCAGTTCTTACTCACACGTGGCTTGAAGAAAAACGTTCGGCTCCTGGTCCCAAACAGACACTCCCTGCCGATGCCTTCACACAGCCAGCTGCTTGAGAAAACGCTGAGTTGCTTCCAGTCTCTGGGTTCTTTTCACGCTCTGTCTCTGCCCACTCAGGACTGGGGACTGGGCCCATAACCTATTGGAGGGGAATTTCCAGCCGGTGGCAGAGGACAGATGGACTCCAGGAGACATAGGTGTAAAAACCCAAACAAAAACGAAAGCTTTATTACTAAGCAAATAAACACAAACTCTGGTGGATGTTATTCCTGCAGGCAAGCAACAAAACTCAGCTTTTTCCTTTATAGCAACGGTCACCTGCAGCCAATTAATCCCAGAAACTTCTTAAAGGTATACACACATGTTTCTGTGCCGAACGTCCTCTAACAAATTAATCAGCTGCTGTGTACAGATAGTGCAGAAGGAAAGAGGAACATTCTAGGCTGAACTCAAGATTGCCACACAGGGAGGTCTGAGATGCTGTGGTTTCTTGGAGCAAAAGGAGTCCACCTTTTTGCCTTGGTACAGTCAAACTTCAGTGGCTCTTCACCAGTTGCCCTGTTAAGGCAGATGGCAACCAGAGAGAGAACATCACCCCAATTTGGCCATTCTGCTGGTCTGAGCCAGGGGCAGTGCAGGGAAGGAGCACACTTGCACCATACCTCCAGTCCTGGTGTAGCCGTGTAATCCTGATGGCTGTGTTTTAACCTCCAGTGTTGAAGGCATTCTGCTTCTGAATACCAGTTGCGGGGAATCACAAGCAGGGAGAGTTGTTGCAGTCAGACTTGCTTACTTGCGGATTTCATCAAAAGCATCTAGTTCAGTGTTTCCCAACCTTTTTTGGGCAAAGACACACTTGTTTCATGAAAAAAATCTTGAGGCACACCACCATTACAGCCCCGTGACATCAGCGCGCAGCGTCACGCCGGGAGGGACATGAATTGCTAGCAAATTACATAATCACCTCCTTGAGGGCTGGCTCATCTTCTCCGAAGGCAGAACCCCATTAATTAACAGCACAGACTCACACCATAGCCAAGATGAGGGGGGAAAACCTCAGTCATGCACAGTCATGCACATGTGGGGGCTAAATGAGGACGAAGACTGGGCAGAGAGCAGGGTTCAAATCACCCCACCTGGCCAGGACAATCCCTGGGTGCTCCCTTGGGCCACTCACCTGACCCACCTCGCAGGGCTGTTGTTGCGAGGATAACACGGGGAGAACCACGCGCGCCCCCGGGAGCTCCTTGGAGGAGAAAGCGGGCGATGAATGCAATGCACGAAATATATGAGAGGCGACCAGGTTTTGCAGGTGAGGGGCCCCCGCCAGCCTCCGCTTCCAACACCCGGCGCAACGACACCGAAGTTTCCCCCCGGGCTCAGCTCGGGGAGCAGCGCTGCTCCCCCCCGGCTCCCCTTCGCCCTCCCGGCTCTCTCTGCTGCCCACTGGGGACCCCCCTCACCTGCCAAGTCCGGAGCGCCGGTGGAAGTTGCATGCATTCATGCAGGGCGCCGCGTTGCCATTGCATTGCACTGCACTCCATGCAACGCCTGCACGCATGCATTGCCTTGCACGCCCGCCAAGGGGTCTCCCCGCGGTCCGATGCGTCCCCTCCGGCGCGGATGCAGCATTGCAAAAATAAACACCCCCCCGACGCAGCCCTACCTGGGGGGCAGCCTCCGCCGCCGCCGCTCCGCCTCCGCGGAGATCCCCGGGCTCCATCCTGCCGCCCAATCTCCACGGGGGCGCAGGCAGCCTGCGTGGGGTCTGCGCGGAAGAGCCCCTGCCCGCCCGGCCGCCGCTGCTGCGCTCATTCCATGGCCGGGAGAAGAGCGCTTCAAACAAAACGCCCACCCCGCCAGGCCACGCTGGGAAACGCAGTCCGCGCACCCCGCGCGGGCGCGGAGCCCAAGGGCGAGGGGACTACGGATCCCGGCAGCCCCTGCGCCGGGGACGGAGGGGGAGAGGCCGGGTGCAGGGATGGAGGGACGGGTGGGCGAGCGTGTGAGTGAGTGGCAGCCGCCAAGCCTTGGCCGAGAGCCAGGAAGGGCCTCCCCGGAGGAGGAGGAGGAGGGAGGCGCAGAGCGGGAGGGAGGGAACCCCAGGGGTCATCTAGTGACGGCGCCCCAATCGAAAATTTGACTTTTAAAAAAAAAATCTTTCGAATTTTTTAATTTTTCCCGCGGCACACCAGGCAACGTCTCGCGGCACACTAGTGTGCCGCGGAACAGTGGTTGGGAAACACTGATCTAGTTGGCTGCTATGAGAACAGGATACCTGACTATATAGGCCTTTAACCTGATCCAAGAGCCAACTCCTCTTGCAGTCTAGCATAACAGCGGTATGGGATTCTTCTTCCCATGTATTTATGTGTTGTGGGTTTTTTATCTTCTTTTTGAAAACTGTCCTGGAAGCTTCACTGCAGAGTAGCATATATTTTGAGCTAAATGGAGGCTGAAAGAGGCCTCCCACCTCTTTTTCATAGAGACAGAGGCGAGGAAAGTGGGACAGTAATAGTATCCACCACCAGCTTTCTGGGCCGATGGATTTTTTCACTGTTTCTTCTCGGGATTCCTTGGCACCCTCAAAGTGTAAGGAGGCATTTGGGTGCGAGCCAGCTCCCTTTCCTCATTGTGCAGTGCAATTCATAATAATTCAGATTTTTAGCCCAGTAACATCCTAAGGGCTCAGGATGAGTAACAAACACTTATTTAAAGTATTGTGGGGTTGGGCAGGAAGACCCATAAATAAGGTGTTGAATGGATAAAAAAATCTCCCAGTTGCTTCAGGAGGAGGAAGTCTTCAACCCTTTCAAAGTTCATGCTGCACCTTTTCTGTGCAGTTTGTATAGGGCAGTGTTTCCCAACCGGTGTTCCGCGGCACACTAGTGTGCCGCGAGACGTTGCCTGGTGTGCCGTGGGAGGGAGGCGGGCGAGTCGGGCGGCGAGAAGCGGGGCGGCGGCGGCGAGGAGAGGCCGCCCAGCGCGGGGCTCTCGCCGTCTGCCTGCCTGGCTGCCTGCGTGGCGCTGACGTCACGGGGCTGTAACGTGCCCCACATAGGCACACGCGGGGCGGCGAGCGAGCTCCCTCCCACATCCCATCGCCGCTCGCTTCGGCCGGCCTACTGGGCTGTCGCAGGTGGAAGGCCTGCGCATGCGCGAGGTTTTCGCGCCTTCGGGATTCCCTTCACGCCTTCCTCCTCCCGGGTCCTTGAGAGTGCAGGAAGCGGCAGCGCGAGACCGGCGTTGAGCCTGGTAGGTATTGCGCTTGCCAAGGCAGTCATTTGGGAAATGAAAACTTGCAAAGCAAGCAACCAGTTCAATCTGAAGTACGTGTATGCTTAATATCCTGTATCTGAAACCTGTTCTGCCCCCTCCCCCACACTTGGTGCCATTTTCATCTACACATGCAGCAGAGTAAGTTGACCCAGAATAGTACCAATTCAGATGGCAGATGGGAGAATGACAGTGCTGAATGCTTTCCCATGTAGAACAGTCCCTGCAAATAAAAACCTAGCATATTTGGAAGAGGGATGCTAGCCTAACCATTACCTTCTATGCTGTTACTATTTTTTTAATTTTTTTTACATAAGTAAAAAGTGACCTTTCCCCATCTGGCATGGTGGTGTGCCTCGAGATTTTTTTCATGAAACAAGTGTGCCTTTGCCCAAAAAAGGTTGGGAAACACTGGTATAGGGCACCTGGGAAGTCCCAGCAGGAAGCCCCTGGCTCAGACTCCTGTCAGGTAGAAGAAGCTGGGAGAGAGGGAATAAAGAGGACCTGCTCTTCTGGCTGCAACACCCAAAGAGCTGAAGGGGAAACCTCCTCGGCCTGCCTTTTCCTTCCTGTACTTGTGTTGGCTTGAGCGTGTGAAGGGCTCATGTGTGCCCTGCAGGCGAAAGACATCTTGCCACTCCCACCAGTGACATGGAAAGCATTGATCCTTGCACGTTTAGCAACTTTGCGATGGCTTTGATGAACCCTCCCACTTTGCCAGGGGGGCTGAGTCAGAAGCAAAGTGCTAAGCTCAGCTTTGAGAGTCATGTCGGCATTGCCCCAAAAGGGCTGGGATGATGTAGGGGAGAGGCTAAGATGTGGGGCAGCTTTCACATCTTACCCGCTGCCCTTTCCCCTAGAGAGCCATCTGGCTGCCAACACACATGCACCCCATTCCAGAACACACATCTCCCTACCATTTCCAGCTAGACAAGCACCTGAAAATAAGCAGGGCAGGAGAGACTTCAGTCTTGGCCAGGTAGCCTCTGCCACTGACTCACTGCTTGGCATCCCCAAAGATGCTCCAGGCCCCACAGTCTTCCCTCCCGCACCCCCCCCACACACATAAAAGTATTGCTGTCTCATTGCAGATTTACTAGTCCATTGCTTTACAAGCCGGAAATGAGTAACATGATTGTTCTCAAAAGCAAAGTCGGGGGGAAGCACAGAACCAGGATATTGGCAGGTTTCAGCCAGTCTGAGCCACAGGAAGAAATTGTAATTGTACCTTGGATGTGGCCCTTGAACCTGCTGTTGACAATGTGTGGTTCGCATGTATTCAGTATTGGATATTTTGCGATGGACCCACAGTTAAAAAATAAACTTGGAAGCGGAATTTTGCTTTACGCTGCTTTGAGCCCCTAGAGCTTTAAAGTGTCCAGAGCACTGTTTACTGCACCCAGAGTGGGGGACAGAGTCCTCTGTGATTCTCAAGACTCCCTGGCGGATGGTATCACAGAGAAAGCACACACACCCTCCCCACCGCCGCACCTTACCTGCTGCAGAAGGAAGCAAGCCTAAACAACTGAGAAAGGGGGCAGGATCATTGCACTTCCAGCATAACCTTTTTTGGCACAAGGGCCACATTCACCCTTGGCCACACTCTCTGAGGGCCAGAGGTGGGTGTAGCCACCCTGCACACTCTCATGTACACACAGCCTTCCCTGCCCCATCTGTAGTGACTGGAGTGTTGGACTAAGCTGGGAGACCAGGGTTCAGATCCCCATGCAGCCCTGAGACACTTGCTGGGTAACCTTGCGTCAGTCGGTCTCTCAGCCTAACCTAGTTTACAGGGTTGTTGTGAGGGTAACATGGGGAGGGGGAGAACCATGTATGCCACCCCGAGATCCTTTGGTGCACTGTAAATGTTAAACAAATACTGTACATAAATTAGGGTTGCCATATTTCAAAAAGTAAAAACCAGGACACCCTGAAAGTTGTTGAGTTCTAAAAAGGCCCCAAAATGCAATTGTTCAATTGACTTGCCTAGGATCCAGGACAAACCGCCACCTTACAGCCCTACATAAATGAAAATCTTTCTGGATCAGCAGAAGGGGGCTTATTGCCCCCTCTGTTAATGTCGTGGTGACCAAGGAGGGGGCAATTTGCATCTGTTCCTGAGCACAGAGTATTGCCTGTTCCAGCACTGTGTCTGCTTCACTTCCCCACACTTTTGACCCCACTGCCAAAGTTGGTGGGGTTTTGGCTGGGGACTGAAAAAATTGCTTGAAGCTTGAGGGTGGGCAGATCAGGCCTCAGAGCTGGAAGTTGGCCACCTGTGCCCTAGAGCCATAGGCAGCTCCAGATGAGCCAGTTTAGGGGCTACCTCAGATGGCCTCATTGGAGCCTTTTTCCTCTCCATGGTTCTGTTCCTGGAGGAGGAGGATGTTTCTCATCTTCTTCAAGCCAACTCTTTAAAGAGGAATTCTGCTCCCCTCTGCCCTAGAGCTCCCTGTTCCATTTTTTTCATGTGGGTTTTCCCACACAGCTTTTTATTGTCAGTTTGGGCCTTGGGCTTGGGCAACTTGGCGGTTGGAGCCCTGTTCCCGGGGAGGCCTTGGGCAAGCTGTGGCGTGTGCCAGCCTCAGCTCTTAAGGTGGAAATAACCCCATGTGTGTTGTGAAGTGCTGCCTCCTATGCCAGCCTTCTGCAACAAGCTCCCATCTATGGCCTTTCCGTTTGCACTTTCAGAGAGAAGCTTTAAACTTTGGCTTGGTCCAGGAGGCCTGGACTAAGGGGAAACATAATTTTTCCTTTCCAAATTAGTCCAGGTAAATGTTAGGAACAGTTATTATATCATATTTGATTCTTCAGGCTGTGAACTCTCATTTATTTATTTATTTATTTATTGCATTTATAACCCACATTTTCACCAAGGAGCTCTATGTGGTGTACATGGCTCTCCTCAGTTAATCCACACAACCACCCTATGAGGTAGGTTAGGCTTAGAGGCAGGCCACCAAGCATGGGGATAGGAAGCCTTGGATCTCTGTCAAGCACAGCAACAGGTGCTTGAGTTCCCAAATGGAGCCTAGTCATCCCACTCTGCCACCAGCTGACAATGCCCTTAGCAGATGTAACAATCCCATAATACCTATTTTCCCAACAACCTGCTTCTTCTAATCCCCAGGGCATTTTCCTCCCTCCTCCTCCATTTCTTCTTCCTGTGCCCAGAGGCATGTCTGATCTGGAATTTGAGATCAAAGGGATGTGAAAGACAGCTGCATCCGCATAATCTCAAAGGGTTGAGGTCGTAACCTGGGCCTTCAAGGCCAAATCAAGCAGCTATTGAATTAAAGGTGTTGGGCATGGCCCAGTAGGACCTGGGCTGTTTTCACAGCTCTGATGGTTCTGTGGTGGAACTTGCAATTACATGAAGTGTGCTTCCTCCCCACTGTTTACTCTGGCTTGACTGTAGAATGCTGCCATGACTTCTTGGAGCAAGGCTGTAGGACACACAAAACTTCTAGGAGCACACTCAGAAGGGAGACCTTGATTCTAGTTCTCTTCAGTGAGCGAGAGTTGGGCTTGATTCCCTGGAGCTGCCCTTGCCTCTTCCAGGGGCAGTGACTCACATGACATGAACCTTTGTAAGTAGCACCTTTCTGCCATTGTGATTTGTGGATGACATCTGATGAAGCCAGTCTTTGCTGGCTCATCTCTGAGGACATCTAGAGCTTTGCCACCTTGTTGCTGCACATGAATGCAGCTACCCCTTTGGGAATGTGGTCTTTTTGGCACAGCCACCATCAGGACAGAGTTGAAGCTGGTTAAGTTGGCACCTTTTGTTGCTGCCTATGACAACCTGGTGCCCTACATATATTTTGGATTACAACTCTCATCAGCTTCAGCCAGGGAAGGCACCAGCTTAGCAAAGGCGTGTGGTGCTTTGCCAAGCCAGGGGTTTCTAGTTTCCTGTAGGTCTATTCTGCTTCAGAGGCAATTCTTTCCCACGTGTTGGGAATTCCTTTTTGAGGCATGTTCTGGTTTGTTTTGCCTTGCAAGAGAGCTGTATTAAGCTGGCAAAGCTCCCACACTGCCAACAGGGCTGAAGAATTGAGGGTTTTTCAGTTGTTTCTGGACTATAGCTCCCATCCCTGCTAATCATGCTGGCTGGGACTGATGGGAGATCAACAACATCTAGGGAATCCCTACTCCCAGGATAAGCAATGTGGCAATAAGGCTATTATAAACACCCTTTGGACAAGGGCAAAAAATAAAATCTGAATAATTAGCCAGGTGGGCAATAAAAGATCACTTAAAACTATTCTACCTTTATTAGGCACATTGTTCAATCCTTCCAAGTCCTCTGTGTGAATCTGATTTTCAGTCTCTCCTCCTTTCTTTTGAGGGCGTTCTTCCTCTGCTATCCCCTCTGGATTTAGAATTGGAGAGCTGGGAAAGGGCTCAAAAAGCCATCAGTTCAAAGTATCCCCACTAGCATCTTGGACATCGGTCCACACAGTTGCCAATGCCTCTGCCTTCTATGTCACTCCCTGGTGCTTCTCTTTCTCCTGATCTTCAGGTGTTGTGCTGCTGTCAGATGCATTCCCAGAGCGAGTCCTGCCCTACCTGCTGGCCCAATATGGGAGCGCTCATCCAGGCACACAGGAAGCACAGACGGTCGAGACCAGGATGAAAGTGGGAGAGGCCCTGATGCGCATCACACGGGCACTAGGTGAGTTTGCAGCTCCCACTGGGAATTTTGTGCCAGAGCTGCTCCAGCAGCGTGTGGAGCACCAGAACATGTGGCTCCCTGAGGAGGCCTACGCTGGCTTTATAATCACACTTGTCCAGGAAGTTGAGTAATGCTCATTTACTAGTATAAAACCCACAACTGGTTGTACTAAGTGCAGAGTGCCAAACAGCATTGATGTTCCTTGGCAGCTTGGTACCCAGCCTTCACAATCTACAGATGCCTCTAGCTTTGCTGTTCAGTGTGTGGGCACAACACCCCACCTGGACAGAGCCGTGCTAGAGGAGATCCCTGCTCCTTCTTCCACAGTAGCATCTTTGCCTTCAGGTGCCTAAGCACCAAACTGACAGCAGGGGAAGTTACTGTTTGGACCCACCCAGGTCAACCTCCCCTGGTTTTGGAGTCATGTCCTCTGGCACAGATTGGAGTAACACTGCATGCCCTGCCCTTACAAAGGAAAATTAGGCATGTCTAAGGGAATGAGTCACCTCCTTTTGCTAGGCCTCAAGTTGTATTAGAATCTGTGCATGCTATTTAACAGCACTATTAATTTTCTCCTTGCTTCATTTCCCCATAAATGGAAGTTCAGGAATTGCCCACCGGTTTCCTGCATGTTACAAGGCACCATTATAAAACTTGGCTGCATTGCCTGCTGTTTCCCTAAGACTGGAGCCCTGTGACTTGTCTGGGCATGACAGTGGCTGAGTTCTCTGGAACTTAGGCCTTTCTTTAAAGGTTTTTGTTTGTTAAAGTGATTGCTTCTTGGTGGCATCCAAGCTCCTCTACACAACTGGGGTCTAGGGGGACAGGTGGCAGCTTAGCAGGGTGCATGAGCAAGTCTTGATGGTGCCACCACAGCCATCTCAAGTCTTTTGTCCACTGCTGTTGCCAGCGAACAGATTGCTCCCTGCACTCTGTGCTGCAAATCCTGCTTGGCCAATTTAGCCTTATTGTGCTTTATATATGTTGAGCCTAACTCATTAAATTACCATCTGGCCCAGATGTTTCTCCATCTGTGCATCCCACCTGTTTGTCTGAAGCAGAAAATGGCTAAAAGACTGGCTTTTAAATCTTTTAGTTTGATAAAAGAGAGGGGGGATTACAGGGTTTCCTCCTTGGTTTGGCTTCTGTGGCAGCTAAATAAATATTTTCTCAAACAGATGTTCAGTGTGTGAGGACCTCTTCTGGTTTTCACGCTTTTTGCGTTGAGGGAACTGGCCTATTTGACATCAGCTGGTCTGCTTGAGAAGCCCTGCATGATGTAAAGGATCCTGGGACATGTGCACACTCAGGCACCAGGGCCATGCTGTTGACCATTATGTACTGAGCAGGTGACCTAGAACACTCCTGACACTTCCATCTGATCATGCATTGCAAGAAAGGGGTGGTTGTGGTGGTGAGGAAGCCTCTCTGCCATTAATACTGATCTTCTGATAAGCTTCCAAAGTACAACATGCACCCCCGGATTGAAAACTCCTGTTTGTGGGCTAAGCTGCATCTACCTTGACTGCCCTTTCACTCAGACCAAATCGGAATATTGTGTGCTTCTTCTGAGTGACTGGTTGCCCACTCCAAGCATAAATCATATTCTAAGAGACTTTAGCATTTCTGGGCAAAGAATGGGGCCTCTGAAGAGACAAGGCTCCAGGCTGTGAAATTTGGCAATTAACCACCTGGTTATAGGCCTTGTTCCAACATAACTGTTGGCATTCAGCACAATGAATTGTGCCCAGCATTCCTTGGAGCAGACCCCTTGAAAGGAATGAGCATGGCTAAGTTAGGCCCATTAATCTTATCTAGTCCAAGGATAACTTAGTTGGATACAGCCCAATGGCTCTTTGAAGTAACTCCTTGAAGTTCACACATGTGCAAAAGCAATGCCAGAGTTTGTTTTCCTCAGCAGATCTGTGATTTTATGAGCAGGTTTGTAGATGCCTGGCAAACAAGCAACCCTGTCCCACAGGCATAAGTAGCACTGGATTCTTGCAAAACTGCCTTCAAACAGAGCACAGCTGGTACCAGCTCAAATCCCCTGAATGAATCTACCCACTTGTTTGCCCCTTCCTCTCTCTGGTTTTGCTGCCCTTTAGGGATGAGGAGGGGAGCTTCTCCATGGCAACACAACCACCTTCACTACTGGGCTTCTGGTAAGGTAAAGGTAAAGGTACACCTGCCGGTACGGGCCAGTCTTGACAGACTCTAGGGTTGTGCGCTCATCTCACTCTAGAGGCTGGGAGCCAGTGCTGTCCGAAGACACTTCTGGGCTTCTGGTTAGGCCCCCAAAAACATATACTACCTCCAATTGTGAAGGTAGAGCATATGGCCCTTTTGGTGCTATGTTGCCCTTTTGGCAGTGATTGGCGCACCCTTTACTCCCCCCCTCCCCCGCTGTGCCTGGTCTGTGCAGCTGCTTTTTCTTCTTGCAGGTAGAAAGTAGGTGCACTCAGACACCTCATCTGCTGGAAAATTCTCTTGGCTCACTGATGAGTTGCTGCTGGCAAAGGGCCCTTTCTTTAAAGATAATAGCATAATTGCTCCCCTGTGTGTCAGGGCTTTATCCTCCTGTTTGTATCTCTTTTCTTTCTTTTTCTTTTCAAGGTGCTGCTCGCTCCTGCTTTCCCTGCCCCCAGCAAGAGTGCTTTTTGGGGGAAGGGGGGTGGTCCCTGTCCTTCCTAGTCAGCTAAACATCAGGAAGACTTTTCCAGTCACAATTTTCTTATCTTTCTGCCCTTTTCCCATTGCTTTTTTATTGTTAATCTTCTAGAAGTTTTTTGGGGTTTTTTAATGAATGGAAGCACTTTGGCCACTTAGGTGCTCAGTGATTGACTTAAAAGGATTTTGAGGCCCCAGGCCCATGATACAAATCTGCATGTGCTAATGCAAACTGAGGCTAAGTTTCAGAGGGGGAGTAATTTTAAAAAAAATAAAGGGGAGAAGGTACAGGAGATATCCACCCCAGGGCAAAAGACTTGGAGCTCAAGCCCCCTGACCCCCGACAACAGCCCTGGGCTTTGACACACAAACCCACCCACCCGCCCACACCCCAGCACCCTTGGGGACTGCAGCTATGAGGCTGTGTGTGTTGTGGCTTCTCCCACTGCTTGGTCATACATTATGGGTGTGGGGCTGCTGATCTGAATGAGGGTCTCTTGAGGCTGCTGAGGTGTCATGCTTCACTCCCGGCCTGTGCCACTCCTACCCACCCTGGTTCTTGCACCGCTGTCAGCACAGCCCCCTATTTGGCATGCACCAACTAGTCTGTCTATTTATAGATCAAATTAAACCAAAGTGTTTTGTACGTCTTCACATTTTTCAACACTACAGCACTATTTAAGACTGTGCTCTCTATTCTTAAAAATCACTGGATTTCCTTCCCCACCCCCTGCTGCTAATCTTTTCTGGGATTTGCTTTGCTTTGGGGTTGTCTCTCCTCCTAACGGCTGCAGGGAGTGCTGGCTGTGGCAAAAACCCTCCTGCACCTCTGGATATTGGTATCTCTGGTGTGGAGGAAAACCTTTCCAAAGGAATGTTGGTTATTCTGCCTTTGTGGCAGTGTAATAGCGAGAGTTGCACCACTACAAAACTATGACTTACTGCTGGAAGCAAAAGGGGCCTAATTTTGACCCATCTGCTCTATCATGGCACAGATGCATCTGTTGCTGAGGAGAAGGACTCCAGTGATGCTCTGGGAAGGAGGAGGACCAGAGGGTGGGAGGTGGGGTGCCTAGGCGAACCCTGCCCTGCAGGTCTTGACTGCAGCAAATGCCCTAAGCTCTGGGGTGCCTTTTGCAAAGGGACAACTCCTGCGCAAGCCGACCGCCTGCATCCCAGGAGGGAGCGGCTGGTTTGCAACAGTTCTGCTGCTTTCATGTCAGCCCTCATTAGAAAGCAGATTTTCTTCTTCAGGCAGCAGAAAGCTGAAGACAAGTTGAGATCTGTCAGCTGGCTGGAACGGTTAAGGAAGGAAAGGGAATCTGTGCAACCTGACCCCTGTTGTGTGTAACTTCAGGAGTTGGGGGGGCAGCTAGAACTGTGGCTTATATGTGCCTGTGTAGTCTCATTTTTCTTCTCTTGGGGTGGGGAGGAAAGAGGTGCTTCTCCTCTCCCCCTTCCAGGCATTGCTGAAGGATTTGCATTATCAATTGAGTTTAAACACATTAAAGCTTCCCCCAGGATGTCAGCTGAGACACTTCCTCTTCTTATTCAGGGATCATTCACTGCATGGGGGAGGGGGCTGGGAGGGAACCTGCTTTGTTCATTCAGCTCCTGATCCAGGCAAAGTGCTGCTTTCGTAGGCAAGAGTCATAATAATTAGACCTCCTCCTCCTCAGCTGTCTAGGGGCGCCTGGGAGGGAGATGCTTCTGACACCCTGGGTGGGTTGGTGCACTGCAGGCCTTGCAGCCCACCAAGGGGGGGTTAACAGTTACAAGGGATGCAAGCTAATTTCCTTCAGCAGAGTAGACAGCTCCCCATCTCACCCCAAGTACTACCACTATAGACTTTACAGCTTGAAAATGTGTGTGCAAAGGCAGCTGGTACCTGAGACCAAAGCTGGGCTTGTGCTGGTCACAGAGCCAAAATGGATTTTTGTGGAATAAAGATATCTACAAGATTCTGCTTACTGTGCACAAGTTGTTCAAGATACAGAATTTGAGGTTGGTTCTTAGCTTAAGAGTTGAGAAAACAGAGCAAAGGTTGTAACTGTGCAGCAGCAGAGGTACCCTCAGCTGGCATCCCTCCCCCACTCCTCCCCCATGGCTGAAGCCTCTTCAGGGCAGATGCATGTGTGTGTGCCTTTTGTCCCATTGACATGCAGGTGAGACAAAGATGGGGGGGGAATTTGTATGCTTTGGAATTCAGGGGGAACCAGAGAGGCGGCTAATGAAAATTAAGGGATTACCCTTTCATCCTGTGCCTGCCCGACAGTGTGGCAGGAAGCGCCAGGGTGTATCCAGTGCAGAAGTGGCCTGTCATGTAACTCTTGTTCTTGTCTGAGTGCTTGAATAAACCCACATTCAGTCCTGCCTCATTGTGCTCCCCCCACCCACCCACCCAATATTTCTGCAGCAGCAAGTTTGCACACCCCACTGATTCTACTTAGTCACAGCAGCAGCGGGTGGGAGAGAAGTTGCCACAGAGCAAAAGTCTTCTGGCTCTTCCTTTTAGACTTGTTGCCCTTTGCTGTTCTGTGTCATGGGTTAAGGAGCACAATCAGATTGCTCACTCTAGTTTTCACACGCTTTGCTGTTTCTAATGCACTTGGTCTGCTGTGAATGGGCAAACAGAAATCCCAGTTGTGTATATTTGCTTCCTCTCCATTCTCTGATGAATAATTTTGTGAAACTTTAAAGAAAGCTGGCGTACTCTTAGACTGGCATTAAATTGGTGTTGTTAGTAAAAGGCATGATGTTACCTTCTGCCCGACCCCCTTGGGACTGACATGACAGCCACATTCTATTCTGTTGCATGCGTCTAGAATCATAGAATTGTAGAATTGGAAGGGATCCACCCCAAGGGTCCTCTAGTTCAACCACATGCAATGCAGGAATCACAGCTGCCTGACAGATGACCACCCAACGTGTTTTAAAACCTCCAGTGAAGGAAAGTCCACCTCCTTCTGAGGTAATTCATTCTACTGTTGAATAGCTGTCCTTTCTTGTAATTTGAATCCATTGGTTCAGGTCCCAACCTCTGGAGCAACAGAAAACAAGTTTGCTCCATCCTCCATGTGACACCCCTTCAGATATTTTAAAATGGCTTCTCTTTTCTAGGCTAAACATACCCAGCTCCCTCAAGTGTTCCTCATAAGGCATGGTTTCCAGTCCTTTTATCATCTGGGTTGTTCTCCTTTGCACACATTCAAGCTTGCCAATGTCCTTCTTAAACTGTGATACCTTTTTCACATTGTTGACTTACATTAAGCCTGTGGTCTACCAAGACCCCTAGATCCTTTTTACATGGGTTTGTTCTTCTTGGTTCTGAGTTTGGGCATCTTAACAGCAACCATTTTGAGGCACAGGAATATGGCTACTTCCACACCCACAGCCCTACTCACTACAAAATCCCAGGGACTTTTGCAGCATTGTGGTCCAGAACTGACTGCAAAGATTAAGAGGGCTGGACCGGAGCCTTTCAGCCCCTGTGACCAGAGTCACTTTGGAAGTGTCCTTCCTCCCATTTTATAGATGGGGAAGTAAGGGCAAGCTGTAGTGAGAGCAGAATTGAAAACATCCTTCTGGGTTGAAGTTCACATCACTCCTTCCCTGAAAATAATGAGCTTTTTGCACCAGCAGCTGTTCATGTATCTGCTAGGAGTGCTGCTTGTTGGGTCAGGGTGAGCAGCACTGCAAAGTCCCAGACACTCTTACTCTTACTCTCTCTCTCTCTCAGTAAGAGAAAAATCTGCTCCCAAGTCAGCAAGAACTGACTTCAGGATTCCTCTTCTGGGCAGAGAAGAGGAATTTGGGGCAATAAGAAGCATCACCTTTCCTAACAGGTGGCTGCCTGACCAGCCATCCTGGGAACCTGCTCAGAAGGTGCAACAAAAATCCCTAGGTCATTAGCTAGAACTGTCTGGGGATCCTTCTGCACAGAAGCCACAAGAGGCTGGGCTGCCCAGAGGTCAGAGGTGAGTCCAGGAAATTGGCGTCACATTGTAGATGCCCATGGGCACACATGCTGACAGCTGCCGCTCTGAGCCACAGGCCAGTGGATGGTTGCATAAGAAGGGGGGGGTGCAGATGGGCCAGGCGCCTGGTCAGCTGTGAACACTCGCCAAAGCGTGTGATCTTGACTGGTCGATAGCAGAGCACCGCTGGCCAAGGTGACTTCTAGACTGGAGCTGCAGCTCATTGCCATGTGATAGATAAGTTTTCAATTTAAACCACCACAGCTTTATTGTCCAGGCTGTGTGACGCTGCCACCTCCAGCAGAGATATCCTCTTCCAACCACCTGCACTGTCTGGTGGTTTACACGTGAGTCGGAAAAGCATTGCTGATGGAAAGGAGGTGGCAACGCACCAAAAGCCTGGGATCTCCATTTGTCCTTGGCTCCTTATCTCTGCCCATCTCGTTGTGTCCTCCATGGAACAGGCCACTTTTCCCCAAGAGATATCAACAGTGCCGACCCCCAACCAGCCAAAGCTCTTGCTTAACAAGAGTTTTATGTATTTTTCATGGGTGACAGGTTTAATACATTCTCAATCTCTTTGTCTATTTCTTCTCCATAGCACAGAGCTCTGTTCTGCAAAAGGTGAGTGACTTAAATAATTGGAACCTTTCTCTCCCCCGCCCCCACTCTTACAGGAGACATGGCCTTCTCACACCGAGACAACCTGATCCACACCTTTCTGCGAGGAGCGAGAGATCTGGACGGCACTCTTAGGGCAAGCAGCCTGTCCAATCTGGGAGAGCTGTGCCAGATACTTCATTTTCAGCTGGGCTCTGTGGTCCATGAGGTATTGGCCACATCACCTCCTCTCTAAAGCTTTTGCTGTTACTGGAACATGGCAGGCTAGTGGGGTGGTATGCTTGGAAGGGGTGGCTTATATAACTTCCTCCCAAATGGAAACCTGTGGCCTGATTAGTGCTGGTAAATACCCCCCATGCTATGAATTCCTTTTGCCTCTTTGGCTTCTGAGAGCCCCTTCGACATACTCCCTCTGCCTAGTGCACTCCAGGTAGATGTTTTAGACTCCCATTAGCCCCGGGCAGCACAGTCATGTGATACTGGGACAGATGAGTGTTGCAGTTCAAAGCATCTGGAGGGCACTGTGTTGGGGAAGGCCGCTGTAGGGCATTCTCACAGACTTCTTTTTTTCAGACAGCGTAACGCTTTCCAGTGCCTTTCGCCTTCTGCCCACTAATACACTCTCCACTGTCCTGTGCTGTTTGATAATTGGGTATCTTCCATTAAACATGGGCAGTTTGACTGGTGTCTTTCAAGGTTAAGTCCATCAGAGCCACAACTGGGTGCTCCAGGGACAGAACACTCACAACCATGCATTTCTGTGTCAAGCTGCGGAACACCTGCCTCATACCAAGTCAGGCTATTGGCCCATCTAGCTCAACATTGTCTGTTCTGACTGGCATCACCTCTGCAGGGTTTTAGACAGGAGACATCCCCAGCCCTACTAAGAGACGCCAGGAACTGAACCAGGGACCTTCTGCCTGCAAAGCCAATGCTCTATCAATGAGTCACAACCCTACTTCAGTCTCCCCAACCTCTCCTGGGTTTTTGTATCTGTATTTTCTCCTCCTCCGTAGCTCAGTGGTAGAGCATCTGTTTTGCATGCAGAAGGGCTCCAAATTCAACCCCTGGGGTCTCTAGCCAGGGCTGGGAATATCCCTGTCTGAAACCTGGAGAGCCTCTCCTGTTCACTGCAGATAGGACTGAGCCAGATGGACCCAATGATCTGACTTGGTAAAAGGCAGCTTCCTTTGCAGAGATGAGAGCCACAGGCCAAGCACAATGCTAAGTATCTGGTACAGGGGTCAGCAACCTTTTTCAGCTGTGGGCTGGTCCACTGTCCCTCAGACCATGTGGTGGGCTGGACTATATTTGGGGGGGGGGTGAACGAATTCTTATGCCCCACAAATAACCCAGAGATGCGTTTTAAATAAAAAGACACATTCTTCTCATGTAAAAACACACTGATTCCCAGACTGTCCACAGGCCGGATTGAGAAGGCGATTGGGCCACATCTGGCATACAGACCTTAGGTTGCCTACCCCTGACCTAGTAAGTAAGGCTTACTGGAAGCTAGGATGTGCCTTTTGCTTTCTGGAAGGTTGCTGAATGGACCCTTAACAGCCAAGAAGTCTGTGTTTTCCATTTGCCCTCTGCCACTTCTCCAACAACTAGCTGGAGCAGGGCTGTGAATGCTCTTGCGTCCAATGATGCACTTCGGTGCTATGGAGATGGGTGCCATGGAAATACGTGCCCACCAGGCAGGTACATCTTGGTATTCACAGGCAGGAGGGATCAGTTCTCTGAATTCTGCACAGTAATGCTTTTGGGGGCTACCTCCAAGGATAATAAGTTCAGAGGCATGTTGTGTGCCATTTCAGGGTCACCTGACCCTGGCCCTCCTGCTGGGTTGAGAAACCTGATGGAAGCTCTGTCCAAGGTTAACTAATCTGCAGAGACATACACTACACATTGCAGCCTTTTGTTTGGTGTTTAGTTAAACCAGAATGACATCCTAATTGCTACCACAGGTGAGAAACTGCAAGCCACTCATACGTATATGTGAAAAGGGCTATGGGGTGGAAAAGAAGTCCATCATTGGACCACTGTGTTCACACTATACCTTTGAAGCACATCCAAATCACCTTCTTTCCCTCAAAGAATTCTGGGCACTATTATTGACCCCTCACAGTATTACAAATCCCAGCAACCCTTAACAAACCAGTCCCCAAGTTTATTTGAGGTGTGTGGGTCTGTGTGCTTTGAATGTGCCTTAAAGACATAGTGCGTACACAACCTTTGTCCTCAATAGCTGTGAGTAAAATAGGCTGGGTTTTTTTATTCATTAAAAAAGCACATTATGGGGTATCTGGGTAAAATGATCATAAGCTTCATTCCCACAAAGGTTTGAAAGAATCCTGCTGGGCGCATTGGAAGCAGCCTTATGTAGCAGGTCAGACCCTTTGTCTGTCTAGCTCAGCAGTGTCTGCTCTGAACAGCAGCAGGCTCTCCAGGGTATTGAGCAAAAAGAGAAAGCTTGCTCATCACCTGCTACATATGTGAGATTATTTTAATTGGAGAGGTGTCACCTGGCAGGATTGAACAAGGCGCCTTTTGCATGCAAATCAGGTGCTCTCCACCACTAAGCTGCTTCCCCTCCTCCTCCTTCCTGCAGTGCTGAAGCTGGAATGGCAGGAGGTGTGAATGCCCTCTTGGTGTCAGGAGCTGTGCATGATAGCTCTGCTGCTGCCTATTGCTGTAGCTGCTGTGCATCTACAGCAGCAGACAGGGAGGAGGTGGGTGGCTTGGTGCAGATTTCAAGCCGCACTTTTCTGTGTGTGAGGAGGGAGAGAGAGAAGGATGCTTCTGGCTCTGCAGCGGGCCAGGTGCCAGCTGATTCAGCAGGAACTGCTGCAGAGGGGGAGGGGGAAATGCTGCCCTTGAGCTGAAGGAAGGAGGCTACAGTGGGGAACTCTGTGCAGGGCAGAGGCTTCTCTGCCAGTTTCAGAACCAGCAGCAGGGACCTCCTTGGAGGCCAGGAAACAGGAGTTCTGCCCACTCACCACAAGCTGGGTGGCAGTTTCCATGCCACAAATGTGAATAAGCTCCAAGGAAGGAGAAGCTGCCTTCGCTCAGGAGTTTGCAATATTGACCCTTCCCACCAAGATGGGGAAGAAAACTTCTTCCTCTCTCACTTAAGTTTCCTTAGTGCAGCATTCCACTAAAGGGGTTTTAGAGCAAAGGCTGTCCCTCAATGGCAGAGCATCTGCTTTGCATGCAGAAGGTCCCAGGCTCAGTCTTTAGGTTGGGCTGGAAAGATCATTTTCTCAACCTCCTATTCTCTTGACTGTTCTGGTGTGGTGGGCTTTGATTTTGCGCTCAGGTTTGCTGTGCAGGCACTCCTGAGTCCCCAGCCCATCACAGGTGGGCAAAGTAGTCTGCCTGTCCTAATAGGGCCTATGACTTTATCTGTCTGACAGGTGACCTCATGTCTGACAGCAATAGCGAAGACCGACGGCCAGGTTGAAGTGCGAAGAGCAGCCATCCATGTGGTGGTGCTTCTGCTGCGCGGCCTCAGCATGAGAGCGGTGGAGGTGAGCTGCTTCCCTTCTTGATTCTGCCCAAAGAGAGATGCTCTGTAGCCCAGGCTCCTCTGCTTTTATGGTTGAGACTGGAGGTAAAAGTTTTTCCCCACTCCCCCTAGGGCCAGAGCTGTGCTTTGCCCTGCAAGTGCCCTGTGTGAAGAGAAGTGGAGTGGGGGCAACACCGAAGAAAATGGACAAAAAGTAAAAGGAGAGGTGCACCTTGAGCTGGTGCCCAGAAGCCACCATTTATGTTGTGAAAATTGTCTCAACTGTAGGTCTTCTCCCCTCTATAGCCTAGCAACAGAACCTCTTTCAGTACTGAAAGTGAAAGCCTATACTCAAGAGCAAACAGTCTTTTACTCAGAATAAGACCCATTAAGGTCTGAACACATTAAGCCACCTTCACAAAATAAACGACTAGCTTTCCGGCAGCAGACTGAAGGCTGCCTCTTCCCTTTTCCTGTGTGGGCAGCATCCTTGCAGCAAGGCTCAGACTGCCACAGCTGGTTCTATCCCAGAAGTTGGCTCTGAGCAGTGGGAATTTCATTTGCAACTACCATTGACTCACTGGAAAAAAGATTATAAGAATCATGTTCATCTGATTGTTGCTGCAGGCAGTCAATGAAAGGTGTGGCCTTCTAGAACTGCCCTGGTGCCCTTCCAAGGTGAATTGCCTCCCAAGTTGAGGCAAAGGGCAGTAGAAGCACCATTCAGGCCCAGGAAATTCTGATCCTGCTAGGATTTCTCTCCAGCCATATTCTCAGCTTGTTGCTGCTGTTGCACTCTTGTCCTTGATTATTACAGAGGGTGGAAGTGACCTTGAATGAACGACACAATGGGAGGTGGAAACGCCTCCTAAAGTTTTGAAAGCATAGGAAGCATTATCCCTCTTGCAGTTTTAAAGGGAAAAGACATTTGGAAATATTTTGATTTATTTTTTTTAGTATTTACTAGACTGCCAGTACCAAACCCAATTTATATCATTGGAGCTCAAAGATACAATATACATGCAGTTTCCCTGACATTGTCAAACAGGTATAAAACATTTGCAGAGTAGCAGCAGAGAAATGAAAATCTTCATGTCTTAATTGAGCAGGAGTATTTTGGGGGAGGGTTTTTGGATTTTAATCCCTTTCCCCATTATTCCATAACATAAATTGTTCATTTTTTATTTTGAAGTTTCTCTCTGCCCCCAACCCAATAATGGTGTCACAGGCCACTTCCTTTTAAGAATAGGAGATGAATGTTACTCCATTAGAGCCCCTGCATGGTTAATAGTAAACATTTCAAAACAATCAGCAAACTTCCCAAAGGAAATAAGCAAGTTGCCAAACTGAGGGTTTGGGATGTATTCCTTGTATTGAGGCTGTGTATAGTGAATGAGGCCTGCTGGGACTTGCGGCTTCTACAGACTGCCCACCTCAGTTTCAAAGTGCAGCAGCATCAGGTGGAGCTGCCTTGGCATGGTTGGCCAGGTGCAGGCCAGGTCCCTGGGCAAGCTGCCACCAGCGGATCTCTTTTGGCAGGACACTGGAGAGTGCCCCATCCAGGAAGCCCAGGGACTGTGTCTTCTTCCTCCTGCTCCTTTCTACCTTCGCTCCTAGCCCTGTGGGGATGGGCTAGCCATGCTGGGCTCTGAGAGAAGCTGCTTGACTCTCTGCCTCTCCTGCACAGCAGTGCTGTTACTTTGGCAAGGCTGCTTCTCTTTCTACCTTTGGACAGGCAGAAGCCTCAGTGCCAGGCACCTGAAATGAAAAGGGCATTTATGCACAGGTCACTCTCCAACTGCCTTTCAAGGGGGGGGGGAGGGAATCCAGCCCTCTGCGAATGCACACACCTTTGCAGGCCAGGTCCACAATTTGGTTGCTCCTGTGGCTCCCTCATCAAATGCCCCTCTACAAGCTCATGCTGAAATTGGGAACTTTTCAGGCTGAGCAAAACTCTTTGCCTTGTGACCCCATTGCATCCTCATGCCAGTGGACTCTTTTCCTGTTGGGCTCTGGAGAGCTCTGCACCTCAGGAGAAAATGAGGAGGGGAGCCCTCATTCCAAACTTGAACTGAACCAGCACAAGAGTTTCCTTCTCACCTCCAGCACAATCATGGCTGCAATTTTGCAAGTTTTGACCCGGTGCAGATTCCCATCTGCAGCTTTCTGGCTTTTACTGACTTTCGTTTTCTTTTTTGCTGTTTTGCTTTCCCAACATTGAAAGTTCTGGGAAATCACCATTATCTTTTCTCAATGTGTCATGCAGCAAGGCAACTCTGTTTAGATCATTGCAAGCTCCATTACCTGCCACCAGGTAGCTCTGTACAGTAGTTCAAGGGTCAGCAGTGTGTTTTCACTACACCAGTGTTTCCCAACCGGTGTTCCGCGGCACACTACTGTGCCGTGAGACATTGGCTGGTGTGCCGTGGGAGGGAGGCGGGCGAGTCGGGCGGTGAGAGGCGGCGGCGGCGAGGATCCGTGTCGAGCCGGGGGCGGCTCCGCGGTGGTGGTGCCGAGCAGCGGGGCAGCGCGTGCAAAAGGGAGGAGCGCGAGACAGCGGAGGAGGAGGAGGCCGGCATGTCCGGGCAGAAGCAGCAACAACAGCAGCAGCAACTCCCGGCGATGGCTCCTCAAGCCCCGCCGCCGCCCCCTCCTCCGCCCGCTATCGCCGCCACCACCACAACAGCCGCCGCCGCCTCAGTTGCCGCCGTCCCTCAGTCCCTCGCTCTGCTGCCTCCTCCCACCCCCAAAGCTTGGAGGTTCCCCGGCAAGGGGGAGGGAAAAAACTTTCACGTTCGTGCGTCCCTCCCGGCGTGACGCTGCGCGCTGACGTCACGGGGCGGGGCTTTAATGGTGGTGTGCCGCGAGATTTTTTTTCAGTAAACAGGTGTGCCGTTGCCCAAAAAAGTTTGGGAAACACTGCACTACACAAATTAATCTCAGGTGCTCAGGGTCTGTAATGAAGCCTGGGCAAAGCAGAAGAGTGTGTAGAGCACACCTCTGGAGGCAAAGTGGTGGCACCTTAGATTCAGAATCCAAAAGATGATAGATGGGTGTATACTAATTCCTTGCTCTTACCTGTTATAAACATTTTATCACACCTTGACTAGAATGTGACAGGTCTACAAGGGGCCAGCTAACATTGCTCTGGGGACCAGATCAGGCTTACGGAATTTTCTAGCACAGATCTAGACAAAAGTATTTTCTGACAGGCAGCTGCAAAGGGAGCCCTTTAACCTCAGTTGGTTGGACAGCTGAATGGCTTCTGGGGCATGAAAGGTTCTTTTGGACATTGCACATAACTCTGCCTCTCCAATGGGTGTTTCTTTTCCTGGTGTAGAATAAGCATTCTAACAGCTCACTATCATGACCTCAGTTGTTCCTAGGAATAAGAGGGAATCTCCCAGACTGATGCAATGCTTTCCTGCTGGAGGTGTTTTCCTATGGTGTTGCAGAAAAGGAAGTGGTGTCACACCTTCAACAGGGGCAAAGGCTACCTTTCCTATATTGGGGAAGTGCCTGAGCTCAGTGGTAGATCATCAGCTTTGCATGCAGAAGGTCCCAGGTTCAATCCTGGGCATTTCTGCATAGGGCTGGAAGGAAACCCAGTTTGAAACTTGGGAGAGCTGCTACCAGTCAGCATTGACAATACTGAGCTAGATGGACCAATGATCTGACTCCATATAAGGTTGCTTCCTATGTTCCCATAGCCAGGCTTTGATCTGCTGTGGTGGATATGTGGGCACAAGAAGCCACAGGGCTTTGCCTTATTTCTGAAGTGAGCATTCATCAGGCAGTCTCCAGCAAGTCCTGTCTATAAAAGTTTCTGCTTTCAGAATCTGCTGCCACCTGGTTTTTTTTTTTTTTTAGTTTTATTTTATTCAGGATTTTCTTGTTTTACAGAAGTGTAGTGCCTCGTATTTTTTTTTTTCATGTAACATTTTTACAAATCCATTTCATTTGTTGAGGCATTAGGGGGAGAAGAACTGCTGCCACCTGTTTGTTGCAAGATGCAAGACAGGCCTCTGTTGCTTTGCAAAGCTCACCTGCTGCAGGAGCTCAGTGGCCAGAACTCTCTTGGTGCAGTGGGAGGTGGAGGAGGCAGAAAATGTGTTGAGCATTAATGAGAAGCTTGTCTGGGTGGGATTACCTGGCTGTCCCATATGCAGACTGTGATTGGAGAAATTTGGAAAGGTATTCTCCCCCTCCCCCTGAACCTCATCCTGACAATATTCTGGCTATCAGATCCCTCAGAAAAAGGTGGGAAACTATTGAGAAAGCATTGCAAGACAAAGCAGAGGCCAGTCTGGCCTTTGTTTGGTGCTCAGAAAGAACACTCTCCCATACTCTGCCTGTGCATTATAGGCACTAGGGATCCAAATAGTTCACTCCCACACACTCAACCCTGATTCAACTTTCTCTTTCCTCTTCCCCTGCCCCCTCCCCAGGTTCTCCAGGATGCCCTGCTGGAACTCTACCACCTGCTGAAGTTTGTGGTGCGCTGCGAACAAGATGAGGTCACTGTACTTCACGCACAGCTGGCCTTGGAGGAGCTGGATGGCATCATGAGGGAGCTCCTGTTTCCCCGTCAGACTCTTGAGAAAAAGATTGAGGTCCTTCCTTAGGGAAGCACAAGTGCCAGTGGATCAGAGGACTCCTGCTACTGTGTGGCACAACTTCAGAACTGTACCAGGGTCTCTCAGGGAAGTGGGGTTGGGGAGCCGAGCAGCTGGGCTCTTGAACCCCTGTGGCCTCAGAAGTGCTAGTCTGCAATGAGGGAGTGGCTGGTCCTTTAGCTGTGGCTCCTGAGAGCAGACTGGACCATTGCCTGCCTAGAACATTGCTCCCATGGGCAGATTTTGCAGAAATTTGACACTTATTCAAGGGTGTCCCTTAGGAGGGAAGCACTGTCTTGGGGCTGCTGCTGGGATCAGAGAATGCAATAAATTTCATAGGGGAAAACTTTCTTGTGTGGAAAGTGTGCATGCCTTCATAGACCAGGGTTCAGATACCCCACCTGGCTGGTAGCAGATGGTGTCCAGTGGAGAGGGACAGCGGCGTAGCGTGGGTTATCAGCATCCGGGGCAAGGCAAGTAATTTGCGCCCCCTAACCCGGGGCAAGGCAAGTAATTTGCGCCCCCTAACACCTAACCATGGTCATTAATACGCCAAGATGCGCGTCTTTGGGCGTCGCGGCGCAGCCTTCTCAGTCTCCCTCCCCGGCCAGGCTAGTCCCGATGAGGCTTATTTCTGGCGCGGGGAGGGGGCTTCTTTCTGGCGCGGGGAGGGGGCGGCTCTGGGGCCAGTGCGTCGGCCGGCCTCCGGCGCGGGTGGGGGGGCCCCGTCGGGGCGGGTGGGCGGTCTTGGCGCGTAGGCACTAGAGCGCCGCCGATGGCGCGTTTGGCGGGCTGCGCGCGTCCAGACAGCGACCCGAGCCTGGGTGGCGTGGCGCTTGGTGCCGGAGCCTCCGCCCACAGCGCCCCGTCGGGAGACCCGGCCGGAAGGAGCCTCAAGCCGGCTGTTGGACGCGGTTGAAGCAGCCAGGGCGGCATGGCAGGCGGCGGCGGCTCCTCGGCGACTCCACGCGGCCAGCCCAGTGCGCTGGCCGAGCCCCGCAGGCGAACGCTGCCCGTCGGTGAGGAGGGGCTGCCTGGCGCGCCCTCCGTGGCCCTGACGCGCGGGGACCGCGGCGAGTGCTGAGAGCCGCTGCCAGCTACAGCCTGCGCCCGAGGCTCTTCGGCGACTCCGGAGGCAGCGAGCGCGCCCCCCCAGAAGTTGCGCCCAGTGCGGCTGGCACCCCTGG
Source organism: Podarcis vaucheri (assembly GCF_965113315.1). Lineage (NCBI taxonomy): Eukaryota > Metazoa > Chordata > Lepidosauria > Squamata > Lacertidae > Podarcis > Podarcis vaucheri. The sequence goes on along the minus strand of NC_138765.1, from coordinate 51,823,262 downwards.
CACCCCCCACACTACGCCACTGGAGAGGGAGTCAAATTTAGAGCAGGTATAAGAGGAGTAGCTATGATCATGAATCCCAGAGTCCTTGGCTGTGAAGTCACCAGCTGGCCCTACGTGAACTCCTGCCTCTTCCTTGCTTTTTATGGGATGTTTCTTGTTTGCATGAAATGAAGCTGAAGTGTGGTCCCGTCCTTCACAGGCCCTTGACTGGGGCATTCCATTCTGCTTTTTGCTTTTTGTTTTGGACTGTAAATGAAGCAGAGGAAAGTTTGTCTAGATTTCTTTTTTTTTTAAATCCTGCATGACTCAGTTATAGGAAGTCAGCTCAACAAGTTTAGACCTAATTGTACTTTGGAAATTCTGTAAAAATTGTATTTTAAAGAAATAACAGGGGGAGGGGAACAAGTTCACACTTCAGAATGGCATGGTGGAACTTGAACAGTCCTCAGCCATCCCTTCTGTGGTGGCTAGAAAGGGACACTCAAGGCCACTGCTATGTTGGCTGTCTGATTAGTCCTCCCCAAAATCTTCACCTAGTGCAGCCTCATAGCTTAGCTTTAACAACAAAAAGAGTCAGTCAAGGCAAAATCCAATATGTCCACCTTTTCTGTACACAATACAATAAAAGGAAGGTATGGAATGGCAGCTGCTGGGCCAGGCCTTTCACCACTCCAACCCTTTTCTTGAGAACTAGAGTAAAAAAGGTGCCACAGAGCATTAAAGGGAAACACTTCTTCTAGTCATCTTATGCAACAACGTTGACTTCTGCAATTGCATTCTTGACAACCTGGAAACGCTCACACCATGCAAATTACTTTCATTGAAACACCCTGTTGTGTGTTGGAAACTTTGCTGATGCATTGAAATGCTTCTTCACTCTTGACTAATCCTGACACTCATATGGAGTAGTAGCAGCTGCATGAATAGTGTATAATCTGTGGGCATGGAGCCTTTCACCAGGGATTGCTAACCTGTGCCCCCCCCCAGATGTTCCTGAAGTCACATTGTCCCCAGCCAGCATAGCCAGCGATTATGGATGTTATAGTCCCAACAACATCTGGAATGCCAAATACTTCCCATCTTCACCTCACACAGACACATAGGCAAAAAGCTTGCAGTCTGGGGCATGCAATGGAGAAAAGAGGAAGGAAGGAAATAACACAGGCAAATAAAGTTGAATGTACAGTGGTGCCCCGCAAGACGAAATTAATTCGTTCCGCAATTTTTGTCGTCTAGCGAATTTTTCGTCTTGCGAAGCACGAAATCCCATAGGAATGCATTGAAAATCAATTAATGCGTTCCTATGGTCAAAAAAAGTCCAAACAAAGCCAAATTTGGTACAACAACAGTTTATTAACTGCTCTTTAAAGTCACACATACTGTAAAGAGCAGTTCAAAAATTTAAGGGAAAATAAATTAACTTTATAAACAAAACATGTCTTTGTTTTTAGTCAAAGAAAAAAAGTCGCGAGACATTTTCGTCTTGCGAAGCAAGCCCATAGGGGAAATTAGTCTTGCGAGGCAAATCGCGAACGGAAAAAACTTTCGTCTAGCGAGTTTTTTTGTATTGCGAGGCATTCGTCTTGCGGGGCACCACTGTACTTAAGTTCCACTCTTGTTAGGAATGAGGATTAAAAGGCCAAGCTAAAGGGCATGGGGAATACCTGGCATGGGCCACTTGAAATGGAGAGAGTATGGCCTGTGAAAGAGGGATAAAATAACACTTTGAGGCCAGTATCAGAATGTTCATAATCCACTCCCCCAAACTATTACTGCATAGATGACCTTTGGGATCATTTCCAACTCTACAATTCTATGATTCTGTGTTGGATTCACCGACTGAAGCTGATCCTGCAGTGGTTCTGTTGTGTTTTCCTTGGCCCTGAACAGAGTTTAGGACAGGACTGAGTGAGGAGCATCAGTCCACACCATCCCTGGCCCCTCAACATCGCTTGCCATTGACCACGCTGGCTTGGGCTGTTGGACATTGCAGTCCAGCAATATTTGTGGCAAGGAGGTGCACAGTTTTCCTGCTCCAGGATTATAGAGAAGAAACCAGGTGAAGGGTTGCTTCTTTGGGGCATAATGGTACCAATGCCTACTATAGTGCTGCCCTGCCTTCGTCTCCCCACTCCTGGCTTCCGAAGAACCAGCATCAATTTCCCTGTAAGGAGCGGCCCAATCCCTGAGCCCCTGCTCTCAGCCCCTTCCTTTTTCTCCTCTGCAAGTCCCACTGGAGAGTGCTTGTCCCCAGGTGACCCCTCAAGCAGTCTATGAATGGAGTGTGTGCTAACATCCAGCAGGTGTCCATCAGGAAGGAAGGGGTGCTCTAAAGACCCACAGACACCAGTGCTGGGTTGGGGGAGCAAGCACAGAGGGGTGAAATCTGTCTGCTTTGCTGCCAAGATCCTACCATAGCTTCAGGTAAAGAGATTGCTTTCTATGGGGTGTCATGGATATGCTGGGAGCTCAGGTTGTGCCACCAGCACTTCTGCTGGCAGTTGTTATGTGACTCTTCCGCAGCCTGCGAGGAACCAGCACACTGCAGAATAATGAGTTCCAGGGAGAAGGACCAGCAGCTGATGGCTAACACAAAAAAAAAAGGAGCGAAAGAGAAAGGGGGGTGGGGGAAAGCGAACTGAAGACAATTGTTCTTCCCAAGTTCCTGGATCACGCAAGGAAAGCCGTCCCTGAGAATAGCAACCCTGGCGAAGCTATTTCTACAGCCAGGGGGTGTTTAGAGAGATGGTTTTTATAGACTCCAGGAATAGCTATACAGTCTGTGCGTTGGAGGAAAGGGGGGCGGGGGGGGGAGCAGCAGCTCAGAAACTGTCATTGTCCTTGCAGGGGGAGTGCCGGGTTGCTGCAGGTTCCACTCCCTGGGGTAGGCGGTTTCTGTGCCCTTCTCTGTCCCAGAGCAGGGGGCTGCAGTCCCTGGAGTCCCTTAAAGGGTTCAGCCTTGCCTAGGTAGAAGGTTGACTGTTTGGGTTTTTTCCCCTTTCTTTTTTGGTACCTTCCTGCCCTGGGATGATTTTGCCTGGGCTCTGGCTCCTCCGCCCATCCACGCTTGCTCCAGCCAAAGGTTATTGAATGAAAAGTCTCTTTTCTTCTTGGCTGCAATTCCGCCTCTGCAAACAAGGCGATTCCTGTGCAGGAGGGGGTGGGAAGCTGCTTCTCTACCTTGGAAAAGCAGGGTTTTTTCCCCCTTCTCCCGAAGAGGCACAGAACCCTGAGCGAGAAGCCGTGCCTGGGAGCTGCCTTTGCATCGAAAGGTAAGATGTTGCAATGCTGGCGGTTCCACAATGGAGTGGGTTTGAAAGGCAGCACCTGCTGATACGGTCCTGGGCGGAGGGTGTGCAGCTTGCCTGTGGTCCCCAACGGGCACTCTTGTCCCTGCTCCAGCCTCGGCCAGGCACCTGTGGTTTGCCATGGGGCAACTCCTGCTGCAGCTGGTCTAGCAAAGAGGAGAGGAAACCTTAAGCTCACAGCAGTCCTTTCTCTGCTCCCTCATTGTCCTTTAGATACTGGACCCCGGCAACTTGTGGGAGGGGGCCAAGGGGGTGTGTCTTGCGGCTGCGGCATGCCGAAAGGGACCCTCTTATAAGTGTCGTTTTTGCTGAGGGTGTCCCCCAAAGGGACCCCTTTCGCAGTATCGCTCCTGGCCATTGTGCGCTTGACCCTTTGGGTGCTCTCTGAGTGCCTCTGCTGGATCCAGGGTGGCACACACTGAAACTCAGCCCCAGGCACTGCCTTCAGTTCCTGAAAAGGTGCAAGTGAGCTTGTATTAATCCTTTTGCATAAAGTGTGGTCCTGTAAATGGAGGATCCCCTTACAGCGTCTTTTTGAGACTGTCTCTGAATGACAAGTGGGAGGCAGCGCGAGCAGGCAGGGAAGAAATGGATCTGGATGCCTGGCTCTTCCATGGGCTCATTGAGCAAACTGTCATCTGGTGGGACTTGCTTGTTCATCTGTAAAATGGGCATCACAGTGATCTTATGGGGTGGCTGTAAGGGAAAGCAGCATAACAATTGTAAGCCTCTTGCGCTGTTTTTAACAACACATAAATCATTTCACTAGCTGACTGGCTAGTGGGTTGCAGGGTGCCTGTGGAACAATTGTGTCTGTTAGGGTGGGATAGCATCAACTGGGTGCTTCTGAGCAACCAAGTTGCGTGTTGTGGCTCCACAGTAAACCAGAAGGCCTAAAGAAGGCTTATGGGCATTATTTGTAACTTTTGGGATCAGAAGGCCTTTTCAAACTTTTGTTACTTTTGAACCTAAATGGCTCGCTGTTTAGACAAGTTCACTGATGTCTGATAATAAATGTTGGAAGTGCAAGGAGGCTGAAGGGACATTCTTTCACCTTTGGTGGACTTGTCCAAGAGTGAAGGCCTTCTGGGAAATGATCTACAATGAGTTAAAAAAGGTGTTTAAGTACACCTTTACCAAGAAACCGGAGGCCTTCCTCTTGGGCATTGTGGGCCAAAAGGTGTTAAAGAAGGACAGAACGTTTTTTATGTATGCAACCACTGCAGCAAGAATTCTTATTGCTAAACACTGGAAGACTCAAGATTTGCCTACACTGGAAGAGTGGCAAACGCAATTGATGGACTACATGGAATTGGCCGAGATGACTGTCAGGATCCGAGATCTGGGAGAAGAGGCAATGGAGGAGGACTGGAAAAAATTCAAGGACTATTTGCAAAAATTTTATAAGTTATATGAACTATAGGAGTTTGCACGATCCGGAAGGTTAGCCCCAGCAATGAGAGTGGAATATATATGAAATTAGATAATAATAATGAAAAAATCAATGTTTAAAGGTTTAAAAAAGGATAAAATATGAATTTATCGAGTAATTTGGATAATAAGTAATTTAAACTTAAAATGTATTTGAAGGTACAAAAGAAACACACGAAATAAGGTTATAATTTGCTGTCAAATTTATTGTTGAGAATGCACTGTGCGGGAGACGTGGGGAAGTCCGCTGGTGGATTGAAAAAAGATTTGGAAATGGTCTGTTCTTTTCTTTCTTTCTTCTTTTTCTTTTTTATTGTTATTTTCTTCTGAGCTGTTTATTTCTATCTGGAAAAATGCAATAAAAAATATCTTAAAAAAAAAAAATAGACAAGTTCACTGAGACTGTGTGGAGGGCCAAGGAAAGGCCTAGATGAGCAATGGGGAGACGGGGGATTAGGAAGGCCCAGGGGGGAAAGTAGCTCCTCAAACTGTCAGCCTCTCAAAGGCCCCCTATTTAAAAAATAACACTTGCTTTGGATGGTGGAAGGTATTGAAAGGGATGCTTGTGAGGCTTGGCAAGGGAAAGGAAATGAAGGACAGGCCTACTTTTCCAACCAGCCTCGCCCAAGGAAGCTGAAGGTCCAAGAGGGTTTTGTGCTGCAAAGAGATTTGGAGGCCTCTTGAGAAGCACCCTTGCAAAACTTAAAAATCACTCCCAGGATTCTTTGGGGGAAAGTCATGGGACTTGCCCTGTGTTTGCTTTTGCTTGTGGGCACAGCTGTGGGGTCTAAAGAGATCGCTGAGAGCGAGGCAAGGCTCAGCTCTGGCCTCTCTCCTGAAAGCCCTGCAGTTTGCCCCCTCCCATCTGATGTTCCTCAGCCCCTGGCAGTGCCCACCCCTTGCCTCATGTTCCCCTCCCAGACACAGGCTTTCTGGGGCAGGACCAGACCAGGGAGCTTCCACCTCTCTGGCATTTTACACCAAGAGCTTTAGAAGCCAGGTCAGCCATTTCCTAACTGTGAGTTTTTAAAACCTATTTTACTTTCTTTTTGTGTGTGTGCCTGGACTTGGGGGGGGGGGGTTAGGAAGGGGTTAGGAGACCATAAACCACCAGAGTTGAAAAACCTTCCTGGGCCTGTTGAGAGACCAAAAGCCAGATGGAGGTCAAAGCAGAGGTGGAGAAAATTGCTCAAGGTATCCTAAATTTTCTGTTCTGGTGCTTCAGCTGGGCCTATCATAGAGTGAACCAGTGAACTGGGGTTAGTTGCGGTGGAATCTTTCCCCTTGTGTAAGATTCAGAGGTCCCCTCATAGACCTACCTTTCTGAAGCATTAGGGACAGTCAAGGCAGGTACAGCATGTTGGGTGGTGTGGAGTTGTGACCCATTCATGCTTTTTTTAATGACATGGTGGCTAGGATTTTGCTCCTGCATATGGCTTCAGGGATCTCTGTATTCAGGGCTAGGAACCTGTGATCCCAAGCTCAGGTTGCCTAGTGACTTTGGAAATGGGGGATCAGGTCTGTACTTTCCCATGAAGTGTGTGCCTTGATTTGAGCTAGCTGAAATTTGCCAGCATCCCCCTGCCTTGTGTATGTCCCTCTAGTGATCAGAGTTGCACAGTCCAGATTCTGCAGTGTGTGCATATTTGTGAATATGAAGATGAATGGAGGGGGGTTATCCGATGCAGTTAGGTGATCTTTTGTTATTTTTCCAGCTCCATGGTTTTAGGAAGGGATTAAGTAATGGTAGTTCCCTGAATATGCACCAAGTAAGGCTTGTTAGTTGTTTTACAGTAGTTTTTGTAAGTTTTTGTAAGAATAACAGGGTCATTAATGTTGAGCTAATCTCTGGCACGTGTATGTGTGTGTGGATGCGGGGAAGCTGTGAGGGTACTAAGCAGGCAGGTCAACTCTTAAGTTCTGCAGTTGATAGGCTTGTGGTATAGTATATGAAGAAATCCTAAAGCAGAGCTTTCCAAACTGTGTGTTGCAACATGTTAGTGTGTCAGCTGCAGTGTGTAGGTGTGTCATGCAAACACTCCCCGCGCTCCTCCTGGGGCTGGGAAAGGGGTTAGTTTAACCTCCAGTTTGCTATTAAAAGTGAATTACTGTGTCACGAAATAAAGCATGTCTAAAAAGTGAACAACATGAAAACCTCTGTCCTAAAGTCTTGCATGCCAGTTTATCTTGACAACTGGATTTTTGAGTTCAAGGAATTCACAAAGGTACCTGGGCCACCGGCCATTTGCTGACTACAGAATTCTCTGGGCAAATTTCTTCTAGGAATAAACACACACACTTTCATCTCTCTCAGTTTTTACATGTTTTTGAAGAGGCCCTGGCAAAATAGTGCATCTCTATGACTTTCCTTCCCTCTTCAGTTCAGGACCCAAATAAACCTTTTTGTTTGTTGTCAGAAAATCATGGATGCAGGACTCAGGTGCACCTGTCAGGGATCAAAGTGAATGCTACCCACACAGTATTTCAGTTATTTGGGGAAAGATGAGAGGAGAGCTGAATTAAATCCATAATCTCGCTCTCCTGCTTCCCCATAATTTTTACCAAATCTTCCTTGCACCCTTGCCTCCCTGAAGAGCCTTCTAAAGAGACTAGCTGGGTGAGACATCACTCAAGGTAAGGGAGTGATGGCCACTACAGACCCCCTCTAATTTGAGCACTGTGCCCACCTGAGGTGGGTTGGATCCCATGATGCAGACCTGATTATTTTACCTCCACTGTCTACCACAGTTGCCAATCAGTTTCTAAATGCAGGTGATTTTGTAGCCAGTTGTACTCATTTCGCTTACATTATATGTTAAAGCAGCCCTTGCCAACCTGGGCCCTTTATATGTTTTGGACTACAACTCCCATCAACCTCAGCATCATTCAGGTGTGCTGGCTGAGGTCAATGGGAAGTTCAAAGCATCAGAAGAACTCCAGGCTAGCAAAGGCTGTGCTGGTCCATAAGTATGTTCAGCAGATCGACTTCCCAAATATACATGTGATAGCCTGACCTGAAAGAGGGAGAGAAAATCCAGTTTGCAAAAGATTCCTTGCCTGGAGGTAATTCACTTGCCACCAGTGGCCAGCATAGTGGCTGTTTACAAGGCTAAATTAAGTTGCTAAAATTAGCAGCAGAGGAATAATCTGAACAGTAACAATTGGCTATGAAGTGAATGTTTGGGTATCATGAACAATAACTCAAGGGGAACAAGATTGTAAGATCACTCAACGGTATTGCTAATGAAGGGTGCACTTAAGCCAACTCTTTAACTTGGACACACCTTGGGGAATCCATTCTGCGTTAGTTAATGCAGCAGCTAAACTAAGCAAAGTGGCTATTCTGTGACTTCCAGATGTTACTGGACTCCCATCATCCCTGATTATTAGCCATGTTTTCTGGGGCTGTTTGGAATTGGAATCTAACAATATTGGGAGCGGGGGAACAGATTAGCCTTTCCTGGGGTAAAAGGGTTATTTGCCGTTAGGAAAAATCAGAATTCTAATAAAGGACTTCATTGCTTGATTGGATTTTGGAATTCTCTTTTCTACAAAATCCTTCCACTGTGGTGTTACTGATGTTCTAATTATTGTAATTTCCTTGGAAATCTCTGCAAACACCCAACCCTTTTTGCTAAGTTTAACTGAACAAAAAAGAAGGGTATTATATTTCACATGCATCTGAAGGCAAGGAGGTGTGAGATTCGTGTGTGTGTGCGTGTTGAGGTGACAGGCAAGTGACGACAAGATTCTCTTAAGAAATAGATTTGTGTGTGATTCCTTAATTCTCATCTGTGCTCTTGCCTACAAAGACTCTTGATAAAGTTATTATCCTCATTCAGGATTGTGCGCACAATCAAGTTTGGCAGGCCAAACCCAGCGCGCGTACACACACACACACACACACACACACACACACACACACTATAAGTGGCTTCACAGCAACTCTCTCACACAAGAACAAAACGATCATAGATATCACCCAAAACTAAAAATGCTTAAGAACACCCATCTATCTGAGCATCTCATTTTCCACAGTGGCCAACCAGATGCTTCAATGGGAAGCTCACAAGTAGGAAATGGGGACCTCTTAGCACCTCTCTAGCAGCCACTGACAGCATCACCCTCTTTATCCTTCCCTTTAGCTACTCACAGTACCCTTAATCTCCCCACTTTTAAACCATCTAAGGCTGTGTATACATCACCAACTTGAAATGCAGCCAGGCTGTTATTTTTCTCAATGTGGATCGAAGGTGGTTTGGGGGGAAATGCCTCAGAATGCAGTATTTCCTAAGAAACAACAGGATAGATATGGATTATGGCTAACTTGGTGTATATACCACTTCCCACATCAGCAGGGTGGAGGTGCACTGGATGCACAGTAAATGGAAGTGTGTACACAGCCTAAGCTAAGTTGGTGTTTTTCATGACATCTTTGCTAACTCTATCCTTTGTCAAGAGGCTGTAGAAAAATATATTTGTGATAAAGGGGGTTCTTAAGTCTTCTTCTTAATATTTTTAGATGTTCTGACTCTGCTCAGCCAGAGACACTGAAAAAAGAGCAGATAAAAAGGTGATTCTCATTTGTATAATGAGTAGGACTGTTTGTTGATTTCTTGTTTGGATTTGGTTGGTTAAATTTGCGTAAGTAAAAATAATTTTAAAGCAAATGGCTTACTTTGTTTTTAGACAATGGATGTACGTGTTTCACAGCAGATCTGCTGTAGGAAAATTCATTCCATCTGTTAGGAAGAAGGGAGAATGTACCTTGTAATATTGTGCTTAGCCACTTGCACTTGTTACAAATCTTTGCATTGGAAATGATATATATTGAAATAAATCTGCTTCCTGATTTATTGAGGGCAGCTTCATAGTGAATTAAAAGCTTTTTAAATTGATTAATCAATGAAACGTTGCAGTCCCTAATACTGACTGGCAGAAAAAAGACTGGGTACTCTGTGATGGGAGTTGTTTGTTGCAGCTCCTTCTGGAGAGGACTCTCTGCAAGTCTTTAGCAACAAAACTGACAAGAGACTTTTATGGCACCTTAAAGGCTAACAAATTTAGGATGGCAGGAGCTCTTGTGGACTGTTTCATCCAATGTACAAAGGATGCTCCTAATTATTGGGACCTAATCTGATGCCTGGCATGCTCTGGTCCATGGGGTCACGAAGAGTCGGGCACGACTAAACGACTAAACAACAACACAATCCGATGCAGTGGATTTCAGGCCAGGAAGGTTATTGCCTGAATAAATCTTTAGGGTACCCCACGATTCTGGTTTTGAGGCTTTCCCCCCTCTCCCTGGTCCTCAGACTTGCTGTGCTGCTTCTCTGATGCCAGGGGCCACCAGCAAGGGCAGCTGAGTTGCCTCAGTGGAAATCTCATCTTTTATTCAGGTCCCTGCATGGAAAATAAGTGTGTGTGCAAGAACCTGAGCCTCCGTCAGTCTGCATGTGGAGGAACCTTTCAATCCTCCTGACTGTTGCCTTCGCCAGGCTGCTGCCCTCCAGATGTCTTGGACTGTACCTCCCATCAGACTCAGCCAGGTACTGGCTGGGACTGATGGGAGTTGTAGTTCAAAGCTCCTGGAGGGCACAGGGCTGTTGAAGGCTGAGAAAGAGGGTGGCTTGGCAGTGTCCTACGAGGAAAGGGGCAGGATCCCACCCCGCTTTGGTCTTTAGGCTGCAATGAACCTCCACATGCTGGGCACAAGCCCCATGCGAGCTAGGGGTGGGGAGTAACTTCTGCGTTAGTGTGCTCTTCAAAGAGGTATCTCTCCAGATGTATGGACAGCAAAGGCAATACCAACTTCCAGCCTGCGCGGATGGGGGTGACTTTTTGGGGAAGTATTCACGATTGTTTCAATACATTTCACACACCCCGTCTTGAGCCGCCGCCCCCCACTTCCCCCAGCCGGCTCCCAACCGACCCTTGGCATTGGACGTGACATGACCAGAGTTGGGGGCTTCGCCCCCAGCCCCACTCTGCCTTTCCTTTTGCGAACTTCCAGTCCCGACCTGACTCCGCTTGTGCTGCCTCTGAGTGGGGCAGGCGTGGGCTCCGTCGGGGCTCGAGCGGGGCGGCGGCGCGTGGGTGGTACCTCGGGAGGGGGGCAAGCCTGGCTCTGCCCCTTGCGCGCTCCTCCCCCGCCCCGTCGAGGATGGGGTTGGGCTGGGCGCCTCCCTCCTCATCAAAAGCGCCGCGCCAAGCTGAGCAGGCGGGAGCGGCCGGGGGGAAGCCGCGGCACGGTGAGTCCGAGGTCCCTGGTCGGGGTGCGGGAGGGCGATGACCGTCCAGCCCTTGGCAAAGACACGTGCCACACCCGATTCCTCGAGGCGCAGGAGCCGCATGTGCTGGTTCTGGCTGGTGGAGGGGGAAAGCGCTCTGCACATGCTCCGCGGTGGGCTCGCCTTCGCTCCAAAGCTAAACCTGGGGAGGGGAGGAGGACACTTCTCTAGACCAAGGTCTCAGCCTTTCAAGCTGGCCCTGGACAGGGACAAGGCTTTCTCATCTGCTTTCCCGCTTCGGGCTGAGCTGGGCTCCGGGGAGCCTCCGCCTCTCCTACAGGGCTTTCCGCCGCTCCGTCGGGCTTGCGTTCTGCGAGGCTTGGTTCAGGGCCACCATCACCGCCCTCTCTGCCTTTGTCCGTAGAGGCGCCCCCCAAATCCCGCCCGCCCGTTGCGAAGAGCCCATCTCTGTGCCGGGTCTGCCCCTCCTGCCAGCCTGGTTCCGCTCATACGGAGACTGGGCGATGCAAATGAACCGTTTCGCTCTCTTTCCCCAAGACCGGGCATGCATGGTGAGGAAGAATAAGGGGCTTCCGCGGAGTCCAGGCTTGGCGGCATGGGGGAAAGAGGGTGCTATGGGGTTGCGCCCTGTACGCCCCCAGCCCAAACTTATGGGGCTGCGAGTTCACCGGGACACCAGAGGCGCCCCGGGTGCATTTGCCCTCCTTGCTCTCATGCGCGCACAGCCGGGCAGGATCAGGCGCGCTTTGCAGTTGCGGACACGAGGTTCTCGGAGGCGATCGCTGGTGAGGTTCCGTGGCAAGAAGGCGCAGCGACAGCGGCGCTCTCCTGCAGCCCCGCGCTCCTGGCGCCCTCCAAATGTTGCTGGACTACAACTCCCAACAGCCCGCGGACCCAGCGTGGCCCGGCCTTAGGGATGATGAGAGTTGGAGTCAAAGAAGACCTAGCGGGCCACAGACCTCCCAGGCTCCCTGCTGTATCCAGAGTATCAGAGGGGGCGCGTGTAATACTTACTTGCCAGGCAGATGTGGCTCTCCTGCCACTGCCATCAACTGCAACAGCTTTTCATCCAGTCCTGGGGTGGGGGCAACTGAAAATGCCTGAGCCAGAGCAGCTGAAAGTAGAACTGTCTGTTTCCTACAGTGCTATAGTTTTGTTTGATTGCCTATTTGCATCCTTTGTTTGAAGTATTGTTCCACAGTTATTTTTATTGCTGTTTTTAGTGCACTAATTGTAAACCGCCCTGGGATCCTGCCAGATTAAAGGCTGGGTAAAAACACAACCCGTCAGGTGACCTCCGGCTGTCGGCCATAGTGCTAATGCAGAAATGCTGCAGCATTGTGGTAGAGCATCTGCTTTGCATACAGAAGGTCCCCGGTTCACCTCCTGGCAGCATCTCCATGTGGACCTGGGAGTGCCCCTAGCCTCAAACCCTGGAAAACCACTGCCAGACAGAGTTGACAGCGCTGAACTAGATGGGTCAATAATAGCCCCACTCTGTACAGGACACCTTGCCTTTCTCTGTTCTTCCTCTGAGCTGTAATGCAATAGGATCTGAAAATCATGGGCACCCCTCCAGAAGTTGTTAGGCTTCAACTCCGGTCACCACTGCTCATGCTGGCTGGGGCTGATGGGATTTGGAGTCCAACACCCTCTGAAGGGACACCGCTGCCGCCGCCAAGGAGTCAGGGAGGGCTCTTGTGTCTGTTGCTGTGGCCACAGTCTAACCGGGCCTCTCTGCCTCCTCTCCAGATGCCAGTGAGGCTCTCCACAGCCCTGCGTGTTTTGGGGACCAGCCTCTTTGCCGTGGTGGTGCTGGGGGGCATCCTCGCTGCCTACGTCACGGGCTACCAGTTCATCCACACCGAGAAGCACTACCTCTCCTTTGGGCTCTATGGTGCCATCCTGGGCCTCCACCTCTTCATCCAGAGCCTCTTTGCCTTCCTGGAGCACCGGCAGATGCGCCTGGAGGGCCGGCCCCTGAAGCTGCGCTCCTCGGTGGCCCTCTGCATCGCGGCCTACCAGGAGGACCCAGACTACCTGCGCAAATGCCTGCGCTCCATCCAGCGCATCTCCTTCCCCAACCTCAAGGTCGTCATGGTGGTGGACGGCAACGGGGAGGACGATGTTTACATGCTGGACATCTTCAACGAGGTGATGGGCTCCGACCGGACAGGCTGCTACGTGTGGAAGAGCAACTTCCACGCCCGGGGGAAGGGCGAGTCGGAGGCTGGCCGCCGCAGGGCCATGCGCCACATCCAGAGCCTCGTCCGGCACAATACCTATACCTGCATCATGCAGAAGTGGGGCGGGAAGCGCGAGGTGATGTACACGGCCTTCTGTGCCCTTGGAGACTCTGTCGACTACGTGCAGGTGGGTGTCAGGGGGCGGAGCCCTGCTCCTTGCCCTTGCTAGCCTGTTGTTGCTCTTCCTTCTCTGTGTTTTCCCATTCATGCTCATCCCACAAGCCAGGCACTTGTCAGAAAGCAGAAAAAGGGAGGGGGGAGTATTAGCTACACGCAAAATGATTTGGAGAGAGACTTGGGTCTGGGCAATTCTCTGTCTCCCTGCACCCTGATACATAGGTGCTGTGAGCTTAAGAGGGAAGCAGGGCTACAATGAGCTGCTTCTTCACACTCTGGGGCCTGAACATGCCCATGCAGTCAGCCCCTATATGGAGCAGCTGGTTGCTTCTCCGTAGCTCAGTGGTAGAGTATCCGCCTTGAATGCACAAGGTACCAAGTTCAATCCCTGGCATCTCCAGGGAGGGTGGGAGAGAGCCCCCTGCCTGAAATCCTGGAGAGCCGCTGCCAGTCAATGTAGAGACAATACTGAGCAAGATGGACCAATGGTTTGACTCAGTATAAAATAGTTTTCTATGATCCTGAGTGGTAGAGCACCTGTTTTGCATGCTGAAGGTCCTGGGTTCACTCCCCAGTGACATTTCTAGCTTGTGAAGGATGGAAAGCTACTATAGACAATATTGAGCTGGGTGGACAAATGGGTCTAATTTGGCATAAGGCAGCTTCCCCAGTTCCTTAAGCCCTTTGTATAGAATCTTGAGGACTGGAATCTTGATTTATTTTTTTAAGGAAAGGCCACAATTGAGTTGCAAAGCAGTGGATTCAATCCCCAGCTTCAATTCCCAGTATATCCAGGTAGGGCTGGGAGAGACCCCTGTCTAAAACCACGGAAAGCTGCTGCTGATCAGTGCAGGCAGTGCTGAGCTAGATGGATCCAGGCAGCTTCCAGTGTTCCTCCTGAGCTCATAACTCAGCCTCCAATCTGACAGCAGGAAAACAGTTCTTCTTTCACCCTGGTGTAAGTGGAGGCTTCTCCTCTGCTCCCTTCCACTCATGCACTATAGTTCTGAGCAGCAGGTGTAGCAGAAAGGGATGGCAGAATGTAATTGAGGGTATATATATATTGATATATTCCATATATACACCCCCCTTTCTTTCATTATGGAACCCAAGCGTGGTTCCCAAACAATCTCTTATCCAAGTGCTGACCAGCCCCAGACCTGCATCACTTCAGCAATGTGATGGCCTAATGTGCCTTCAGCACCTTCTGGGGGACCTCCTTGCAAGCAGAAAACTGGCAGACAAAGGAGAGAGGTGGTACCTCAGCCCTTTGTTAGGTGTTCTGCTTTTCCATTTACAGGGGGTTTTAACTTATGGAGGCATTCAAAATAGGACCTGGAGGTGAAAAGTGTTGCAGTCCATTCTTCCATTTCATTCTGCTGTCAGAATAGACCAGCTCTGGACTCCTTGCATAAGAGAGGAGGCAGATGCAGGGTATGCCCATCTCTCATTTTGGGATTTGCTTCTGTGTTCTGCTTCCCTGTCCTCCAAAAATGCAGGATTCTTCAGCTGGGCCCGATCCCCCTTCTCTGGCCTGCATGGCTGCTGAACAGGTATCAGCTGCCCCCTCAGTATAGGACGCTACCTTATACAGTCAAGACCCCTGGTCCATCTAGTTCACTATTATCATACATGTCCAGGGTTTCAGGTAGGGGACCAGGAGATGCCCTTGGGGATTGAACCTTCTGTATGCAAAGCAGGTGCTCTGCCACTAAGCTAAAGCCCTTCACCATACATGCTCTTGGATACAAATGCCCTGTGATTCTTCTGCCTTCACCTGCTTGGGGACCTTACAATGCCTGTTTGGCAGTGGAGACCAGCTCCCTCTCTCGTCTGTGCCTGGTGTGACATCCTCCTCTCTGCCACTTTCGGTCTGTGTTCACATGAAGAAGTGTCCAGGAGAGTTTGTGTCACTTCTCTATCATTCACTTACACTAATATATTTATTATTATCATTAGTTAAACTAATTAATTGCTTTCTCAGGGTGATGCAGCCTAATGATAATATACATTAAGTGCAAACTCACATAAAATTCTGAGATTAACCATAAGAGAACCAATATTCCAATGACTGTATCAGTTATACAAACACATACTATGTGTATGTATGTACAAAAGTGTTTATGTGTGTGTTATATGTACACACACACACACAAATATGTATACATACACACACTCAATATTCACAGTCACAGAGATCTGAGTGCATTCCTCATTCTCCTCCCCTGGCTCACCTCTCATTGGAGCTTTGGGAAAGTTGCCGTTCTCCTCCGCCCTACATGCCAGAGTACAAAAGAGCGCTTTACTCCCTGGGAAGGTGTGGAGCAGGGTCCCCCAGGGCAACATGCAAAATTGTTCTGAAGGAGGTGGGCGTGCATTCCACTTGAAAGAAACGTCCATACGTACGCTTTCTCTCCCCATACAAACAGTGTAATATTTGTCAAAAAGAAGCCCCCATTTGTGTGAACATTCCTTAAGGGAAGGGACAGACAAGGGTGTCCTGACAGGGTGTCTTTCTTTCCCTGGCAGGTGTGTGACTCTGACACAGTCCTCGATCCAGCCTGCACAGTGGAGATGCTGCGCGTCATGGAGGAGGATCCTCGTGTCGGTGGAGTTGGCGGGGATGTCCAGGTGTGGACCTGAGAGCACACGGCCATGCAGAGTGTTTGGCTCAGATAACACTCACGGGGATGGCTCCTTCGGGCAGCCTTCCCAGAGTTGGTCCTCTTCCAGCTGTTTTGAACTACAACTCCCATCAGGCTCAGTGTCCTGCAGCTTGCTGGATGGGGTGCATGGAAGTTGTAGTCCAAAACAGCTGGAAGAAGAGGCCTTCTGTCCCTCAATAATTGGGGTCAGCCACAGGTCAGCTTGATACACATCTGTGGGTAAAGAAAACTGGTACAGGAGCCAACCTGTCCATTGGAGGGAGGGTTGTGGAGGGCCCATGACTCAGTATTGCCTCTTCCCCCCAGATCCTGAACAAGTATGACTCGTGGATCTCCTTCCTGAGCAGCGTGCGCTACTGGATGGCCTTCAACGTGGAGCGGGCCTGCCAGTCCTACTTTGGCTGCGTCCAGTGCATCAGCGGCCCCTTGGGCATGTACCGCAATGCCCTGCTGCAGCAGTTCCTGGAGGACTGGTACAACCAGACGTTCCTAGGCAGCAAGTGCAGCTTTGGGGACGACCGCCACCTCACCAACCGGGTCCTGAGCCTGGGCTACCGGACTAAGTACACGGCCCGCTCCAAGTGCCTGACCGAGACGCCCACCAGGTACCTCCGCTGGCTCAGCCAGCAGACGCGCTGGAGCAAGTCCTACTTCCGGGAGTGGCTCTACAACGCCCTGTGGTTCCACAAGCATCACCTGTGGATGACCTACGAGTCAGTGGTGACGGGCTTCTTCCCCTTCTTCCTCATCGCCACCGTCATCCAGCTCTTTTACCGCGGGCGCGTCTGGAACATCCTCCTCTTCCTTCTGACGGTGCAGCTGGTGGGCGTCATCAAGGCCACCTACGCCTGCTTCCTGCGCGGCAACGTCGAGATGATCTTCATGTCCCTCTACTCCCTGCTGTACATGTCCAGCCTCCTGCCGGCCAAGATGTTCGCCATCGCCACCATCACCAAGTCCGGCTGGGGCACCTCTGGCCGCAAGACCATCGTGGTCAACTTCATCGGCCTCATCCCAGTCTCCGTCTGGGTGGCAGTGCTGCTGGGGGGGCTGGCCTACACTGCCTACCACCAGGACCTCTTCACAGACACAGAACTGGTCTTCCTCATCTCGGGAGCCATCCTCTATGCCTGCTACTGGGTGGCGCTGCTCACCCTTTACCTGGCAATCGTGGCCCGGCGCTGCAGCAAGCCCCAGGAGGAGTACAGCTTGGCGTTTGCGGAGGTGTGATGAGGGTGGGGGTGGGGGGTGGGGAGTGCAATAATGGCAAAGGACTGGCAGCGTTTCCCCACATAGTTGTGGGGCTTCAGGAGGGCTGGCCCCCCACCCTGCTCAGGACCTGATCCAGTTTTGAAACGTCCATCCCGGAAGCAAATTGGCAGATTCAGGAGTGCATCACTGGGGAAGGAAGCCGGAGCCTCACAGAACGGATCCTGCTCGGTGGGCTTCCGGATCCTGCCCCTGCAGAAAGCTCAACAGCTCCTGGGAAAAGTTTCCACCACCAGGTGTCCCTGTCGTTCTATGCAAATGACACTGCCTCTCCCCAGAATAGCACCAATGTGGCAGGGACGACCTCTGTAGCCGGTTCAGGGTACAAGAGTCATTGCAGCTGATGGGGGGTGCAGTTTTTACAGGGAGAAATAATAACTTCCTTGTGGAGATCTGTTAAAGAAGGGGCCCTTCTGTGCCCAGCGAAGAGACCATCAATAGGTTTTTGATCTTCCCTAGGAAGAGCTTTAAGGAGTTTGTAAGGGTTATTCACTGTTCATGGGAGAAGCAAGTGGGACTTGAGCCACTGACATCAAGGGGTCGCTTTCTAGGCAGAGGCCCCACAGGAGGTGGAGTGACAGGGCAGAACATGTGCTCCTTCCAAGAGGGGCTCCCTTCTGCTTGCAATCACTGCAGCTGCAGGACTGGAGGGAGATTTACTGAGAAGGAAAGGCTGGCAGTAGAAAAAAACCACATTTGGGCCTTAGCGGGAACATGCTGTTGCCCAAAGAATACATCAAATGACTAGGCTGCCCATTTCTAAACAAACGCAAAATACTTGAAAGCTCCCAGATTGGCCCAATACAGCATGAGCCACAGCTACTGTGAATTCGATAAAACAGGTTGCAAATTGGATTGATCAAATGTCTTCAGTTCCTTCTGGAGTTTTGGGGGTGGACCACCTATTGCTACCTCCCTCTTTAGTCCAGGACCAGGGATCATGCAAGTGGCCCTACAGATGCTGAAGGGACTCCCAGTTCCCTGACCAGTTATTGAACTCTAACTGCTGTCATCCCTGACATTGCTGGCTGGAGCTGGTATGAGCTGGGAGTCCAACAACATCTGCTTGGGGAAGGCTGCTGTAGACCAGGTATCTTCAACCTTTTTGGACCTTTTCGGTCCCAGGACCCACTTTTAACCAAAGCATGCATGTAGAGATCTGTTGCTTAAGCTTCCACAATATTTGCATGGTGGTAGTGCCCGACCAATCCTAGAGCAGGCCATGACCCACCAGTTGAAGACCAGTCTTCTAGACCATATTTTGTTATGCTTGGGTAGGGGTGTTAAAATACTTTAATGCTGTGAACAGAGCTGCCTGTCTGGAGATCTTCCTTTGGACCAGCCTCTCTCTCTTGGCCTCTGCTTAGCCTGGGCCTCCTAACTTTCTGGTGCTTCTCCTACAGACTTCCTCTCCCCCTGGTGCTCTGCCAACATGGCCACGTTACACTTCCAACTCAGAGAAGGGGGAGAAACTGAGGACAGTGGTGCTGCTTTTGGGAGGCCACTGCCACCCAGTCTAAAAGCCATTTCTAGATTCACAATCTGCATCTCTGCCCAGCCCTTAAAACTCATTCCAGTCTCTGGCAAGAAGCTGCCTGTGTTGAAAGAGAGGGGGAGGGGGTGTCCCAGCTTCAGCTGGCAACAAGCTCTGGGCAGCTTTTATGCCAAACTCACATTGCTGAGATGGAAGTGCTCACCAGTTGTTCCTTGCCTGTTCCTAAGCTAGCAGGTCAGCATGGGAACAAAGTGCTTAGGCACTTGCTATAGTAAATCCGCTGTCATCTACATGCTTCCAGCATAGGCAAAGGCACAGATTTTCTGCAATTCCATTCGTGCAGAATGTGGAGGTCTGAAAAATCTGAGATTCCCTCCTTTTTATGGCTAAAAGAAAACAAACCAAGTTTCTACAATTCGTATTTTTACAAAAAGTTCTTAAAATGTATAAGCAATATTTGCAAAACATCTCAGAGGTGTTTTGAGTAGGAATGCTTCTTTAGTAGCTTACTTGTATTGTTCCTTCGGCCTCCACTCTGCTTCTTGAAAAAAAAGGGGGTTCTAAATTCAACAGAGTTATAAAACAGATGCCAAATAAGGCAGGCACATTTATGTTTAGACATATTTGTGTGGACCTTGATTTACAAAAATTTGTTTGCTTGGAAAAAATTAAGACAGGTTGCTGCTGAATTTGCTTAGAGCAGCTGTATTCCAAAGTTGGCTCTTTCTTGCTTCTCAAGAGAAGCACTAGAAGGCCCTGTATGCTGGAGACTGGCTGACATTGGCCACACAACTTTCCGGTCCCCACAGGCATTGTGAATCCAATTGGTGGACAAGGAGCAGAGTGAATAAACTTTCTGATTAGAGCAGATGTATATTTATTATTACCTTTCACCGCTAAACTAAAGAGGGTGTTGTGTATATGTGTGTGTGTGCGCGCGTGTGCACCACACATACACACACTGGACAGGCTCCATTAACTTTTGTTTTCCTTGCTATGTAAGGGAGCTGAATAATCCCTGGGATGCAAAAGTAACCTGGATGCTTTTGCTCCAGATATGCTTGGGGGGAGGTATGAGGGAGGTAGGCACACAGTCTTTTAGTGTATTGGATTTTTGTTTCTCCAAATACAAAACTTGCCCATCAGCAATGAGGCTAGACACCTGATTTTTACAAAACCAAGCAACTTCTCAGGATTCCACAAGAGACTTCTGTACCAAAATAATATTCTGTGCTATGACCATGCCACCTCCTAGGAACAGAGGGCACCTGATCTATCTTTTGGCCTTGGTGCTGTTCAGGAGCCTTACCAGTGCCCATCTTCCTGTACTCCTTTCTGCCTCAGGCCAGTAAGCTGAGTCTGACTTTGTCCTGCTGCTGCTGCTAGGGGTTCCACTGCCCCAATTCCAGGTTCTCTCTCTGCCGCTTTCTTTCTGCCCATCCCACACAAGGTCCTGAATGCTATCCGAGGTTGTACCTGTAAATTCCTGCCTCTCCTGCCATGCTGCTTCACGTGAATTGACAGGAACAAGAAAAACAAGCCCCTAATATGAGACAGGGAAGCAGTGGGCAAAGGGCAGCTTGCTACTCCCATGGGCTCATGTGGCTGGGAGGAAGATTAAAGTGGCATCAGTGCCGGTTCTGTCCTGCCACCTCTGGAAGGCAGATGGAGTCTGCACTGCCATCTAAGAAAGCAATAATGGCTCTTGGGCTGCAAGCTCCCTTTATCTAGGCACATACTAGTGAAGAACTTTCCTATGCTGGGGACTGACTGCATAAACGAAGCTGGGATAGATGTCTCCTTCCACTACTGCCACCAGAAAGGGCTGGTTCCCACCCCACTTGCTCTGGATTCAGCATAACCTCACACCCTAAGGGCTGATTGCCGAGCTGTTTCCCAGGGGCCCCAACCAGCTTGAAAAAGAATGGTTCTAAGCAATTCTTTGGGTGGCTGGGGGAGCGTATGGTACTCTCTGGCAAGGAAGAATGGCTGCTTTGCAGGCTAGGAGAGCTTGCAGCCCACACTAGAGCCTGCCTTTCAAAAAGCTGCCCTGTTGGGGGGAGCCATGTGAAACAGTAACTGCTTGCTCTGTAACCTGCCTAAGGCAGATGCCTCCCTGCAAAGAGCTGCCAAATCAAACTGTTGTATGGACAGGGCTGATCAGCGTTGAGAGTACATGAGTATCTGACAGCCTTTAAAGGCTGCTCCCAAGAAACACTGTGGCAAAAGATGGAGAGCTTCCTCAAGTCCCTCTTTCCAGCTGTGCATCCTTCCTAATTGCGAATGTCTGGAAATGCTGCTTTCTGCCCGTGCTGTTCTCTGTGGCCTGCGCTGGTCCCAGGCATGAGAGTGGAGGGATGGGTGGGTAGGGTGCCAGGCTTTGCTCCCCCCTCAATTCCCTGCTCTGGGCTGCATCCCCTTTTCTATGTTACTCCGTTTGGGTTTCTCTTATTTAAAATGAAATTTGTAGAATTTTTTGTACTCTTTGGTAACAAACACTAGTTAATTGCTTAAAGTTGTTTGTAAACTTATTTATTTTTTACCTGCATTTTCATATTTTTTATAAAGGTTGTTTGGTTTTTTTTACTATGATGCATTTGTTACAATAAAAAATACCTTGCAAACAAGATGGTCTAGAGTATATTTGGGACTTTTCTGCCCATCCCCTCCCTTCACCAACATGCACACAATCTGAGTGGGGTGGGAGGAAGACACTGGCAGGGGCAAAGAACCAGGTCTAAGCTAGCTGAAATCTGCAGGAAATTTCAGCCTGATTTCCCTTTCAGCCATTCTGATTTCCTATTTGCCAACAAGACCTCCCCAAAGAACTGGAATTCAATAGTCACCCCCTCCCCCAAAATGTCCTAGAGACATAAAATAAAGGCAGATCAGAATCTAATCATCTCCTAGAGTCTGAAAAAGAGAGCCCCCTTTCTCAAAAGGCACTTTAGCAACAGCTGAGCTCCCCACCCTGGGAACCCAAGAGGCAAAAAGCACAATGCTATGGTCTCCAAGAGTGCTGAGCTCCTTGAAAAATGGAATCAAGAACCCAAGGAGAACTAAGTGACCAGCAGGGACCATAACGAGGCTTGAGTTTCTGCAGGAGATAACTGTAGAGAGTCATCAGTGCTGACTGGAACTGGTGGGAGCGTTAGTCCAGAGGACATCAGATTGGCAGAGGTCACCAGCCCTTGGGAGAGGATCTAAGCAGAAACCCAGAGCAGAGTCCTCCATCCCTGGGATGAAGATCTGGCTAATATTACTCAGGTTCCCCAATAACTTTTATTTGTTCAGTGGGCTCTGGATTTTGGGGCAAGGGGCTCAGCACTTTAGCAAAGACACTGGGTTGAATCCCACAGCTGAGCTGCTCTTGGAGAAAGCACTGGCTATTTGAACACACTGGGCATGGGTGCTGGATTCTCCCAGACACTGGCTTTAGTCCCACAAAGGCTGGCCTCTGAGATAAGGCAGTTCTCCCAAGGGCTGGGTTCACACAACAGATTGTATAACCCGGAACGGAAAGCACTGAGTTCCAACAAGCTGGCTAAGTGGACAGGATTTGTCCCTTTTGGCACAGTCCCCAGCACTCTGCAAGGAAGTAGGCAGACCTTCCTCCATGTGAACGAGGCACCAGTGTGCTTGGATGTGGGCTGCAGCATCCTCACGCTTTCTTGGCCACATTGGTGATGATGGGCTTGGGGCGGGTTTTGAAGAGCAGCTTCTTCTTTATGAGGGCGGTGACTGAGTAGTGGCCTGGTCCCAAGCTCGCCTCGCTTCCAGCCACTGCTTGCTTGGTCAGGACGGCAAAGGGCTTCTCTAGACGCACAACTTTACCATACAGGATGTGGTGCCCCACGATGAGCACGGGGACTCCCTAGAGGAAGAGATCAGACAGTGGGGGCACTCAAGCCTTGCAGAGAGAGTGGTATGGAAGGAAGCTAGCCTCAGCCAAGAACTCCCCCCACATCCGCAAGCACCTGGCTAGTCCCTCACCTCTTTGGTGTAATGTAGGTCCCCCAGGAGCCTCCCTGCCAGGCCAGCCCCAGATCGCGATTCCAGCTCGCCTTGGAGCTCCATCAGCACCCACTCCGCCAGACCTCCAACCCCATCCCTGCAAGGAAAAGACGAGGAAGGGAAGAGCTGTTATAGGTCACGAGGTGTAGCAAAGAGATCATTCCCGAACCATCCCCACTAGAAGCCAGTGCAGACTCACCGGGACACGACCAGCTGCACCATCGTCCCACGGTTCGTCTGCAACAAGGAGAAAAGGGGTTTGGAGGCGGGGTGAGAACGGGCAAGACCCAATTCTCCCTCGTTCATCCCAGCGGGGCTCCCGGCCCAGAGGCAGCTAAGGGGCAGTCCCCCACCCCCAGCAGTGCCAACCTCGGGCAGAGATCCCCCTTTCTTACGAAGACTCGCCCGCGGGCTCCCCTCTTCCTGGCCCTGCGATGCCGAGGGTGGTGGCCAGTACGGTAGCCTCAGGCGAGCAAACTGACGCAGCCGCAGCATCCAGCAAATAGGGCGAGCCGCTTCCCTGCGCTTGTTCAAAGGACAGGAACTCTGCACGCGCTCAGAGTCACCCTCATCCCTGGACGCCGGGGGATCCAGAAACTCCGCGCCTCGGCGCCTCTGTTGGAGCGGCACTCTGCACGTGCTCAAGAGCGCGCTCGCCGCTTTTCTTTCTTGCTTCCCCCCCGCCAGCTCCGCCACGCACCTCACTCAGAATCTCCTGAACCTCCCGCCTCGCCGAAGCCCCGGAAATCCCGCCCCTCGCCCCTAGATAACTTCCGCTTCCGGGCTTAGAGGGGCGGCGC
The DNA here is from genome assembly GCF_965113315.1 of Podarcis vaucheri. Taxonomy (NCBI): domain Eukaryota; kingdom Metazoa; phylum Chordata; class Lepidosauria; order Squamata; family Lacertidae; genus Podarcis; species Podarcis vaucheri. Next base: position 51,799,665 of record NC_138765.1, on the reverse strand, counting down.
GCACGTGGAAACCGGGCTCGCTTCGCTCTGTCTCCGTGCTCTCCGGACGCTCGGCCGGTGCTATTCCCTGCCTGCCATGGTCGAGTTCGAGGTGCACCGCGCACGGCTCTTCGCCTTTGTGCCGTCCGGGATCCGGTGCGTGGCTGCGTCCCGCCCTTCTCACCACCGCCTGGCCGTGGGCCGCCTCGACGGCTCCCTCGAGATCTACGACCTGCAGGCCAACATGTTCCAGGAGAAGGTGACTCTGGCTCCCGGGGTAGACTGCCCGTGGCACCTATTTGACAGGTCTCCACCTCTGTGAGGTTTTAATGGCACCAGCCATTGTCTGACCCCAGATCGTGTGGCCTTGAGTTCCACAAGCTAGTTCTTTCCTCCGTGAAGTAATACTAGTTTATCCAGACACAGCTGAGCTCACAGTGACAGAGAGCCCTTTGGCTCCGCTGAGGCTGGGAATTGGAGCCCCAAAGAATTGTTTCCCTGGGGGATGCCCTGCCTAAACAGCTATTTGCTGGGCATTCTTTGGGGCAAGAGGGTGGGTGGCACAGGTGACTCACCAAGCCCCTCTCTACTTTACTTCTGTAATCAGGAGGTGTATCAGTGTTTGGGGTTTCTGGCTGCAAAGTTCTCCAGTCTGAGCCCAGCCCAGGTTCATCCTTTGTGTGATTCCTCCCAGCTAAAGTTTGTGTATGTGTGTTAAAAGGAGGCCATTGACACCCAAAGCCTAAAAGAAACACCTTTCCTTAAACCAGAAAACTGTTCAGGATTGCCTCTTGGTTTAGGGGTCCTGCACCTTCCCCTTACCTATGACTTATCTCTCCAGGTCATTGCTGGCCACGATATGAGGATCCCAGAGGCGCTCTACTGGGCAGCAGGAGACCGGCTCTTTGGTGCAGGTCTCAGTGGGGAAATTGTTGAATACAACTTGGAGAAGCTGAATGTCAAATATTCGTTGGATGCTTTTGGAGGTCCTATCTGGAGCATGGTGGCTGATCCAACTGGGACTCAATTGGCGGTAGGTGCCCCTAGTATCCCAGAGAGGGGCAGCTTGAAAATGTGGTAACGAAGTCTTGTGCTAGCAAGAGAACATCCCTTAGAGGAAGGAATAGCACCTGATGATTTAGAACAATAAGGGGTGTAGATCCAGGTAAGTAGCCGTGTTGGTCTGACGCAGTCAAAATATATATAAAAAAATTGTCCAGTAGCACTTTAGAGACCAACTAAGTTTGTTCTTGGTATAAGCTTTCATGTGCATCTGAAGTATCTGAAGAAGTGTATCTGAAGAAGTATGCATGCACACAAAAGCTTATACCAAGAACAAACTTAGCTGGTTTCTAAGGCGCTACTGGACCAATTTTTTTTTTGTATATTTCAATAAGGAATATTTTACCACATCTATAGATGATGCAAAACCAGAAAGCTAGCCAGCTTCTCAGAAGGCAGTGATAAATCCCCAAATGATGTTAATAGAATGGATTACTGGGGGTGGGGGGAATTCTGGGGAAATGTATTTAAATAAATATATTTTATTGCAAGGCAGACAGTCCACATCACCCCAGGACTGGGTGTACTTAGCTTGTATAGTCACAATATTTTGCAAATTAGAAACAAAGAACTCATAACACATCCATTAACTGCTGCAAGAACAACTATTGCCAGGACATGAAAATCATTGCAATTATTAACTATGGACCAATGGTATAATGCAATTTAACAAACAGCATTATTGGAAGAATTGACACAAAAATTGAAGTAGCAAGAGGCCAAAAGAAGCACAACAATTTTTTATCAGTAGGTTATGACTTTATTGATTACACAAATAATGAGGCATATGGTACAACTAATTAACAGCACAGTCTGGTGTGCATTAAGTACATATTTTAATTTTTCACCTCCCCTGCCTCCCTTTCCTATAAATTCCTATAAATTCTAATTGTTATTAATACAAAATACTTTTTACTTTTGGTCACCAATCTAAGCAATGCACTTTACTATACATCATTTGATATCTGTAATAACTAGTAATTTTGGTATATACACTTTGACAGGAGGGTTTACAGTGGTACCTCGCAAGACGAAATTAATTCGTTCCGCAAGTTTTGCCGTCTTGCGATTTTTTTCGTCTTGCGAAGCACGGTGTCGGAAAAGTTTTGGAAAAGCTTCAAAAATCACCAAAGTCTTCAAAAACCTCAAAAAAGGCTACCACACCGCGTGCTATGAGTTGCTCCTCAAAGTCAAGTCGCAACTGTATTAACGGTGTTAAGAAAAAGGAAACAAACTTGCAAGACGTTTCCGTCTTGCGAAGCAAGCGCATAGGGAAAATCGTCTTGCGAAGCAGCTCAAAAAACAAAAAACCCTTTCCTTTTGGGAGTTTTCCGTCTTGCGAGGCATTCGTCTTGCGAGTACCACTGTATTTCACATGCACATTAGGAGAAGCTTATTGAGTTAGTGCAGTTTGACAATTGGATCAATTACCTGCAGGGGTGGGCACTCCCTTGTCTCGGGTGTCTTCCAACAGGGGCTAGACAGCCATCTCTCTCTAGGGGATGATCCTGCTCTCTGGATTTCCAACATCAATCAGGGGTTTGGATTAAACAGCTTATAAAGCTCCCTCCAGCTCTTCAATTTTCTGCATTTCATTCTCTTCTCCACTCAGTGTTCTGCTTCCTGAGGCTTAAATTCTTTCCTTTTGAGTAGTAAGGTGCTTCTCCAGCACCAGCTTGGCATCTGTGTTTGTGTTATTGATAATCTTGTGTAGTTTGGTCAGTCAGAGCTCAAATTATTGGTCAAAGCCCTGGACTCTTGGTTGTCTACCAGACAGGATTCTGAACAGGCTACTGACCCTCTCTCTTGTTCTTGCAGCTTGGCTGTGATGATGGAACCATTAAGCTCTTCAACATCTTACCAGATAGAATCGAGTTTGAGAGGCAGCTGGACCGACAGAAAGGTTGGTTGTGGGTGGGGGTGCATGTGGGGGTCATGATCACCAACAGGATGAGCTCTGAGTCCATGTGCAGGAGGGGTAAAGGTAAAGGGACCCCTGGCCATTAGGTCCAGTCGTGACCAACTCTGGGGTTGAGGCGCTCATCTCGCTTTATTGGGAGGGAGCTGGCGTACAGCTTCCGGGTCATGTGGCCAGCAGGACTAAGCCGCTTCTGGTGAATCGGAGCAGCACACGGAAACGCCGTTTACCTTCCCACCGGAGTGGTACCTATTTATCTACTTGCACTTCGTGCTTTCGAACTGCTAGGTTGGCAGGAGCAGGGACCGAGCAACAGGAGCTCACCCCACTGCGGGGATTCGAACCACCGACCTTTTGATCGGCAAGTCCTAGTCTCTGTGGTTTAACCCACAGCGCCACCTGCATCCCTTGCAGGAGTGGTAGGGAGCCTGATTTCTTGTTGCTTGCAGAGGAAAGCCCCTTCAGGATGCAAGGAGACCACTTGGCTCAGTGGTAGAGCGCATGCTTTGAATGCACAGGGTCCCAAGTTCAGCCCCTGGTATTCACAGGAAGGGTTGGGAATGTCTGAAATCTTGGAGAGCCTCTGCCTGTCATTTTGGATAGCAAGGACCTATAAAGACCAGTGGTCTGGTTTGGTATAAGGCAGCTTCTTGTATTTGCATGTCCCTCTGAGCCTCACCTACCTGCCCCCACCCCCAAAATGAGTTTGAGTCTTGGTACATCTTATAACTGAGACTCTCCTCTTCTGCCCCACCTTACCTTACAGGACGCACCCTGTGCCTTTCCTGGCATCCATCAGGGACCAAGATCGTAGCTGGCTCCACTAACATCATTCGTGTCTTTGATGTCAAATCAGGTGAGTTCTGGAGTTAGGCATGTTTTATGCTGGGGCCAGGAATATGGTGTGTGTGTGTGTGTGTTTGTGTGTATGTCATCAGCTCGTCTAAGCAAGCTTCACCTTCATGATTCTGGTCTGTGGTGGCCATTAAGAATCAAGGACTGCACCCTCTTGACTGTGTCCCTTCCATACACCCAGGTTCAATGGCACGGAGAGGACAATACTGGCTGGCTTGCCCATAGCCGGTGAACTCCCATTAGAGAGGGACACATAATTTAGTGACAGAGTACATGTTTTGCAATCCAAAGATGTTAGGTTCAATTCCCGGCACCTCCACTTTGATGGCGCATTATAGGAAAGAGCCTCTGCTCTACCTGGAGAGCAGGGTTTGCCAGCTTTTTGGGGCCTGTGGGCATATTTGCATACTGCAGAAACTCTTGCAGGCATCATATACATGCTGTAGCATATTCTGTTGCAGGTGTGGGGAACCTTTAACCTAACAGATGTGACTGAGCTACAACTCCCATCAGCCCCAGCTAGCATGGCCAGTTGCCGGGGGTGATAGGAGTTATACTTCAGCCAGAGTTTCCTCACACCTCTTCTGTTGGCTACAATAGGGTGCTTCTTTCAGACTTCATTTCAGCAGGAGGAGGAACCCTGGGCAGGCGGAGGTGCACCCACTGGTGCCATGTTGGTGACCCTCCCCATAGCGCCCTGTTAGCATTTGAGCAAAGGGGCTTTCCTTAAGGCCTTGTAAAGGCCTGTTCGGTTTGGGGTGGCAGCTGAGGCTAAGCAGACCCTGAGTGAGCCTGGTGCCTCTTTTGCAGGCCATGCTGTCCAGCGGATCCTCGTGGACCGGTGCTTCAAAGTGTCCCGCAAGCGGTTGCCTGTGGTGGTGTGGGATATACTCTTCCTTTCGGATGGCACAATTGTCAGCGCGGACTCTGCTGGGAAGGTGCAGTTCTGGGACTCGGAGATGGGGACGCTGCTGTGGAGCCACCCTGTCAGCAAGTCAGCCGTGCTTTGCCTGGCTGGGTCTGAGGTAAGTTGCATGTTAAAGGCAGAGCAGCAGCACTGGGGGCGGGGGAGGGTGGCAGCGTTTGCTTAAGCTTGACAAGCAGAAAGGAAAGCAGGAGTCACTTATGCGGCAGAACAGGGGGAGTGTGAAATTGAACTGCAGAATAACAACAGTCCAAGATTTGGAAAGTTGCAACCCAAGGCAAACTTTCTTACTCCTCAGGGGGAGATAGACAGCTATCCTAGGGGACTGTGTGAGCAGAGTCCTCATTGGAGGGCAGCTTATTCCCAAGCAGCCTTTGCCAACTGTGGCACTGATGGGAGCCGTAGTCCACCAGATCGGGAGGGTCCCAGGTTGGCGTAGGTTGCTCTTGAACTTGGCCCTGTGATGATATGATGCTAGCTATCAGAAATTCATTTAAATCAAGACTTTGTGGCAGATAAAAGCACTTTGTGTGTTATCCAGAGCCTCGGAAAACCTGAGTGTGTACATGTGGCCATTCAGGGAAATGACATTGTTCTGTGCTGAATCTGAGCTTGACTGGGACATCCAGCTGACCAGTGTTGGTGGCCAGGAGGCTGAGCTTGATGGATCTATGGTCTGACCCAACATGGCAGCCCTTGGTCTGTGTAATGTGACCTCAGTGTGCGGTCAGTTCACTTATTTTCATTGCATGAGGTTCTGCATCGACCTGTTCTCTGCCATTAATACTTCCTCCCTGCAAACCTTTAGCTTGCCCAACTTTCTCCACAGGCAGAAGACAGTATTGTGGTTGGCACTTCGGAGGGGCTGGTATATCAGTTCCAGCTGCTACCGGTTAAGCTGGACAGTGCTGAGCTCCAGTGGGTGCGAACAAGGCCCTTTAAGCAACACACCCATGATGTGCGGACAGTAGCACATCTTGCAACAGCATTCATCTCTGGAGGTAGAGTTCACTGCAATCGTGTGTGTGTGTGTGTGTGTGTGTGTGTGTGTGTGTGTGTGTTTGAGTGTTTGATTGCTTTGTGGTAAAGTACCTGCTTTGCATACAGAAGTTCATGGGTTCCATCCCCAGATGCCCATTTTAAAGGACCACGTAGGTAGGAGGTGATGGGAAAGGCCTCCCTCTGCCTCCTGAGACCAAGTCAAAGTAGACAACATTGGTCCAAGTCACTGGTCTTCAACTAATGGGTCACTGTCTGATCCAAGGTGGGTCACAACATGGGCACTTCCACTATGCAAACACAGTGGTACCGCTGGATGCGAACGGGATCCATTCCGGAGCCCCATTCGCATCCTGAAGCGAACGTAGGATGTGAGTGCGCGTGCGCGGGTCACGTTTCACTGTGCATGCACCTGACGTCATTTTGAGTGTCTGTGCATGCACAAGCAGTGAAACCCGGAAGTAACACGCTCCGTTACTTCCGGGTCGCTGCGAAGCGCAACCTGAAAATATTTAAGCTGAATTGTATTCATCCCGAAGTATGACTGTATATGGCAAAAGATTAAGGAATTGGTCCCCAAAACATATTTGGGTTAAAAGAAGGTGTGAGAAGGCTGAAAACGACTGCTCTAGGAGAACCAGTAGCTTGATCTGGTGTGTGCACATACCGCCTATAGAAGGTGCTGTAATCTGATGCATCTTGACCTGGTTTGCACCCCTATTTATTTATTTATTTCATTTATATCCCAGTTTTTGCTCCCAAGTTGCTCAAGGTGGTGCATCTGGTTCTCCTCCTCATTTAATCCTCACAACAACCCTGCGAGGTAGCTTAGGCTAAGAGATAGTGACTGACTGAAGGCCACCCAGCGATCTTTATGGCTGAGTGGGGATTTGTAACCACTATACCACCCTGGCTTTTCCCCTTCTTATTTAGGTCTGGACGGGGAACTTGTGATCCGACAATTCATGGAGAATTTGGATCCCAAGTCTCATGAATCTACCCTCCAGAGAGTCACCTTCCCTCACGTGAGTAGCGGGATTGGCGCCTGCTATCTAGCAATGCCTTCTCTTCTCACAGATGGCTTCTCATAGCTTCTTCCTTCCTGCAGTGGTCCTGTGCACTAGAAGGACTCAGGGGCAAGCCATGCAGACTCTGCTCCCCCACCCTACTTCTCACCTGCCACTTCTTTTCCCTCTTGCAGAGGTGCCTTGTCTCCTGTGCCCGGATAGCCCGCCTCCTCCTCTTCCAATACCCAAAACATCTGGAGCTTTGGCGACTTGGAGCCACCAACACAGCAGGTGAGAGCAAACTTTGCTTTCAGAGCCTTGATGGTCTGGTGTGCTTGAGGTGCCCCTAGAGGAGACATGTCCCTTGGTCACCTGGGCCGGTGTTGAGCTTTGGGCTGCTGGGAAGCTTGGCAGTCCCCTCACATATTAGGACATCCTAGAGAGACTTGATGTGTAAAGATGCTCTTGGTTCTTGTTCCAGGAAAGGCTGGTGAAGTCCTTCCTGTCTCCTGTCCCCCAGAACACCTTCTCCAGCTCAAGGCCAAGGTGAGGGAGCCATGATTTCTTGTCCCCCCTTGATTGTGGATGCTTCAGATTCTCAACATGCCCTGTGGGCATGAATTGTGCAGGAAATCTCTCCACTTTAGATACAAACAGTTTTATGCAAAAGCAGGCTATGGGGTTTTTTTTAGCATTAGAACAAAGAGGAGACAGTCTCTTGTTCTCCCTGAAATACGATGTTTATTTAGCTCAATGCATTTCAGAGTTGAGTCTGCAAATGCTTGTAATTCCTTGAACCTTAAAGAGACTTCTTCTGGACACCTGAACTGAAAAGAGCTTCAAAAAATCTACAAGACCTTCTGGATACAGAAATAAAGAAAACATCTTACAGCCTCATAGTTTGAAACTGCTTTTGGTTCAGGCATACAGAGTAGGTTTTTGTTTCTTTAAGGATCAAGTAATTTACAAGCATTCACAGCTCCTGATGAAGGAGTTTCAACTCTGAAACATGTTGAACTAAATAAACATCTTATTTCAGGGAGCACAAGAGCCTGTCTCTTTCCTGTTCAGCTGACCCTGGTGCTTCCCCCTCTGCTTTTCTGCTTGCTATGGTTCCCCTACATCTTCTTAACTGTAGTTGTTCCCAAGCCAACTCAAGGCAATCTTGCAACATGTTGATTTTGCTGAGTCTCCAGAGGTAGCAAGTCCCACCGTTTCATCTCTCTTAGTCCCCTGTATCTTTTTGGAGGAACCTAGCTCAGCTTCTCCCTTCAATCTGGATTCCTTCCTAGGACCCTGAGCACATTGCCAGCAGCTGCGTCTCACCCTGTGGCTCCTGGATTGCCTACTCCACAACTTCCAGGTTCTATCTGCACCAGGTCCAGCTCAGCAGTGGCCATATTGCTATCAAGAGGGTGAGTGAGAATTCTGCAGGGTGGAGACTCTGGCCTGGGTGTTCTGGTCTGGGGCATGCTAGAGCATCATCCGGGAAAGCTGAATGTTGGGAGATTCTGGAAAGACAAAAGGAAGAACTTCTTCACACGGGGCATAGGTAGATGATGGAGTTGGCTCCCGCAGGTTGTAGTAATGGCCAATAACTTGCATAGTTTCAAAGGGGGGTCAGTCAGATCTGTTTAGGATAAGGCTATGAATGGCTACTAGCAATGATGACTGTGCACATGACACCCACACCCACCCCCAAGTATTGGAGACAGTCTACCTCTGAAGGCATATTGCTGGGGATTGTGAGCAAGGAATGTTGCACTTGGTCCTGCTTGTGGTCTTCTTCCCTTTGGGGCATCTGATTGGCCCCTGAGAGAACAGGAGGCTGGGCTAGGTGGGCTGATCCAGCTCTAGGACTCTTAGTTATTTATGTCATTTCAGCAATTTTGATACAGCTTAAGTACAGTAGTCTCTAAGCAGTTTACACGGATGCAATCCAAAAAAAGTAAAAATCAGATTAAATGATAAAATTATTATGTTCTTTTAAGATTTTGTAACTTATTCTTATAAGTTGATGGAAGGAACAGGAAATGCTCCTGTGGGCCTCCTTGGGGGAAAGGGGGTTGGGGGAAGGGGAGGTGGGGCCTCAGGGTAGAGCTGGCCACACTGACCCTTAACCCTTGCCTTCCCAAAGGTTGCTAAGATTCCAAAGGCGATTCGCTCAGCCCACCACCTCCTTTTCTCTGAGGACTCCACCAGGCTCTTTGTGGCATCGGACAACGGTTCTGTGCACATCCTCAAGCTCTTGCAGTCAGGAGTCTGCAAACACCTGCACATCCTCCGCCCCAGCTCAGGTAAGATTGGCTATTTGGAGAGCAGGACATACTTACCAGCACTGGGGTTAGGGCAGATTAGTGGCTTTTGAAGTGATATTTTAAAGTGAAGCCAGGGTAAAAAAAATGTCTATAAATACACATATTAATACACATGCATTTAAAACTTTTGAAAGCCACTTTCCTCATGCATCCCTGCAGAGACGTCAGAAGCTGCATACCTGCTGGCGGTTAGTGCCAACGGCCAGTGGTTGGCTGCAGCTAGTGGTGATCGGGCAGTCAACATCTACAACTTGGAAGATGCCAAGGTGAGCCAAGCAGAACCTGCCTGCAGTGGTGAGAGGATGAACCTGCTTGGTCTGAAAAAGTGAAGCAGGTTCATCCGGATTCTTTGCTGCATCCTCACCATGAGGGTGATTGAGAGTTCTGAGAGCCTTCTGGGCTCCTGTGCAATGATACAGCCCCAATGAAGGGAAGGGGGCAGCCTGGGCCACCTGGGTGGGAGGAAGGCTTGGTGAACCCCACTGTCTCTCTCTCTTGTCCAGCCTCATTGCACGGTGCCTGCATATGACTGCCCAGTGACTGCTTTGGCCATTCACCCAGGGACCAATAATGTTGTGATCGTCCACTCAGATCAGCAGGTAAGACCTTCACAGCCAACTTCACCTCCCAAGCCTCACTAGGCACACAGAGAATCCGGGGGGCGGGGAGAAGTTTGCTCCATCTGTGTGCACAAGAGTTCTGCCCCCGCTATTGCAGTCAGTCCCAATTGCTCACAAGGAGGATACTGGTGGGAAGATCCTGGGAATCGTTTCCCTGGTACAAGTGTAGGGACCGCCAGCAGTGTAAGTTCTCGATCCAAGGCAGGTAAAATGTCTTGTTTCCACTGGAGGGGTTACTTTGCTCTTTGCTTATTACTTGTGTGTGTAGCCCACCCTTCAAGGGTCCCAGAGCGGCTTAGAGAAATATTACAGGCTGTGCTGCTTGGGGGCTTCCCTTTGGGGCAGCTGTTTGGTTGCTGTGAGAACAGGATGCTGGACTAGGTGGGCCCCCTTTGGCCTGATCCAGCAGCCAGGCTCTTTTAAGTTCACAATTAAAAACAAATGCAGCTTGCCGTTAAAACAATAAAATAGAACCACAAAATAACAGAAGAGCAGCATAGAACTGCAGCACATAGCAATGCAGGAGGAGGGAAGACGTCTACTCAGCCAAAGGCCTCCTGGGTCAAGTGATGTGTCCTGACTAATCAATTAAAAGCATGCAGTGCACAGAGACAAGCCCCAGAGGGGAGGGCATTCCACAACCTGGGAGCCACTACAGGGAAAGCCCTCTCACTGACTGCCCCCCTCAAAAGCCCCTCTCTGATCATCCACCAGAGTGACTAAGGTAGTTTTGGTGCTGTATCTGGGTGTGAAGCCGGATTAAGTGTGTCTAGATCGATATTATTTGCAGTTCTGCAACAAAAGCCAGTTCTTTGTTATTATGATTGAAGGCGAGCTACAGGCCAAGGTGTTTCTATTCCAGGCAAGTCCAAAATTTGGCATCTCGGAGGTGGCAGGAGAGATTCACTTTTGTTTTTTCTATGATCCATCTCTAGGGTAACCTTTGCCAACCAGAAGTTTTAAACTACAGTTCCCATCAGCCCAAAGCAGCACAGCTGGGCTCCCAGCAGCTCCAGCATCTTGTGGCCATGCTGCCTGGGGCGGATGGGGGTTGTACCCCAAAATCTCTGCAAGGCACCAACTGGTGAAGCCTGATCTCGTGCTTTATGGGGCTGAGCCCCTGCTTAACAAACCTGCTGCTCCAGCTCTCTGTTGTTTGTCTTCCTCTTTCCCAGATGTTTGAGTTCAGCATCACCAACAAAGAATACACCCCCTGGAGCCGGACGATACAGAAGCTCGGGCTGCCCAAGAATTGGCAGTTGCGGGAGACACCCATCACCCACATTGCCTTCAGCCCCCAGCAGGCCTCCCACATTCTGCTGCATGACACATTCATGTTCTGCATCCTGGATAGGTCCAAGGTGAGGAAGGTTCCAGCACCAGACCATTGGCAGTTTGCCACACAAGGGTGCACAGCACCTGTTGTTGTCTGAGCCACTGGTCACACCCAGCCCATTCCTAGACTTGTCTGCAAGGGTACCAGGGCGAGGAATGCCCAAAAGCTCAGTGGCAGGTACTGAGAGGTCTTGCTTTGGTCAGGCCTCACCTGGAGTCGCTGTGTCCCATTCTTGGACACCACAATTTGCTACAGAAAGATGGAATGTGGCAGAGGAGAGCGGTGAAAGTTGCGAGGGGTCTGAAGAAAGTTCTTTGAGGAAAGCGCTGGGGAGGGCTGGTGTAGAGAGGGGAAGATTTTCCATTCAGAGTAGGTGATCCATCAAACCGATGGGTTCAAATGTCAAGGAAGAGATTTAGGTCACATCTGCACCATACATGGCTCCCCCCAAAGATTTTTTAATTTTCTCCTTGCAGACCAACAGTTCCCAGCAATCTTCACAAACTACAGTTCCTAGGATTCTTGGGGAGGGGGGCAGCCGCATGGTTTAAATGTGCTTGAAGGGTATGGTGTTGATGTTCTTTCAGCTAAATGTTAGTAAGGGCATCCTAGCAGTGGGTGGTATTAAACTCTAGTCCTGCTCATAGGTACACTAAGTTAATGGACATGACTAATCTAGGTATGTCTACTCATGAGTTGAATACCACCCAGTTAGAGCTGTTTGGAACCAGCAGGGAGGTAGCAGGCTCTCCTTCATTACAGGTTTTTATGCAGAGGCTGGATGGAAACCTGTCAAGGATGTCAAGGGCATGGCTTTCCTGCATCCTCAGAGGGTTGGACGATGACCTTTTGAGCTCCCTTAAACAACTTTTATGATTCTGTATGCCCAAGACCCTGGAGAGCTGCTGCCAATCATAATAGACAGGTGGAGCATCAGTTAGAATAAGGGACCATCACAGGTTCAAACATCTCCTCTGGGTCAGTGATGGCACATCCATTTTGTCCTGGTAGGGGGACTTCTGTAGGTTACCATCATGGAAGTTTGGGGGGAGGTGGGGGCGCAAAGCTGGCTGACATATCTAAGAAAGGCTCCGGGAGTCTGGGGAGGATTACAGATTGCTCCAGCTCATAGGTTACAATAGGTAGACCTGGAGGCTGCTTCCAGCAGGGGGACTTAGCTGGGTCATTTTTGTCCTGGCAGAGAGTGCAACACAGCTCCGAGGCAAATTAGCTGCACTGCTTGTTCTCCACAGCTTTGTGAAACGGGATATGATCTGAAACATCTGTGAAGCTGACAACCACAGCTTCCCTGTGCCCTCAGTAACACTGCCTTTTCTCTCTCCAGTCGCTGCCTGATGACTCTGCCTTCTTGAATGACCAGCAGTCCCATGCACAGTACTCCAAGGTTGCTCCCTGTGGCTTCAGGCCCTTCAAGTTCTGCAGAAAGTACCAGGTTTGTCTTTGTGCATCTGCACCCCACCCCACTGGACCCAGGAGAGGCAAAAGGAAACACTCCCCCCCCCCAGTGCATGGTTCAGGGATGCAGGGAGCTGCCATCAGGTCTGGAGCTGGCTGAGAGGACTCTGAAAGTGGGTTTTACAAATCCATGGAGAAACATTTTGGGGAGTACCAGCAATGCCCTGACCAGGGTGCTGGCATGGTTGAAGGCCAACCCTGGCATGACCAGAAGTAGAGTGCTTCCAGCCTCAAAACAGCCCTGCTGGACCAGACCAAAGGGGACCATTTAGCCCACTGTCCTGTTCTCACAGCGGCCAACTAGTTGCTCCAAAGGGAAGCCCACAAGCAGGACCTGAGTGCAACAGCATCCCTCTCCCCTTGTGGTTCCCAGCAGCAGGCATTATTCAGAAGGATATTGCCTCTGACAGTGGACGGAGAACATAGCCTTATTCTCTTCCATGAATTCGCCTACTTCTCTTTTAAAGCCAGGTACGTTGGGGCCATCACTACTCCAAGCCATCCTCCGGTTGGCTTGGCAATGAAGCTGGTGCCTCTGGGCCAGAGAGAGGTGCATCTGTGGCAGGGAAGTACAGCTTCATTGCCAAGGCCACAGAGCTGTTTCCTCTGTTGCTAGAAAATCCAAGTGTCCCATAAGGAGCAGGGCTGCTGTTAAGCCTGACGGCCTATTTTTCAAATCCCAAGTAGCCACATGGCACAAGGAGGGGTGTGTCAGTCCCACATTACACTGAGCACAATCAGAGAGCAATAAATGCCGGAAACAACAGGCATCATAAGCCCACTGCCTTTGATTTCTTGAACAAGGATGGCAGAGGCAAAAAGAGTGAATGTGGCAAGACTCTATCGCCAACACAAGGGGAAGAAGTCTCCCAGTGGCTACTAAAAGCATCATCCTTCCTGTTCAGAGGCAGCTTGTTGCTTAACACCAGGGAGTATCAACAGAGCATCTGAGAGGCATTTGATTGACCACTGTAGGCTATGGGATGCCAGAGTAGATGGCTTCCCTTGGTCTGATTCAACAGGGCTCTCTTTAGGTATTGACGAGAGTGTCCTGGAATGGCTGTGAGAAGGGCTTTTGCTGCTGGCCTATCTGGGCAGCTGATATTTTGTAGCATGAAAATAATTGCATGTCCGCAGGCAACATGTGTTGGGCACAAGATGACACCCTGTCTTGAGCCCATTCTGTCCAAAGGTTGCCAACTGCCAACCTCTGCTTATTCTAACTCTCCTCCTTTCTTCTTCCCCCTGGCAGCCGTTGCTGTTTGTGGACCTGTTGGATGAGAATTGCCTGGTGGTGGTGGAGCGGTCTCTGGCAGACATCAAGGTGCAGCTGCCCCCGCCTGTCTATCTAAAGAAGTTTGGCACGTAAAGGCACCTGTCCCAGCCCTGCCATGGCTGTGGCTGTTCCATGCAAGGACTGTCAAGCAGGAAAAGAGCAAAAACCTGCAAGGCGGCAGTGTTGCCCTCCCAACTGCGATAGTCCAGAGAAGCAACAGCTCAGGTGGGCTGAAAGCATCCCCTTTCCTCCTCCTCCTCCTCCTCCTCTGATCCAAAGCAAGTGAATGACTGGAGAGACAACCAGCAGGTCTTGGGAACCCAGCCAACTCCCATGCCTCCTTCCTCCTCCCCTCCTCTGGGCCCTTGAGCTCGCTCCTTTCCTCCGCAGCGTTATCAGGCTGACGAAGTTGGCTTTGACCTTGGGATCTAGGCTGGAATGAATGTTCTTCTCAGTCAATGATTAACCTCCAAGATACCAGCAAAGACTCCACAAGTAGCTTTGAACCTGAATGGGTGGAAGTCAGCAGAAGGGGCCAGGCTGCTATGGAAGACTCGTCTGCCGGTGCCTTTGTTTGTCCCTTTTTAATAATAAAAAAGAGTACTTGGCATTTGTACAGGGCTTTTGAGTGTTCAAAGGGCTTCAACCACGTTACACAATGCTCCTTGGAAGGTGCGTCAGTATCGCTGAAGGTGAGACAGAGAGGCGGCCAGCCTAGCACCGCGGCAAGATTTGAAATGGGGGACTTGCTAATTTTTTTCACTCAATTTCTTGGCTGCTGCGCAGGCTGAGCATGTATTAGAGCGAGTGTTCTTGCAGGTGTCCTCCCCAGTCTCGGTCTACCATGTGCCTGTCTCTGCTCCTCCAAATGGCTATGGTGGCAGCAAATGCTAGTACTCTCCCAGACTAGGCAAACTGGTTTCAGCCCCATCAAGCAGAAACCACGAGTCCAGCCAGTGAGGAAGAAGAACAATGCTTTGCCTGACCTTGACGTCTGTGTTTCTCCCGAAGTGGGGGCGGTGATGGTCCTAAGTTTCCAGAGGGGGTGAGAAGGAAGTGGCTACAGGGCTGAAATGATACGTTTTGAGTTTCAGGGTGGGGGTGAGGAGAGAGTAGCGTTATGCTGCTGGGTGAAGCTGTTGGAGTGATAGCCTGCTGTGTCCTTCGCTGTAATTGAAATGATCAAAATAAATCTGACTGAAGATGGGCTTGACTCGAGTGCCGCCTCTCTTCCAGCTGTGAGCTTTCCTTCCTCGCCTGTTTTCCTTCATGTTCTTTTCTAGGTGTCAGATGACGGTCTTGTAGTCATGGCACTGTAGTTATTGTTGTATAGATTTATTGCATAGATTGAGCCTGTTTGTTTGTTTTTAAATCCAGTGGCCATTTTGAAGAAAACAAACCACCCTTATTAGATACTGAATTGTTTGTTCTCTCAACACAAGAGCATTACAATTCAGAAATTATTACTTTAAATAAAGACAATTCCATATGTTCACAAATATGTGGGGTTTTTTTCAAATAATGGGAGGAAGGCCTAGTTAATAAATAAAAACGAGGCCAATACAAAGGTCTATTAGAGCAGCTCATGTAACAAATTTGCAAAATCATTTATGGTCTGTTGTGCTTGACTCTCCCAATGAATTCCCTTTTGAAACAAGTTGGTATTGTTCCCATTTTATAGATGGGGGACTTGAAGCTTTGAGAGTACAACTTACCCAATGGTGTGGCAGAGGGTGGGCCTTAAGCCCAGACTAGACAATGTAAAGTCTAAATCTTCACTGAGATAGCAATTTTGCTTAACAAGAGACATTGTGTGGCTTTTACACTGTTTGGAAGCCATGCCTTGTTATCTCAGCAGGTCCAGGGTTATTTGCTTCCTTCAAATATTCCAGGTGCAGTTGAACACTCGATGGCCCTTGTGGTCTCTTCCAACTCTATGATTCTATGATTCTATGAACACTGGGCCCCCTACAGAGCTCTGCCTCATGCCGAAGTTGCGTTCTGACTTAAGACCTGGCACTGTTTGTTCCACCCAGACTCGAAGGAGCAGGTGGAGGCAGGCCGCTTAGCTTAACTCGGGCAAGGCAGAAGATTTGGCTATTCCTGCAACGGACATCCCTTCCTGTCCCCAACGTGCTGGAGCCGCAAAGAGTTTATTCCGTAACAGAGATGTCCTCAGGAGTCCGGGATCACTGCTGATTACGTCTGCTCATGTCAAAAATAGCCTTCCACAGCCCAAGGATCAGCGGCAAAGCCTCGACATCAAGAAGGACTCTGGGCCACGCGAGGGCTTCGCTCCCTTCGTGGGAACCTACAGCCAAATTAACGCCAAGCACTTGGGGCTGCAGTTGAACCAAATCCGTCTGTCTCAACCTGCTAGAAATCTTAGCTGCAGGCCTGCCTTATTGGGCCTGTGTAATAAGCTTGCAAAATCCTCTTTTAATCCAGGCTGCCTTTTCCTCAAGCGAAACGGGGGTGATGCAAGTTGAAATTGCTCTGAAGGAAATACAACCTGACAAAAGACTTGTGCCCATGTGGAGCAGCTCCCACTGGGGCTTTAACCAGTCCCTGGAGGGAGCTGCTCAGCCCAGGCTTCCCCAACCTGGTGCCCTCCAGATGTTTGGGCCTACCACTGGCTAGGGCTGATGGGAGTTGTAGTCCCATAAATCTGAAGGCACCAGGATGTGGGAAGCTGGCCTAAACTTCAGCCCTGCTTAGTGTTCCAGTGGAGCTTTTAATGTAGTGGTCTCTAACCTGGAATAGCTCCCCACCACAGCAGGCTCGATCCAGTTGTTTAATTCAGACAGCCTCTTTGTGATTCCAGGCCATTCTTTTCATGGCTAGTGGCCAGTCCTGTTGATTGGACCCTTGATCAGTGGGTGGGCACTGGACACCGGGTTTTCCCTCTTGATGGACCACCTTCCCGGTTGATGAGCCCCATATGCCCCTCCCCTCTACAGCACATGCAGAAACTGCCTTCTTGACCATTGTGTCTATAGTTGGTCTCATCTGTTCAGTCCACAAGAGCCTGCTTTTGCACGCAGGGGAAGTCCCTAACTCACTGAGGGTTTGAGACCCATTGGCTACCCTCACCTGGTTTACCTGGCGAGTTGAAGCTGTTTCCCATGGTGTGGCCACTGTCACATGTTGACAGCTTCTAGGAGCCAAAGGTGAGAGCTGAGTGCAAGGTGGGGACCAAAAGTGGGCAAACTACCCTAGAAGGAGCATGATGTGTCCCCCACCAGAGGTATTACCCCTCTCCTAACACCCCATTCACCCCTGGAAATAAGTAGTAAAGAGAGAACAGAAAAATGGGAGAGGAGCATGCAGTGGAGGGTAAGGAAGCCTAACAAAGTTCTGATTTCCCCCGTGATTTCTACTTCAATGCTTTTTTGAAATATCAAATGTCGTTAAAACTAACTCATTTTGGAGGGGTTGCCCCTGCTTTGCTGGTGCTCTAAACATGGCTTAATCTGCCTACTTGGTGATCTAGCACTTCTTAAATGCAGCTATAGCAATGTAAAGTTGACAGTTGAATTACACATCTGCAAATGGATGTGCTGCAGTGGCATGTGAGAGGACATGGCAGGCACCTTGCTAGGAGCTGGGTGGCTGGAGGGATCTGCTTTGCCCTTGAGTGACAAGAGGCTGCTGACTTAACCCTTTGGCTCACTCTTCATGGTGATGTTGCTAGAAGCCTTTCTTTGAGGTTTTTTTTTTTTCTCTTTTGCAATTTAACTTCTCTGATGAAATTGCTCTCAAGTCCTCCTGCTAGTCTCATTATTTTTTAAAACGAAAGAACTTCAACTTTTTAGTACTGTATCTTTATTCCTTTTTATTCACTGCTCCCTTAAACGATGAGCTGCAGTGTGCAGCATTTATTTCATTTAATTTATATACCACTTGATTGTAGAAAACCTCAATGAGGTTTACAGAAATAATAAAACAGTAAGATTATTAGTAAAAACAATCAAAACATTCAAAAAAATTAAAACTAGCAATAAACTAAAAACACACCAGCTTCTCATCATCTGGGTAGGCTTGTCTAAACAAACATGTTTTTAGCAGGGGCCCAAAAAAGTACAGTGAAGGTGCCTGCCTGGTGTCAATAGGCAGGGAGTTCCACAGTGTAGGTGCAGCCACGCTAAAGACTGATTTATTACAAATGCAAAACAGATATTATGCGGCACGGGTAACAGAGCCAGTTTTGCAGGTAAAAGCAATTGAGGGGGCATATATGGGGTAAGATGATCTCACAGCATTATCTACAGTCCAGGAGTAACCAAAGTGGTGCCCACTACATGTAATTGGACTGCAGCTCCCATCATTCCTGACTTTAGTTTGTGACTGATGGGATTTGTAGTCCAAACACATTTGGAATGCCCAACTATGTTGGCTATTGCTGGCCCATGCAGGAGCCAGCTGCGCTCTTTTCTGCACAGAAGGGTTTTGCAGCCCGGACAGAAGTTTCCAGGGGCTGAACCTGGAGCCTTCTGCATGCAAAGCAGATGTACTGACGCTGAGGAGCAGCTTCCCGCGCGGGAAAACAACGGAGTAGAAAAACTCACTGCACCTGAAAGTGAGCATTGGAAAGTGAATGGAGGGTGAGACAAATATTTCCCTCGCCTGCGCAGGATGGCCAGGATTAGCTTCGTATTAATCCGGAGTAACTAAATCCAGAGCAGTCGTCGACGAACTACTCATTCCTCCGCATCCTCCCTACTCCCCCCCCCCAGCGCCACGCGCGCGCAGCCACCCGACGTCACTCTCCTTGGAGTTTGGGTCTGGGCCACGCCCTCTATTTCTCCGTGACTGAAAAACCGGCTTAGACTTCGAGGTAGAAGGAAACACAGATCTTCGCTTCCGGAACTTTTGGGAAGTTTCTCTCCCCCCGCCCCAGGGTCTGAAGTGAAAGCCGTGCAGAAAACCAGGACTTTAGCCCAGGAGCAGCAAATCAAGGAGTCCCCCAGCAATGGAAAGTTATGGCCAAAAATCCGAACCAACCTCAATTCACCTTCACCTCTAGACTGCAATATTTCTCTAGACTACACTGCGGGGCTGTCGTATCCGATACATGCCTCCGTCAACCTACAATGCGGTGTTTTTAATACATGGTGCCACTATTAATAAAGAGCTGTACTTACTTTAGGACTATGTCACTGGTAGGACTTTTTATGTTTTAAAACTAAAAGATTATGGTTTTGCTGCTGCTGTTGTTTTGTCGAGCTGCTGGATTTCGTCCTTAATTTTTAACTGAACTTTTAAAAAGTCTCTTCTCTAAATGCGAACCCCGATATTCCCCTATCCCGATCAGGGATGTCGTCCCTCTAACTTTTTATTTATCTCTATGGTGTGTGGAGGGGGGGCGGAGCTCCGCCTCCCGCTCCCACCAAATCCGCTTTGCCGCAGCCGCGCTCACACCGTCCGGCCTCGCCCCTTTGGGCGGGGAGAGGCGGGGTCTCCCGGGGTTCCCAATCCGCCTCCTTATAGGGGGCGGGCGGCGGGCGCGCGCGGCCCATTCTCCTCCTCCGCCTCACTGCTGGAGTTTGCGGCTCTCCCAGCCGCTGCTGCTCCGGCGTGAGTCCGGCGCGACTCCGGTCCGGCCATGGCAGTGTGGACGCGCGCCTGCAAGGCGGGGCTGGTGGAGGTGCTGGTGCGCGAGCGTTGGGTGCGGGCGCTTGCCGAGCTGAGCGGGGAGGCGCTGGTGCTCAGCTCCGACCCGGAGCCCGTCAACGGGCTGCCCAACGGCGCCGAGTGGGGGAGCCCCGTCGCGGCTGCAGCAGCAGCAGCATCCCGAGCGCGGAGCCCCGCGGGCAGCCCGGGCGGGCGGAGCGCAGCGGGCAGCGGCAGCCCGGAGATGCCCCCCTCGGCGTCCGTCCATCCGCCTTCCTCGCCTCCCGGCCGGCCCTTCTCCCCTCCGCCGGGGCTGCCCGGTGGCGCGTCCTGCTCCTCCTCGTCGCCCCCGGGCTCCCCTCCGAGCGGGGTGCGCCGGGTGCGAGTAGTGAAGGCAGAGGCGGGCGGGCTGGGCATTAGCATCAAGGGCGGCCGCGAGAACCGCATGCCCGTCCTCATCTCGCGCATCTTCCCGGGGCTGGCCGCCGAGCGCTGCGGCGCCCTCCGCCTGGGAGACGCCATTCTCTCCGTCAACGGCACCGACCTCCGCGACGCCACCCACGATCAGGCCGTGCAGGCGCTCAAGCGGGCCGGCAGGGAGGTCCTCCTGGAAGGTAGGCGAGGGATTCTGGTGGGATGCGCTCTGCACGCGCTCAGGGGGCGGCGGCGCTGCCGCTGCTTATTGTGCCACCCGCTGCTTCCTGTTCCTCGAGGCCGGGGATGGGACCCAAAATAAACAAGGCGGGGGGCGGGTGGTTAGTGAGCCCTCGAAGCTCGCTTGGGGAAGTACCTGGGTTTTCGCTTAAATTTGGCGCCTACCTCGCAGGGTTGTTGGGAGCACAAAATGGGCATAATTCTGAACTATTTAAGTTGGTTGAAGGGGTAGGGTGCATGCATTTTAAAAGGTGGGGTCTGAGACTTGGTGTGGATGGGAACAGCTGACTTCCTGGGAGTAAAGATTTTCTATCCTTCCTTGGGAGCTTGTCCAGAATCGGTTCCTGTACTGCTCTCTCTTCCCTTACGCAAGTTCCACGGTGTGCTCTACTCTCCAAGTCTGGCCCTTTGTGGGTAACTTTGCCCAGGCAATGTTGCTTTCCACGCCTCAACTCCTTGCCCTGAACATTGTCCCTAGGTGCATCTGTCTTGGTCCCGACATCAAAATGATCCAACTCTCTCCGTTGGCAAGCCCCTTGGTGTAAGCAGGTGTTTTCTCAGTGTGGGATGGGCTTGTTTGGACTGATCCGTTGACTCTCGCTTTTATATTCATGAGCCCAGACTTGGTCCCTAGGCGTGGAAACAGTTTGCAGGTCTGGTTCTGCAGGAGTCATAACCAGTAAGGGTGGAGCTGCTTTCCAAAGGCTGGAGCACTGTGTGTGGTCCTGGGGGTTGTCTGACACTCTGGTTAGGAGCTAAAATAAAATAGCAAAACCCTGGTCTACTTGTCCCCACTTTCCTTTTTTTGCCCTTGACACTAGCACATGACGCACTATTGGAAAACTTTTGGATTAGTGTGACCCAAGAGGTCAGTCACTGGAAACTGAAGCATGGAAGGCAGCAGCGTCATGGAAGTTAACAGTTCATAATGATTAAGGTTGGGCAGTTAACTAGTCGAATATGCATCAAGTATTTCTAAAGCATAACTTTAATAGAACAAAAGCAATAGAACCAGTCTGATGCTTAATTACAAAAGCAAATTAGCAAATGGTGATGGTAAATTAATTTAACTTTTAAAAGAAATTGTAGTGGATTATTTTAACTTTAATGGTGTAAGTTTTCTATAAACATGAATTATTTGTCAAAAAGATTTTTATGCTAGTTTATCAGAGTCAGCCTATAGTTACATGAAAGTTTTCAATGCAGAGCAGCAATTGAAAACATTTTAAAAGTCACTTTTACTGAATTGGCAACTGGTCATTTCGTCAAGTGTTGCGGCTTTTTTGTGATACTTGGCAATATCTGCTCCATTAATTTGCCTCTGTGCTAACTCTAGGAAGACAGTGTGAAAGAAATGTGAGTGCGCAGTAATGGTTGGATTTCATAGGAATGCAGGGCAACTAGGCTTTTAAAACCTGAAGGGAAGAGATGGTGGACTTCCAGCTGGCAAGCAGTATAGTCAAACTCTGCAAGAGGCTTGTCTGGAAAGCAGCATCAGTTGAGAATGCCTGTCCATAACCATTTTAGCTGCCTGGTTTGTCGGACCTGTAGACAGGCTGTCATTTACGTGCTTTTTTGATGTGATAGTACAGTTAATTTAACCTCGGGATAAGTTCTTTCGGGGGGGGGGAGCTCTTGGGAAAGCCGATTGAGTGCATACAGTTACGAAAACTTGGGGATATTTTTAAAGTGTCTTTAATCATTATGCTGCCTTAGTGGTTAAGAAGAAATGACAGCACAGGCTCCCTGCTTATGCCGGGGTGTGATTCTGTCACTTGGAATGTGTATTTTGGAAATGTGAAGTGGAGGGGGAGAAGGTTTGCAGATGACTGACTGTGCCAGTCAGTGGGAAGTGCTGCTGCCACCTTCTGTGCCAGTGTAAACAGTCGTGTTTTTAAGTGCCCTTAGTTAAGGAAAAGCTGGTGGGAGGAGAGTGTTGCTCCCAAGCTTTGGTTCTCAGCGGTGGGGGAGGGTGTGTGTTTTACTTCTTGTATCCAGCCCTTGTACATCTGCGCCTTTTGTTTGGCCTGTGGCTGGGACCTCAGACCACACAATAGAGGTCAGAATATACAGTACGTGTACTAGTGTGGGTTGGTTAGCAAATGTCACTGGGATTGGGTGTCCATCCTGGGCTGAGCAAAGCCAGTTTTAAATTCCCTCTCATGCCTGAAGCTCCATGGGTGACCTCAGCCTAACCTACGAAGGAGGTGAGCAGGTCACATGTGTCCCTTTAGAGGAGCAGGGCCTTCTGCGTTGTGGCACAGCAGATGTGAAATTCCTTCCCCATATACATCCAGCTGCCCCTACGCTATCTGTTGTTAAGCACCAGATTAAAACGCATCAGTTTTTCTCCCAGGCTAATGGTTTTAACTGATTGCTGCTGGGTTGCCTAAATTTATGATTTCTTGATATTTTGCTTTGCTACTTTTTCTATATTGTTGTTTTTGTGGTTCTCAGGGTGGCTTAACAATCCCTCTTCTCAGGCAACTTTTGACAACCGTAGCTCTGTGAGGAGAATAGGGGTTTCCTACCAACTCTCAACACTCTTAACAAGCTACAGTTTCCAGGATTCTCTGGAGGAAGCTATGACTGCTTAAAATGGTATAATATTGTTTTAAATGTATAGAAGGGACCTCATTGATCCTGTTTGTACATAACACTGTGTCAAAGCATGGCTTAGTGCAAATGAACAAAGCGTGGGCTTTCAGAGAGGAGCCTACGATCATTTTGCTTCTGTCTGGTCGTTTTGCGGCTGTGCTAAGATGAGCCACAGTTTGACTTCAGTGTCATCTGAACCTGGGCTTGTGGTTTAGCTCTCTCCAGAGAAACCACTAACTGAAACCAAGGTTTGTATTCTGGTTTACAGCTCCAATGCTCCATAGTAAACATGGCTTTTGATGAGGCTGAAAGCAGATTAGAGCTCTGGTCCCAGTTCAAAGCTCTGCTGGGCCTCATCACCATCCATTTATGATGCTGGTCCTGGGCCTCAGCTGCTTCTGTGTTTCTGCCATTTCCATTTTCACAGCTGAAAGGTGTGTAGGTTTGGAACAAGCTGTGTTTCTTCCAGATATACCCCATGCTGTGTGTTTCCTTTCCCTAGAATATGCAAAAGCAGAATTTTGCGGGAAATGTTCAGAAGGCTTCTCCAAGCAGAGACTTTTCCTTGTTGCTTATCTTTAGCCTCATTAGAATTGACAACTTCTAGGCTAAAATTAAATCGGAGGAAGAAAGGAAAATCTTAAACCTTACCCAAAATCATGACATGCAAAATCTGTCTATGTTGATGCTGCCAAATGGCTGAAAGAGACTGAGAAAGAGATCCTATAGGCTGAGGGGCGTGGACCAGCTATAGCAGGCATAGGCAAACTCAGCCCTCCAGATGTTTTGAGACTACAGTTCCCATCATCCCTGACCACTGGTCCTGTTAGCTAGGGATGATGGGAGTTGTAGTCCCAAAACATCTCGAGGGCCAAGTTTGCCTATGCCTGAGCTATAGCCAAGGCCACAAACATATAATTACTTTCTGGTTGTAACCCACAAGCTCTACCAGCATCCAGCCAGATGAAAAGGATCTGCATTGCTTTCCAGCACTGATAGTGTTTAGTTTTTGGAGCCTGAGGTCCAGATTCCAGCCAGGCAAAGGCTCTTAAGGGCACAGAGCAGTACTAATGCGGGGGCATGACCTGGGAAGAATCCTGAGGGCCACCTAGAGACATGGAGGGCCACATTCAGCCTGTGGGGCAGAGATTCTCAGCGGGTTTTGCCTCCCAAAAAGGAAGCATATAGATACTGCTTTGGCTAGGAATTTTGTGTCACCCTTAAATGACACTTGAAGCTCCTGAGAGCTATTTAAAAATACCTCCGGATGTAGGAGGGACCGGACAGTTAAAAACCTGGCAAGAGTTCTAACCTTGTGGCAACCCCAAATCTGAGAATCCATTTCGGAAAAGAAGGGTGTGACTGCAATGAGGAAGTTGGTTGGCCTAGCAGTGTTTACATGGTTGGATAAAGCCTGGTTGATGTGGGAGGGATGCTCTAGCTGCGACTGCAGGAGATTGTGAGATGGGGGTTTGCCTTCTTGTGCCAAAAAGTGCTGTGAGGTTGGAGCCTGGCCCACCAGTGTCCCAGCTCTCCTCTCCTAGCCCTACTGGTGCCAGATTAAACAGCTGCTTTGGCTTTTGCTGAGTCAAATGCAGCTTTCCCTTCTCTCTTGATGAGTGGATATGAGTCAAGCTTAGCGTTCTCCTGGGAGCAAAGGGTTAGTTATGGGCTGTTGTCTTTTTGGGGTGGGGGAGCTTGGAACAAACAGTCCCTCAGCTTCTGCCCTTGTCCCAGAACTGACTTGGAAAGAAAAGTGGCTTCCTCAGCTAAAGCTCATCTAGCCATCTCCAACCTGGCGCCCTCCAGTTTTTTGGGACTACAATTCCCTTTAGCCTCAGCCAGCATAACTGTATGATGCCGGGGCTGCTGGGAGTTGTAGTCTGTTTGGAAAGCACCAGGCTTGGGGAGACTTGGCTATTGTCCCTACTTAGAAATTACCTCCAGGGCTCCCAGACCAGTGTCTGGCATCCAGCATCAGCAATGGAGGCTTTTTCTAAGCCAGGGGTAGGCAACCTAAGGCCCGTGGCCCAATCTCCTTCCCTGTGGCCCAATCTCCTTCTCAGTCTGGCCCGCGGATGGTCCGGGAATCAGCGTGTTTTTACATGAGTAGAATGTGTCCTTTTATTTAAAATGCATCTCTGGGTTATTTGTTAGGGCGTAGGAATTCGTTCATATTTTTTTCCAAAATATAGTCTGGCCCACCACATGATCTGAAGAATGGTGGACCGGCCCATGGCTGAAAAAGGTTTCTGACCCCTGTTCTAAGCTATCGCCAGAACCCCTCCAGCTCCCCTCTCCCTTTTATGCTCCATAGAAGCATCTGGTCTTCATCCTATGCAAATAGAACCAAAGGGCTGGGTTGGGCAGAGCACTAGCTGGGACTAAGGCTTCATTGGTTAGACCAAATAACAGCACCCTGGATCTACCTTTATCCTGTTCAGAATTTCCTCCAGGGCCTTTTCCATCTTCCTCAGCACTGCCTTGCTCTCCACTAACTTTCTCAAATACATCCTGGGTTAATTAGATTTCAGAAGTCCAACTCTGTGTCCTCTGGCCATCCCTCCAGCATGCTTGAGTATTTGTCTTGTTATTTTTCCAAACCCTCCTTGCCTCTTGACCCTAAATACAGCCACTCTCTGGAGGCTACTTTAAGCTCCCAGCTCTTAATCTCTTGTGATATTTACATATTTTGCCTTCTGGCATGGAATAATCAGGTTGCACTTTTCATTCCCAAGGTCCCCCCCCCCCGCCCTGTGTGTGGGAGGGTGGAATAACACTCTTCAGCTATTGCACTTTACAATGGGATGTCCTTCTCAGGCTATTTTTTTGCTGCTGCTTGAAAAGTTGGTCAGCTGTTCCTGAAACCATTTCCTGAAACTATCAGTCGCCTGCCTCTGGAGTCTTTGCTCTGGCATGGAGCATTTCAGCTTTGGTGAAGAGGGGGACATTTAACTTTGTGACCTTGTTAGAAAGCAACTTCTGGACCAGTGTGCTAGTTGGTCCACATCTGGTAGCCAGCTGTGTAGCTCATTTTAACTGCTGAGGCAGCAGTGCTTTCTACTCAGTTTGAATTGTGCACAGAGGAAATGGACTTCCCTCCTCCCTCTCCCCCATCCAGGTTCCCTAGTTTGCATTCAGCCACCCATCCTCAGAAAAGGAGAGGAGCAGATTAAAGGTGGAGGGGGATGAGTGTAATCCTGGGATAAGCCCTCTGCCTCCAGGAGGCTAATATTAAACACTCCCTTCTGTGGCTCTCTCCAGCCTTGCCCTGGCTGCTAAGCTGTTTGACCAAAGAGAACTGTGTGCTGGGGATTGGTGAAGCTCAGGTTAACCAGATCAGGCTTCCTTTCCCCCCATTGACTCTTCCTTTTTGACATACTGACTTCTGTCATTGGCTTGCCTCTGTCTAATGTATATCTCGCTGCCTGCCCCATGGGACATTAAATGCCAAGATAGATAGGAAGGGCAAGCCAGCAGCTGCATGAGGATTACCCTTTAATACACCCTTGGGCACGAGCTGTGTGATTTAGCAGAGCAGCCAAATGCCAGGCGCTGAGTGGGCACAGTGTTTTTCCTGTCAAGCTTCCTTCTAACATCTTTGCCCACCTTGAGCTCTCCTAGTATCACACTGGGGAGAGATATGGGGATGTGGCTACAGCTTGGCTGCAGAGCTGATTTCCAAAACTTGATTAAGGTGGGTGTGGGTGTAGAAATGGTGGTCCATAACTATACGATGCTTGGGCATCCTCTTCATACACATAGTCTTCTAGCTGGGAGGCTGCTGAGAGCAATGGATAGGACTTGAGACTTTGCAGAAAGTTGTCATGTAGAGCCCGGGTCCCCAAACAGATGTAAGGTAGAAGGGGAGAATCTCCTGGTGTTTTGGGTCTTAGTTTTTAAAATTATTAGTTTAAATTATCAGTCTCCCCTCCCCCCACAAGCTGTTTTGAGGTCTGCTGGGGTGAAATTCAGACATGAAAACCATACCAAACAGACTCTGCTTAGCTTTGCAAATGTGCTAGCAGTTTTATTGCTGCAGTGCTCTGATATAGGTACATCCCACCGCCACACCCCCAGTGGTGCATAGCTGGTTATGGAGAGGGGAGAGGGGTGCTATATTGATCTCAGAAAACAACATGGGACAGGCAGAAGGTTCAAGATGCACATTCTCAATTGACATTGGAGCCCTTGCAGCTCCATTAAAGCATTAACACTCCACGGTTAAAAGTCTGGAGGATTTGATGCTAGGCTTCCCTGCAGCACTCCTGTTTGGGCTCCTAGAAGAGGAAGCCTTTGTGCTTCTGCAAGAGAAGAAGGGGCTTGGTTCCAAGTGTGTCCCGTGCCCTCCTTAAAGCAACTGACATTCTCCTTGCATTATGAAGGCGCTGAATGGGCCCCTCAGTGGGGGCTGTGTGGTCCTCATAAGCAAGCTGGCATCACCCAAAAGGTTGGGAGCAAGAGCCAGGGAGAAGGGGAGGCAGCTGGGCAAACACTCCACCTCCCTCTTGCAAAGACGGTGGGAAAGTCTGTGCTGGAGCCAAAACCCTCCACCTCGAAACAAAGCCAATGATTCTGCTTCACAGTCTCCGAATGTGGCCGCGGCCTGTTTTCCGTTAGTTGCGCACATTGTCTATTGTGCCCAGGCGGGCCTGGAAAGAGCGTGGCATACTTAGCTGCTGTTTAATGGGGCTTTCATGAGCTTTGCTGGAAGAGAGTTCGGAGTGAATGAGACATTTATGGCTCCTTTGAATTGCCACTAACCGGACATAAACAGTTGTGTTGTCTTTTGCCGCCTGCTGTTTGCTTCCCCCCCCCCTGTCTTAATTTATTGTGAGCTGATGGGTGTTCCCAGGCTGAAATTAGTTTCATAACTTTCCGTAAAGAGTATATTGGATGCTGCAGTTGGACTGTGGGCTTGTCTGCTGTTTGACTCAAGAGCAAGCACTCCAGAGCAGGCAACTGGCTGTTGTGGATTCAGCTGTATTTCTGGCATAAAATCTGCTTGTTCTGAATTTGCTGGTGAAGAGTGTTGCAGGATGAGAGTTCCTCCACACCCTGCCGAAACCAGGACTACTCAGGAGACTGTGTCTTTAATGTTTCCTCTGCTTTCTTGCCTTTTAGGGCTAAAAATGTCTTTGGACTTGGCACTGTGGCTGTTTAGAATTGATAGACCTGAAACATCTGGGCTTTTTAGAGGCTCACTGGAGGCAGGAAGAGAGGGAAGGCACCTCCTCTCTGCTGTAACACAGGTTGTCTTCCTTTGAGATCTTGCAAGCTGCATTTCCAAAATAGAGACAGATCATAGAATCATAGAGTTGGAAGAGACCACAAGGGCCAATGAGTCCAACCCCCTGCCAAGCAGGAAATGTCTATGTACATTAAATGGTCACCTCTTTGACTTCTTGTTTAACAGGACTGTCATTTAGACCAGCTGGTTTGGCCCTTTATAGCACTTATGTATGAACTTTTTTATAAAACGCCTAGCTTGGCCTAGCAGCACAAACCAAAGGCATTGGGATGGCTAACATCCCTGGAAAGGGCTGGACCTGGCACTTGTTGTGTGGATTGTGGAGGTTACTAAATCCTCCTGCACTTCAGTATACAGTCTGTTTAATTGACTTTCTGTAGTACCCTTTACTGCCCTGGCTGCAGCTAATGGAAGCTGTAGTCCAAACATTTCAAGGGCACCAGGTTGGGGAACACTACTTTGGAAGATTGCCTCCTGACCTGAGAAGGAATTCTGCAAGGGTTGTGAAGCATCTCACTACTGGATAGTTCAGATTCTGCTTGCAACTAGAGAAGAAGGGGTGGTGGTGCTGTGACAGCAGCACCATGCAGTGAACATTTCTGCAAAACAAATTAAAAAGCCACGGTGGAATCAGTTGGCCCTTTATTTGGACGGACTAAAATGCAGCAAAGGAGTGAGCAAGAAAAACAGGAAGGCAGCTGATGGGCTGGGTGGGTGAGGGTGGAGGCAAAGGCTGCATCTGGCATGGAAACCCAAAAGCCTCTAGTTGGACACTGTATTAAGATGAAGGTGTCAGGCAGGCACAGTTAGATCAGAGTCTGCCAGAAGTACTACAGATCTCATCTCTGTACTTCCTGGCATTTTCCATGGCCTTAAGGTATTTCCGTACAGAGGTTTCAAGGGAGGATGAATGGTATCATCAGCACCCACAAATCCACTACATATATATGCTG